>NC_087347.1:88210752-88942418 GCF_030014295.1 Loxodonta africana | reverse complement strand
ATAGAGAAACAGCAAACAGAAATCCAGAAGATTAACAATAAAATTTCAGAATTAGATAATAGAAAGTCAGAGGACAAGAACTGAGGCAATGGAAGTCAGAATTAGTGAGATTGAACATAAAGCACTTGACACCAACTTATTTGAGGAAATGTCAGATAAAAGAATTTTAAAAAATGAAGAAACCCTAAGAATTATGTGTGACTCTTATCAAGAGGAATAACCTGCGAGTGATTGGAGTGCCAGAACGGGAGGATAAGAGAAAATACAGGGAGAATTGTTGAAGATTTGTTGGCAGAAAACTTTCCTGATATCATGAAAGATAAGAAGATAATCTGTCCAAGATGCTCATCAAACCACATACAAGGTAGATCACAAAAGAAAGTCACCAAGACTTATTATAATCAAACTTGCCAAAACCAAAGATAAAGAGAGAATTTTAAGAGCCCACCAAAAACCAAACCCACTGCTGTTGAGTCGATTCCGACTCATAGTGACCCTATAGGACAGAGTAGAACTGCCCCATAGAGTTGCCAAGGAACGCCTGGTGGATTCAAACAACCGACCTCTTGGTTAGCAGCCGTAGCACTTAACCACTATGCCATCAGGGTTTCCATTTTAAGAGCAGCTAGGGATAAATGAAAAGTCACCTACAATGGAGAGTCATTAAGACTAAGCTTGTACTACTCAGCAGAAACCATGGAGGCAAGAAGGCAATGGGATTACATATATAAAGCCTTAAAGGAAAAAAAATTGCCAGCCAAGAATTATATATCCAGCAAAACTGTGTCTCAAATATGATGGTGGAATTAGGGGATTTCCAGGTAAACAGAAGTTTAGAAATACCAAAGGGAGTCCTCTGGTTAGAAAATCAGTAACATCAGTAAACAACCCAAGACTAAAACACAGGTCAGAGCAACCAGATATCGACTAGATAGGGAAGTCACAAAAATAAATCACAGCTAAAACACTGAAAATAGGGAAACAGAGATGTCAATATCTAAAAGATGACAACATTAAAACAAAAAAGAGCAACTAAAAAATGTAGTCATAAATCATATAGAAAGGAAGTCAAGGTGATATAAAGAAAAGATTGGTTTAAACTTAGAAAAACAGAGGTAAATATTAAGGTAACCGCAGAGGAAATTTAACAACCCTACATATCAAAATAAAAAAAATGAAGACTCAACAAATATAGAATCAACAACAATGAAAAAGATGAAAATACATAAAGAAAAACAACTCAGCACAGAAAATTAAGTGGGAAAAAGAAACTGTCAACAACACACACCAAAAAAAAGACATCAAAATGACAGCACTAAAAATACATACCTATAAATAATTACGCTGAATATAAATGGACTAAATGTACCAATAAAGAGAGAGAGTAGCAGAATGGATTTAAAAAAAAAAAAAACATGATTCATCTATATGCTACCTATAAGAGATACACCTTAAACTTAAAGACACAAACTAAAACTCAAAGGATGGAAAAAAATATATCAAGCAAAAAACAATCAAAAAAGAGCAGTCATGGCAATATTAATTTCTGACTTTCAAAATAGACGTTAAAGTAAAATCCACCACAAAGGATAAGGAAGGACACTATATAATGATTATAAGGTCAAGACACCAGAGGACATAACCATAATAAATACTTATGCAGCCAATGACAGGGCTCCAAAATACATAAAACAAACTCTAACAGCATTAAAAAGAGGGATGGATAGCTCCACAATAATAGTAAGACTTCAATACACCACTTTCAGTGAAGGACAGAATATCCAGAAAGAAGCTCAGTAAAGACATGAAAGATGTAAATGCCACAGTCAACCAACTTGACCTCACAGGCATAAACAGAACACTCCACCCAACAGCACCCAGGT
This sequence comes from Loxodonta africana, assembly GCF_030014295.1. Taxonomy (NCBI): domain Eukaryota; kingdom Metazoa; phylum Chordata; class Mammalia; order Proboscidea; family Elephantidae; genus Loxodonta; species Loxodonta africana. The sequence goes on along the minus strand of NC_087347.1, from coordinate 88,940,535 downwards.
ATACTTTCTTTTCCAACCAACATGAAACATTCTCCAGAATAGACCACATATTAGGCTATAAAGCAAGCCTTAACAGAATTCAAAATATTGAATTATTACAAAGCATCTTTTCTGACCATAAGGCCATCAAAGTAGAAATCAATAACAGAAATAGCAAGGAAAAAAAATGAAACACATGGAAACTGAACAACACTTTGCTCAAAAACAACTGGGTTATAGAAGAAATTAAGGACAGAATAAAGAAATTCACAGAATCAAATGAGAATGAAAACACATCCTCCCAGAACCTTTGGAGTACTCAGAGATCAATTTATAGCATTAAATACACAGTCCAAACAGAAGAAAGAGCCAAAATCAAAACATTAACCCTACAACCCTAACAAATAGAAAGAGAGCAGCAAAAGAAGCCCTCAGGCATCAGAGAAAAGCAAATAATAAAAATTAGAGCAGAATTAAATGTTGTAGAAAATAGAAAAACAATTGAAAGACTTAGCAAGACCAAAAGCTGGTTCTTTGAAAAGATAATAAAATCTGGCCAAACGGGCAAAAGAAAAACGGGAGAGAAAGCAAATAACCCAAATAAGAAATGAGATGGGCAATATCACAACAATCCCAACTGAAATTAAAAGAATCAGAATACTATGAAAAATTATACTCTCACAAATTTGACAACCTAGCAGAAATGGACAAATTTCTAGAAAGACACTACCTACCTAAACTAACACAAACAGAACAACTAAACAAAGCTATAACAAAAGAAGAGATTGAAAAGATAATTTAAAAACTCCCAACAAAAAAAGCCCTGGCTCTTGACAGTTTCCCTGGAGAATGCTACCAAACTTTCAGAGAAGAGTTAACACTGCTATAACTAAAGGTATTTCAGAGCATAGAAAATGCTGGAATACTCCCAAACTTATTCTATGAAGCTAGCATAACCTGATACCAAAACCAAGTAAAGATGCCACCAAAAAAAAAAAAAAAATTAAAGACCAATACCCCTCAGGAACATAGACACGAAAATTCTCAACAAAATTCTAGCCAATAGAATTCAACAACTTATCAAAAAAATAATTCACCATGACCAAGTGGGATTCACATCAGGTATGCAGGCATGGTTCAGTATTAGAAAAACAACGTAATCCATCACATAAATAAATTACAAGACGAGAACCACATAATCTTAACAATTGATGCAGAAAAGGCATTTGACAAAGTCCAACACCCATTCATGATAAACATTCTCAGCAAAATAGGAATAGGAGAGAAATTCCTCAACATAATAAAGGGCATGTATACAAAGCCAACAGCCAATACTATCCTCAATGGAGAGAGTCTGAAAGCATCCCCCTTAAGAACAGGAACCAGACGAGGATGTCCTTCATCACCACTCTTACTCAGCATTATGCCAGAGCAATTAGGCTAGAAAAAGAAATAAAGGGCATCCAAATTAGTGAGGAAGAAGTACAAGTATCTCTGTTCACAAATGGTATGATCTTATACGCAGAAAACCCCAAAGAATCCACAAGACAACTACTGGAACTAATAGAAGATTTCAGCAAAGTACCAGAATACAAAATAAACATACAAAAATCAGTTGAAGTCCTCTGCGCTAACAAAGAGAACTTCAAAGAGGAGATCACCAAATCAATACCATTTACAGTAGCCCCCAAGAAGATAAAATATTTAGGAATAAATCTAACCAGAGACATAAAAGACCTATGCAAAGAAAACTATAAGACACTATTGCAGGAAACCAAAAGAGACCTACATAGGTGGAAAAGCGTACCTTACTCATGGATAGGAAGAGTTAGCATTGTGAAAATGTCTTTTCTGCCCAAAGCGATCTACGGATACAATGCAATCCCAATCCAAATTCTGCTGGCATTTTTTAATGAGATGGAGAAACAAATCACCAACTTCATATGGAAAGGGAAGAGGCCCCAGATAAGTAAACCATTACTGAAGAAGAACAAAGTGGGAGGCCTCACACTACCTGATTTTAAAACCTATTATACTGCCATAGTAGCCAAAGCAGCCTGGTACTGATACAACAACAAATACATAGACCAGTGGAACAGAATTGAGAATCCAGATGTAAATTCATCCACCTATGAGTAGCTAATATTTGACAAAGGCCCAAAGTCCATTACTTGGGGAAAAGACAGCCTCTTTAATACATGGTGCTGGCATAACTAGATTCCCATCTGCAAAAAAATGAAAAAAGACGCATTCCTCACACCATGTACAAAAACTAACTCAAAATGGATCAAAGACCTAAATATAAAATCTAAAACAATAAAGATCATGGAAGGAAAAATAGGAACAATGCTAGGAGCCCTAATACATGGCATAAACAGAATACAAAACATTACTAACAGTACACAAACACCAGAAGAGAGAATAGATAACTGGGAGCTCCTAAAAATTAAACACTTAACTCATCCGAAGACTTTGCTAAAAGAGTCAAAAGACAACTTACAGACTGGGAAAAAAAAATTGGCTATGACAAATCCAATCAGCATCTAATCTCTAAAATCTACAAGATACTGTAAAACCTCAAGACCAAAAAGACAAATAACCCAATTAAAAAATGGGCAAAGGATATGAACAGACACTTCACCAAAGAAGACATTCAGGCAGCTAACAGATACATGAGGAAATGCTCGCGGTCATCAGCCATTAAAACAAAAACAAACAAACAAAAAAAAAAACCAATTGCCTTCGAGTCAATTCCGACTCATAGAGACCCTGTAGGACAGAGTAGAACTGCCCCCATAGAGTTTCCAAGGAGCACCTGGCAGATTCAAACTGCTGACCTCTTGGTTAGCAGCCGTAGCACTTAACCACTACACCACCAGGGTTTCCATCAGCCATTAGAGAGATGCAAATCAAAACCACAATGAGATACCAGCTCACCCCAGCAAGGCTAGCATTAATCCAAAAAACACAAAATAATAAATGCTGGAGAGGTTGTGGAGAGACTGAAACACTTCAGCACTGCTGGTATATGTCAAATGGTACAACCACTTTGGAAATCGTTTTGGTGCTTCCTTAAAAAGCAAGAAATAGAAGTACCATACGATCCAGCAATCCTACTCCTTGGAATATATCCTCGAAAAATAAGAGCCCTTACACAAATAGATACATGCACACCCATGTTTGTTGTAGCACTGTTCACAATAGCAAAAAGATGGAAACAACCTAGGGGCCCATCAACAGATAAATGGATAAATTATGGTGTATTCACACAAGGGAATACTATGCAACGATAAAGAGCAGTGATGAATCTGCAAAACAGCTCATAACATGGATGAATCTGGCCTGCATTATGCTGTGTGAAATAAATCGCAAAAGGACAGGTATCGTATGAGACTGCTGTTATAAGAACTCAAGAACGGTTTAAACACGGAAGCAAACATTCTTTCATGGTTATGAGGGTGGGGAGGCAAGGAGAGGGGTATTAACTAACGAGATAAAAAAAAAAAACTAGATAGTAGACAAGAATTAGGTGAAAGGAAGGACAACACACAGTACAGGGGAAATCAGCACAACTGGACTAAACCAAAAGCTAAGAAGCTTCCTGAATACAACCAAACACTTAAAGGGACAGATTAACAGAGTAGGGGTTCTGGGGACCATGGATTCAGGGGACATCTAGGTCAATTGGCGTAACAAGGTTTATTAAAAAAATGTTCTGCAGTCCACTTTGGTGAGTGGCATCTGAGGTCTTAAAAGCTAGCAAGTGGCCGTCTAAGATGCATCAGTTGGTTCCAACCCACCTGGTGCAAAGGAGAATGAAGAACACCAAAGACAGAAATATATGAGCCAAAGAGCCAGAAAGGGCCACATAAGCCAGAGACTCTATCAGCCTGAGACCAGAAGAACTAGATGGTGCCCTGAGAAGGAACACAACAGAGAGTCCCTGACAGACTAGAAGAAAAGTAGGGTGCAGAACTCAAATTCTAGTAAAAAGGCCAGACTTAATGGCCTGACCGAGACTGGAGGGACCCCAGAAGACATGGCCCCTGGACTCTTTGTTACTGCATGACAATATCCATTTCTGAAGCCAACTCTTAGACAAAGATTAGACTGGACTATAAAAAAAAAAAAAAAATGATACTTGAGTGTGCTTCTTAGTTCAGGATACATGAGACTAAACGGGCAGCTACTGTCTGGAGGCGAGATGAGAAGGCAGAAAGCTGGTTGAATGGACATGGAAGATACAGGATGGAAAGGAGGAGTGTGCTTTCACATTATAGGGAGAGCAACTAGGGTCACATTACAATGTGTTCATAATGTTTTGTATGAGAAACTAACTTGAACTATAAACTTTCACTTAAAGCACAATTTAAAAAAAACGTGGGTAAGTTTTGCAGCCTCTAATGAAATAGTGCATTTCACACGTGATCATCAAGAGCTGTGAAGATCATTAGGTGAAAAGGTGATGGGCAGCTTTACAGTGAATGCATCAGGCTGACAGCACTGAACCTATTGATCTGTCTATGTTAGTATTCACATAAAGGGAGACAGCCAGACTTACGGCCTCCTGATGTGATGGGGTGGGAAATGTACAACTTCACCTGTGATGCTTTCTTGCCCCCAAATTAAACCTGTATCTGCTCAAGCATCTACTTATAAATACCAGTGCATAGGAAATACCAAGGACAAAAAAAAACGTGTGGACTTTGTTTTGGTCCTTATTCAGACAAACCAACTGTTTAAAAAAAAATTGAGTCAGGGAATTTGAGTACTGACTAGATAGTTGTTAATACTAAGAATTTTATTGTTAATTTTTTAGGTATAACAATGTTTTTGTAGTTAATGAGGGTTTTTGAAAGTGTTTACATAGAGAGATGCATACTAAAGTATTTATTGCTGAAATGATAAGTTGTCTGGAATTTGCTTCAAAACAATCCAATGTTGTGTAGGTTATAGATGAAATAAGTTGACCACGTGTTCACTTTTTTGTTGAAACTGAGTAATGAATGAATAGGGATTCATTATACTATTCTCTCTTTTCTAGTTTTAAATGTTTGATAACAAAAAGGTTTAAAATATTAGATGACCTGTTCTTCTAATTAAAGTTAGATTTAAAAAATTAACTTCATTTGTTTCATTTTTACAAAATTAGGAAATTAAGATAGTTATTTTCTTAAAATGTGAGCTATACTCTTTTCAAAAGTTTGTGTTGTTGCTAGTTGCTGTCAAGTCAACTCTGACTCATGGTGACCCTATGAATGACATAACAAAACATTGCCTGGTCCTGCACCACCCTCACGATCATTGGTATGTTTGAGTCCATTGTCGTGGCTGTCGTGCCAGTCTATCTCATTAAAGGTTTTTCTCTCGTTGGCCTTTTACTTTACTGAACATGATGTCCTTTTCTAGCAGTTGGTCCTTACTAATGACGTGTCCAAAGTAAGTGAGTCAAGGTCTCACCATTCTCGCTTCTAAGGGACATTCTGGTTGTATTTCTTCTAGGACTGATTTGTTCATTCTGTTGCAGTCCATGATATATTCAGTATTCTTCACCTACACCACAGTTCAAACATGTCAGTTCTTCTTTTGTCTTTCTTTTCCATTATCCAACTTTTGTATGCATATGAGGTGATTGAAAAGACCATGGCTTGGGCCAGAACTTAGTACCAAAGTGACATCTTTGCTTTTTACGAAAAAAAACTTTAAAGGGGTCTTGTGCGGCACATTTGCACGATATAGTATGTCATTTGATTTCTTTACCGTTGCTTCCACGGACGTTGATTGCCGATCCAAGTAGAACGAAATCGTTGACAGCTTTAGTTGCTTCTTTATTTATCATGATGTTGTTTACTGGTCCAGTTGTGAGGATTTTTGTTTTCTTCACATTCAGGTTTAATCCATACTGAAGGCTCTAGTCTTTAACCTTCATCAGTAAGTGCTTCAAGTCATCTTCATTTTGGCAAGCAAGGTTGTGTCATCTGCATATTGCAGTTTGTTAATGAGCCTTCCTTCGATGTTGATGCTGCATTCTTCTTCATATTGTTCAGCTTCTCAGGTTACTTTTTCATCATACAATTTATATAGGTGAAAGGATACAGCCCTTCCTCATGCCTTTTCCAGTTTTGAACTACGTGGTATTCCCTTGTGTTCAAATGATTGCCTTTTGATCCATGTACAAATTCCCTGTGAGCACAATGAAGTATTCTGAAAACCCTGTGGATCACATCAGAAAGTTTAAGTAAAAACTATTAACCTTAATTTTTAAATTATGTATATTATGAATCTACACAATATACTCCATAACGCTTTATGTATTTTGATTCTAACACAATAACTCTCAACTTTTTCCATCAGTAACGTTGCCTCATTATAGCAGGAAATGGGGGTGCGAGAAAAAGGTGAAAAAAGAAAGGTAAAGCTGACTAACCACAGGTTGCAAACCATTGTTCCACTCTGGATTTTAATTTTTTTAGAAGAATATTAGACATTAACATTATGAATTTAAGACAGTTTTCACTTACCATTCACCTGGTGTATTTGCCATAGAGAGTGCCTTGAATACTTTCCAACCACCAAAGAGTATGAATCACCCTCTGTGTATTGAAAATATTGTTTTGAGAGGCTTTATCTTGAGCCCCATTATCATCATCATTTCTCTTCTCATTCTTTCTAATAGACTGAAATGTTAGAAAACCTTTCTATTCGCATCTCCACTTTGACTGGTTGGAAAACCTATTGTGGGATGGGCTTAAACAGAAGTGAAGCTTCCCTATAATTTGCGGAGATACCAGAGGGAACTGTTTGCCTCATTTTGTCTAGTACTACATCCTTTTTGATCTTTCTCTTCCCATATGGTCTTCTTAATATTTTATTCATAGATTCAAAACACTAACATACAAATGCTTTTGTCAAAGAATAGTATCTTCTTAAATGTGTTCACTTGTAGTCCCATGAAAGTTACTTTAATTGTTGGTCTATTCTCATATTTCCTGTTCTAATTTTTTTGTGTGCATCAAATTAATAATTTTTTATTTAGAACACTGGTCAAGTTATTTACTTATATCTTACCTTTTCCTGGAATGCATACCCACTGCCTTCATAGGTTCTGACTCATAGCAACCGTATAGGACAGAGTAAACTACCCCATAGGGTTTCTGAGGCTGTGATGTTTACAGAAACAGACTGCCACATCTTTCTCCCTCGAAGTGGCTGGTGGGTTCAAACCTCCAACCTTTTGGTTAGCAGCCAAGTGCTTTAACCACTGTCCCAACAGGGCTCCTTTAGACAATTGTTATAAGGATCTAGAAAGATGATATATTAGCATAAGGGAAAAGTGCAGTGAAACATTGAAAAAATAAAGATGAGAACAAATAGAGCCAGGAGTGAGATGATTCACCACAATAGCTGGTCTCACATTTTACCCTAAACTTTCTTTTTTCTAGCAGCCAACCGAAACCAAGAATGCATTTTTGTACCGCACTTTGTTTTCTTATTGCTCATGATTTTTTAAAGACTAAGATTGTAAAAGCACATCCTGAGAGCATGGCCATTTTTTTCAGGTAAGGTGTCACTAAGAGGGAAATATATGGGTCAGACTCTGGGCCTTTGGCCTTTCCCATGTTCAATGGTACATCAGACCTGCCTTGTTCACTCATTCTATTAGTCATACCAGTGATTGGGTTTAGAGTGGAGATGGATTGGCACAGATCCATCACCACTAACGGAAGAAAACTCAAGGCTCATGTCCTGTTACTGATAGGTTAGGAGCAGCTACATCCTACGTGAAGGAAGTAATTTTTAATTCAAGTGCCCTTTCTTTTCTCTAACCACATTATAAAATTCTTTGCCCTGTATCATTTGTTATACCTTGTTTAGTTCAAATTATAGACAGTGCACCATTTTCGAGGGCAATTGAAAGTCATAAAATACACACACAAAATAAACTACAATTGTGGGCCTGTTGCCACATTTTCACTTTCCCCAGCTGCTGAGATTTTGGGAATAGTCTTCGTGACTACTGCCTATCCAGATTGAAAAAAAAAGAAAGCCAGGAAGAATTAATAAGTGGTAATTTCTCAGGAAGGAGCCCTGATGATGCAGTGCTTAAGCGCTTGACTGCTAACAGTAAGGTCTGTGGTTCAAACCCACCAGCCACTCCATGGGAGAAAGATCTGTCAGTCTGCTCCCATAAAGATTACAGCCTTGGAAACCCTATGGGGCAGTTCTTTTCTGTCCTGTAAGGTCACTATGAGTTGGAAATTGACTCAACAGCAATGGGTTTGATTTGGGTTTGGAATTTCTCAGAAGGAAATAAGTCCCCCCATCCAATAGAGATGATACCATGATAAAAAGAACATAGAAAGGATTTTCAGTCAGTGAACAACCATGAATTTGGGGGAACGGTTTTTGGGTTGTTTTTGTAGAAGTTGATTGTGAATGGACACTTCGATATTAAATTTGGAAATGGCTCCCCAAAATAAAGTTAAATACCAAGAAAGATGCTTTCAGAGTACTGTTGCTAAGAAATCCTGGCTGCCTAGGCTAGTGATTTTTTAAACTGGAGTCCTCAGACTATAATGTGGTGTTTAGGGATATCTGCTGGCCTTCCACCTCCGCTCCTCCGCGTCAGCTGCACAAGGCAGTTAACCTTCATTATCTGTTTTACATAGTGGGCTTCCTATCTTTGACTTACGGAAATAGCCTAGTGGAAGGATAAAGAACTAACCACATATGTTTTGGGAAGAATAATGTGACATATTGTTTAATTTTGTCTTAACTGCTGTAGTTATTCTGTGACTGTAAGACAGAGAGTAAGTCTCTGTTAAATGTAAAGGGTTTATTTCCTGGTCGATCCTTATCTAACTAAAAGTGAGAGATGCAGTTCCTGCTTCCAAAGCACTGGAAAGTCAAAACTAATTGTAACCTCTCAGACATTGTTGGTAGGTGGCTTGAGTTCTTAGAACATCAGAGATGCTTTATAAGAGCCCTCTGTTCCATCTTAGCTCTCTAGACTCCACTTCTCACTATTCCAATTGTAAGTATAAATGAGCTCAAGGATGTTCTTGCTGAGGACAAGGATAAAGAGAAATTTGATCTGCCTACATGGTGAATGCTTTGAAGACCTGGGTCTTCCACAGGCATCACATTCACATTCTCAGGCATACCTTCAAGAGCACTGAGGAATTCAAGAGAACAGAATGAGCTTTACCTAAGAACGTGCTAGAAAGTAATGGACTATTTTACACACACACATTAAGAGGAAAAGAAACTGAGCAAAGTTTTAAATGTACCTAATTAAAAAGCAAGGCAAAGCAATACTAGATAGAAATAAAATATTTTAAATATGTTATATTAATCTCTATATCTTAACTACAGATTTAATTATAGTTAATGAACATATAGAAATCTAAATGTTCAATTGAGTGGATTATTCCATTAAGGTAATTTGTTTTAAATTTATCCTGTAACACTCCAAGTAGAAACTGTAACTTGAGAGTCATTAATAGTTATTTTGACAGACTCCTGGAAAAAAAAAAAAAAAATGCCAGGTGTATAATGGGAACTATGGAGTGACCTGGGAATTATGGAATGCAGCTTCTATGTCTAAGAGGATCCTGAATCAGTTCATTAAAAAACAATTTGTAATGCCTAGAGGATAGCAAGGTGTTAAGTAATTGCAATGTGAATTCATTGCCCTAGCCTCCCCTCTCCCAAAAGCCAAACAAACCAAATTTCCTTTACAAAAAAACAGAAACTGAGAAATGGACCTTGAAACCAATTAAAAAGTAAACTTACAAAGATTAGGACAATAGGTTTAAAAAAAGAAATCGTAATGAACTGTTTGAGAGTTACCAGAAGCTTTGACAATGAATTTAAAATCCAGAAAATCCACACAGTTGGTAATGGAAGAACTTTGATTAGTAGAATAGTAAAGTCCACCAATAGCAAAAGAAAAAGAGGAAAAGTAATTTTTTAAATGAGAAAAGCACAACTTGAAAATAAACCATAATGAATTCACAGAGAAAGAGAGAAATGCAGTTTGAAATTTATTTATTTGAGCTGCTGAGATTTTCATCTGTGAATGTGTGGGAATTCTTTAAATATGTACAGAAGAAATGTAGAACTTCTGTGCGGAACTCAGAACTTATGATCAGAGCTCAAAATAGTAAAACCGATAGGAAATTCAGGAGTAAAAAGATGAAAAAAATAAAAAGGAAAAAAAGGAAAGTCAGGCCAAATACATTTTTCAGATGTTTATATTAAGTTTAATAGACATATGATCAATAAGTATTCACCTATTAATTGCCTGTATTCAAGAAAGGAAGAAAACTTAAGAATCTATTTGACATCAGCAATGATATCTCTCGTTCCATGTGCTCTTCTGAATCTAGCTTGAATTTCTGGCAGGTAGATATGATTAAAAAAATATATATGATATATAGTATTTTACATTTTATATATATATATATTTCTTAACAATGACTTAAAATAAAGCACTAAATTTCACAGTATTATCATGTTCTAATCTCAGACCGAGACCTGGTTCTTTTTTCAACAAGCAAGTAACTCTTGGATCTTGTCCCAGTTTAGCCTGTCTTTTAGAAGAGCAGTGACAGCAGCTTGATGTACTAGTGATAGAGCCCTATCTAGACAAAGGAGAAGGTGAAGGAAATGACATGTTAGAGTTACTACATGGCTCTCTTGAATCCTCCACTACCCCCTCCCCTGGTGTTTACCCACTGGTGTCCACTAAATAGGTAGGCTTATGTCAGATGCAGAAGAACCAGGAGGAAATTGGTCACTGACTTAACTAGTAGAACATTTTCAAATATATTCCTGTTATAGGAAGTGATACAAAAAAGTGAAAATAAACTGAGTGTTAAATTTCATGGGAGGTATTTTATATATATATATATATATACACACACACATACATATATATGTTATGTAGTCATATGGTACCTGAATATGCTATTCTGGAATTCATGGAATTCTGAAAGTTTCTAGACTATTTCCCTGTACATTCCACCCCCAAAATAGCATTGAAAGTGTGAGGCAGCCTGGTGTGTGAGAGAAATGTGAGTAATTAGAAGTAGCAAGAATGTAGGGTTTGTTTGGGGAAGAGGTAGAAAGTGAGGATGGGCAAACGAGAAGGAGCCAGGTGGTGGAGGGCCACAATTGCCATACTAAGATGTTTGAATTTCATGCTGTATGGAGCTGTTATGCATTACAGCAGGAGAATGACATCAGATTTCAGCGTTTGAAAAAATCACTACAGCAGCAGCATGGAAGAGAGCCTGGAAGGATGAGAAATCAAAGTCAGGAAGACGAGTTAGGAGGCAGACTGAAAGAATGATCCAGCCGAGATAGGGTGACGGGATGAAGGTTTGAACTGCATGGGTGGTTATTGTTGTTAGGTGCTGTTGAGTCAATTCCGACTCTTATTGACAGAATGAAATGCTACCCGGTCCTATGCCATCTTTACGATCATTGTTATGCTTGAGCTCATCGTTGCAGCTACTGTGTTAATCCATCTCGTTGAGGGTCTTCCTCTTTTTTTGCTGACCTTCTATTTTACCTCTTTTTTCGCTGACCTTCTGTTTTACCAAGTATGATATCCTTCTCCAGGGACTGATCCCTCCTGATAACATGTCCAAAGTATGAGATGACGTCTTGCTATCCTCACTTCGAAGGAGTATTCTGGCAGTACTTTTTCTAAGACAGATTTGTTCATTCTTCTGGCAGTCCGTGGTATATTCAATATTCTTTTCCAACACCATAGTTCAAAGTTATCAATTCTTCTTAAGTCTTCCTTATTCATTGTCCCCCTCTCGTATGCATATGACATAAAAGAGCTGAACAGGAGTTTTCAAAGAGTGGCACCAGAAGACAAGTAAAGTATTATAAAGAAGTGTACAAAGAAAGTGTTAGAAAGCCAGAGGGGAAGAACACGCTCAGCATTTCTCAAGCTGAAAGAACTGAAGAAAAAATCTAAGCCTCGGGTTATAATATTGAAGGATTCCTTGGGCAAGATATTGAACAACACAGGAACCCTCAAGGGAAAATGGAAGGAATACACAGAGTCACCATACCAAAAAAAAAAAAGTTGGTCGACGTTCAACCGTCTCAGGAGGTAGCATATGATCAAGAACCGATGGTGACAATGGTAGTAGAGATGAATGCATAAGGTGATGTTTTAAGACCTGCCATGTGCCAGAGACTGTCTTAGGCTCTAGGGATATATCTGTGAACAGGGCAGACTCTACTGTTCACGTGGGGCTTGTATACTAGTGGGTGAAACAAACAATAAAATGACTCCTCGTTCTTTAATTTGAGTGACTAGGTGGTAATAACTAAGCAGGAGCCGGTTTAGGGGAAAAGAGCTTCAAAACGTTAAATTTGAAGTGTGTTGTATCTGATATCTAGAGGCCCTAGGTGGCGAAAATAGTTAAGTGCTTGACTATTAACTGAAAAGTTGGCAGTTCAAACCCACCCAGAGGTGCCTTGGAAGGCAGTCCTGGCAGTACACTTCAGAAAGGTCACAGCATTGAAAACCCTGTGGAGCATTTCTACTCTGCACACATGGGGTTGCCATGAGTTGGAATTGACTCCAAGCAACTGACAACAACAACATATCTGACATGCAGTGGGAAATACAGGTCTAGAGTTAAGGAGTGAGGTATGGGCTCTTTTTAGACAGCTTGTTTGTATTCACTGAGATTAGTTTTATGACACCAAACAAGTTGCCATCAAATCTGTTCAAACTCAGGGCAACCTCATATATTTTTGGTTGCAAACAACAGAATACTTTCTGGCTTGTTTAAGCAGAAAAGGAACTTATTAAAAGCTATATGTGTTAACGCACAGAATCTCTGGGAAGGACAGAGAGTGAGATTCTGTATCTGGGTGTCCAGGAACAGTGTGCACTGCCACCACTGCGTGCCAGTCCTGATGCTCAGGACACCACTACTGCCCCTCACATGGCTTCCCCTCTGGCTCAGGCAAGTCTGAGCAGGCTGGTTTTCTGACTCACAGTATGGGAAATTACTAAAATAGGGCAGGCTTTCAGTGACATTAAACCAAATCAAACCCATTGCCATCTAGTCAATTCCAACTCATAGCAACCCTATAGGACAGAGTACAACTGCCCAGTAGGGTTTCCAAGGAGTGGCTGGTGGTTTTGAACTCGCCAGTCTCTTGGTTAGCAGCTGAACTCTTAACCACTATGCCACCAGGGCTCCTTGTTCAGCCATAAATGTCCAACAAAGATGTTTTTGCCTCCATTTGGGTCTGTAAATGAAAAAAAAAAATTTATTTTACATGTAGAATTTTACAGTGATTACTTCATATTTTCATGACATATTGTGATGAGGGCATGGTGTCTGCCTTAAAATAAAGCTGTTATTTTTTACATTAAAATGAACTTCCTTGATTTGTTAGTTTACTAATAAACTTGCTTTTAATGTTGTCTATGATCTGACCAGAAGTCCCAAACTTATGCTTAGATTGCATTCTAAAAAGTTGTTGACAATTAAGTTATTGGACATTGTGAATGCATCTTCACATTGAAACAGAGTCATAAAGGATGATTCAGTTCTTGTATATTAAAATGTGTTCCACTTTCCAATAGAAACTCCTAGAATACAAGCTGCTTAGCTTCTTCAAAAGAGAAGTAAAAGAGAAAGGGACAGAGTTGTGGGCAGAGTGCCTCAACATTGTAGGCATTCATTAAAAGCTGGGGAAGTATTTCTGGGAGTAGATGGAAGGAGAGAGGAAAAAGGACGGAATAAGTCTGTTTCTAACATGGAACTGCCTCTACTTAATAAAATGGGTTAAATTCAATGACTTAAAACAGCATTCCAAGATTACATGTATTTATTGTCCAATTCATGAATCCTAGAGTGGAGAACAATTTGAGAGTTGTGTAAAGTGAGTAGTTCAAAAGGGAAATAGACTGTTCTGAATAACATATAATGATCAGTTATTACACAGAATTGTAGAATTTAGTGTGAAGGTAATTGGGTTGAATATATAGTCTTCAAAATACGCCATAGAACGTTTTCCCTTTTTTTTTTTACTCCTCAATATTAGCTTATTTTCCTAATGATGTGCATCTCCACTTAAAATAGGGCACAAAAAGACTTCCCAATGCCTTCACCTATAAATGCTTTCTTGTAGCTTGGTGACCAAAGACCTTTTCAGCAGCAAAAATACTGTTTGCCTGATTGTCGCACAATGAAATTATTGGAGGTTCTTATCTAGGGTTTGAAAAGAATAAGTTGACCTGCTTGAACGTAGTAATACCTGATCACTTATATATACATGATCTTCCAGAACAATGAAGAACTTATTATTACTTTTTCACAATTTCTGTTGCAACAAGAATGTATATTAAGCATCTGCTATGCTCCAGGCAATGTGCTAGGCACTCAACATAAAGAGGTGAGCAAAATGATCATAGCCCTTGCCCAACTTGAGCAGTTAGCATGAATTATATCCTATTACTATAATTTTGAGGACAAAAGAACCTTGTAAACATATTTAAAGTCTTTGTAAGTTTCAAACTCAAAAGATAAACATTCGTGATACTCCCAAGAAAACTGAAGTATATTAAGCACTTCTGAATAGCAGTTTGATTTAACTTTTGTGATATTTAAAGTTGTATGTCAGCTTGGCTAGGCTGTGATTCTTAGTGTTTTGGCAGTTATACAATGATGTAATAATGTACTTATCCTCCATTTTGTGATATAATCACATCCATGATGTGATCTGATGTGATCAGCCAATTAGTTGTAAGGGGAGTTTCCTTGGGGATGTGGCCTACATCCAATATATGTGGATGTTCTGGCAAAGCTTGATGGCTTTTGCTCATTCTGGATCCTGCATCCGGCTCATCATCATCTGACCTCCAGTTCTTGGGACTTGAGGCATTGGCCTGCTGTATTGCCTGCTGATCTCAACATTCGTCAACCTCCACAGCTTGTGAGCCAGCATTCTGCCATCTTATCTGCTGATCTTGGAATTTATCAGCCTCTGCAGTCTGTGAGCCAACAGCCTGCCATCTCACCTGCTAATCTTGAATTCATCAGCCTGTACAGCCAGTGAGCCAGCAGCCTGCCGTCTGACCTGCCGATCTTGTGTTCTTCAGCCCCTGCAGCTACTTGAGTCTGGAGAAGCCTCCAGCCTGATGTCTTACCCCTGACCCATGGACTTGGGACTTGTCAGCCTCTACAACTGTGTGAGCCATTTTCTTGAGATAAATCTCTCTCTCTCTCTCTGTAAATCTGTGTGTATATAAATCCACCAGGCGCTTCTTGGAACCTCTATGGGGCAGGCAGTTCTATTCTGTCGAGGGTTGCTGTGAGTTGGAATTGACTTGACGGCAATGGGTTATATATATGTATGTGTGTATAAGCTTCACCGGTTGGTGCAGTGGCTAAGACCTCAACTGCTAACCAAAAGATCGGCAGTTCAAATCCACCAGCCAATCCTTGGAAACCCTGTGGGGCAGTTCTACTCTTAGAGGGTTGCTATGAGTTGGAATTGACTCGATGGCAATGGCTTTGGTTTGGTTTTTATATGTGTATTGTATTTTGATATTGACATAAAATATGAACATTTTGATAGGAACACAGTTGGGAAATATTAACCTCATTGCTTAAAAAATTAAGTAATAGAATTAAATAACAAAAACAGATTAAAGAAAAACTGAAATTCAGTGTAGGAAACCACTTTTGGAGCCACGAGAATCAGATAACCTGTCCTCAGGATCAAGAATCATGTGCCATTACTGATATTTGACCAAATTATCTTTTTTTTTTTTGTACTGTCAGTCCCTTTTGACATCAGTTAAGAGTGCCATGGATAAAGGAGCGTCACCTGAATGCTGGAGAAGATTAGCATTAACTGAGTGACTCCATTCATTGGGAGCATGTTCCCCCCCCCCCTCAGTTCAGGGTCCTAGATGTAAACTGTGATAAGGGAAAGGCAAATCACTCACAAAATTGAAGTGCAGGGACTTCTTACTGAATCTAGGGGTTTTAACCACTAAGAGTTTCATTAACAACTTAATGATCTAGGAAAGATACCAAGGAGTTAACAAGAAGTTAAAATTGTAGAACACCGAAAGGATTGCGACATTCATCTGTTCTGTGTCCTTTAATTTACAGTGTTGTCTTCAACTCAAACCCACATACCTTTTTTTAATTATTGTATGATAATTACTACAAAACTAATATGATTTTTCTGGTTTCCAAAAGAACCAAAGTGTACAAATGTGTAAAAAATAAAGTCCTTGTGGTCCAACAATAACATCTGCTAGCACTTTGATTTTTATTTTTCTAGACTTCTTTCTAGGCATATCTCTGTGCGTGTGTGTGTGTGTGTGTGTGTGTGAGAGATCCAAAAATGGGATCACAAGCTATTCTATGATATACCACAGCAGTTAAATGCCTGACTTTGGAATCAGACCATCCTGGGCTTAAATCCTGGCTCTTCCAGTTACTAGCAAAAGACTTTGGCCAGAGTCCTTATCTGTAAAATGAAGATGATAACGTACCTGTTCATAAAGTTGTTATGAATAGTGTAAAGAAAATACATGTGAAGTGCTTAATCCGGCATTTAATAAAAATGTGTAATCATTCAGCCTCCGTTGTCCGTATGTTGTACCACGCTGCCCTCTTATCACCATGCTTTCCTCTGTTGATTGCGGGACAGGGGGATGGAGAGTGAGGCACAAATGTGTTTTATGCACACATTTTTTTTTTTTTAAGTAGGTACTGTATAAACTGAGGAAAATGTATAGTTAAAATTTTATCCTGGCTTGTAAAACCTATCTAACAATCTATATTTTCATGTAAAATTCTGTTATATGATTAAAATTTTTGTAAGACAAGATTCAATTCAAAACTGATCTCATTAACAAAATGTAGTATCTAGTGCTTCTTTTGAAATTAAATGAATCAACTTCTTAACGGCGTTTTCTATTTCATCTTAATGTATGTGTGGTTTTCATATTATCACAAAAAGTAGTATAGTGCATCATAAAAGTACCACACATATCCTACTTAGTTGTGCTGTTTTATCTTTCTTATTCAAGAAGAATTTTATGTCACTTTATAACTTGCTTTAATTTCCAAGAATAAACACATTTTTGTCCCAAGTTGATATAGAAGGCTAAACATTGTCTAAAATCAACTTAAAGGACTAACTTTAAATTTGTTTGAGATTTTTATTCTTTTCACAATTTAATGTGAAAACTAAATGTTTATATAGAAAACAGGTCCACAGTTAAATTTTATGACAATGCAAGTAAATGTTCTTTTTTTTCTTTTTTTTTTTTTTTCCCCTCCCTTTTTCTCTAGCTCAACTGAGAAGTCATTTCCTTGGAGATCATCAGGTATGACCTTTTATTACATTTTTAAAAAATTGTGTGCTGCACATACTAAAAAAGCAATTTCATAACCTGCTTTCTTAATTTTCTACCTCTTGGTATAAAACAAAGCCTTTAATAGTAACAATATTTGGTGGCTTTGCTTCGAATTAGTAGTTTTTAATATGCTTAATTTTCAAACAGAATAGATGTGTATATGTCTGCTATTAAAAAAAAAAAAATCAAACCATTGGACATCAACATTTTTAATGTTAACCTGATATCTGCAAATTATCTTTTCCATGAGAAGGAAACACTGAGATGCCCTCAGAAAAGGCTA
This sequence comes from Loxodonta africana, assembly GCF_030014295.1. Taxonomy (NCBI): domain Eukaryota; kingdom Metazoa; phylum Chordata; class Mammalia; order Proboscidea; family Elephantidae; genus Loxodonta; species Loxodonta africana. The sequence continues at coordinate 88,922,845 of NC_087347.1, read as the reverse complement.
TTGTATAATCTCGGACAGCTGGCCAATCATTTATATAAATCATGGTCTTAGCTTTCACAGTATTTCTCATACTCAAAAGAGTTGCCTGAAATGTTCATTTTCATTATGTTTCCATATGTAGAATATCTGGTAATTTCTAATACAGTCTAGTGTAGACCGGTAGTTTTTAATACGGTTTCTTTATCTTTTTGTCCTAAACTCACCTCATAGAAAGGATGAATGAAGAGTGGCCTGCCACTTTCATAAATATTTAATGTTTTCATACTCAGTCTTCATGCAATAAATGTTTGTTGACCACCATCATCACGTGCCTCCCACTATGCACATTGCTGGGTAGACAGCGATGGCCACGAGACACACATGTGCCTCTCCCACCGTGGAGCAGCAGTGTAAAGGGTAAAAGCAAGTCCATGCAGTTTTTTAAGTAGTATAATAGACTTAAATATCTATATACTTTGGTGCTTTTCAAACAAGGCTTAAATTGAGTAACACTCAAACTACCAAATGCCTGGTGTCTGAGCTTACCTGAATTGGCTACCAGGATTCTGTTTCTATTTATAGTACATACAAGACACTCTGGTGTTTCACAAAGCAGCTATTTCCAAGAAACGTAATGTTTATGCAAACCATAGATAAGGCAGAAACGTGGAAAACAGTGAAATATAATAATTTAATACAAGGAGAGACATGTAATGAAATATATTATTGACAAATAAGTGTTACGTGAGAAAAAGTGCTGTAAGTGGACAACTCACTTCAGAGACAGCTTTGCAGAGAAGGTGGGCCTGGAGCCTGGGACTTTTGGGTGGTCAGTTTGTGGAGAGGACGTTGCCATTGAGCCACAGAAGAGAGGGCAGAAATTTCATGTGGGAACATTTGAAACTGGTTTGGGAGATGTGGAGATGTGCAAAGGCTAGAGAGCCTTTACATCACGCTATAAAGATCTGTGAATACAAGTACTTTGAACTCTTTACAGTCAAACAGGACATTGACCCCTTTGACCACAGCGCTGCAGGTCTGCCTTTACTGATCCGTTATGCTGATCTGTCAACATATACTTGTGGGACATTAGCAGTGAGGTGTTTCCTTTCGGTTCTCTGTCACTCTGTCATTGTGCTGTTGTGGTGAGATTCTGGGCAAGTTTGTGTTCTGGTTTTTTTCTTTCTATATTGAGGAGCCCTGGTGGCACAGTGGTTAAGAGATTGGCTGCTAACCCAAAAGTCAGCAATTCAAATCCACTGGCCGCTTCTTGGAAACCCTGCACACATGCATGTGAACTTAATTTTTTGTTTTCTCTCTTTTTACCATACTAGCTTTATTGAGATAGAATTCACATAACTATGCAATTCACTCATGTAACCTGCACACAATTCTATGGTTTTTACTGTATTCACAGAGTTGTGCAACCATTACCACAATCAATTTTAGATACCTTTATCACCTCAAAAAGAAACCTCGTATCCTTTAAGTGTCACTCCTCATTTCCCCTCAGGCCCTCTGGCCTTAGGCAATTACTAATCTGCTTTCTGTCCTATCTAGAATTGCCTGTTCTGGACATTTCAGGTAAATGAAATCATGTAATATATGTTTCCTTCTGACTGGCTTATTTCACTTAGCATAATGTGTTCAAGGTTCATCTGTGTCATAGCATGTATCAAGACTTCATTTCTTTTTATGGCCAAATAATATTTCATTGTATCAGTATACCACGTTTTATTTATCCATTCATCGTTGGTTATATGATGGAAATTTGGGTTGTTTCTCCTTTTCTACTATTATGAATAATGCTGCTAGGAACACTGACGTACAGGTTTTTGTGTGGCGTTTTCCGTTTTTCTTTTCCCTTCTTGTTTGTGTTGTCCTTTCTCTTATGTCTGTACCTGGAGGTGGGATTGCTAGGTCGTATGATAACTGTATTTAACTTTTGAGGAACTGCTAGACTAGTTTCCAAAGTGGCTGCACCATTTTGCCATCCCAGCAGCTGTGTACAAGTGCCCAATTTCTCCACATCTTTGCGAACACTTGTTATTATCTTTTTTATTGTAGACATCCTGTTGGGTGTGAAGTGGTATCTCATTGTGGTTTTCGATTGCATTTTCCCCGTGGCTAACATAGCTTTTTTTCTTTAGTTAACTTTTAGCTTTAGCTCTTCAAGCAATGATGAAATATAAAGCTTGTTGTATTTTAATCTTCCCAGTTGCCTTCGTATTGGTTGTTGGTTACTTTTTAAAAATAATTCTTCTCCTGATTCTGAAAATAATGTATGCCAATCATAGGATATTTGAAAATACAGAAAAGTATAAAAAGAAGATTAAATTACTTACGATCAGTATCATCACTTAGTCTTTCTGTGCATGTATGTTATACATTATTTTTTTCTTTTTAAACAAAATTGGAAACATACCATATATGCAGTTATATTTGCCACTTTTTCATATACTATAGCATAACTATTTACTATTTAATGTAAAAGTCTTCTCTAAGTTTATCTTTAATACTACGTAATTAATTTATTCTGGAGATATGTCTTGATAGCCTTGAACAATTGCCTGGCACACAGTTGTCAATGTTTAGAATAAACATCTTTGCCCTCTTAAGAGTTTTAGGTTTAATGGAGGTGAGAGATATTAAGCCAGAAACTATGTATACCTCACAATTGGTAGGGAAATGCTATAAAAGAGAGCTATAAGTATATACCGTATTTACGTTTATCTGTGTTATTATTCATTCCAGTTGTTTTTAATTTTTCATTTTATAAATAACATTGGGATAAACATACCTATATATAAAATTTTATCTTGTACCTTTGATTTACCTGGGGCTAGATTTTTTAGGAGGAAAATTATTAAGTTAAATTATATGATCATTTTTAAGGCTTTTGATATGTATAACCAAGTTGCTTTCCTGAAAGATTTTAACAGTTCTCTCTTGGTCCAGGTATGTGAGATTGATGCTCTCATAGTTTCTCACTAGTGTCATTGTTCGCGTTTCTGATTATCTAGAAGTAAAATATCCTGTATTTTGCCCTTCTCCCCACCTTTTTTTTTTTTTAATCTATTGGAGTGTGTTAGTGTTTGACAGGAAAGCATTCATTATATCCCAAGGGGATAATAGTTGTGTCAGTCAGGGTCCAGGGAAACTGAACCCATTATGTTGTTCAATACCAAACCAAAACCAAACCCAGTGCTATTGGGTTGATTCCGACTCACAGTGACTCTACAGGACAGAGTAGAACTGCCCCATAGAGTTTCCAAGGAGCGCCTGGTGATTCGAACTGCCGACCCTTTGGTTAGCAGCTGTAGCACTTAACCACTATGCCACCAGAGTTTCCATGTTGTTCAATATAGGGAATTGATGGTTATGAAAGTGTTGGTTGGAATGTTTGGGAGATCAGACAGGATGGTGAAGCACCCCGGGGATTAACGATACCAGGAGTGCTACCACGTCTAGGGCTGCAGGAACATAGGGCAGGTGGCTTTCTCAGAGCCTGGGAGCTGGGGCATCTGTGGGAGGTGGGAGAGTACTCCTAGTGTTAGCCGAAGAGGAGATACAGCCCCTGCCAGAAACACTGCCTGAAGTGAAACAGGAAAAACAGTCTGGCTTCTCTGTGCATTTCTCCTCCCAGTCTTCACCAGCCTGTACAGTGGCCAAACAGCTAGAGGGGGCAGTTGTAGTTTTTTAACACCCAGAGGCTAGATAGGCATTGTTGCTAATTTATGGTGCAGAGAGAATGAGCTTAATTGTGATGACACATGGTTGGGGATGAAATATCTGGAGCCTTGGCATCCTTTATACCTCCCATCCTTCCAAAACTTTTACTCAGCTTCGGTCACTTGACCACCGTCTTCAGGTTTTTGCCATATCCACGTACCAAATGCGCTTAACATTTTCTTTAAATTAAGTTTGTCGGTCCCTTTTTTTAACTTTTCATGCCCCTGCACAATCATCCTACTAATGTGCTAGATTTATAGATATTTTTTTAATATATACATGAATTTCACACAAATTTTTTAGGTGATTTAAAATACATAGCAATTAATTAAATGTTATCCAGATAGCCTCCCAAATAATTTTTTTGGGGGGGGGGCGGGGTTTGTCCAGCTAGCCTCCCAAATACTTCAGTATTAGAGAAATACGACTGCAGTTCTCATCTGTCCTCACTAGGGCTACATCTGTAATTCACACCTAGTAATTATGCCTGGATTTTTATGTTTGTCAGAGCAGTCTCACCCAAACTCGCATTCAATCCTAGGAGTTACATTCATTTAGTCTTTTTTTCTTTTGAGGGGAAGAAGAGAGTGTATTAACCTTCAAACACAGCGATCACAACTGGTGTTTAGTCCATTTTTTAATATTTTAACTATAGAAAAGTTTTTTTTTTTTTAATTTACCTGTTTTCAACCATACTTAACAATATTTAATTTGTTAACATGGCAATAAACTATGAGAGTAGAAGAGTTGAAATTTGGCTTTACGAATAATAAAATCTGCTGCTTCACATTTCTTTTAGCTACAGACGCTATTTAGAAGTTTGTTTAAAAGTAAATAATCGCGATAAAATGTCAGTTTTGCTGCTGCTTTTACTATGAAGTTTAGCTGTTTTTTTCCTCTACCACTTTATGAGCAGAGATACTAGATGTAAATTATCTTGCTTTTAGAATTAGTTAGTCTTTTTTTTTTTTTTTACACAGCATGAGGTAAGGGTGGCTCAAAAGGTGAAAAATATTGAAAAGGTCTTCAGGCTGCCTTGTCTTTGGCTACTTTGTCTTTTGGGCTTTGCTAACAAAAGAAAGATCTTTATTCATTTTCTTGTTAGTTTCCCAAATAAGAAAGAGCTACACAAAAGGATTTAAGATGGAAGGACTGTTCCTCCTTTTTCTTTAGTATCTTGAATCTTTGCTTGCAGACAATTTCTCTACCTTTTTAAATCACTTTTACAAATTTGGCTTGAAAAGCTTAGCGCTTTAAAAGCTTTTTAACAATAAAGTGAGTTGTTAGAGGACAGTGGTTTGATCACTGCCTGAGAAAGACCTATGCCTACTTCTGTGTTTTCAGATGTTCCCTTCTGTTGAAATGCAGAAAACTGAGACCAGCTGCTGAAGTTTGTTTTTAAAAAGCTGACTTTCTGCAGCATCATATTCAGGATGCCCTAGGAAAAAAAAAAAGATACCCATTTCTGTGTGATTCATTTCAGGAGACTCTGGTTTGCTTGTTTTTTGTGGTTGGTTGGTTTGTTGTTTTTTAACCTGTAGTAATGACGGTAGAGCGGGAGAAAGATGTGGCAGTCTGCTTTGGTAAAGATTTATAGCCTTGGAAACCCTGTAGGGCAGTTTTACTCTTCCCTATAGTGTCACTATGGGTTGGAATCCACTCAATGGCAGTGAGTTTGGTTTGGCTTTTGGAATGATGGTAGACTCTTTGAAGGTAAAAAACCAAAACTCCTAAACTCGCATTTTTGAAGTTTGCAAGCTGCAAGGTATACTTCACAAAGAGTAGGGAGGAACCGTCTATTTTACAAAACATTTTTATTCTCCCAGGTGAGTTGGGAAACGTCTTAAAGAGAAGGTTCCCCAGAAGTAATAAAGTAGTTTTGAAGCATTCATACTTCATCGTTATCGTGCCTTTTACACTCCCTCCAGACTTTCTAGCTTATTGGAGTTAGGTATTTGCTCTCTAAAAACATTAAAGTACATCTTTTTGTCTTTTATGAGGAGGAGGGTTTATTGTTTTTTGCTTCAGCTTTGTCTTTTCCTTAGCCTTGCATTTCTTAGAAGTCTAAACATTTTTGTTTTGTTTTTATGTGCATTCTGCTAGAAATGAGTTAAGAGGAAATGTTATCCTAGTGTTTCCTTTATTGGTATGAGTCATTTTTCCATTGTTCACTTTATATCTCTTAACATTTTGTTTATTTATACAATCCCTTATGTTCCATCAAAATTTGAGGTTGCTTTCAAGAACACATATAATAAAGAATTAAACATCAGAATCACGGAAAATATAAGTTAAAATAATAGGTAAAGGCCTGAGAAAAGTAAGAATGCAAATATACGCACATAAAATCGTACTTCTTCATGATGGAAAATACTGTTCTGAATATTTCTTAAAGAGAATTCCTTGGACTTACCTCTTATTTAAGAAAAATCGCACCAATTCAGTCATAAAAGTAACCATACACAGAGTATGCTGCCCGCAGGAAAAAAAGAATACTTTGAAGCTGTAGATCGAATCCATTTGTCAGACTGATCATTGGTTGTTATTTATCTCTTCCAGCCACATCCGGTAAAGTGAATTTTGCTGCAAGTCACAATTTCAGTTTTTGTGCTGGGTTGGGAGGGGGGAGGTGGGTAAGAGTATAAGCAGTTGCCAGATTTAGTACTTAATATGTAAAATGCATGAGGGGGAGAGAATCAGCCCCAGAATCTATGGCTTTTGCTGGCCCCGCTCCGCCTCCTCCCCTGCAGATTACAAGGAGCCCAGAGCACGGTTGTATCCCCACCGGCCAGAGAATCAGCCTCATTGTTTTTAAAGCAAACGCAGTTCTTAGAAGAAAGTGTTCAGGCAGTAGTTGTAGGAACAGTATTAATGATTGTTAAGTAAGTAATGGGGAATTAGTGGTCATGTGTAAGAAACTAAAGAAACCAAAAAAGGTCGGTGTCTGTGGTAAACCAAAGGACACAGGAGCATTGGAAAGTGAGGGAAATTTCTGGTTGGCCCCAAAGGATTAAGGGGTTAATAGATGAGTCTTTTGCAGTGAGTAATAAATAGATGAAAAAAGAATACAGTTCCATATCCTAAGGATTTTTGATGTTTGACAGCAAATATGGAAGGAAAAGGAAAAGATTGTAATAAAATGGAAACACTAAGCTAAAGATCATTTAACTTCACAGTGCTGCATTCATTTACTGTATATTACATGTATTGATGCACCATGATTTTCACATTCTGTCCACTTAAATCTATTGCGCTGCCATTAGTAGTTAATATATAAAACTAAATTTAAGGCTTTTTACCAAACCAGAAAACTAAACCCATTGCTGTTGAGTTGATTCCAAGGCATAGCAACCATATAGGACAGAGTAGAACTGCCCTCATAGGGTTTCCAAGGAGCGGCTGGTGGATTCGAAGTGCCTGCCTTTTGGTTGGCAGCCGAGCTGTTAACCACTATGCCAGCAGGGCTCCTAATAGTTTATAGGGACTAGGTTCTGCATTTTGTTTATATATTGAAATTTTGTTTCTAAACAGTATGGACACAAGTTCCCTCGACCCAGGATGAGTTTTATATATATTATAGAAACCCTCGTGGCATAGTGGTTAAGAGCTATGGTTGCTAACCAAAAGGTAGGCAGTTTGAATCCACCAGGCGCTCCTTGGAAACCCTATGGGGCAGTTTTTCTCTGTCGTTTAGGGTCACTATAAGTCAGCATCAACTCGACAGCAGTGGGTTTGGTTTCATATTATATATAACTACTAAAGATAAAAGAAAAATGAGAGGCTAATTCCTAAGTCAATTTATCTTTCTTTTTTTTACATCTGGAGCAAGTAATTTACAGCACAAAAAAGCATCAGGATGTCAAGAGATAAGACACGAACCTAGATGGAAACACTTTATGCCTCAGTAGAAATAAACTGAATTTATAAAGGCGATATAGTAGGGAGTTAAGTTGTATATATTCACAAATGGAATATTAAATCAGCAATCATGTGTAAAGGACTATTATTTAATTGATGACTTTGGATCTTATGATTTATTGTGGCTATTTTTTTTTTATAAGCTGTACAAAGGACATAATTTTATTATGTATTCCTTTATGTTTCTTCTTTGAGTACTGGAAGGAATAAGAATTTTTTTGAAAACCTGCCTTAGAATCAAAGTTTTTCCTTCCTGATTTTTTGCAGGCCTATTTTTATTTTGTCACTTACTCAGGGCAGGCCATCTTCTTCCCACAATAACTGCAGTGCTATAGCTTTCTGACCACCACCACAAAGGTTTTTCTTAGCTTTTTGAATTTTATATTATACAAGTAAGGCAGACTTTATTTTTTTTAATAAAATAAAAGGTGCAGCCCTTAATGAAATAACTGATTCAAGCAAAGACTGTCAATAAAAAAAAAATGACTAAAATATCTAGGTTCTCAACTCTAGCTGCACGTTAGAATCAACTAGGGACTTCTTAAAAATACCAGTGTTGAGGACACAACCCCCAGACTAAATAAATTGAAACCTCTTTGTGGGACTCAGGCTGCAGTAGTTTCTAAACTCTCCTTCCCACCTTCTACCGTACGTGACTGCCATGTGCAACCAAGGTTGAGAACCACTGCATTAAGAGAAAGGTTGATGGTAAACTTGACAGTCAGGCTGCCACCGTCAGAAATGGCTGATGGATCTTAGCAACACTGAAAATTGCGATACGGTGTGAAGAACATAGCATCATCCGTAAAGTAGTCTAACCACGGAGGTTTAACTTGCACACTTTTAGCTCTTTCTGCTTGTAAGAAAGTATTGGGAGTAGAGAATTATGTAAATAACACCATGAGAAAATCATTAGGCAAATCCAGAATGTGGTGCATCCTACAAGTTTGTTGCTATGGTTTCCTGTGATTTAGTGAAAATAAGTAGGTGGGAGCTCCTTTTTAGATTAAGGGACTGAAATAACAATAGCAGTCAAATGCAGTCAGTGAGACTTATTTGAATCTGTCTAGTGCTAACCAAGGGGTCGGCAGTTCATATCCGCCAGGCGCTCCTTGGAAACTCTATGGGGCAGTTCTGCTCTGTCCTATAGGGTCGCTATAGTCGGAATCGACTCGACGGCACTGGGTTTTTTTTGTTAGTACAAGCCAACTGAAGAAAGCCATTTCCCACCCCCAAGACTGTGGCCCCCAGACATCTGCTAACTCAGAACTGAAGCCACTCCACTATTTAGGCAAAAATTAGACAAGCCTATAAAACAAACACTAACACATGTGAGGAACATGCTTCTTAGTTCAATCAAGAATATGAGACCAAATGGGCAATACCTGCTCAAAAACAAAGATGATAAGGCAGGAAGAGACAGGAAAACTGGACAAATGGACACAGGGAACCCAAAAGGGAAATGGGGAGAGTGCTGACACGTTGCGGGGATTGCCGCAAATGTCACAAAACAATTTGTATATAAAATTTCTGAATGAAAAACTAATCTGCACTGTAAACTTTCACCTAAAACAATAAATTTTTTTTAAAAAAGCCATTTCTCAGGCTATCAGGAAATTTTAACTATAAACTCATTACTAGATAGCATTGTGGAATAATTGGTTTTGTAGAGTCCTTATTTTATAGAGATATATACAAAAGTATGTAGAGGTGAAATGGAAATGACATGATGAGAGGGATTTGTTTTAAAATTCTGTAAGAAAGGAGTAAATGGAGCAAGTGTGGCAAAATGTTGATAATTATTAAATTAAGTAGGGGAAGCCTATGGGGTCTCATCATCATACCTTTATCTCTATGTTTATGTATGTTTGAAATTTTTAAATACAAATTTTTAAGTCAAAGAGTTGAAAATATTGAGGTTAACATAGTCCATCAGAGTGACATGTGTTAGAACCAGCAAAATGTTGACCATACTCTGAAGGTTAACAAAAAAAGACACAAACCCATTGCTGTTGAGTCAGTTCCAACTCATAGCGGCCCCATAGGTTAGCCCGAATACAAATAGTGTAAAGAACCGAACTACCAGATAACGTGAGGTTCCCAGCCAGTGGGTGTTACTTAATTTGTGTTTTTCCATGTTTGGGATTTTGTTAAGTGAATCTCTGTTAAGCAAAATTACCTCTGCTGGGAATCAGCCTTTCCACTAGGTTAGAACTATGAATTTATCGCTACATTACACGCATGGGCCACTGCCAAATAAGAATTACCATTTTGCTTTAGCTCATGTATACCTGAATGTTCCTAAACCACGTGATACATGAATACATAACATCCCCAAAGAGTTTAATCATAAGTTAGTACTTTGTGTGAAAATTAAATATCCAGTTTCAGCCTCTAATATTTTATATATGATACAAACATGCCAGGTGAATATTTACATTTTCTCATGTTTGATGATATGTGAATAAAGGTTCTGTTAACTATCTAAAATAAAAAAAAAGAAATTGGTAAGTCTGAAAGCTTCTCTTTTTCCGTTCTCCCTCCTCACGGAGCCACAGTTTCTCAGTTTACAGTTGCTGCCTTGGGAGACAGCTGGAAAGGCTACCATTTATAATTCCACATTTCATTCTTATACCAGAATTGGTTTGCATTTACCTTTATCTTGATAACCTTCACCAAAAAGACAACCCATTGGGAAAATATAGAAAAACCTCACTTCAGAAGAACGATTCATTTCTTTTTGTGGTAAATATCATCTTTTATAGTTTGTTTTAATTTTAGAAGTTTTTTTGTTTGTTTTTAGCATACATAATCTATCTTGTATCTTCCACTGCCAAATATTCCCATTTCTACATTTGGTAACATTTTTATTTTTCACTAAAAAGAATAAAATGTATTTGAAAAAAAAGTAGAGTTATTTTGAGCACTTAAATATATTTTCCATAGGCTACTGACTTTTTACATCACATTGAATCCCTTATTTATGATTTGTTCAAATATATGGTCCTACAGGAAACGAGAGCCCTACGTTCATTATGAGCACCTACATGTTAAACACAACGTTGGACACTTTATCTGTGTATCCACTTCTTTTCAACTTTATATTTCTTAACTCCCATGTTTTTCTAGTTGTCCTTTAACAGTTATAAAGTATACATTTTTTATGGATGGCTTGACACCTGTATTTTAATTTGCACCCAGAGTAAAAATCCTTAGTAAACACTCATTTTAAAATGATTGTTTATGGAACTTCCTATTTAGTTGATTTTTTTTCCTGAAAATTATTTTTAATAATTTTTGTAGAGGGTCAGCAAAAAAGAGGACCCTCAACAAGCGGGGTCCTCACAGTGGCTGCAACAATAGGTTCAAACATAGCAGTGATTGTGAGGATGGTGCAGGACCAGGAAGTGTTTCGTTCCATTGTACATAGGGTTGCTATGACTCGGAACTGACTTTACACCTAACAATAACAACATTCTTGGACGGAATTCAGGAATTTTAAAATATTTATGAGCAAGGTAGTGCTTGTTTTAGTCATCTAGTGCTGCTGTAACAGAAATATGACAAATGGATGGCTTTAATAAATAGAAATTTATTTTCTCACAGTTTAGGAAGCTAGAAGCCTGGATTCAGGGTGCTAGCTCTAGAGGAGGGCTTTCTCTCTGTGTTTGATCTGGAGGAAGGGCCTTGTGTCTTTTGAGCTTCTGCTCCTGGATGATCTTCATGTGGCTTGTCATCTCTCTTCCCCTGTCTCTTCTTGCTACCTTGTGTTTATTCTTTTTTATATCTCAAAAGAGATCGACTCAACAATCTTGGAGGTAGAACAGAAGCACTAAACACATTATTAGGCTAATAACTGGGATGTTACATGAAATCATGGCCCTAAACCACCAAACTAAAGAAATAAATCCATGAGGTGTTTGGTTGTACATAATCAGCCTCAGTCGCTACTCTTTTTTTTTTTTTTGTCCTCGTTATAAATACATCTGTCACACAACTTTTGCCAGTTCAACTCTTAACAGGTGTACAACTTACAGCAATAACAATAATCAGCTCTGTAACCCTATGCTTAATCGATGAGATTTTTCCATCACCGTTAACTCTCTTTTTCTCCTTCCCTTTTGCCCCTGGCAACCCACTAATAAATTTTGTTTGCTATACGTTTGCCTTTTCTTGTCTTTTTATGTAAGTGAGGTCATATAATATTTGTCCTTATATGATTGGCTTATTTCACTCAGCATGATGTCTTCAAGCTCCATCCATACTGTAGCATGTGTCAAGACTTCATTTCTCCTACTGTCTGAGTAGTATTCTATTGTATGTATGTACCACATTTTGTTTATCCATTCATCTGTTGATCGGCATTTGGGTTGTTTATACCTTTTGGCTATTATGCATACTGTTGTAGTGAACATTGGTGTACATGTGTCCCTTTTTGAGTCTCTGCTTTCAAGTCTTTTGGGTATATACCTAGGAGTGGAATTGCTGGGTCATATGAGAGTTCTATTTTTAGTTTTTTTGAGGAACACTGTTTTCCACAACGGCTATACATTTTGCATTCCTGCCAGCAGTGGATAAGCGTTCCAATTTCCCCACATGCTCGCTGACATTTGTTATTCTCGGTGGTTTTATTTATTTATTTATTTTTTAATCTTAGCTATCCTAAAAAAAAAAAAAAAAACTGTTGCCGTCGAGTCAATTCCAACTCATAGCGACCCTATAGGACATGGTAGAACTGCATCACAGGGTTTCCAAGGAACTGCTGATGAATTCAGATAGCCGACCTTTTGGTTAGCAGCCAAGCTCTGAACCACCAGGGCTCCTTAGCCATCCTATTGTGAGTGAAATGATATCTCCTTGTGGTTTTGAATGAACTACCTCCAAGTTCATTGCGTAGTACCTGGGGTATTTAAAAGCTTGCAAGCAGCCATCCAAGGCATACTAGTTGGTTTCTATTCATCAAAAGTAACAGGAAGAAGGGGAGTCAGGAATAGGAGGAGGATACGGAATGTGTGGCTAATTACCTCTGTGAGCAACTGCCTCCTTTTCTGTGAGACCATCAAGAACTGGATGGTGCCTGGCTACCATTACTGAACATTTTGATCAAAGATTGGATAGAAGAACCCTGACCAAAAGGGGGAAAAGAGAACAGAATTTCAAATTCTCATGGACTCTATACTTTCTGGTACCATGGAGGTTGGGTGAATCCCTGAAACTGTTGCCCTGAGATAAGCTCTAAACCTTAAACCAAAAATGTCCCCCGAAGTCGTCTTAAAAACAACAGTAGTTTAGCTTAACTAGTGAAAAAGGTTTGCTTTGAGCATTATGCTCTTTTAAGAATTATCTATATGGGATCCTCCATCTTGTTTTCGAGTTGACAACAGCACCTTGAAAGATTAGATAGGAACTTTAGGGAGCAGTGAGTTTTTGTGAATGAGAGAGGAACAACTCAGAAAAGGAGGGTAAGAATGGTTGCACAACTTGAAGATTGTAATCAATGTCACTGAATTGTACATGTAGAAACTGTTAAATTGGTTTTTGTTGTTGTTGTGTATATTCTCAACAGCAACAATAAAATAAAATTTAGAAGGAAAAAACAAGTGACCCCCCCCAAAAAAAAAGAGGTCAGCTCAAGATACACTAGTCCTACCTCAGTAACGTAACAAAGACAACCCATTCCCAAATGGGATTATAACCACAGGCATTCATTCCTGTTCCTGTTGACATCTATAGCAACCCTATAGGACAGGGTAGAACTGCCCCATAGGATTTCAAAAAAGCAGCTGGTAGATTTGAACTGCTGACCTTTCGGTTAGCAGCTGAGCTCTTAACCATTGGACCACCAGGGCTCCAACCACAGACATAGAGGTTAGGATTTACAATACGTATTTGGGGGGCACACAGTTCAAGCCATAGCAGCAGTCTAGTGATATTCACGACTAATATACTTTTCAGATTTATCACTGTAGAAATCAAATAAAGTGCTATTATGCCAGTTTATGCCGATACAATGTGTGCTTAAAATAGGAAATTGAATCTAGCCAGACACACTTTTGCAGTGGACCTTAAGGCAGATTAATTGCTGTTTATAGCAAAGTTTAAAAGGAACTAGAAGATACTCATTAATGGTTTCTATTTTCCAAGGCTTTTCACATTTTCTAGATGAGTACAAATGTTTGGTCATTGCTATAATAATATTTAAAAGATTACGTGTAAGGCCCAAGAACCTGGATATTCTCAAGAGAACCAGACTAGAAATAGTTTCAAGAAATACAGTTGTTATTTACCCAAAAGTAAAGATGAGACGGCAAAGAGGAAAAGGGAAGCTAGATCAATGAAAACAGAAAAAAACAATAGAAATAATAGGAACGCTGATATGTTGTGAAAATTGTAACCAATGGCATGGAACAATTTGTATAAAAATTGTTAAATAGAAACCTGATTTGCTGTGTAAACTTTCACCTAAAACAATAAAACACTATTTAAAAAATAAAATACAGGAAAAAAATACAGTTGTTTTTCCCCCTTAAGTCTTTACTTTCACCAAAATCTAACTGTGAAAGGATATCATCTGTGTTTAGTAGTTTACACTTGAGTCAACAAGTATTTGTAATATTCTTAAACTGTCAGACAGCCTTCATCTATAGCTTTCTCCAATGGACCAAAGAATGTTATCATGCTTCATGTTTCCATCTCCCTCTGAAATAGTATTTCCCAGTCATCTCATTCCCTTTGACAATAATGTTACCTGCTGTAGAAATGAGTCTTGTACATCAGATGAGGTACTGAAGAAGAGAAGTCTTGGGGGTGGGGGAATCTCTCGGGTCTTCTTTCAGAATGTGACCTGGAGGTACTAGAATATTTCTGCATTCCTCTAGAAAGTAGGCTTCCTTCTAAGCCTGTGGTCCTACAAGAAGCAAGAGCCCCATAACCAAACAAAAAATCAAGTCACCAGAAGACAAAATTTTCTACTCATAATTTTTCATAAAGTTTTGTGTGTCTGAATATGATGGACCAAACTCAACTCACAGGCCAGAGAGACAGAATTAGTGTGACATACTCAATTCACTTAACTGGCAAAGAGAGTATCATTTGCCTTAACATTGTGTGCTACAACCATTCCAAGAGTCCTGCCAGAATTGACACTATATTGTCTTTTATATAAAGACTAACTCCTAAGCACCCTAGTAACTCGGAGCAACAGGATACAGTTATATAACTGTATCTCAAGGCTCCTGTTTCCATGGTGATTTTACACACAGTACAGACCTTCCTCATTTCATACAGTATAAACAGCAAGACAGAGATTAACAGAGCAGAGGCATTTTAATGATTTCAAGTTCTTTAGGGAGGCCTCAGACTTTTTACTGAGCCTATTTTTATATACACTTTTTTGTATATTTGGGGATGTATATCTCAGACAAGGTAAAATAATTCATTTTGTATTTCATCTTTTACTATGAGCTTAATGAGGTAGATAGTGTACCAGATTCTCACAGCCCTACAGCATTATTGTCCCTTACCCAGTAATTTTTTTTTTTTAGATGTTAACCGTCTACTTTTTCTAATGAACTCCCTTAAGAAAAACAAACAAACAAACACATTGGGGCATTCAGATGAAATATAAGACAAGAAGGACGATGCCTCCAATCATCTCCCAGTCTTAGATGCAGATGGAGATTTATTCTACCTTGAAGCTTGTTCAAGTTCTGTATTTTTAGATGTACATTTTCTTGGTAGATGCTAATTGGATGTTTGAAAATGCCTCCATAGTGTATTTCTGGTGTCCCAGAAAACATATTTGTGATTTTTTTTTTAAAGGAACACATGTTCTTCAGTCCAGAGATTAAAGAGGGAGCATTAACATTCTATTTGTCATGTCTACTTATAAAAATGCCTTTTGATTTCATGTTCTGATTCTGCTAAATCACAACATGCTTGTTAATATGCAACTGTTTAATTATAGTTTACAGCATTGGTCAGGAAACGATTACCCCATTTTATGTGTCTCTACTTTCTCTAGTGAATTTAACTAGCGTCTTCTTCCATTCCCCATAGCAAATATTTTTAAAAGATATTCATAAATAATGTATAGTTAATAAATGTGAACCTTACCACACTACTATAAGTAATACTTTATCCAATAATTAGGAAATGAGATCTTTTTATCTGAACTCTGGTGGCTGTGCATGCATACATTTATACTTGTCTGTATGTAATTTTTAAATTACCAGTCTTCAAAGAAACAGTAAATAATGTAGAACTATTTTGAAAATGATTTTTCCTTCTTTTAATGTTTCAGAAGAGATTTTAGGATGTGGTTGGTTATCTTTGCAGATATCTATATGCCATAATGATTGGGCTCCACTGCGTTGTTGTAGAGTCGTTATGAGTTGGAATCAACTCGACAGCAATGGGTATGTTGTTGTTAGATGCTGTTAAGTCGGCTCTGACTCACAGTGACCATATGTACAACAGAATGAAACACTGCCTGGTCCTGTGCCATCCTCACAATTGTTTTTATACTTGAGTCACTGTGTCAGTCCATCTCATTGAGGCTCTTCCTTTTTTTCACTGACCCTCTACTTTACGTCTACAGTGTCCTTCTCTGGAGATTGATCCCTCCTGACAATATGTCCAAACTACGTCAGACAGAGTCTTGCCATCCTTGCTTCTACGGAGCATTTTGGCTGTACTTCTTTCAGGACAGATTTGTTCATTCTTCTGGCAGTGCATGGTATTCATTGTCCAGCTTTCATATGCACATGAGGCAAATGAAAACACCATGGCTTGGGTCAGGAGCCCCTTAGTCCTTAAAATGACATCTTTGCTTTTTAACACTTTAAAAAGGTCTTTTGCAGCAGATTTGCCCAGTGCAATACGTCATTTGATTTCTTGACTGCTGCTTCCATGGGCGTTGATTGTGAATCCAAATAGAATGAAATCCTTGCCAACATCAGCATTTTCTCCATTTATCATGATGTTGTTAATTGGGCCAGTTGTGAGGATTTTTGTTTTCTTTATGTTGAGGTGTAATTCATGCTGATGGATGTACACTTTCATTTTAATCTGTACGTGTTTGAAGCCCTCTTCACTTTCAGCAAGCAAAGTGCTGTCATCTGCGTATTGCAGGTTGTTAATGAGTCTTCCACGAGTCCTGATACTGTGTTCTTCTTCATATAGTCCAGCTTCTCGGATTATTTGCTCAGAGTATAGATTGAATAAGTATGGTAAAAGGATACAACCCCGATGCACACCTATCCTGACTTTAAATGACGCGGTATCCCCTTGTTTTGTTCAAACACTGCCTCTTAGTCTACGTGCAGGTTCCTCATGAGCACAATTAAGTGTTCTGGAATTCCCATTGTTCCCAATATTATCCATAACTTGTTAGGATCTACAGAGTCAAATGCCTTTGCATAGTCAATAAAAGGCAGGTAAACATCTTTCTGGTATTCTCTGCTTTCGCCAGGACCCATCTGATATCAGCAAAGATATCCCTTGTTGTACGTCCTCATCTGAACCTGGTTTGAGTTTCTGGCAGTGTCCTGTCAATGAACTGCTGCAACTACCCTTGAATGATCTTCAGCAAAATTTTACTTGTGTATGATATTAATGATACTCCACATTCAGTTGGCTCACACTTCTTTGGAATACCCATGAGTCTCTTCCAAATTTCTTGGCATAGACAGGTGAACACTTCAGCATTGTATTGGTTTATTGAAACATCTTGATTGGTATTCCATTAATTTGTATGCCTTATTTTGCGCCAACATCTTCTGTTCAACTTGGACTTCTTCCTTCAGTACTGTTGCTAATCATATACTACCTTCAGAAATGGTTGAATGTCCACCAGTTCTTTTTGGTACAGTGACTCTGTGTATTCCTTCCATCTTCTTTTGATGCTTCCTGCATCGTTCAGTATTTTGCCCTAGAATCCTTCAACATTGCAACTCATAGCTTGAATTTTTTCTTCAGTTCTGTCAGCCTGAGAAATGCCTAGCATATTCTTCCCTTTTGGTTTTCTAAAGTCTGTGCACTGTTCCATAATGAGAAATCTTGAGGTCGTCACAGTGGTACCTCAGGGTCTATAGCTTATTGCTGTTTTACATTTGATTTTCCAGTGTTTCATTCCTGGATGTAACAGAGTGGGCTGTGGCTTTGCTCTGATTTTAGCCACCACCTTTGCAGTTATTCCTGGCCACCCCAATTCCCTGGAAAGCTCTTCTAGCCTAGCACACTAGTATGTATTTTGCTTAGTCTTTAATAAAACTCCTTCAAGAGTTGCTACATAAGCATGGTTGGAACTCTAGAAACTCATAGTAGGGGACTTACAGATGAAGCAGATCACTTTTCAGTAATATCAGCCTGAAGAGACTCATCATTTCAGCTTGTACCGGGGAAACCAAATAGAATCTGTAATCTTTACTGAAATTCCAAACTTAAGAATTCAGAACTGTCACAAGACTCTACTACCTTAAAGTATACTGTCAAATGATATATCGGGAGACAGGCTGTTAAAAATCTGTATTAACAATGTCAGCAAATCTTGCTGGAGGCTAGGAAGCAAAATCTTGGATTGAATTTCACATCAAGTTAAAGGTTTAGAGTGCAGTGGGATTTCCCAGTTCTCCCATAAACCTTGTATTCACCTTCTATGCTAGTTCAATCAGCAATGCCTGAAAGTTTTCCTTGGCTTTAAATAACCAAACTTCTTAAACACAGTAATCTAAAGCCATAGCACAATACTCAGCATAAATCAGCCATGCTCATAAGGAAAGCTGCTGTTGTTACTGGGAATCTGTTTGCTCGGCAAGTATTTCCTGAACACCTAATGTGTGCTGTACGCTATCTGCAGGATACAACAATAAACAAGCCAGACAAAAGCCCCTGCCGTCATTGATCTTATATTGTAGTGGAAGGAAATTGTGATAAGTGCCATAAAAAAAGAAAAAACTGGCATCCTGTGTTAAGTGGGTACTGCTTAGATGTTACTTTCTTTAGGAGATATTTCCTAAACTCCTTTTCAACACACACACTCTCTCTCCCTCTCTCTCCCTCTCTCTCCCTCTCTCTCCCTCTCTCCCTCTCTCCTCGTAGTTGTGTTCTACGGGCCTGGCCCTAACAAATGATTTAAGAAAGAAGGTCAGGAAGAAAAAACTAATGAAGACCTTGAAATTCTTAGGATTGTGTTTTGAACTCAGAATGTAATATGGACTTAATTTAACTCTTTGAAGTGAGAGTGAAGCAGCATTCCTAAAGTTTGTTAGTAACATAAGGGTTAAGTTTGAGGAAAGAAAGACCTTTAATAAAAATAATCAGAACATGGGCAAATGTATTTTGAAGGCAATAGAAGAAAGGGGACATTTGAATGGAATTGGAAAAAGGTAGTATGTTTGACATCACCTAAATTTACAGTATAAAAAATAAGTTGGAATGAGGAAGAAGGAGATAAGTTGGGGTTTTTTTTTTTGTTCAAGTTCAAGATGGCTAAATGGTCCAATTGAAAATAAAACAAAATAATGGGAAAGGTGAGTTTGGCTAGAAGAAAGGATAATCAGGTTAGATTTGTCTTTATTCATTTCAAAAAAGACTAAAAGAATGAAAGAAGCAGATGGGTAAAAAATTGAAGTTTTTCTTGTTTGCACCACTGAATACTCTGTATAGAGTTTCTTTGATTGTAGACAGTGTGAGATATAAAACCCTGACCCTACCTTTGAGATTTCATTACCAATCTCAATAATATGGGCATTATGTAAGTTTTTAGTTTAAAAGTTTGGGATATGGAAGGTCTTTTTAGGTACTTGGCCACCCTTCTCACTCATAGTACGGCAATCCTCGTAAAGGAAGTTGCCGAAGAGGTGAGTTTTCTGAGGGATAACAAGGTCAATTTTCAGATTTCGATTTAATGTGGTGTATAAGTTAATTTAATTTGTGGCTGGTAATGAGTATGAACAACATTCATGAAATTCAGCACAATATACTAGTAAACTGAATGATTTGGATGCATGTTAATATAGATAAGATTCAAAATGATTGTGCAGTTTAAGATGAAAATTCTCTGTGTTATCATGTAGATTATAAGATGTTATTAACAGATGTCCAAATCTTTTTTAGCAAATTTTTATGAAATATTGTCATTAGATTTAACTGATAAAACTCATTTTCTTACAGATGTGCCAAATACCGGTGTAAGCAAACCTAGAGTTTCTGACACTGTCCATCCCAACACGTATCTCATTCGGACAGAGCCAGAACAAGGGACCCTCTACTCACCGGAACAGACATCTCTTCATGAAAGTGAGGGTCTGTTGTATTATCTTTTAAGCATTGGATTTTGCTTTTAATATTTTCTTTTTGAGAATGAGTATTAGAAGTGTTTAATAAAGAAATTTCCTGCTGGTTTCATTCTTGCAGGATCATTGGGTAACTCAAGAAGTTCAACACAAATGAATTCTTATTCCGACAGTGGATACCAGGAAGCAGGGAGTTTCCACAACAGCCAGAATGTGAGCAAGGCAGATAATAGACAACAGCATTCATTCATAGCATCAGCTAATAGCCATTTGGTTAGGAATTCAAGAGCTGAAGGACAAACTCTGGTTCAGGTAAGCCAAACACATCAAGATCCTTTTAAAGAAATACCCTACTAGTTGAATATCTGAATATCTGTTTTTTTTTGTTTTGTTTTTTTTTTTTAAATAGGTATACCTTATTAGAAGTAAAACTAACATGTACAATTTTGAATTTATAGACTGGATAAAGTAGCAAAATCATTTTACATTTTTCAAGTCTATAATGTTAAGGAATTATTAGGCAACCTAAAAATATATTTAAAAAAATATTAGCTTCTATTAATATCGCCTATGAGTAAATTCTGATAAATGCCCAGACACAGGAAAGTAATTCTTCTGGAAACAACAAGTTTGGCATGAGGGGAGAAGTCCGGGGTGGGGAAGGGGGGTAGAATATGATAGAACTGGGTAGAATGTTTTAGTCCCTGCAGAATTCTGAGTTCCTAAAAGTACTGTATCTAAAATATGCCACATGGAGTCCTAGAGAACAGAGCACTCTCCCCATGCATGCATGTAATGGGACTAGCTCATTCTATCCAAAGTCTTTACCTTCATCACTAGAATTATTCCATGAAAGCATATTTCTTACCTTTTGCTAAAATATAGATATTCCTGCTTATAGAAAGTTATTGTATACAAACATATCCATTCTGTTAAGTTAGAGTTCTCTAACTTGATAGCAAAAAAAAACTAATATTACATATGTGCTTACAAAAACTCCTTAGCCCCTCCTTTATTGCCACTTCAGTCACATCTGTCCACCAGCATGCCAGGGTTAAGGGAGTGGTAGGAATCCTAAGCGGCAGTAACCAGTAAAGATAACTACCTGTCTGGGTTCTCCAGTTATTTCTTGGAGCTGAAAATGACAAAAGGATCAAAGAAGTTAGACTAAAGCTATGTTTCTTATAATGCAATATAGGAAGCTCTCCAGGTGCATGGCATAGGATGAACACAGTACCTTTGGCACTTTCACTCAGAGATTTAGGGGAAAAACTTTTAAGTAATTTGAAATATAAAGCAGGAAATTTTGTGTTTGCAACAAGTTACTTCAAGCTGTGCTCCAGTCCTTGGATTATACTTTTCCTCCTCTGCTGTTAAGATGCTTTGATGGAAAAGCTGGAGAAGCTTTGGACTAAATGCCTATAGTAGTTCATCTGCTTATGGAAATTTCTATGTCAGCATGTCAGAAGTCACACTTTTGAACAGTAATTATCTTAACTGTAGAAATTATCTCTTTTTTCCTAAACGCGATCATGTTACCTTTTAAAAAGCAAAAAAAAAAAACTTGTGGCAGATTTATTTTGTTTCTGCAGCGGAAGAAATATGTTGTAAGAGGGTCTTTAAGACTTGATTTGCAAGTAGTCTGGACAACACATTTTCTAGCTCTTTGGGCCAAGTATCATCCCATTTTGGTAGTCTGCAACTCATAGTGGGGTTTTCTTAGTTTTAGCACTATTAGCAAACTCGAAGCACAAATCTTAACTTTCCAAATGTCTACTAATTTTGAACCCCCTGTTTCTTGGTTTGTTGTTTTCCCTAGCCTCCCCAGATCTTCTCCTCTCCATGGCTATTGCTTTCCCAGAGTTGCTGAGCTTGAGCACATACGAGGTCTCAGAGCAGGTGTTTCAGCCAGCCCAGGTGCTCATGCCACCTGCACACAAAGTACCCATCCTCTTGTGACAGCTAAAAAAAAAAAAAAAAACCCGGTGCCCTCGAGTCGATTCCGACTCACTAAGGGTGTCCAAAGTCCTGATCTAGCCCTGCTTCTTCCCTTATCAGCACAACTAAAAGTGGATGGGAACTGATGACTCCTGTTCTCTAGCAGTCACTAAGGAGATATACAGAATAGCCTGTTACTAGGCTCATAGCATAATGCCCTAATGATTATTGTCTTTTCTCAGCCTACTTTTCTTTGTCCTGTGCCTGTTTCTTTCAGGCCAGTTCTGCAGTCCAATCATCATTCTTCTTAACTGCTGTACAGCGTTAAGAAAGAGATCTGAGATCCACTGTTTGCAAGAGTCTACTGACTCACGGTAGGATCAGCCATGGCAGAAATGATCTTCATTTTCCATTTTGGTCTTTCCTAGCTGGCTAGGAAAAGAACCCACCAGACGCCCTGAACATTCTTCCTGATGGAACAGATTTTGGGGTGCCTTTATTTGCATTTCTGTCTACCAGTTAAAGAGCTCATTGATGGAAGGATGTAGGAAAAAATAACTAAAATCACTAGAATCCACACTTGAGGTAGAAGTGCAAACAAATTTGGCTACAGCATTTGTTAGCCATACTGTCCGTTGAAAATACAGAGAAGAGCGTTGGACCCAGACACTATCCAAGCATTCATTTGTTCCACACTGAAAGAACACATTCCTTTTGATAATGGGGCCAACCCATAAAGACTAAACATAGATACTCCTCTAGCTACATTTAGATTGAGGTATTCAAAAAAATTTTTTTTGTTTTACATAAACGCATTATCTTGGGCAAACTGTGAATCACAGGGAACAAAGTAAGTACATTTCTCCAGTGACCCTTCACACCTGTGAGTTGTTTGTAGCACTTGGAATATTTAATATATTATGAAAAAGGCATAGGCCAGAGGATAAAAGTGTAAAGAAAAAGGAATAGTAAATGCCTTCAGATCTCTTTTACACTTTGATTTTAGTTTTCTGAAGTAAGAAAAGTAGAGATTAAACCACACGCGCACACAAAATAGAACAAGAAAAACTCAGTGTGGAAAATTTAAGATCCAACTGTAAAACATGAAAAGGAAAAGAAACAGATGCCTAAAATAAATAAATTCACTTTCTGTAGAGAGCTGTGTGCATTTTGTGTGTGTGTGTGTCTAATGACATTGAACACAAAACCCTGGATAAACCCATTCTCTTTTCTCCCCCCTTTCATCAGCCATCAGTAGCCAATCGGGCCATGAGAAGAGTTAGTTCAGTTCCATCTAGAGCACAGTCTCCTTCTTATGTTATCAGCACAGGCGTGTCTCCTTCAAGGGGGTCACTGAGAACTTCTTTGGGTAGTGGATTTGGCTCTCCATCAGTGACCGACTCCCGACCACTGAACCCGAGTGCATATTCCTCCACCACATTACCCGCTCAGCGGGCACCCTCGTCATTCTCCGCACAGAGACCCGCCTCCCCAACAGCTGTACGACGGATTGGGTCCCTCACCTCTCGGCAGACCTCCAGTCCCAACGGACCAACCCCTCAATACCAAACCACTACCAGAGTGGGGTCCCCACTAACACTGACAGATGCACAGACTCGAGTAGCTTCCCCATCCCAAGGCCAGGTGGGGTCGTCGTCCCCCAAACGCTCAGGGATGACTGCCGTACCACAGCATCTGGGACCTTCACTGCAAAGGACTGTTCACGACATGGAGCAATTCGGACAGCAACAATATGACATTTACGAGAGGATGGTTCCACCTCGGCCAGACAGCCTTACGGGTGAGTACAAGGTGAAAGCACTACATAAAGCAGGGGGTGGGGGGAGTCTTCTGCGCGACCATGGCATAAACAGAATAATAGCAAGGTAAAAGCTTCTGTTTATATCTCAGAATGTACACTGAACTTCAGGAAACTTGTCTTTCAGGATCGTGATTTTTAATGCATAAAACTATATAATAGATTTGTATCAGTGAAGCTCTTTCTTTGCAGTGAATACATTTTTCCCCTCAAAAGATTAGGGTTTAAGATATACTTTTTTTTCCATTTTAGAAGAATTGCCTGGAATTCTAGGCTGTTTGTTGCTGTTGTTTTAATGAAAGATTTTTCTTTTAACAGCCAGGCCTACTCATACCCGTAAGTTATGCTAAAAGATACTATCAGAAGATCTATTTAAATGCTTAAGTATATTGTATCTAGATATGCTTTAATGGAATAGAAAGAATACAGATTCCCCCCATTGCTGCCTTGATTTGGAAAATGGACAAAGCTCTCATGAATTATCTTCAAATGCCACTTGGATTAAATCATGACACCAATCCCTGATGTTATAGCCGTTCCCTTCAGGGTTTTGCATACAATATAAAGACTTTGTTCTTTTTGTTGAAATGAGATTTTTATATCATATTTTAAAAGTAGCATATACACAACGGTAAAAAAAAAAGTTAAAACTATCCGAATATGAGAAGAGAATGTCTCAAGTTCCCCTTTTACCCTCGCCCAATCCACTTAGCGCCTAAGGTATCTTCCCAAATGTTTGTTTACTTATCTAAGCATATACATTACATACAAATGCACAGTGTGTTTTCTTCTGTACTGATGGAATTACACGTTTTTTCTATACCTTGTTTTTTCTACTTCATGTATCTGAGAGCTCCACTTCATTCTTTCTTAGTAGATGCATGGCACCCCGTTTTTATAGATGTTTTATAATTCATTTAAGCACTTCGTGTTAGTGGGCATTTAGTTTGTTTTTTCATTTTTAGCTATCAGAGACAGTGAAGCGGCACCCATGCTTCTTCCTGAATACCAGCACATATGTATTAGGGTAGCTGTGGCAATCATTTCTTCTTTCTTCTTTTTTTAATTTTTATTGTGCTTTAAGTGAAAGTTTACAAATCAAGTCAGTCTCTCATACAAAAATTTATATATACCTTGCTATGTTTTTTTTATGTACTCCCAACTGCTCTCCCCCTAATGAGACAGCCCGCTCCTTTCCTCCACTCTGTTTTCGTGTCCATTCTGCCAGCTCCTGACACCTTCTGCCTTCTTGTCTCCCCTCCAGATAAGAGATGCCAACATAGTCTTAAGTGTCTACTTGATCCAAGAAACTCATTTTTCACCAGCATCTTTTTCTGTCCCATTGTCCAGTCCAGTCCCTGTCTGAAGAGTTGGCTTTGGGAATGGTTTCTGTCTTGGGCTAACAAAAGGTCTGGGGACTGTGACCACCGGGGTCCTTCTAGTCTCAGTCAGACCATTAAGTCTGGTATTTTTACAAGAATTTGGGGTCTGCATCCCACTGCCCTCTTGCTCCCTCAGGGTTTCTCTGTTGTGTTCCCTGTCAGGGCAGTGATTGGTTGTAGCCAGGCACCATCTAGTTCTTCTACTCTCAGGCTGATGTGGTTTCTGGTTTATGTGTCCCTTTCTGTCTCTTGGGCTCGTAATTACCTTATGTCCTTGATGTTCTTCATTCTCCATTGCTCCATGTGGGTTGAGACCAATTGATGCATCTTAGATGGACTCTTGCTAGCATTTAAGACCCCAGGCGCCACTCTCCAAAGTGGGATGCAGAATGTTTTCTTAATAGATTTTTTTATGCCAGTTGAATTAGATGTCCCCTGAAAACTTGGTCCCCAAGCCCCCATTCCTGCTACGCTGGCCTTCAAAGCACTCAGTGTATTCAGGAAACTTCCTTGCTTTTGGCTTAGTCCTGTATTGTGTGTTGTCTTTCCCTTCACCTAAAGTAGTTCTTATCTACTGTGCCTCTCCCTCCCTCCTCCCTCCAGCCTTTCGTAACCATCAAAGAATATTTTCTTCTCTGTTTAAACTATTTGAGTTCTTATAGTAGTGGTCTCATACAATATTTGTCCTTTTGCAACTGACTAATTTCATTCAGCATAATGCCTTCCAGATTCCTCCATGATATAAAATGTTTCACAGATTCATCACTGTTCTTTATCAGTGCGTAGTATTCCATTGTGTGAATATACCATAATTTATCCATTCATCTGTTGATGGGCACCTTGGTTGCTTCCATCTTTTTGCTATTGTAAACAGTGCTGCAGTGAACATGCGATTGCATACATCTCTTCGTGTAAAGGCGCTTATTTCTCTAGAATAAATTCCAAGGAGTAGGATTGCTGGATTATATGGTAGTTCTATTTCTAGCTTTTTAAGGAAGCGCCAAATCGATTTCCAAAGTGCTTGTACCAATTTATATTCCCACCAACAGTGTAGAAGCTAGTTCCAGTCTCTCCACAACCTCTTCAACATTTATTATTTTGTGTTTTTTGGATTACTGGCAGCCATGTTGGAGTGAGATGGAATCTCATTATAGTTTTGATTTGCATTTCTCTACTGGCTAATGATCGTGAGCATTTCCTCATGTATCTGTTAGCTACCCGAATGTCTTCTTTAGTGAAGTGTCTGTTGTTGGTATCTTTGGCCCATTTTTTAATTGGGTTATTTGTCTTTTTATAGTTGAGTTTTTGCAGTATCATAGATTTTATACATCAGGCGCTGATTGGAGATGACATAGCTAAAAACTTTTTCCCAGCCTGTAGGTAATCTTTTTTACTGTTTTGGTGAAGTCTTTGGATGAGCAAAGGTGTTTTGGTATTTAGGAGCTCCCAGTTATCTAGTTTTTCTTCTGCATTGTTAGTAATGTTTTATATACTGTTTATGCCATGCATTAGGGCCTCTAATGTTGTCCCTATCTCTTCTTCCATGATCTTTATCATTTTAGATTTTATATTTATGTCTTTGATCCATTTTGAGTTAGTTTTTGTGCATGGTGTGAAGTATGGGCTTTGTTTCATTTTTTTGCAGATGGATATCCAGTTATGCCAGCATCATTTGTTAAAAAGACTGTCTTTTCCCCATTTAATTGATTTAGGGACTTTGTCAAACATCAACTGCTCATATGTGAATGGATTTTTGTCTGGATTCTCAATTCTGTTCCATTGGTCCATGTATGTGTTGTTGTACCAGTACCAGGCTGTTTTGACTACTGTGGTGGTATAATAGGTTCTAAAATCAGGTAGGGTGAGGCCTCCCAATTTGTTCTTCTTTTTCACTATGCTTTACTTATCCGGGGCCTCTTTCCCTTCCATACGAAGTTGGTGATTTGTTTCTCTGTCTCATTAAAGAACGTCATTGGAATTTCGATCAGAATTGCATTAAATCTGTAGATGGGTTTTGGTAGACTAGACATTTTTACAATGTTAAGTCTCCCTGTCCATGAGCAAGGTATGTTTTTCCACTTACGTAGGTCTCTTTTGGTTTCTTGCAGAAGTGTTTGTAGTTTTCGTTGTATAAGTCTTTTACATATCTGGTAAGATTTACTCCTAAGTATTTTATCTTCTTGGGGGCTGTTGTAAATGGTATTGATTTGGTAATTTCCTCTTTCATGTTCTTTTTGTTGGTGTAGAGGAATCCAACTGATTTTTGTATGTTTATCTTGTGTCCCAATACTCTACTGAATTCTTCTATTAGTTTCAGTAGTTTTCTGGAGGATTCCTTAGGGTTTTCTGTGTATAAGACCATGTCATCTGCAAATAGAGATACTTTTCTTCCTTGCCAACGTGGATGCCCTTTATTTCTTTATCTAGCCTAATTGCTCTGGCTAGGACCTGCAGCACAATGATGAATAAGAGTGTTGATAAAGGGCATCTTTGGTTCCCGATCTCAAGGGGAATGCTTTCAGACTTTCTCCATTTAGGATCATGTTGGCTATTGGCTTTGTATAAATGCCCTTTATTATGTTGAGGACTTTTCCTTATATTCCTATTTTGCTGAGAGTTTTTATCATGAATCGTTGTTGAACTTTGTCAAATGCTTTTTCTGCATCAATTGATAAAATCATGTGATTCTTTTGTTTTATTTATATGATAAAAAAAATAGATTACATGAATTGTTTTTCTAATGTTGAACCATCCCTCCATACCTGGTATAAATCCCACTTGGTCGTGGTGACTTATTTTTTTGTTATGTTGTTGAATTCTAATGGCTAGAATTTTGTTGAGGATTTTTACATCTAAGTTCATGAGGGATATAGGTCAGTAATTTTCTTTTTTTGTGGTGTCTTTACCTGGTTTTGGTATCAGGGATATGCTGGCTTCATAGAATGAGTTTGGGAGTATCGTGTCCTTTTCTATGCTCTGAAATACCTTTAGTAGTAGTGGTGTTAACGCTTCTCTGAAAGTTTGGTAGAACTCTGCAGTGAACCTGTCGGGGCCAGGGCTGTTTTTTTGTTGGGAGTTTTTTGATTACCTTTTCAATCTCTTCTTTTGTTATGGGTCTATTTAGTTGTTCTACCTCTGTTTGTGTTAGTTTAGGTAGGTAGTGTGTTTCTAGGAATTCATCCATTTCTTCTAGGTTTTCAAATTTGTTAGAGTATAATTTTTCATAGTAATCTGATATGGTTCTTTTCATTTCAGTTGGGTCTGTTGTAATATCGCCCCTCTCATTTCTTATTTGGGTTATTTGCTTCCTCTCCTGTTTTTGTTTTTTTTTTTGTCAGGTTGGCCAGTGGTTTATCAATTTTGTTAATTTTTTCAAGGAACCAGGTTTTGGTCTTGTTAATACTTTCAGTTTTTTTCTGTTTTCTATTTCATTTAATCCTGCTCTAATTTTTATTATTTGTTTTCTTCTGGTGCCTGAGGGTTTCTTTTGTTGTTCTCTTTCTATTCGTTCGAGTTGTAGGGATAATTCTTTGATTTTGGCCCTTTCTTCTTTTTTGTATGTGTGTATTTATTGATATAAATTGACCTCTGAGCACCTCTTTCGCTGTGACCCAAAGGTTCTGATAGGGAGTGTTTTCGTTCTCTGGATTCTATGAATTTCTTTATTCCATCCTTAATGTCTTCTATAATCCAGTCTTTTTGAGCAGGGCATTGTTCCGTTTCCAAGTGTTTGATTTCTTTTCCCTGCTTTTCTGTTATTGATTTATACTTTCATGGCCTTATAGTCAGAGAAGATGCTTTGTAATATTTCAGTGTTTTGGATTCTGTTAAGGCTTGCTTTATGACCTAATATGTGGTCTATTCTAGAGAATGTTCCATGTGCACTAGAAAAGAACGTATACTTGGCTGCTGTTGGGTGGAGTATTCTGTATTCTGTATATTCTATAAGGTCACGTTGGTTGATTGTGGCATTTATATCTTCCATGT
Source organism: Loxodonta africana (assembly GCF_030014295.1). Lineage (NCBI taxonomy): Eukaryota > Metazoa > Chordata > Mammalia > Proboscidea > Elephantidae > Loxodonta > Loxodonta africana. The sequence goes on along the minus strand of NC_087347.1, from coordinate 88,893,794 downwards.
CTTTATTGAGCTTTCTGGATGTCCTGTCCTTCACCAAAAGCAGTGTGTCGAAGTCTCCTACTATTTCTGTGGAGCTGTTTATCTCACTTTTCAATGCTGTTAGAGTTTGTTTTATGTATCTTGCAGCCCTGTCATTGGGTGTATAAATATTTAATATGGTTATATCCTCCTGGTATATTGTCCCTTTAATCATTATTTAGTGTCCTTTCTTATCATTTATGACGGATTTAACTTTAAAGTCTGTTTTGTCAGAAATTAATATTTCCACTCCTGCTCTTTTATGATTGTTGTTTGCTTGATATTTTTTTTTCCATCCTTTGAGTTTTAGTTTGTTTGTGTCTCTAAGTCTGAGGTGTGTCTCTTGTAAGCAGCATATAAACGGATCATGTTTTTTAATCCGTTCTGCCACTCTCTATCTGTTTATTGGTGCATTTAGTCCATTTACATTCAGCATAATTATGGATAGGTAGAAATTTAGTGCTGTCATTTTGCAGCGGGAAAGGTACTCAAAGTCCACGGACCATTTATGCTTGGACAGGAGCTGCTTCTGTCCTTAGCTCCCCTGGTTAGTGGAGGTGACAAATTATCTTTTCTCCTAACTCAAATTCATTCCTTCTCCAAGGCTAGGAGGATGGCTTTAGGTGCTCAACAGTGCCTATCTCAGCCCCAGGGAAATCAACCCCTGCTGAAGCCGGCTTGATGGCGGGGGGCGCGGAAAAATATACGCAAGTACTTTGCTTTTACTGAGAGCAGCGTTCTTCTCTCTTTCCGGAGATGTGAGTAGGCTCTGCAACTGGCTGCTTCTCCCTGAGGAAACTGAGGCCGAACGCTAGTATCGGCCCACCACAGGCACTCCTCAGAATGGTGCCTGAGGGCTCCTGGCAACTCAGGTCCAGTAAGTCCTCTTTGCTTCTGAACCGTCCCTTCCTTCCCCTGCTGCTCAGTTTGTTCTCTAACTTTGCCTTTGATGTTCAGGGCTCCTAGCTTGTCATAAATATACTCATTTCACTTGTTTTTTTGGGTCTTTTTTGTAAGAGGGCTCGCCGGAAGCATCTGTCTATTCCGTCTTCTTGGCCTCACCTCCAGGATTCATTTCTCGAAGTGGAATTGTTGGATCAAAATGTATACGCATTCTTTCTTTGCAAAATATTGTCTCCAAGAAGACTGCACAGATTTACATTTCCACCAATAGTTTAAGAGTATGCTTGTTTCACTATCCCTTCACTACCAACATATATTATCAGAAATCTTCATCTTTTTCAGTCCGATAGGTAAAAAGCTGTAACTCCTTGTTTTAAAGGCCTTTATCAGGTTATGACTGAGGTTGAGATTTATTATGTTTATTGGCCATTTTATTTATTTAACTTTTTTCCTACAAATCACAAGTTCAGGTCTTTTGTGAACTTTTATAATTTATAAAAGCTTTTTATACTTGAAGAAATTTCTCCTTTGTAATATACTTCTTAAATATCTCCCCATTTTGTCATTTGTCTTTTGATTTTAGTATATTTTCTTTACCAAAATTTTTAGTATTTTTGTGTGGTAAAATTAATCTTTTTTTCCCTTATGACTTCTGAGAAAGGTAAAGCCTTTTTGAGATTTTCTAATTGAATAATTTTGCATGAACCATTGATATTGAGCTTGATTTTGAACTTAAATAAATTCCTAGTGGAAAAGCCACTTTTTCATTCCACAATCAGTGGCTTGTACTTGGTTTAAAATATTTCTGGCATGTCTCTTAAAAGTATGCAGCAAAATTATGTGCTAATGATTTATGAAATTCTGTCTCCCAAACAAACCGTAAAACATAAATGGTTCTGAGGACTTCTGTGATCCTCTCTCTATATATGTAGAACGGATATGCAGAAATCTATGCTTGCGCTAGAGTAAAGGGAGAACCAAAGGAAGGAGGAGAACTCACAAATCGTTGTCTCTGTGCTTAACCCTGAGGGCCTCTCTCCTTTGGTTTAAAAAGCCCGCTTCTCTGGCAATGAAAGTGACTTTAAACTTTGTTTCAAGAAAAAAACACTAGACCTAGCTGGCCATGGAATTTTTTTTTCCTTCAAATGCAGCAGTTCTAAAGAAACAAAGGATTTCCTTAAACAGGTCCCAGGGGACTGTTGCTTTCCATCATCTACCTGCCCACTTAATCCGAATATGGATCTCAATTGGTGAATTCTTTCTTTTATTCTTATTTCAGAAAATGACTTGCGTGTCGTTGTGGTTCTTGATTTCAAAGATTAATAACCTTCTAGTTGGCCTGAAGCGTAGACTTAGTTCCTCGGACATTTGATGATCATAATTTAAATGATGATACAATGTATTACAAACTTACTTTCTACCACAGAAAAATATGTATACGTGTTGAGAAAAGTTTTGAGAAGGAAAAGTTCATGTTTATAAGATAAATTTATGTTTATTTCTACTGTGTTAAATGTAAAGTTTTAACTCACAAGAAATATATCATTGTAATGGGTACGTTAATGTGTATTTATGGAATTGCAAGTAGAAATTATTGGTTGGATAAATAATATATGGAATATCAGTGTTTTCCATTATTGGGAGGGGGAATTGAGAGGTAAGGTTATTAAAAATTAATCCGTGGAAATACTTCTGGAAAAATTTTCTAATAACAATTATGAAACATAATTACAGTCTTCTAGCTTAAATGATAGTTATGGTGCGCTTTCTACACAATCATTTTACTTAATCTACAGAGGCTGTATAATTTTGTAATTTTTTTTAATGCAATGCCTGTATGTTTTGGTTTTATTTTTAATGTATACACAGATAAACACAAATAGTAACAGTTATGTTATTTAGAAAGATTTTTAATACCAAGAAAGTGCCACATATCATTATAATTTAAGCCTTCATTTCCCATCATAGTTTGTTACATATAATAATATTATCTCACTGATAATACTTTAAGGAGCCTTAGTGGTAAAATGGTTAAGAACTTTGCTGCTAATAGAAAGGTTGGTGGTTCACACCCACCCAGCAGCTACATGGAAGAAAGACCTAGTGATCTGCTTCCGAAAAGATTACACCCCTGAAAATACTATGAGGCAGTTCTGCTCTGTTGCATGGGGTTGCCATAAGTCAAAAATCGACTGGGCAGCAACTAAGAATAACAACTGTAATCATTTAACAATGTTAATGTTTATAAAAATTTTCATGTTTCATGAATTCCAGTGAAGAATCCAGCCAGATCCTTGTACAATGAAAATATAATCCTGTGATAATGGTACAGAATGCTTTGTTCTTATTTCACGTCCCAGTGTCGTGGTAGGAGCACAGGCTTGGGGGCTTCAGGAGCATCCAGTGCTTGGCTTTCCTCTGCCCGAGTGTGTCATAATCCTCAGGATCTCTCAGTGTTCCAAGAGTACCTTTGGCTCCATTAAATGTTAAAATAGCACCTTGAATTGCTAAGATTACTCAGGACTTGTGCTTGTACCTGAGCACTTTGTCACCACTAACAGAAATAGCGCGTGCACTTTTGTTCAAGATTGCCATGGACTCCATAAAGAAGTAAAACTTAAACCTCTGCTAAGCAGAATGAGAAAACTGCCAGTGAATTAAAAGTTGAGATCCTGAAATGAGAATTATACGGTAACAATTATAATACCATCTTTAGAGTTACATCAGCTTCCATAGACCCCTGGTAGGCTCAGACTTCCTCTTTGAACCTTATATTGTGTAAGGCCCTGTTGACTTCAGGGAAGTTTCTCACACCACATCATTAATCCTTGAGGGATAGCTGTGGCTGGTGTTGGGTTTTTAATGACACAGCATTTATCTCTGATTTCCTTGCAGGAAGTAGTTCTTTGATGGAGGTGAATTACGTTTCCTTTTGGGCTCTAAGTTTCCTCGTTTTTGCTGTGAGATGGTTCAGCTGGATAATCACCCAGTTATAAAATTGTATGAACTTGTAGTCTTCATTTTAGCAAGCGGGGAGCCAGTAGATAAAACCCACATTGGTTCATTTAGTTGCTTCCCATTTCACATTATTGTTCAGGGTAGGTAATAATCATTCACATTTAGCTTTGTGTATTTATTAACTTACTTGCTGCTCATTACTAAGCAACATGTAATTAGCACTCACATTCAGGCCCATTTGCTTTTACTTGTGATATGATTAACTGAACTGGGAATGATCCTATCTTTTTGTAACTGTACATAATACAGAATTTACTGATACACATTTTAAAAGAAACTAAAATGTTTGGTTTTGAAATCTACTTTTTTTTTATAAGTCTCTTGTGAACAGTTTCAATCAAAGAATATTTTAAATATTTAAAGTTTCTCTGCTAACTTTGTGCATTTCCGTTACACCAGAAAGAAGGTAAATAAGAATGCTGTGTGGGTTCCTGTAAAACAAGTCTTTGTTTCCCTTTGCTTTTTTTTTTTAAAGGAAATACCATGATAAATAATAAAATAATACCAAATTCTATTCATTCATTGATAATATTCCAAGTTCTGTAGCATACAATTTCCAGTGGTTTCCTGTAAAAAGCATATGTAAATTAATGGAGAGAGCTACTTTTTGAACATCAGCGTTTTAAAAACCCATTGCCGTCAAGTTGATTCCAACTCAAATCAACCTTTAGTAAGCACTGTTTTTTAGGTGTTGTCTTAGGTGTTGCAACTTAAAGGGGTGTGAGACATGGCAGGCTCCACCTCCAAAGGACTGACCACTTCATGTAAGACCAGGCAGTTCTTCAGGCAGTGAAAGAGAATGCTGTGAACGACTGCATGTATCTGTTTATGAAAACCTTGTGAAACTAGAAAAGGGCATTTTCTTTTTGGTCACTGTCATAAAATAGCTTACAGTTAAGAAATGAATCCCCCACGTGTCTGTCAGCTTGTTGTACTGTGGGGGCTTGCGTGTTGCTGTGAAACTGGAAGCTATCCCAAGGGTATTCAGATACCAGCAGGGTCATCCATGGAGGACAAGTTTCAGCTGAGCTTCTGGACTAAGACAGACTAGGAAGAAGGACCCGGCAGTCTACTTCTGAAAAGCATTAGCCAGTGAAAACCTTATGAATAGCAGCAGAACATTGTCTGATATAGTGCTGGAAGATGAGCCCCCCAGGTTAGAAGGCACTCCAAAAGATGACTGGGGAAGGGCTGCCTCCTCAAAGTAGAGTCAACCTTAATGACGCAGATGGAGTAAAGCTTTCGGGACCTTCATTTGCTGATGTGACACAACTCAAAATGAGAAGAAACAGTTGCAAACATCCATTAATAATTGGAACCTGGAATGTACAAAGTATGAATCTAGGAAAATTGGAAATCATCAAAAATGAAATGGAACACATAAACATCGATATCCTAGGCATTAGTGAGCTGAAATGGGCTGGTATTTGGCCATTTTGAATCGGACAATCATACAGTCTACTACGATGGAAATGAAAACTCGAAGAGGAATGGTGTTGCATTCATCATCTAAAATAACGTTTCAAGATATATGCTGAAGTACAACGCTGTCAGTGATAGCATAATATCCATACACCTACAAGGAAGACCAGTTAATACGACTATTATTCAAATTTACACACCAGCCACTAGAGACAAAGATGAAGAAATAGAAGATTTTTATCACCTGCTGCAGCCTGAAATTGATTGCACATGCAATCAAGATGCATTGATAATTACTGGCGACTGGAATGTGAAAGTTAGAAACAAAGAAGAAGGATCAGTAGTTGGAAAATATGGCCTTGGTGATAGAAACGATGCTGGAGATGGAATGATAGAATTTTGCAAGACCAACGATTTCTTCATTGCAAATACCTTCTTTCACCAGCATAAACAGCGACTATACACATGGACCTTGCCAGATGGAATGCACAGAAATCAAATTGACTACATCTGTGGAAAGAGACGATGGAAAAGCTCAATATCATCAGCCAGAACAAGGCCAGGAACAGACCATCAATTGCTCATATGCAAGTTCAAGCTGAAGCTGAAGAAAATCAGAGCAAGTCCACGGGAGCCAAAATATGACCTTGAGTATATCCCACCTGAATTTGGAGACCACCTGAAGAATAGATATGACACATTGAACACTAGTGACCAAAGACCAGACAAGTTGTGGAATGACATCAAGGATATTGTACATGAAGAAAGCAAGAGGTCATAAAGAGTCAGGAAAGAAAGAAAGACCAAGATGGATGTCAGAGGAGACTCTGAAACTTGCTCTCAAATGTCAAGCAGCTAAAGCAAAAGGAAGAATTGATAAAGTAAAAGAACTGAAGATTTCAAAGGGTGTCTCGAGAAGACAAAGTATTATAATGACTTGTGCAAAAAGCTGGAGATAGAAAACCAAAAGGGAAGAACACACTCAATGTTTCTCAAGCTGAAAGAACTGAAGAAAAAATTCGAGCCTCTAGTTGCAATAGTGGGTTCCATGGGGAAAATATTAAACGACGCAGGAAGCATCAAAAGAAGATGGAAGGGATACACAGAGTCATTATAACAAAAAGAATTAGTCGATGTTCAACGATTTCAAGAGATGGCATATGATCAGGAACCGATGGTACTGAAGGAAGAAGTCCAAGCTGCTCTGAAGGCATTGGCGAAAAACAGGGCTCCAGGAGCTGGTGGAATATCAACTGAGATGTTTCAGCAAACAGATTCTGTGCTGGAAGTGCTCACTCGTCTATGCCAAGAAATATGGAAGATAGCTTCCTGGCCAAGTGACTGGAAGAGATCCATATTTATGCCTATTCCCAAGCAAGGTGATTCAACCGCATGTGGAAATTATAGAACAATATCATTAATATCACACACAAGCAAAATTTTGCTGAAGATCATTCAAAAATGGCTGCAGCAGTATATTGACAGGGAACTGCCAGAAATTCAGGCTGGTTTCAGAAGAGGACATGGAACCAGGGATATCACTGCTGGTGTCAGATGGATACTGGCTGAAAGCAGAGAATACCAGAAGGATGTTTATCTGTGTTTTATTGACTGTGCAAAGGCATTCAACTGTATGGATCATAACAAATTATGGATAACATTGCAAAGAATGGGAACTCCAGAACACTTAATTGTGCTCATGAGGAACCTTTAAATAGATCAAGACACAGTTTGGACAGAACAAGGGCATACTGATTGGTTTAAAGTCAGGAAAGTGTGTGTCAGGGTTGTATTCTTTCACCACACCTATTCAATCCGTATGCCTAGCAAATAATACGAGAAGCTGGACCATATGAAAAGAACGGGGCATCAAGATTGGAGGAAGACTCATTAACAACCTGCGTTATGCGGATAACACAACCTTGCTTGCTGAAAGTGAAAATGATTTGAAGGACTTACTAATGAAGATCAAAGACCACAGCCTTCAGTATGGATTACACCTCAACTTAAAGAAAACAAAAATCCTCACAACTGGACCGATGAGCAACATCATGATAAACAGAGAAGAGATTGAAGTTGTCAAGGATTTCATTTTACTTGGATCCACAATCAACAGCCATGGAAGCAGCAGTCAAGAAATCAAAAGATGCATTGCATTGGGTAAATCTGCTGCAGAGGACCCCTTTAAAGTGTTGAAGAGCAAAGATGTCACCTTGAAGACTAAGGTGCGCCTGACCCAAGACATGGGTTATTTTCAATTGCATCGTATGCCTGTGAAAGCTGGACAATTAATAAGGAAGACCGAAGAAGAATTGACACCTTTGAATTGTGGCCTTGGTGAAGAATATTGAATGTACCATGGACTGCCAAAAGAATGAACAAATCTGTCTTGGAAGAAGTGCAGCCAGAATGCTCGTTAGAGGCAAGGATGGCGAGACTGTGTCTTACATACTTTGGACATGTTGTCAGGAGGGATCAGTCCCTGGAGAAGGACATCATACTTGGCAGACTACAGGGAAGACCCTCAATGAATCGGATTGACAAAGTGGCTGCAACAATTAGCTCAAGCATAAATAACAACGATTGTAAGGATGGCTCAGGACCAGGCAGTGTTTCGTTCTGTTGTGCATGGGGTTGCTATGAGTCAGAACTGACTGGATGGCACCGAACAACAACAAGTGAATTTCAGGGTATCATACCATTCAATAATTCCTTATTATTATTTGTTAGAAAATATACTTTTTTCTTGCTACCAAGAGAAGTTTTTATTTAAAATATATACGTTGTGGTGTTTTCACACTTGGCATCCCTCTTTTGTAAAATTTACTAGTTTGGTGTTTAGATTTGACTTGATATATGGTGCTCGTGCTTAGGGTTTTAATTAGGGTTTATATTTTTGGCCTCACCGCAGTTTTCTTAATTTCTTTATGATGTCATTTTTCTGCTTCCAGGCTTACGGAGTTCATATGCTAGTCAGCACAGCCAACTTGGGCAAGACCTTCGTTCAGTTGTGTCTCCTGACTTACACATCACTCCTATATATGAGGGGCGAACCTACTACAGTCCAGTGTACCGAAGCCCAAACCATGGAACTGTGGAGCTCCAAGGATCACAGACAGCCTTGTATCGCACAGGCTCAGGTGGGCATCAGCCGTCTGTTTCCTGATTTCATGGGCTCAATTATAAAAGGATTTTATGGAGACTCAGCTCCCTGTTAGAATGAAATCAAGTTCCCCATTTGGTTGTCAGATAAGCAGCTGTGACAACAGATCAATAAACAGTAAAACAGACTTTCATTTAGTACCTATTTATAGGTGATAAATGGACATAATAATTGTACTGTTAATTCACAAATAAGTTTGTAAAGCCATAAATCTGACCCTCCTCAGGTTAGAAACATACGAGATGTAGAAGGGAAAGCCTTTGTTGGGGTATTTCTTTGTAATTTTCTTGCTTGGAATGAGAATTTGGAGAAAATTCGTATATAAGTTACTTGGCTATCTTTTTAAATTTAACATGTATGTTGCTGGAGTATATTTGGCATTACCCCTTTTTAGATGTTTGATTTCCTCTGAATCCTTCAGTGTACAATGTGAAATCAGTATCCCTTGTGATGGACTCAAAAGTGTTACAGAATGTAGTTAGGGGATTTATGGAAACAGGAGGAGGCTAGTGCATCGCACCCTTGCACCTCCAACCCTCCCATTTATACCCACACTGTAATGACTGATAGAGCAGAGCGGTCGCCTGTGGCAGTGTGAGCTGCCATATTGTGCCACGGGGCTGGTTCACAGAGTCTCAAGGGACTGCTTCTTTCTAAAAATAATAATAAAAGAGGTAGTGCAGATTTATTAACATGCCTACACACGAGCTCCAGGTAGCAATGAAAATCCCCCAAAAGGCACAGCTCCCAGAGACATACCTCCCTGACCACCAGGAGGCAGAAGACCACGTTTGAATTGGTTCTTTGCCAAAATCCGATAGTGTGGTCCACTAAGAGATTTTCTTCTAATAGGTTGTATGTTCAATTTTTAGTAGATGTTAGTGAAGAAATATTTCATTTGTTCTTATGTTCCATAAATTGAAAATTTTCTTTAATGGGATTGATAAATGAATAATGCTGTTAAAGTCTTCTGATTATAAGAAGAATATGTATACAATCATTGGAGAGATACCTGTTGCAGTAAGTAATTAGGAAAGAATTGTTAAATACAGTGTATAGTACCTTTATATTTAGTATCATCCTATAATCTGAAGAAGTGGCCAGGGAAGAATTTTATATATCGATCTTCTCTCTTGTAAAATAAATTTTCCAATGTTAGTAAGATCTACAGCTCTATAAATAAAATGTATATCAAAATAAGTAATTTCTGTATACTAAATGTTAAAAATTTGTTTCAATTATTTACAAATTTATGTGAACACTTTCATTTTTTATCACTAAAATGAAATAATGAAATTTCTCAGATGAGCTTATTTTCCTGTATTTTTATGCAGCTTTAAGTTACTGTATCTCAGTAAGGGTATTAAAACCTATTATATAAGCATTTTTGCTCTTTCCTGCTAATGCAATTGACATAAACATTATTATTGTATATTTAAAAAGTACCTTTTTTTAGTGTTAACATGCTAGATTTGTAAAATCTAAAAGTAACCCATTTAAATAATTGCTAAAAATTGTAATTCTTCTTAAAATTAAAAATGCGTTGCCTTTTAAAAGTATAGCTTTTTTTAAAATGTTGACTTTCTAGTAGGTGTTGGAAATCTGCAAAGGACGTCCAGCCAACGAAGTACCCTTACATACCAAAGAAATAATTATGCTCTAAACACAACAGCCACCTACGCCGAGCCCTACAGGCCGATCCAGTACCGAGTGCAAGAGTGCAATTATAACAGGCTTCAGCACGCAGCACCGGCTGATGATGGCACCACTCGATCCCCATCAATAGACAGTATTCAGAAAGACCCCAGGCAAGTACCGGTTCTGAACCTCCAGAATGCTGCAGTGTCGCAGGAGCTAACCAGGACCTTCATTCTGACTTTTCTTTAAGAAGCCTCATCTATTATAGTATGAGTAACTTCTTACATCTAATACTTTCAGTTGTATGCCGGCTATGTAGGTCATTGAGGTTAATTTCATTTTAAAGATAGATTCCTTCTTTCAGTGCTTTAATAGTAGGCTAGAGAATGCACAGGTCTGTTTGAATATCTGCAGCATTCATCATTGAAATACTTCACCAAGGCAACTACCTGGGATAGCCTCTTTGTCTGAATTTCAGGAAAGATTTGAAAGGATCATTTTACCCTTTTCCCTTCTCCTGACTGACTTTTGGATAAGAGCTTCAGAAGATATATTTGATTGTTTTAAACTATGAAAGGCCAGTTTTGTGGACATTTTGAATTGTCTAGTTATATTGGTCAACTCTGTAGCTTTATTTTAACTGTCCTTTCAAAAGCTTGCTGCCATTTAGGAGAGATGGTTTACAAGACACTCTCATATCTCATAAGCAAAAAATATTTGGCAAATTGTAGATGTTTCCTCCTTTTAATTTTGTTTGGCCATGTAGAGAACTTTTTTTTTTAAGATAAGTCATGTTGTACTTGATTGGTTTTTGGAAAACTGGCCTTGTCTTTAATGAAAGTCATTTAAAATATTTAGGAAGTAAAGAGTTAGAAACTAAGAGAATTTTACTTTCTGAAAGAATGAAATTGTTACTAAATTTTAACCAGCTTCAGTGTTATTTTCCTGTATTTTTATAGCAAGATTTCACTTACTCCTTTCCCATAAATAGTTGTTTCACTAGAAAATTGTTATAATTATCAGTTCATTTTTAGCAACCTAGACTTATTCTAATGATTATGAATTGAAAACATAAATGACGTTTTTGTCATTAAAACAGAATAAATGTATTTTAGAGAGTTGAATGGGAAACAGACTGCTTCACTAAAACCACTTCACCAATTCACTTTTTTGCCTAAAATGCTTTAAGTTTTCTGTATACGTTCAACTCTGCTATTCCTTGTTTGCTATCTTTTTGTCATTTTAAAGATTTTTAAATAATTTGGCTAATGGTACCCCCAATATAATTAAATCAGAAGTATTGTTACATAATTTCCTTTTTTAAAATGACAAAAGTGTAGGACACCCAAATGGATGTAAAAATTTCCAAAAGGGTTTTGAATTACAGGTAATTTAGGCCATACCTGGGCTGAACCTGGAGAGAAAATAATAGCTACCCAGAAAAGCAGTGAAGTGTGATTAGAGCTTTAAGTTTAATACCTGTCCGTGAAGACTTCAGTTTTGACCTCTGATACGAGTTGATTCACTCTAAACAAGGATTTCATGTATGATAATATCCTTCAGCTATTCATAGTATGATAATTTCATAGTCTAATGTATAAAACTGTTATGGCTAGCTTTGATTATGTGAAACTTTACTGATAATGAATTTCATAAGATGAATAAATGATTATTTTATAATAATAGGTACATTCATTCTAGCTGAAGGTGGCATCTGAGAGAATCTGAAGTTTGAATATTCAAACCAAAATTAAAAGTTACATGACAACTGTTACTTAATTTTTAGTTTTGAAAATAGCCTCTTTAATAGTTTCATTCACTTATAAACCTGCTTTTTTATTATTATTATTAATGCTATATTATAATTAGCCTAAAAAATTCTTTTTAAGGCTGATGAGGTCATTGTTCCTTATTATATTAAAAGAGAATCCAAGGGTTTTTTTTTTATCATTGTCTAATTTGGAAGCAAAATTTATTAGTAGTAAAAATGATACTGCTAAAAAGAGTAGCATAAAAGTATTTCCTATGGACAGTGACAGTAACATGAAGAATGATCTCAGTCATGGTGTTTCTTTTGAGCAGGACTCAGTTTGTGACTTTCAACAGGATAACTTTATCACTCCTTTGACCTTTTTGCTGTCATCAAATATTTTGCTTCTACATATATTATAAAACCTACAGCACAACATTTATGTTACTGTTTTTGCTTTAAGGATCAGTTGTCTTTTAAAGAAATTAAAAAGAAGAAGAAAGACAATGTTTCATATTTATATTTACTATTTATAGTGCTCTTCACTTTTTCCTGTAAAGCCATGTTCCCACTTGAACTGTATCCCTTCAGCCTGAAGAACTTCCTTTAACCTTTTTTGTGTTGCAGGTCTGCTAGCAACAAATTTTCTCAGTTTTCATTATCTGAAAATATTTTTGTTTCACTGATTTTAAAAAGATTTTTTGCTAGATTTAAAATTCAGGGTCACTAGGTGTCTTTCTTTTTTCTCCTGGTATTTTAAAAGATGTCATTCACTGCATTCAGATCTCCATAATTTCTGATAAGAAACCAGCTAGCATTTTCGTCTGTCTTCCCATTATGTAATGTGTCTCCTCTGTGGCTGCTTTTTAGATTTTTCTCTTTATCTTAGGCTTTCAGCATTTAACCTGTTCTGGGTTCACTGAGATTCTTGGACAGTAAGTGTATGATTTTCACCAAAACTGAAAATTTTTCAACCATTTTTTTTCCCCCCATCCTAACCTCTTTCATCTCCTTCTGGGATTCCAATTAAATGTATGATAAACCACTTGGTATTATCCCACAGGTTTTTTTTCTGAAGTTTTATTCATTGATTTCTAACCTTTTTCTCTGTAATCTTCAGATTGGATGTATTTTTATTGACCTATATTCACACTGGAAACCCTGGTGGCATAGTGGTTAAGCGCTATGGCTCCTAACCAAAGGGTCAGCAGTTGGAATCCACCAGGTGCTCCTTGGAAACTCTATGGGGTAGTTCTACTCTGTCCTATAGTTTCGCTATGAGTTGGAATCGGCTCGACAGCAGTGGGTTTGATTTCGGTTTTTTTAATATTCACATTTACTATACTTTCTTCTGCAGCCTTCAACCTGCTGTTAAGCCTATCCCATAATTTTTTTCTTTTTTTACTTCAGATACTTGATCCTTTTTTAATAGTTTTAATTTCTCTGATAAGAAGCCCCATGTGTTCATGTCTTATGCCCATCTTTTCCTTGAAGTCTTTGAGCACATTTATAATAACCATTTTAAAGTCCTCCTACTAATTCCAACATCTAGATTGTCTCTGGGTCCATTGCTGTTGGTTTCCTTTTTTTCTTATTTGGAAGTCAGATTATCCTGCTGCTTCTCACGTCTAGTATTTTTAAGTTATATTATGACTGTTATAGATGATACATTGTAGGGACTTTGGATTATTCTCTCCTCCTTTAGGGTGCTGAGTTTTGTTCTGAGATAGTTAAATTACTGACAGATGCTTTGGATCCTGTCAAGGTTGGTTTTGTTCTTTGTTAGGCTATATCTATATTTATTGTTAGTCCTAGAACATGGCCCTTATTCAAAGCCGTTTTAGAGTCTTGACTAAATGCCTGAGGTGCTCAGCATGGTCCTCACTCTGACAGGGCTGATGTCAACATCACCCAGCACTAGTATCTGTCCACCTCTCCATTTTGCAGCAGTTACTGTACTCTGGACCTGTACTTGTGCCATACACGAGTGTAGCCCAGCTCTCACCTGAAGGCCACATTATTGTTGTTAGGTGCTGTCAAGTTGGTTCTGACTTATAGCAACCCCATGTACCACAGAACGAAGCACTGCATCATCCTCACAATCGTTCTTATGCCTGAGCCCATTGTTGCACCCATTGTGTCAGTCCATCTCGTTAAGGGTCTTCTTTTTCAATGACCTTCTACTTTACCAACGCAAAGGATGGGAGTTCCAGAAAACTTAATTGTGCTCATGAGGAACCTGTACCTAGATCAGGAGGCAGTTGTTTGGACAGAACAAGGGGATGCTGAGTGGTTTAAAGTCATGAAAGGTGTACGTCAGGGTTGTATCCTTTCACCATACGTATTCAATCTGTATGCTGAGCAGATAATCCAAGAAGCTGGGCTGTATGAAGAACAGGGCATCAGGATTGGCAGAAGACTTATTAACAACCTGCGTGATGCAGATGACACAACCTTTCTTGCTGAAAGTGAAGAGGACTTGAAGCACTTACTGATGAAGATCAAAGACCACAGCCTTCAGTATGGATTACACCTCAACTTAAAGAAAGCAAAAATCCTCACAACTGGACCAATGAGCAACATCATGATAAACGGAGAAAAGATTGAAGTTGTCAAGGATTTCATTTTACTTGGATCCAAAGTCAATGCCTATGGAAGCAGCAGCCAAGAAATCAAAAAATGCATTGCGTTGGGTAAATCTGCTGCAAAGGACCTCTTTAAAGTGTTGAAAAGCAAAGATGTCACCTTGAAGACTAAGGTATGCATGATGCAAGCCATGGTATTTTCAGTCGCATCATGTGCATGTGAAAGCCGGACAGTGAATAAGGAAGACCAAAGAAGAATTGATGCCTTTGAATTGTGGTGTTGGCAAAGAATATTGAATATACGATGGACTGCCAAAAGAATGAACAAATATGTCTCGGAAGAAGTACAACCAGAATGCTCCTTAGAAGCAAGGATGGTGAGACTGCATCTTAAATACTTTGGATGTGTTGTCAGGAGGGATCAGTCCCTGGAGAAGGACATCATGCTTGGTAAAGTACAGGGTCAGAGGAAAAGAGGAAGACCCTCAACAAGATGGATTAATACAGTGGCTGCAACAGTAGGCTTAAGCGTAACAACGATTGTAAGAATGGCGCAGGACTGGGCAGTGTTTCGTTCTCTTGTGTATAGGATCTCTATGAGTCAAAACTGACTCGACGGCACCTAACAACAACAACAACAACTACTGCTTTACGAAGGATGATGTCTTTCTCCAGGAACTGGTCCCTCTTGATAACGCGTCCAAGATATGTGAGATGTAGCCTCACCATCCTTGCTCCTAAGGAGCATTCTGACTGTACTTGTTCCAAGACAGATTTGTTCGTTCTTTTGGCAGTCCATAGTATATTCAATATTATTTGCAACACAATTCAAAGGTGTCAATTCTTCCTCAGTCTTCCTTATTCATAGTAAAACTTTCACCTGCATATGAGGGGATTGAAAATACCATGGCTTGGGTCAGGTGTACCTTAGTCTTCAAGGTGACATCTTTGCTTTTCAACACTTTAAAGAGGTATTCTGCAGCAGATTTGCCTAGTGCAATGTGTCATTTGATTTCTTGACTGCTGCTTCCATGGCTGTTGACTGTGGATCCAAGTAAAACGAAATCCAGTCTTTTCTCCATTTATCATCATGTTGCTTATTGGTCCAGTCGTGAGGATTTTTGTCATCTTTATGTTGAGGTGTCATCCATATCGAAGGCTGTGGTCCTTGATCTTCATCAGTAAGTGCTTCAAGTCCTCTTCACTTTCAGCAAACACGTTTGTGTCATCTGAATAATGCAGGTTGTCTTCCTCCAATCCTCATGCTTCATTCTTCATATAGTTCAGCTTCTTGGATTATTTGCTCAGCATACAGATTGAATAAGTATGGTGAAAGAGTTACAGCCTTGATGCACACCTTTCCTGACTTTAAACCATGACACAGTATCCCCCTGTTCTGTTCAAAGGACTGCCTCTTGCTCTATTTACAGGTTCCTCATGAGCACAATTAAATGCTCTGGAATCCCCGTTCTTTGAAATGTTATCCATAATTTGTTGTGATCCACACAGTCAAATGCCTTTGCATAGTCAATGAAACACAGGTAAATATCCTTCCAGTGTTCTCTGCTTTCAGCCAGGATCCATCTGACATCAGCAATGATATCCTTTGTTCCATGTCCTCTTCTGAATCCGACTTGAATTTCTGGCAGTTCCCTGTCGATACACTGCTGCAGCCGCTTTTGAATGACCTTCATCAAAATTTTACTTGTATGTGATATAAATGATAAAAAAAAAAGTGTTTGATAATTTTTGCATTCAGTGGCATCACCTTTCTCAGGCATAGGCATAAATATGAATCTCTTCCAGTTGGTTGACCGGGTAGCTGTCTTCCAAATTCCTTGGCATAGACGAGTGAACACTTGCAGCGCTGCATCTGTTTGTTGAAACATCTCAGTTGGTATTCCATCAATTCCTGGAACCTTGCTTTTTGCCAATGCCTTCAGTGCAGCTCAGACTTCTTTTTTATCTCTTCCTTCAGTACCATCAGTTCCTGATCATATGTTACCTCCTGAAATGTTGGATGTCAATCAATTCCTTTTGGTATAGTGACCGTGTATATTCCTTCCGTCTTCTTTTGATGCTCCCTGTGTAGTTTAATATTTTTCCTGTAGAATCCTTAAATATTCCAACTCAAAGCTTGAATTCTTTCTTCAGTTCTTTCACTTGAGAAATGCCAAGCCCATTCTTCCCTTTTGGTTTTCTAACTCCAGGTCTTTGCATATGTCATTATAATACTCTACTTTGTCTTCCTGAGCCACCCTTTAAATCTTCTGCACAGCTCTTTTACTTCATCGTTTCGTCCTTTCGCTTTAGCTACACAGTGTTCAAGAGCAAGTTTCAGAGCCTTTTCTGACATCCATTTTGCTCTTTTCTTTCTTTCCTGTCTTTTTAATGACCTCTTTCTTTCTTCATGTATAATGCCCTTGATGTCATTCCACAACTCATCTGGTCTTCGGTCATTAGTGCTCAGTGCGTCAAATCTATTCTTGAGATGGTCTCTAAATTCAGGTGGGATATAGTCAAAGTCGTACTTTCGCTCTCTCGGACTTGTAATTTTCTTCAGCTTCAACTTGAACTTCCCTATGAGCAATTGATGGTCTGTTCCACACTCAGCTGTTGGCCTTGTTCTGACTGATATTGAGCTTTTCAATTGTCTGTTTCCACAGATATAGTTGATTTGATTCCTGTGTATCCCATCTGGCAGGTCCATGTGTATGGTCAGAGTTTATGTTGGTGAAAAAAGGTATTTGCAATGAAGAAGTCATTGGTCTTGCAAAATTCTGTTACACGATCGTTTCTATCACCAAGGCCATATTTTCCGACTACCGATCCTTTGTTTCCATACCAGTAATTATCAATGCATTCGAATTACATGTTTGATCAATTTCAGACTGCAGGATTTGGTAAAAATCTTCAGTTTCTTCATCTTCGACCTTAGTGTTTGGTGTATAAGTTTGAATAATAGTCATATTAACTGGTCTTCCTTGTAGGCATGTGGATATTACCTGTCAGTGACAGTGTTGTATTTCAGGTTGGATCTGGAAATGTTCCTTTTGATGATGTATGCACTGCCATTCCTCTTCAAGTTGTCATTCCGGTATAGTAGACCGTGGGATTGTCTGATTCAAAATGGCCAGTCCAATCCATTTCAGCTCACTAATGCCTAGGACATTGATGTTTATGCATTCCATTTCATTTTTGATGATTTCTAATTTTCCTTGATTCATACTTCGTACATTTCACGTTTATGTTATTAGTGGATGTTTGCAGCTGTTTCTTCTCATTTTGAGTCAGGCCACATCAGCAAATGAAGGTCCTGAAAGCTTGACTGCATCTACATCACTAAGGTCAACTCTATGCCCTGGTGGTATAGTGGTTAAGAGCTCCCCTGCTAATCAAAAGGTTGGCAATTCAAATCTACCAGCTACTCCTTGGAAATCCTATGAGGCAGTTCTGCTCTGTTCTGTAGGGTCGCTATGAGTCGGAACCAACTCTTCGGTGCATAACAACAACTACTTTGAGAAGGCAACTCTTCCCCAGTTGTATTTTGAGTGCCTTCTAACCTGAGGGGTTCATCTTCCAGTAGCATATCAGGCAGTGTTCCACTGCTATTCATATGGTTTTCACTGGCTAATTCTTTTCAGAAGTAGACCGCCGGGTCCTTCTTCCTAGTCTGTCTTAGTCTAGAAGCTTCACTGAAACCTGTCCACCATGGGTGACCCTGCTAGTATTTGAATACCGGTGGCATAGCTTCCAGCATCATAGCAACACACAAGCTCCCACAGTATGACAAACTGACAGATGCGTGGGGGTGGGCCACATAGACTTCTGTAATTCCCTCTGCATAGCTGCCTTCTCTGCCATACCCTGCTCCACAAATTCCAAAGAGCTCAACATCCCCAAATTCCAGTCTCTCCGTCCTCACCCCACTAAGTCCTTCATGCCCTCCTTGGGTTCAGTTGACTCTACAGGAAAGTGCCTCCAGACAGAAAGCCAGGTAAATATGTGGCCCCTTGGGTGTTTCCTTCCTCTCAAAGATTACATTCAGTGCCTGTGAACAGTTTCCTCATGCATTTTGCCCAGTTTCGTACTTTTTTATGGTGGGAAGGTAAGATCACTACTAATTACTCTATTGTGACTGGAAACAGAAGTCTGGGCCTAGATTTTAATAAAGCAAATCGTGGCAGGCTTTGATGCCACCCAGCCAGCCTATAAATTGATAGCAGTGATTCCTGAGAAAATTTCTCCTGTGAACTCAAAGTTGGAGCTGTTGCCAACCAAGCCTAATTGTCTCTCTCCAAGTGGAGCCCACCTTTTGCTTTGCCGGGCCCTCATGACATCCAGGGATGTCAGAAAATCTTGACTATCACTATGCCATTTAAAGGGGACAAAAATGTATATTTGTAATGGTAGTGAGTCATCAAGGAAAAGTTAAATCACACTGTTAATTATGGAATAGAATTGTGGAATAGGTTTTAGACTGATTTTCAGCAGAAGTGGTTAATGTGGTCTCAGAGCATAAAAGGAAAACTATTCCAAAGAATGCCTCTATTTTAAATAGTTCATTTCTCAGGAATGGTAAAAATTAGTAAAACATCTGTATCATAATTCAACGTTTTTTAAATATTTTAATACCTATCATCAGATTTAATCATCGTAACCAACCTGTGAAGAAGGTAGAAATGAGTTTTATTTTTTCTGTTTTACAGATGGGGCAACTGGAGCTCCAAATAATTAACTCATTTTCAAAATCACATAATAATTGACAAAGCTAAGACTTAAAGCCAGGCAGTCTAACTCCAAATCCTGTGCTTTTTTTGCTGTGCAGTTTTGCCTCTCAACATTTGCTGTATTCTTGATGTTTGTTAATGATTTTATCATCCAGTTTATTGATCACCTGGCTGCTACGCAAAGAATGGTTTTGAGAGCAGGAGTGATATTGGAGGCTGAGAGAACATAGATTAAGCTATTAGGGTGATCCAGTTTGATGAAGAAAATGAAGAGATTTGGTTAGTATTAAATATTTTTGAGATAACCAACATTGTTTGCTGATGGATTGGATGAGGAGGATAAGAGAAAGAGAGAAATCAAGGATGACGATTTTGTTTCAAGTCACTCTGTGGACTACAGTGTGAATAGTTTGCTTGCCACCTGTCTTTTCTGATTCTAGTACGTTCTCTTACTTAGCCACCAGAGTTATCTTCCCAAATAAATGTGGTCATTTTAACACTCTCTCACTTTCCTGCTTCACAACCTCCATTAGCTTTCTGTTCTTTGTATGTAGGGATAACACATAAACGAGCTGGGGTTTCACTAACCTCCACCACTGAATGACTAATCCCAGAGTCCTTATCTCTATCTAATGGTGTTTTGATAGTTTCTGTTTAATGGGACAACAGTAAAGGTAAATGA
This sequence comes from Loxodonta africana, assembly GCF_030014295.1. Lineage (NCBI taxonomy): Eukaryota > Metazoa > Chordata > Mammalia > Proboscidea > Elephantidae > Loxodonta > Loxodonta africana. The sequence goes on along the minus strand of NC_087347.1, from coordinate 88,873,885 downwards.
GGCAATGCATGGAAAGCTCCTGACGCAGTGCCTGATGTGGAATAAACTCAGTAAACAGTAACTCAGCTGAGCTTGGCATACAAGACCCTATACATACAAGCTTGTCAATTCATTGTTTGTATCCACACCGTATAGTTTGGAGCCTAGTAAAGATTCATTAAATATTTGTTCAAATGGGTGGTTTATACATGTGTGTGCAGGTATATGATGACCTGCCCCTTTGCAGTGGGCTAGAAACACCTGAAGCTTCCTCAGACCAAGAGAAACTCTGGGACTTCAAAAACAGAGCAGTAGAAATTACCACTGGGTTGTTAATTTTAGAGTTGTTTTTTAAAAGTTTTTAATTCAGTTTTTGATTAACAGTTAACTTTATCCTGTAATCAAGGTTTATGAATTTGTTGTTTTTGAACCATTTGCTAAGAAACATCTTCACGTCATATAAGCATAAATTCACATTTAACAAGTATTCCAAACAGTGGGCCAATATACTGACCTTAGAAAATTCTGACATGCAGTGCAACCTGAAAAAAGTCTATATGTGCAGTATGACTGTATACTCTTTACACAAGAAATGGTATAGCATAGTGGTTGAGGACACAGACTCTGAAGGCAGGCTGCTTGAGTTCAAATCTTGCTCTGCATTCATTAGCCCTGTTACTTTAGGAAAGTCACGTCTCTGCCTAAACTTCCAAATTTGTAGTTGCTGTAAGAATAAATTAATTATGTCATACACATAAAGCTGGAATAGTATCTGGCACAGAATAGGTGCTCATGAAATACTCAGTGCTATTTGTTAATAATCCAATTTTATAATTCTGTACACTTATATGTACACATGCTTGCACACATATGTAGGAAAGAGACCAGTGGGAAAAGTCAGCTGTGGTTTTCTCTGGATGTAGGATTACTAGTAAAATGTATCTTTCTTTTTTATAATTTTCTATTTCTGTGTTTCATAATAAAAAGCAGCCAAAAATATTATGTTTTTCAAAAATCATTGGGTACACAGTGTTTGAGATTTCTAGGCTGATGTTAGCTTTGTCTATTCCTACCACCCCATCTTTCTGTATCATCAGGCATGACATCTTACTTAGCCAAAGTACATTTGTTTACCTGTGCCTTGCATCTGCAAATGTCTTACATAGGCGGAAAGGCATAAAAATAGAATCAGGAGGAGGAAAACTAGAATGGAAAAGTTACTCATATTAAGAGTTTCTTTGTTCCCCTGAATTTCTTTCTGCGTGTCATGATTTCTTTAAGGTGATAAGCATCTGGGACTCTACATATGTTCATCAGGGGGAAAAGCCATATTTTTTTTATATATGGATATTTAGAACTTCCAATTTTTGTCTCAGCCGAGCTGTTTTCCTATGACAAATGTTTTGTTCAGTGTAGTCAATTAAAACCTGGAGCCTTCCTTTTTGAAGCCCTGTTTTTCTCGTGCAGGGAGTTTGCCTGGCGTGATCCTGAGCTGCCTGAAGTCATTCACATGCTGCAGCACCAGTTCCCGTCGGTACAGGCAAATGCGGCAGCCTACCTGCAACACCTGTGCTTCGGTGACAACAAAGTGAAGATGGAGGTACAGGACCCAGCACCTGGATGACTCGGGAGATAGTGCCTTCTCACTTAGCAGCCATGTGCCTAAGAAAGTGCCAGATGCAATGCATGGGCTTTTTAAGGAGATACTTTGATACTTCTTACCTATGCATTTCAGTATTTCTCAGGGAAAACTAGAATGAGTATATTTCTTGGAGTGCTTTTAGCATTTTCAAATCTTGTGTCTACTTCATTAGCTTATTTATAAAACATGAAACAACAATCAATTTAACCTGCATTTTAAAAGAATTTTTGAAAAATCTGTTAGATAAAAACTATAGTATGCATTTAACTAGAGAGCTCATGTATTTTATGAGATTGTGGTCAAGGTTGGTGCCCACATACAATTTAATAAAGTTACAGGGGATTGATTTATAACCGTTATTAATAACCATTATTAATATGAAACATACGAGAATTTTTTTCAGATTTTTTTTTGGCATTTATAGAAACACAGTGAGTCATTGGTTATTGACTAGGGTTTTACAACATGAAATTTCTTTTAATGTATTAGGCCTTTTTTCCTCCTGCAGTGTCATATCGAACTGACGTGTTTTTAATCAACTTTATGTAAAGCACCATACCCATAAAGATAGATGAAGTAAATAAAGCCCAGAAGTAATTCACTAATGAATTGACAAGTGGAAGAAAATTTAGAGTAGCCTAGAAAACCAGTTCTAGAAATTAAATGACCTCAGTCAAAAAGTCTTTTGTATGTTGCCCCTGGGCCTATATACAGCTTTGTTGTGTTTGTATAATTGGTCATTGCATTCTGGTGTGAAAGCGTAAATCCCCCATGTGTGTTTAGAGGGTGCTGCTTGCATGTGGACATTCATCCACTGAGGTCTCTTACTTTTAAACCATGAACTCAGGAAAGGAGCATCACCTTGGAGCGTCTTCTCAAATTTATAAAAGATGTGTTATTTAAAATTTTAAAGTGGCCTTTTGAAATGATCTGCAGTTATCCATTTCCCTTGATCTTTCCGTAACAGCCTTTTGTTTGATCCCTGATTAATCACCCAACACGTAGGCCTTATACGTAATATTTTTTGTTCTAGGTGTGTAGGTTAGGAGGGATCAAGCATCTGGTTGACCTTTTGGACCACAGAGTTTTAGAAGTTCAGAAGAATGCTTGTGGTGCTCTCCGAAACCTTGTTTTTGGCAAGTCCACAGATGAAAATAAAATAGCAATGAAGAATGTTGGTGGTATACCTGCCTTGTTGCGACTGTTGAGAAAATCCATTGATGCAGAAGTAAGGGAGCTTGTTACAGGTAGGTATAGAATGTCATCTTGTTCTGGAGGAACTGTTGAAAACAATCTAGAATATACCCTTGGGTAGTGGCATTGTCAGGGAGTGGCAGGTTCTACCTATGGATGATGATGCTCGGAACTGTGATGAAGGTTAATTATAATTTAATGATTCAGAAGGTACTTAATAGTGCTACAGTCATCTCTATCAGAATCAGTTATTGTACTAATGTATAAGTATCAGCTAAGAGAGATGTCTTATTCATGGAGGGCTGAATAATCTGTTATGCATTCTGTGGTAAATCAACTTGTTTTAAATAGACTGGCTTTCCTTTATTATGAAAATAAAATGTGGCTACCCCCTACTTCAGTTCGGCCAGTATCTGAGTGCCTGTTTGTATTCCCAGACACTTTCCTAGGCACTGGTGATACAAAGAAGAATAAAACCCAGGCCCTGCCCTTGAGTAGCACTCAGGCTAGGGAGGAACGCAAGTGGTCTGTGAATTTCAGTGGCAAGTGCTGTGACTCAGCAGGAGTTGAGTTGGGAACACAGAGGATGGGGAGGGATGTCCCCTGGTCCGTGTGAAACCAGAGCTGTCCTAAAGGATGAGGAAGCATTGGTCAAGTAAGCAGGGGAGAGATTTCCAATCCCAAGCAGAGGCTCAGAGCCAGCATGGTATGTGGGGTAGGAGCTCTGAGCAGGGAAGAGGGAGAGCTGCTATGGCATAAATCTTACTGGAGGGAAACAAGGCTGGAGAGAGATGCAGGCCTAGTTTGTGGAACTTTCATGAAGAACTTAATTGTGTCCCACATGCAATAGAGTGTCATTGTAGGGCATGACGTGGCCAGTTTGCGCTTTTAAATGCATCCTTCCAGCAGTCAGCAGGATAGATGATTGACTTGCAGGGGACAGGCTTAGGGTCTGAGAGGCCTATGAGGAGGTCAGTATTCTGGAGATAACACTTGATCTGTGTCAATGATAGAAAGGAGGGGGTGGAGATGGCAAAAAGGAAACACAATAGAGAAACAGGGCATGATGAGCAAATGTGGGAAATGAGAGACAAAGAAGAATTGAGTGATGCCTTCTCTTGAGAGACTCTGAACATCGTTGTACCAGCTGGGTTCTGAGTACTCGATGTTGCGATGAAAGAACAATTCCACGGGAGGGTGAATTAATGACAGGATTGTTTGTAATAGAAATTAGGGGGAAAAAAATCTAAGTATTCATTGACATAAGAATGGTTAAATAAATTTTAGCACATTCACACAGTGAAACCATATGATATAGATATATAGCAATGTCAGAATAATCTCAAAAAACATTTGCAGAATGGTCGATGTAGCATAATACCATGTTACATACACCTGCAATAAAGTTAGATATTTTAATTAGAATGATGAAAAGTAGATTCAGGATAGTGGGATGAAGGGAAATGGGATTGGGGGGCATAATCTACCTCTTTAAAGAGAAATCTGAAACAAATAAAGCATATTTTCAATATTTGACAAAGTTGGATGTGAATACTTATGTGTTTGAAATATTTAATTGGAAACTTTTTAAACATTTCTGTGAAATTAATCCCATTTTCCAGTGGCTTCCACTATGAAATCAGAGCTGTTGGTTCTGTCAGATATAATTCAGTAATGCTTGGAAAGTGGCAAACTATTATAAATCTAATATTTAAGGGAAAATTAGCTTTCTCATAAGGCATTGTAAAATATAGCATTAATATTATCCTGTATGCCAAATAAGGTATGAAATTTAAGTACTAAAAATGGAGTAGACGTTACCGATAACCTTAAACTCTGGAATGGACTGTCTGCTTTAATGTATTTTGAAAATTAATGCCATAATACTTCTAAATTACATCCAAGTTAAAGCTTCATCATATTGATTTATTGTATATACTCAGGTTTTCTAAAAAGTCACCCTCTCACACGAAAAAATAATTTAAATATGTATATATACATATGCATATGGACATATGTATTAATTAAGTGGAAATTAGCACAAGCTAAATAGAGCTAAGGAAAAAGAACAATGCGGATATGTCCATCATAGAAGTCAGCACAGTTACAGTGATTACATCCGTGGTGATTTACCCTAAACTCACTTGTATCAAAGGCATTGAGGAAACAAAGTTATTTGTAGTGTATGAGTGCTTTCTTTGACCTTTCTCTTCCCCTCACTTTGAACTTACTGTGTAATGTCCTAGTATCTTCTCACATTAACAAACCTGTTCAGCCAATAAAGCTGTGGAATCTGTGCATGACTTCCCCAAGGAGGGATCAGCAGTGATCCAGGGACAGCCTGCTGTTAGGAGCACAGCTTCTACTCAAATTCCGTTCTCTCTTGATTAACTGGCCAGAGTTATCATGACTGGGTTCTTAATCCCCTGAGTAATGTGCAGCTTTTTTCTGTTCTTCTCACAGTAGGAATAAGTCTCTTCTGGATTTTTGTTACTGAGGTTTCTCCCTGAGAGAAACTGTTCTGGTTTTTTCCTGAGATGGGCTCAAGAAATTTGCAAGATTTATTGACAGTGGGAAGAAAAATGCATGGACATTATGCAATTTCTCTTATATATGAAAGTATATCAAATTCAAGTAGAGCCAGACTTTACTATTAAGGACGCTTCCATACTAATTTACCTGGGGCATGCCCTAGGTATGAGTGCTAATTTAGATGCTTCCCTCCATACTTCATCATTCTGTGTGGATACAGTGCTAGTTGCTGAGAACACAAGGTGTATTAGGATATAGACCCTGGCCTTCAAGGGAGGATGTCAGTGTTACCTAATTCAAAAAGTGTTATTTCTCTAAAAATGGTATTGCTTCCCATGTAAAACTAGCAATAATCTCTGATCTTTCTTTTTTGGAAACACCTGCTAGCAGCTTTTAGGCTTTATGAAGAATTTTTCGGTCATACTTGTATGGTAGGGGAAATGAAGACTTGATTTGTAGCTATATACTTTTACTCCTAATAATTATTCTCATATATGGATTGATTGTTTATGAGATGTTCTCTTCAAAAGTAATATTTGCTTCGGAATGGGAGTGGGCAGTGTGTAAACACGTCACTCTACTGCCATATGTTAAGGAGATGGATCAGAGGACTGCCAGAGTGAGTTTCTAGCTCTGAAATTCTGTGTTGGCCTGAGTTCGATTTGTATATAAACCTTGTGTAGCCAATATGAAACTATCAAGCATAGTTGCATCTGACTGTGTGTGTGTTGTATGTACACATGTATTTATAGGCCAAGATTTACAGAAACACCAAAATTATTTATTCAGATTTCTCAGTCCTAAAATTTAATGGTACCAACATTCATTGATGTTCCTAATATCTTAAGAATGACTGATCTCTGATATGTAATAAAGTGTGAAAAACATCAACTGTTCCTCAAGTCAGATACTCAAAAACTATCATTCAGACTTAGAATTTCAGGGTTAGAGGATACCTCAAAATTCATTTTGCCCAATCAGCTACCCAGTACATGAGTCCCTGTACAGCTTCCATACAAAGTGGTTACATCATGTGTTTGAACCCAGAGGAACAGGGAGCTCGCTACTTTATGGTGTTAAGGCTTAGCAACAGGGTTTTACAGAAAACAGCAAGAAGACAATGGCATGACATGAAAAGGCAAGAAATATAAACCCTCAGAAACTCATTTTTGCCTGGGAATGGTGCTATAAGAGAAGACCAGTTCAGCCCTAGATCCAGCCTCTGGGACCCCTCCTAGTCAGGAAAGCATGCCCAGGCTGAACCATCCTCATTAAAGCACATCTCCTCCAAAGATGGGCAGCAGGGGCTGTGTGGCTTATTATCCAGCATTACCTGTCAGCTGCCCATCTCTTACAATCCCCTTTGAAAACATTTCCCATCTAAATTTCAGAGCTCAGTCAGTGTCTGACCACAAATACCATGGGCTTCACCAAGTTTGCACAATGCTTGTCCTTTGTAGGCGTGGCCTAAGAGTTCTTCCATGAAGATTGTAGTCAACTTAGGATCATGAAGTGTTAAAGCACAATGAACTATCATATTCAAAATATTTTATAAGTTAAAAAAATTACTATTCCCTGAAAGCTAGGTATTCTATTATTCTTAATGTTAAGTAATTCAACCCAGTTATTAATCCAAAGTCTTTATTTTCTAGTACTTTTGTTTCAATTTGACAATTTTTACTGTACTTACGCAAAGAAATTTTAGCTATTCTTTTTAGAAAAGATACTTCGCCTTTGCTTTAAATCTAATAACTGCTTAGGGTCTGTATTTTTGGCCACATCTTTATTTTCAGGGGGAAAAAAAAAAACTTGCCATTGCCAAGTGTATATTCCCAAGACAGTATGGCTGTCATTATTAATTAAAATAGTTCTCTGGTATGTAACATGATTCTTGTGTTTTCTTCATTCTGTTGAACATTTTCCAGGTTGAAGCCTAATGAGCTTTTCTTTTGGTAATAGCTTGATCTATGTGGGTGCTTCGGGTTTGGCTTTGTTTTGTTTTTTGTTTTTTTAATTCCAAAGGTATTTCTTGCCTTTATTGTGCTTAAACTTAAAAGCTGGATAAAGTATGGTCACTCCCAAGTTGGGGTATACAATAAATGTTTGCAAGGCCACAAACTATAGATGGAAAGCAGGAACACCTTGTCACTAAAGAAGATACGTTGAACTCATTTGCTCAAGGTAGTTAAATAGTATTTCTAAAGTGGGAAATATGAGTTTCATGTTATTGAGCATCCTGAAAGCATCATTTTAAAAGATTATAGAGATTGGAGATACTGCCCAGAATTTCAAGGCTTGCCTTCTAATGCACCACATGTCTCCAAACCATCACACTTCTACCATCCTCAATTAACACTGGTGTGAAATACCAAAAAGTAGCCTTTCTTCTTTAATAGTAGACTTTGTTCTAATAACTGCTATAGTCACAATCCTTCCAACTTAGCAAGTGATCATTCATCCATATGGTGAAGTAAAGTATTTCCACACTGTTTATTTTGAAATTTTTGGGTGCCAGCAGTGAATTCCAGATACTATACAGAACACGAAATTAGGCATATTCCCTGCCTAGCCATTAGTTTCATATTTCCAATTAGACAGTAAATTACTGAGAAAACAATAGTTGTGCACTAAGGAGGGGTAGATGAACCAGGATAAAGTTTAGCAAACCAGCAGAACATTCTGGCAAGAATTGGTCTTAGATATTATGATGGGCAGGAGTTTGGTGGCCCTGCATTCAGCCTATTGGACTATATGTGCCATTACAGGATGAAATAATACTAAACATGTCCCTCTGGCCTAATTAATATGCCTCACAAATGGGATTTTCTGGGCCACTGGAGTTGTCAGGAGCAGCATGGATAGTTTTCAGAAATCTAGCAGCTCTCCTCCCAGTTCCCAGCCTAGTCAGTAAGGAGCTTTATCACTTGGTGCACTTTATAAAACAATAACATCGGACACAGTCTCTTTCATTCTCACAATCTCATTTAGTGAACATTTCAAACCATAAAAATTGATAATGAGAAATAAAATGACAAAAGTTTTAATTGATTATAAGACAAATGGTTTATTTTAAGTGGACCAATTTTTAATTCATAGTCACAGAAGTTTTAACTGGAAAGGGCATTGAGAGACCTATTGTGCCCCTCATACATTAGAAACTGGGGACCAGAGTGTTGACTGTCAAGTCTTGAGGTCAGTCTCCTGACATGACACAGGTGTTCTTCCCTCCTTGCTCTTGCCTCTGTCCTACCCTGGTCTTTCCCCAGGCCACCAGGGAATGCTAAACAGGAAGAGAATCTGGGGTGCACATGCCCATTTTCAAATGTCATTTCCATGTGTGTGTGTTGCCACCAAAAAGGAAAAGGGGCAGGACCCAAAATACCTTTGGTCTCTGAATTTCACCGGGATGTATAGCAAATATCCTTGAACTTTGCCACTAGCCCAGTCACATCAAACTGATGATCAGGTATAATCATAAAGCTTCAGTTTGCTTAGAAAACCCGTGAAATGTGTTTTAGTTTTGTGAGTATTTCAAGATTTATAGTCTTGACCATGAAAAGATTCAACCTTATTAAGTGGGCTATGGACCTTATATTTTGAGGTGTTTGCTTCTGAACGTCAAGCAAAACAAGGCAGTCAAGAGGGGGGAGACTGTGAGGAGGCCACGTGCAGAGCTCAGTTGTCCACCACCTGTAACAGGGATATATTGGGGCATATGAAGAAAACCTAAAAAGAAGATTCCTAGAAGACCTCAGGCCAGGTCCCTCAAACACTCTGCAGTCCCTGTGTCTGTCTGATTTCTCACAGCTTGAGATTGCTGGGCACTTTTGCCTTTAAGTTTCTGCTAGTACCAGATAACTAGGTTGAAGACAAGGCAGTTACAAGTGAATGAGTGAGTTCTTGGAACATATAAAAGCCAGCTGTGAATATGTAACTTCAGTGACTTTTTCTCAGGTAAATCTCTATGATAGTGTCAGTGGCCTAATTCTGTGTCAAAGGCTGAAGTAACCTGAAAAGCAACAACGGTGGTGGAACCGCTGCCCACACTGCCATCCTCTGCCCCTCTTCATGGAGATTGGATCAGAAGGATTCTCTGAGGAGGATTTCCTTTTATGCAACCTCTTCCGTTTTACAAACGCTCCTCTAACAAAAGGAACCAACGTTTCCATTGCTTGCAGGCGATTCCCAGTCAGCATTCTGAATCGTAAACTTACTTCCTGTGGAAATGCCTTTCCAGGGAACTTAGGACTATATGACTAATTATGCCATTAATCCTCTTAACATTACCATGAAGATTTAGAATTACCTAGAATAAAGAAAAATATGTTGAGATGCAAATGCAATTCTGCAAATGGCTCTCTAGAAATTGATGGTTCTTTTCATAGATCTTGTGATCCACCTTCTTTGTTCCTGAAAAATCACAGAAAAACACTGTAACCCTTATGTTCTCTAAAGACACTGAAGATGTACCATTCGTGTCCTTCCTCCTAGGGATAAGCTTAAACAGCAGGAGTGAACCCCTTCTACATGAGTATGTAGGCTGGGACCCAGGCCTTCGGTTCTACACAGCCCCCTGCTGGGCAGCCTTCTTCCTTCAATTACCTCAGCACTACTGGTGAAATCAGTGATGGTGACCACTTTGACCGAGGCTGGGCTTGAGTGAACTTCTTCCTTGCTGATATGAATTAAGCAGGCTCCTGGTGATCTGCTTCCATAAGGTCACAGCCTTAAAAATTCTATAGAGCAGTTCTACTCTGCACACGTGGGGTCGCCATAAATCAGAGAAGACTGGGCGGCAACTAACAGTAACAACAAATGTGCAAGGAACCTCAGGGAGCACCCAGGTGGACAAGGCTGCAACAGGCCTCCCTGCAAGACCTGGCCACCTGCTCTCCACCACCTAGGAGGCCAGCCGTCCCCCAGCAGGGAATGCGGCAGAAGGGCAAGAAGAAGAAAATAGGCCTGTAGGCCAGGAGCAAGGCTGCGTGTACAGCTGCGCTGGAGTCAGTGCACGTGTTGGGAGCCTCTGCTGAGATGGTGGCGTCTTATGACCCTGGTAATGGCCATGCACCAACGTTACTGCCTTCCTCAGAGTTTATGTAGAGAAGGGCCTTCTTTAATTAAGGCAGTGCCTTTCTCCCACTCTCATAATAATTGCCATCCCACTATTGCAGTTCCACTTCAGTTTTGTGTTAGGCTCACAGCATTCCCATCCTGGCGGAAAGCTTTGAAGAAAACATTTTTTATTACACTGCTCTCTTTGCACTACCCCTTAACTTCCTCATTTCTGTTAACAATACCATATTTTCACACACATGTCAAACTGTTGGCTCAGCTTAGTGTTACCCTGGGTTTACATTAGACTCCCAGTTCTTATCAAAAGCACTCCCTCTTCCTCTTTGCCTTCCCATCCCCTCCTTACTCCTTCAGGTCCTCATCACTTTCCTCCTAAACTATTGTCCTGGTCCATCAAACTGGCCCTCATCCCTGGGACCATACCTGTCCCTGCATTTCAAACTTCCCTACCTGCTGGTCCAAATGTGCAGTTCCTGTCCCCCACTTCAAGGCCAGCCCTGACCTTCAGCCTCTGCCACTCCTGCCATTCCCTTAGGGCCACAGACCATGTGGAAAGGCTTGCTCCCTACCCAGCCTGCTTCTCCCTAGTCTTTGCTCTTCAAACTGCAGTTCTACTGAACAGAAGTTCCCGCGCTCTGAAACAAGCATACAGGGAGGTAGCGTGGTGTCGTGGAGTGAGTGTGGCCTTTTAAGCCAGATGTACTTGTTTCCTTCCAGCACTGTGGTCCCAGGCAAATTATTTCTTCAAGTACCGGTTTCCTGTTACAAACAGTACCTGCTTGTTGTTTTTGTGAGGATATATATGGAGTGCCTGGCACATGGTACATGTGAGCCATGATTATTGCTCTCCCTACTCTTGAGACACTTTATTGTAGCTGCCTTGTGTTGTAACTATTGGTGATAAGGCCTTCTGAGAGCAGAGGTCTTACCTATCTGTCTTTCTCCGAATCTGCATAGAATGAACAAGTGTCTACACCAGCGTTGTCCAATAGAGATATGATGTGAGCCATATAGGTAATTCTAAATTTTCTAGTAGCCACATGAAAAAAAGGAAAAAGGAACAGTTGAAATTTACTTTAGTATTATTTTATTTAAATCCGTATATCTAAAATATTTCAGCTTGTAATCAATATGAAAGTTATTGAGACATTTTACCTGATTTTTTTTTGGACCACATCTTTGTAATCCAGTATATATTTTATATTTATAGCACGTCTCAATTTGGACTAGCCACACTTCAAGTGCTCATGTGGCTGATGGTTACTCTGTTGGACACCAGAGATCTATACTATGCTTGGGTATACATAATGTGTATCTAAAAGGTATGAGGTGCAGAGCTGTAACCTTGGATAGAGGTGATAGCAGGGATGCAGGTGGCCATATACTGACAGGATATGGTAGCCCTAGCATCTTGCTAATACTATCTTCCCGAAAAAAAGCCACAGACATGAATAAAAATCCTACTGAGGGTGAGGCCCACTTTCCTACCTTACAACAGATCGTGGTTTTACCAGACACGCACACACCCTGGCCCTTGTATGCCATCTACAGCCTTGATGTTTATATTTTCACTATTAATCAAATACTTCTATACCCACTTATCAAGAATGCTTGCAGGGTGGGTATACATGACACCAACCTGTCCCAACAAGCCCGTAGATGCAGAATTGCCAGGAAAGATCACCATGTATACCCATGGAGTGCTCTTGACCCCAGAGGGCTGAAGCATCGTCATGACAGCTGGCTTGTCCTGATACTTATTCTGCAGCGGGAACTCTGGGGCCAAGACCTCTTCATCTGTTGTCTTGCTTATTAGCCTTCACATCCCTAAGGCTTGGCTAGTTTTTTTATCCCATGGACATCTTCTGAAAGAGCGTGACTGAAATATGAACATTAAGGATAGACACTGAGAATAAAGTTAACTCATAAAAGAAAATGCCAGGGACATGTTCAGTGGTGACATTTCTAATGCACTGGTACTTTGTGACTATTTTTTTTTTCCTTTTCGCAGTGTTCACACACCTCATTTTTTTATAATTAGGGAAATAGAGCATAAATTGAATGCTATAGAGAAATGAAAGAAAAGCAATTGTGTGTTTATGTTGTGTGTGTTTATGCTTACATTGTATATTTCCGCTGCCAGCAAAATCACATTTTCCAAATGTCATTTGGTTGGTTTTAACGTCCTTTAATAAATACATTTTCAAATAGTTGCTATTATTTAATTAATCAGTAAAATCAGCTTCTAATTTGGGTATAAAATTATCAGTTGGCCATTAGAATAGCTATAAAGCTAGTTTTAAACATGAGCTGTTTCAGAATGCTGCAGCATAGGATTTATGTGAAATGGTATTTTAATTACTTTATTCATTCTTTGTGGAGAAAATGAACTTTAATCTCTCATGGCAGTATTTCATTTTAATTATTGGTTTTCATAATTATGTGTACCTTTTTCCCGTGGCAGGGAATAAGCACTGTTTTCTACAGTAATATGCATGGGTTTCCCTAATATTGTCTGAATTACTTTATATATGTATACTTTTTTTGTGTGTATGTGCTTTAGGTGAAAGTATACAGAGCAAATTAGCTCCCCATTCAATAATTTATACACAGTTTTCCATGACATTGATCACAATCCCTGCAATGTGTCAGCATACTTTCCATTTCTACCCTGAGTTCCCCATTTATATTTATCTGGTTTTCCTGCCCTTCCTGATTTTCATCTTTGCTTTTGGGCAAATGTTGCCCTTTTGGTCTTGTATAGTTGATTATTCTGTAGAGCACTTTCCTCGTGGGTGTTACTGTTTATTTTATAGGCCTGTTATTTAGAGCCTTGGCAGTGCAGTGGTTAAGAGCTACTGTGAGCTACGGTGGCTAACTAAAAGATCAGCATTTCGAATCCACCAGCCACTCCTTGGAAACTCTAGGCGCAATTCTACTGTGTCCTGTAAGGTGGCTATGAGTCAAATGGACTCCCAGCAGTGGGTTTTGTTTTTTGTTTTTTTGGTCTGTCATTTGCCTGAAAGGTGATCTCCAGGAATGACTTCAGCTCCAAGATAGAAAGGTAACCAAGGGCCATACCCTAGAGGTTCCTCCAGTCAGTCTGTCAGTCAGACCAGTAAGTCTGGTCATTTTTATAAATTTGGATTTTGTTCTGCATTTTTCTCCTGCTCTGCCCGGTACCCTCTATCGTGATCCTGGTCAGAGTGGTTAGTAGTAGTAGCCAGGGGCCATCTTTGTCTTTCTAGTAGAGGCTGTGGTTCATGTAGGCCATTAGTCCTTTGTACTAATTGCTTCCTTGGTCTTCGGTTTTCTTCACTCTCCTTTGCTTCAGACAGGAAAGACCAGTAGTTGTATCTTGGATGGCCGCTCTCAAGCTTTTAAGACCCCAGATGCTGCTCATCAAAGTAGAACGTACAGAACATTGACTTTATGAGCTACGTTATGCCAGTTGACCTGAATGTCCCCCAAGGCTGTGGTCCCCAGCTGTCAGACCCAGTAACTCAGTCCCGCAGAGTGTTTGCTTATGTATAAGAAGTGTCCCCGACTGTGTTGCCTGTGTGCTCCATTGTATATATGACTATACATGCAGCACATATGAACATGTGTATAGAAATATCCTCAACTTAGTCTGTGTACACATGTGGATGTACTCCCATACACCCTTCCATACCTATTCAGTATACCTATCTGCCTATGTATCCACTTGTAAATTACTGTTTTTTTACTACTGTTGCATGGGTGTATATTTTGTAATATGTTTTTACATAGTTGCCTTTTATTCTTATGTACCTCTCAGTGTCTTTATTTGCCTTGATCATATTGTGCTGACTTCCCCCATATTGTGTATTGCCTTTCCCTTCACCAATTAAGAATGTTACTTTCTGTGTGTAAACTTTTTTTTTTAACTTTTTATGATAGTGGTCTCATACAATATTTGTACTTTTGTGATTGACTTATTTCACTCAGTGTAATGACCTCCAGATTAATCCATGTTGTGAGATGTTGTGCAGATTCATCATTCCTTATTGTTGCATAGTATTCCATTGTGTGTAGGTACCACAGTTTTTTTATCCATTCATTTTTTGGTGGACATTTAGGTTGTTTCCATCTTTTTACTATTGTAAATAATGCTGCAGTGAACATGGGTATGTATATGTCTGTTCTTATCACAGCTCCTATTTCTCTAAGATATATACCTAGGAGTGGGATTGCTGGATTATATGGTATTTCTGTTTCTAGCTTTTTAAGGAAGTGCCATACCATTTTCCAAAGTGGTTGTGCCATTTTGCATTCCCACCAGCAGTGCATAAGTGTTCCAGTCTCTCCACAACCTCACTAGCGTTAGTTGTTTCCTGATTTTTGGATCAGTGCCATTCTTGCTTGGGTGAGATGGTATCTGATTGTAGTTTTGATTTGCATCTCTCTAATGGCTGACTATTGTAAGCAAGCACCTCTTCATGTGTTTGTTAGCCACTGGAATGATTTCTTTGGTGAAGTGTCTGTTCATGTGCTTTGCCTGTTTTTTAATTGGATTGTTTGTCTTTTTGTTGTTGAGGTGTTGAAGTTTTCTATAAATTTTAGAGGTTAGACCTTTTTCAGATATGTCATAGTTAAAAAATTTTTCCCAGTCTGTAGGTTCTCTTTTTACTTTTTTGGAGAAGTCTTTTGATGAGTATAAGTGTTTAATTTTTAGGAGATCCCAGTTACCTAGTTTATCTTCTGCTATTTGTGCATTTTTAGTTATGTTTGCTATTCTATATGCCATATATTAGGGCCCCTAGCATTGCCCCTGTTTTTCCTTCCACGGTCTTTATAGTTTGGGGTTTTATGTTTAAATCTTGATCCATTTTCAGTTAGTTTTTGCTTATGGTGTGAGGCATGGATCCTGTTTCATTTTTCGCAGATGGATATCCAGTTTTGCCAGCATAATTTTTTTAAAGAGACTTCTCTTCTCTGTTTAATGGACTTCAACCCTTTGTCAAAGATCAGCTGTCCAAAGGTGGATGGTTGTTTCATTGGTCTGTGTGTCATTGTACCTGTACCAGGCTGTTTTGCCTGCCATGGTTGTACAGTAGATTCTGAAATCAGGGAGTGTGAGGCCTCTTATTTTGTTCTTCTTCAGTAGTGCTTTACTTATCCAGGGCCTCCTCCCTTTACACATAAAGTTGGTGATCAGTTTTTTCATCTAATTAAATAATATTTTTGGAATTTGAATTGGGATTGCAATTGTATTTGTAGATCACTGTGTGTGTAGTATTGACATTTTTGCAATGTTAAATCTTCCTATGCATGAGCCTGATACGCTTTTCCATTTATGTCAGTCTCTTTTGGTTCTTGCAGTAGTGTTTTGCAGATTTCTTTGTGTAAGTCTGTTACATCCCTCATTAGATTTATTCCTAGGTATTTTATCTTTTGGGGGGCTATTGCAAATGGTATTGTTTTCTTGATTTCCCTCTTGGAGTTCTCTTTGTTAGTTTAGAGAAATCCAGCTAATTTTTGTATGTTGATCTTGTACTCTACCACTTTACTGAATCCTTCTATTAGTTCCAGTAGTTTTCTTGTGAAATCTCTGGGATTTTCTATGTATAGGATCATATCATCTGCAAATAGGAATAGTTTTATTTCTTCCTTACCAATTTGGATGCCCTTTATTTCCCTTTCTTGCCTTGTTGCTGTAGCTGGAACTTCTAGTACAATCTTGAATAAGAGTCGTGATAAAGGGCATCCTTGCTTGGTTCCTGTTCTCAAGGGAAATGCTTTCAGTCTCTCTCCATTGAGAAAAATGTTGGCTCTTGGATTTTCATATATACCCTTAATTATGTTTATGTGTACTCCTAGTCCTCACAACAAATAGCTAATTGCTTTAAATTAAATAAACCTCCAACTTCTTAAACCATGTTATAGTTTATTTTTAACTTTCTCTTTAGGAACCAGGAGATAATGGAGTGTGCTGCTAAATATTTTTGAAGCACATTTTGTATTAGTATGTAGGGATTGGAGGTTTATCAGATTGATCGAGTATGCTAATCCTCTGGCTTTCCATTTTCTCATCAGTCTTGCTGCATCTGGGAATTGGTGTATTTTCTATTCATTACGTACTGCCCTAGCAACATTCTTCCTGACCCATTAAATGAAGCGGAGAGAACGTTGTTTTATTACTACTTCAGTGAGGTGAAGAGCATACAGTTATTATTAGCTGGTCTTAAGAATGGTGCTTTTTACTTTGAGTAGAAAAGTCAAATTAATCGTTCGATATCTAAGGCTTTTAAGTTTAATCAAACCTTTTACATCCAATATTGGTTGACCAGAACTAGTTGTTTTGACTTTCCAGAACCTTATTTTTGTACTAGAAAGCGGGGAAGAAAAGCCAGTGACTTGAGACTTACTTTGATGATCCACATGGTTAGTTAAATAAACACCAAATGTTGTGGCTCTTTGTGTTATGTGGTGAAGTGCAGGATTAGAGGGATAATATAAAACATAATGAGGGATGAGAAAGCTGCCTTTAATGCCATATACTTAACCAAAATAGAATCTTTTCCTTTTTTTTTTTTTTGGTAGTTAAGAATAACTTTGAACATTTTTTGAAGTCACAGAAACAAAAGCCTGAATTTGTATAATAGACTGGTTTTATGATCTATAAATCATCTCCGCTGGCCAAAAAATAGCATAGTCAGCGTGTCTACCGAAGGGTTACATATTTTTAAACACTGTCACATTTTATAATTTGGCAACATTGATCCTTTCTATTTTGCAGTTTGAGGGATGGAGGTATCTGGTGTATTGGTGTAACTCTTAACTCTAGGTACTGGAAGGTGAAATGGCAAAGGGTTTCTCCTATCCCCATAGCTAAACCAGCATGAAAATGTGGTGGTTTCAACCACTCTCCCTTCTGGTCTCAGTGTGAAGGGCGGGCAGTACGGCGGCCAATTCCCTAAAACGTCTAGCCTCTCTGAGTCTTCCTACTGTCTCTTACAGTTGTAGTCCTTAAAGACACTCCTAAATACTCGGTTTTAAGAAAAGGTACAAAAAGGAGTTAATACGTGTAAACTGTGTCTTATAGGCAGGAAGTAAAAGGGAGATGAAAAAACAAATACAGAATATAAAATGAATTCGTTAGAAAAAAAATTTTGAGCACCTGCTGTGTGTCTGTAACAAGATGTGTAAAGTGGTAGATGATGATAGAGTGTTTGTTCCTCAGTATACTTGCTGTCTTAGTCATCTAGTGCTGTTGTAACAGAAATACCACAAGTGGATGATGGCTTTAACAAAGAGAAATTTATTCTCTCACAGTCTAGTAGGCTGCAAGTCCAAATTCAGGGTGTCAGCTCCAGGGGAAGGCTTCCTCTTTCTGTTGACCCTGGAGAAAGGTCCTTATTATCAGTCTTTCCCTGGTCGAGGAGCTTCTCAGCACAAGGACCTCCGGTCCAGAGGACGCACTCTGCTCCCAGCGCTACTTTCATGGTGGTACAAGGTCCCCATGTCTTTTTGCTCCTTTTCTCTTTTACATCTGAAAAATGATAGTCTCTTGGCACAAGACACAATCCAATCTTGTAGATTGAGTCCTGCCTCATTAACATAACTGCCGATAATCCTATCTCATCAACATCATAGAGGTAGGATTTACAACACATAGGAAGATCACATCAGATGACAAAATGGTGGACAGTAACACAATACTGGGAATCCTGGCCTAGCCAAATTGACAGATATTTGGGGGGACACAATTCAATCTATGACACTTGCCTAATGGAATTTACATTTCAATTAAATCTAGAAATACAAATCACCATCCTTAAAAAATGAACATGTAGAATTTCAACCTACGAAATAATTAAATGGTAAGTTAATTCATTTTGTGTAGCTTCAATCTTCAAGGTGTGTGTAAAGAGCAGAATGCCTGGCACAGAATAAAATCAAAATAAATGGTGATGTTACTGTTGTTTATATTAATTTATGGATGTTTATGCTGTGTCCAAGCCCATGTAAATATAATAGCTAACAGTACAATGTAGCTTTACCACATATGGCTCTACTGGTCTCTGAATGCCTGGGAAGAAGAAGAAAAAGCAGGACAAAATCCTAGGAACAGCAAGGAAAATCATGGTATCTTGAAGTCTGGGAAGTACCCTCCTGCCAGGAGTAGGTCTTGGAAGTAACCAGGAGTAGAGGCAGGAGCAACAAAAAAACAAGCTTTTTTGCAAAGAATCAGAGAATTTCCAGGTTTCAGCATGCTTAAGAACCACACCTCATCTTAGTCATGTTTCCACTGTATGTTTGTGACTCAGGCTGTTGAATTTTCTGTAGAAATATATCTAATTTTATACCTCTGGTTTATGATATGAAAGGTTTTACTTAACACAACCTAGCCTTACGTTTAACTTTACTGGAGTGGATTTATTCTGTAAAGTAAAAAGTAGCTTATTGGAATATGCAGCTCTCCCCCACATGTTGAAGTTTGTGGACTAAGGGATTTGAAAGGCTTTGACAGAGACTTTGCTCTAAAGGCATTAGGAATCATGTTATAAAGTTGCCGGTGGGGGCACTTAGGATTGCCCCATACGTGCTCGAGACAGTCAATGGCCTCTGCGTCAGATGCTGCCCTTGTGGCTGGCTCACACCCCGGCAGGCCCTACGAGCTTCGTGGGTCTTGAGTATCATTGGCCTTGTTAGCAGGAAATGTTAAAGCCACACTCTTGGCAGCCTTAGCAGTGTGTCTGCCTCTGTCACCCACCCTGCTTTGCCTCAACCCACGCTCTCTTCTTTCTTTTTTCCTCTTCTTTTATTTGGGTCAGGACAGACCTCCGAAGAATCATTTCTTATCTTTAGCTCCCAGATCCCTTCCTTGATCATCAGTCATCTACTGCTTTCCCCCTGAAACATCAACTATCTTTCTTCAAACAGCATACAATGAAGCCCAGTACCGAGAACAGATCAGTATAGAGCTGCTCTGGGTGAATGGGGGTGGGGACCTGGGCCATGCCACCAGGCTTTCTCCACCCTGCCCCTACCCCTGACTTGGCTACCACTAGGGTTTCCAGTGAAACCACAGAATTCAGGGAGAATAGCTTTAAGCCGTTGCCCAAAAACAATTTATACTGAAACATACAGCCAATTTTATGAGACGCCGTGGAGAAAAAGCTTAGTCTTCGACATTTAAGTTCATTTCTTAAGAGCCTATAGTGTGTACTTCTGTCTTACTAGGATCACGTCTATGGTAATTACAGAAGTGAAGGTCTGTCATGGTGGGCAGAGCAAGCTTTCATAGATGAAGCAAGGCCTTTACTTCTCCCAACTCTTAACTAAGTCCCCCGCCCATCCTTCTTGTAGGGAGAACCAGTCTGACCCTAACTAGATGAGCCATTACTGATGGCTGAATCCTAAAAGGCTACAGTTGTGGTGGAGTACCCCACCCCAAAGGGTAGGAGCAGAGAAAGGGCAGAAGTCCTTGGGGAACAAGGGAAGCTACATCACTGAGTTCTAGAAGACAAAGCCAAGTGAAAGGAGTATGAGCACAGATATGGGGCAGAGCACAGGACCCTAGACATTTGCTCAGGATGGAGCACATGGACCAGTCACCATTACTGAGTGTTCACTCACCATGTGGATGGGTCAGGATGGACGAGTCAGGGCAGACATGCCAGAGAGAAGGGATGGTCTTTACTTAGTTTATACTCAGAGTTCTGTTTTTAAGTCTCTTTGTCTGTAGTCCTTTGCTTCTGCTTCTCCTTCCTTCAAAAATGAAAAGAAAAAAAAAAAAAAAGATCCTTTCAGCTCTCTCATAGCTCCCTTCTTTACAAAGGGCCCTGTAGCTTCTCCAGGCCCAGACGGAAGATGAGCAGGCAGTTTTCAAGCTGGGTCCTTTGACTGAGCAGCAGTTCTCAGTCTCATGTTTGCCCCGACACTCTTGATCCATGATGTTTATATGCCTGATACACTCCCTTGGACTTGGGCAGATTTGGCCAACTCCTTCCCCGTCCATAGGACCACAGTGTTTCGTGTGTTGATAGTCTTAAAGTACTGTGCAGACATCTGAGCAACCTGCCAAGGACGTGTCAGGAACAGAGAAAACCAGCTGCACCATTTTTCCCCCACTTCTTTCCTTCTTAATCAGGAAAATGCATTGATGTGAAATGACATCAGGGTAGGTATAATCTTGAATTCACTCTAATTTCTAGAGGAGTAATTATTAGAAAACATTTTATAACAATAACTTAACACACCTCATAGTTTACACAGAAATTAAGATCCTCTAAAATGTTGATCAGTTTAAATAACACTACAGTAAGCTACATTTAAGGTCTGTTGCCCTTTCAATCTTGATAAATTACAAAATGAATAAATTTTAATTTATTGTTAGTCTCATCTATATCTTCAAAAAAGGAACAGCGGTAACTTGTACTTCTAACACACAAGGTAGTAAACTCTTAAAGTGGAATAAGAATGTTTAAACATTTTCTAAATATAGATGAAGCAAATAAAATAACCCTCTCTGCCAGTAAAGTTACTGCAAGCATTATATTTAACCTTGAGCTTCCCAGTAACAAAAGAAAAAGAAGCATGATGAAGAGAAACATACCAGTCTTTAGAAAGACAAAAAAGGGAGGAAAAAAAACACTTTTTTTCCAAATATTAAATTCTAAAAATGGTTTATCCCATAGAACATTGAACGTAAGGGACAATGAAGTGAACAGCAGCTTTACAAAAATCACAGATGTGTTATATTTATGACCCTTTCTTGCATCAATCCCCTACCCCTCACAGAGCAACTCATAATTTGCTTTGCAAAAGCCACAGTCATCTTGCCTGGTTGAGCATAGGCTCTACAACTTAAGAGAATTATTAAGACTTCAAATTACTACCAGAAGCTCACATGTGTTCACTCAGTACTTACTAGGGGGCCACCCCTTGCCTGGTTGCAAATATAGGCCATAGATTAGTTTTGGAACAGACTGGGTTCACATCTAATAGAGCTAATACGTTTATCTATGTTGTTCCTAAAACTGCAGGATCTCTAAATGATAGTTTGATTTTTTAAATCTTTCTTAGGAGTTCTTTGGAATTTATCCTCATGTGATGCTGTAAAGATGACAATCATTCGAGATGCTCTCTCAACCTTGACAAACACTGTGATAGTTCCACATTCTGGTTGGAATAATGCTTCTTTTGATGATGACCATAAAATTAAATTTCAGACTTCATTAGTTCTGCGTAACACAACAGGCTGCCTGAGGTATGTTCTTCATTTCTTCTTCCCACTTAATTTTGTAATTAAATAGTGCATGTCATTATAGGTAAATTGACTTTAGGAGGATTTTATTTTATTAGGAGCCCTAATGACACAGTGGTTAAGAGCTCAGCTGCTAACCAAAAGGTCAGCAGCTCGACTCCACCAGCCACTCCTTGGAAACCCTCTGGGATGGTCCTACTCTGTCCTGTAGGGTCACTATGAGTCAGAATCAACTCAACAGCAACAGGTTTGTTTTGTTTTGTTGGTGTTATTTTATTGACAGCTATCTAAGTTTCCAATTTCGTTTCACAATTTAGGCTACTGGACTTTGTCATCCTGTGAGGAAAACATTATGAGCACAAACTTGTGACCTTACAGGAGTTATAAATGACTCTTGACTGTGAATTTTTCAGAAAGGCCCTTTCAGTCTGAGATTACTACCCAAATTCCAGTGTTTTCCACTTTAATAGCATTTTTCTGGTTATTGCATTTTAATTGCTAATGTATTTGCAGCCTGGTTTTTGTTTAAATTCAAAACATGATGGTTATAATTTTTTTTACCTTTGAAAGGTTATAACGATGTGTGTGATTTTATAAACACTGGTTTTGAGTTTTGTAAGTAAATGAAAATGAGTCTAAATACTCCTTTTCAGTCATTACCTTTAGCATTTAAAATCTATAAGGCCTCTTTGAAGTGCACATAGTATGGCTCATTACTTGCCAGTAATACTCATTGGCCCAATTTCTACCCCATTTCCCAGCCTTACCATGCCCTGGGAACTTAAAACAGAAGTCCTGGGCAGAGGGGCATGGTGACGAGGAGAGTGGGCTCTGGCCTCAGACCACCTGGTTTCCAGTATCGGCTCTGAGCCTCAGTTTCCTCATCTTTAAAATGGGGATAGTAATACCATCTTGAGGTTGTGAGGAATTGACAAGATACACACGTAAAGTGCTTAGTGTAGTCTCTGATACATAGTAACACTCAGTGTGCACCACATAACATTTAAGCTGAGCCATCTAAGCATCCCTACCACAGAGACCTTGGGTGAGGGAGGACATGACCGTACTGTTGCTCTGAAGCCACTGCTCCCCTGTTGTGATAGGTGACCCTGAAGCCACTGCTCCCCTGTTGTGATAGGTGACCCTGAAGCCACTGCTCCCCTGTTGTGATAGGTGACTCTGAAGCCACTGCTTCGCTGTTGTGATAGGTGACTTGGGCCCTCGGCCAGGACACAGAGGGAAGGTGGAGAAGGAGGGTGACAAGAGTCAGGATCCTAGAAAGCAGACCAGGTCCTCCTAACTGAGACGTCTGCCTCACAGGGGCGTATCACATCACCTCCTGATCATCAGTGGAAGCAGATTCTCCTCTTCATCTGAGGAGGCTGAGATTCCTCCTCAGTTTGTCTGTCAGGCTTCAGGGAATGCCCAGAGGCAAGACTCACCCTCAGGCTCTCCCCAGTGAATCAGGCGTGAACTTTTGGTAAATGCCTCTGTGTGTCCTTAGAAATCAGCGATGAACAGGACCGACTAGGTCCCTGCTCTGGTGAAACTAGATTCTATTGCGGAAGACAGAAAATAGCAATAAATGTGATCGAGAGAATAAATAGGGTGATGTAAGACTTATTGGGTGGTTACTTTGGTGGTCAGAGAGGCCTCACAGGTAGAACTTAAGCTGAAATCTTAGTGACCATAAGGAGCCACTCATGTGAGGGTAGGAGGTCAGGGGGACAGGCAGTCTAGGCAAAGGAGACAGTCAATGTAAAGGCTCTGGAGCAGGGATGAGCTTGTGGCTAGAGCTTAATGGGCAAAGGGAAGAATAGAACCAGATTACACAGGATTTTGGAAATCTGAGGAAGGAGTTTGCATTTTATTCCAAGTACCATGGGAAACCATCAGGGTTTTAAGCAAGGCAGAGATGGGGCTGGTTTCTGGCTGGGATGCGGAGAAGTGAGTATGGGCAGAAGGAAGACATAGGCTGTCACAGTGATCCAGGTGAACCAGGAGGGTGGCCTAGACTAGGAGTAGGCAGATTTGGGTTATTTTTTGGAGGGAGAGGAAACAAGGCTTACTAATACAAGGAAAAGGGAAGAAATAAGAATAACACCTCAACCTTTGACTGGATCAGCAGGGTTCATGGAAGTGCTGTTGGTGACATCAGAGAAGAGGGAGAAGAAATGCTGGAGGGGGTGAGCAGGTGAACGTTCTGTTTTGGTCATGTCCATTTTGAGATATCCAATTAGATATCCATGTGGTAATGCCAGGAAAGCAGTTGGATAAATGAGTCTGGAGTTCTAAGAGAGGTCAGAACTAAAGTTAGAAGTTTGGGAGCCATAGGCCACCTAGGAGAGTGCAAAGATAAAAACAGGGAGAGGAACCAAAGTAGAGCTAGGGGCACTCCTGGAGATTCACACAGACAGAGGAGACTAAGGAGGAAAGGCAGTGAGAGGAAAAGGAAACCAGAGAGTGTGGTGTCCCCAAAAGCCCTAGAGGAAAGGAAGAGGTCGACCATTCAGTGCTGCTGAGACATGACACGAGATAAGAACAGAAGAAGGCAAGAGGGGACAGTGTCTCTCTGACCTCAGAAAAACAAAGGAGTAAAGAACAGACAGGGTTCCCTGGGTGGCACAAATGGTGAAGCACTTGACTGCTAGCCTTAAGGTCAGCCCACCCAGCGGCCCCTCGGAAGACAGGACTGGCTATCTGCTTCCGAAAGGCATCAGCCTTGAAAACCCTATGCTTTTACTTTGCACACGTGAGTCAGAATCAACTCGACAGCAACTCACAACAATAACAACAACAAAGAAAAGTAATTCTAAACCCCCCTTGTCTAGTCTAAGTTTTGCAAATTCTGAGTTTGCAAAACCTCAGTCTAGAGCCCTTGTTTATTGGGGTATAAACTAGATTCTCATAACTTGGCATTAATTTATGAAGGCAAATTGATATCAAAAAATTAGTTTGGATGAGACCCAAAACAATTTTCAGTGATGTTTATAACTGAAAAAATGAGAAATATTGTAGCAAAGGCAGGTATCCATATTTAATTTGAGATGTTTGTGCAAGAAAGGGTGTGTCTTCTCTGTTCATTCAAGAAACAGTTAATGACCACCTACGACATGCAAAACACCATAGTAGGCACAGGGGACTACAAGGAGCTTACAGCCTAACAAAGGAGATAAAAAAACAAGTGTAAAAATAACCGTAGCTTCTTTGTGGCAGGTAGTTTTCTAATTGCTTTATATATAGTAATTCATTTCTTCCTCACAGCAACCCTATGAGGTGATTACTGTTATTTTCCCCTTTTTGCATATGAGGAAACTGAGGAGCATAGGTCCCAAAATAATTATAATAGTATGTTAGAAAGTTACATGCCATGAGAGTTAAAATTCACATGCCCCAGCTCCCTTCCCTGTGTGTGGATAACGGGCTGCTGGCTGTTATTGTGAGCTTTTGGTATATTAAAATCCAGGCTCGAAAATGCCTTCTCATACCAAATCCAAATGGCTGCCATCTGCTGTCTGTGCTGTCAGATCACCAAGGTAAGGCAATGTGGCTAATGAGTCAGTTGTTCATCTTAGCAGCTCCCATGTGTCTCTGCCATTTAGGAACCTCAGCTCCGCAGGGGAGGAAGCTCGGAAGCAAATGCGATCCTGTGAGGGACTGGTGGACTCGCTGTTGTACGTGATCCACACGTGTGTGAACACATCCGATTACGACAGCAAGGTCAGTGCCTGCCAGGCCCTGTAGAGGCATGATGGCAGGTGACAGCAGCTGCCCCGTGCTACTGTTTGCATGTCATGTTAGTCTCCTAGGGCTGCCGTAGCAAAGTACAACAAAGTTGGGTGGCTTTTAATAACAGAAATTTATTATCTCTCAGTTCTGGAGGCTAGAAGTCTAAATTCAGGGTGCCAGCAGGCCCATGTTCTTTCCAAAAGCTTTAGGGAAAGATCCTTTCTTGCCGCTGTCAGCTTCTGGTAGCCCAGGTGTTCCCTGGACTGCGGATGCATCTTCACACCACCATCCTTTCCCTGTCTGTCTCTCTGGGTCATCTCTGTTTCATAAGGACACCACTCATATGGGATTAGGGCCCACCCTACTCTGGTTTGACCGCATGTTAGCTGATAAACCCATTTGCCATCAAGTCGATTCTGACTCTTAGTGACCCTACAGAACAGAGTAGAACTGCCTGATACAGTTCCCAAGGCTGTAATCTTTATGGAAGCAAACTGCCCCATCTTTCTCCAGCAGAGTGGCTGGTGGGCTCCAGCTGCTGATCTTTTGGTTAGCAGCCCAGTGCTTAACCACTGCACCACCAGGACTCCTTGCTTAACTGATGACAATAACAAGACTCTGTCTCAAACAAGGGCACGGTTCATAATTGCTAGGGCTTAGTACTTCAGCATATTTTTGGGGGGGACACAATTCAATCATAACACATGCCATTAACTCTGGGATTCTTGAGCCCCTCCTCCTCATTAAGCTACACTCCGGATCAAAGGGAGAGTCCCTCCATAAATTACAGAATCACAGGAACACAGCAGCTTAAGAAAATAGCCTTAGAACCATGAAAACTGAGTGACTCAGTGTGGTGATAGGAGCTAGCACAGGGTGACAGGGACCTGGCTTTCTCTGTGGTTCTCGTAGGTTCGTTCTCAAGGTGATTTGCCCTTGTAGCTATATCTTCCAATTCTGTATCCCCTACTCCTAGAATCAAATCCATCTGTATTTGAGTATCTACTGAATAAAAGTTCCTGGTTGAGGCACTGTAATCCTCTCAACCTCTCTGCCCCTGTTACCCGAGCAGTCCACAGTCCCCACCCCAGCCCCACCTTCTTCATGTACCTGTCTGCATCACCAGCCTGTGCTCTTCACCCCATTCCTCTGATGCCCTGCTGGTCAGTCTGTCCCAGTATGGACCCCTTACGCTTTCCTCCTGCGTCCTCCATCCCTGTGTTCAGGCAGGGCATCACGCCCATTGATTTTCAGCAGTGACAGCCATCTGGAATCTGACACAGGAGCAGGGATGAGGAGGGTGGGAAGAAATAGGAAGGAGAAACAAAGTGTCAGGAGTTCCAAGGCAGACAAAGTACATGGTAATTAGGATGGGTTGGCTTGGGTGAGCCCTTAGATAGGTATTGGTTCATAAAGGTGAATCTGAGAGAGAAAGGAGGGATGATAAGTGATAAGCTCAGGGAGAAAAAAGGAGAAGGGGGGAAGAATTCAAGGCGAAAGCCAGGTTTCTTTTGAGCCTTATTGAACCAAAAGATCTGCTGAGTCTGTCAAGAAGAGTAACTAAGTTGTAAGGGGGGGACATCGCTGGACAATGAACTTGCTTTTAGACACAATGAGTTGAGGTAACAGTTGGCCTCCGAATTAGAGGTATAACAGACTCTAAGGAGCAAAAGACACACACAGAAGGCAGAATGTCACCAGAGAAAGAAATCATGGAGCATTCCACAGAGGGAGGGGAGAACTGAGAGACTGAAGGAGTAGACAAAGATGGGGCCTGGATAGGGGCTGTCCCCAGGGAGGGAGGTAGTGGTACTTCTTGTCACAATGAAGATCCACAGTGGTGAGAAAAAGTGAGGTTCTGGCATCTTGGGTACATTTCTCACTACAGCAGCCCTGCAGCAGAAACACCAGGTATTTTCTGTTCCAGGGCTTGCACTTTTTATCGGCATCACCACCAGACCTACATATATACCAAAGATGGCTCTGCACCTAGTCATTTGAGTATTCTAAAAAATTCTTTGTTTAGATTTTTTCAGGCCCCCATAAGTAAAAAAAAAAAAAAAGTTATTTCCTGTTCTACATTTATTTATTATCAGTAGCATTCAGTACAGAAGCATTTTCCACTGATGTGCAATGATGGTTTTAATTATACGCCATGTTGGGTTTCAGACAGTGGAGAACTGTGTGTGTACCCTGAGGAACCTGTCCTATCGGCTGGAACTGGAGGTCCCTCAGGCCCGACTGCTGGGGCTAAATGAATTGGATGACTTACTAGGAAAAGAGTCTCCCAGCAAAGACTCGGAGCCAAGCTGCTGGGGGAAGAAGAAGAAAAAGAAAAAGAGGACGCCACAAGAGGATCAAGTTAGCATTTTATTTGACATGAAACTAGAGTTTCATTTTTCTGGGAGTAAGAAATCACATATTTGGCAACAAAAAATCTTTCTCATGATGCAGTTTTTCTGCATAGCTATCGCTGAGTCCAGCAAAGATGAATATTTTCAAGTATTGGAAACCATGTTATTTTGCTTCCATTTAATGTGTGCCATTTGCCTTTCAGTGGGATGGAGTCGGTCCTATCCCAGGGCTGTCAAAATCCCCCAAAGGGGTTGAGATGCTGTGGCATCCATCGGTGGTAAAACCATATCTGACTCTTCTAGCAGAAAGCTCTAATCCAGCCACCCTGGAAGGCTCTGCCGGGTCTCTTCAGAACCTCTCTGCTGGCAACTGGAAGGTAGGATGTCTTCCACTTGTCCACACTTCTTGCCATTTTGCAGTCAGTCAGATCAGCAGTGGTGGTGAAAGGGGCATGGTTGTTTATAGTTTGTCTGGGAAAGGGTAGGAGATTAAAAAAAGGTGAACAGCTGTTGGCACTAGGGACCCAAAGATAAATATAACATTCCCTCTTCATTAGATACTTGAAGGCTACTGAGAAAAACAGATTGTGTCAGTACTGTGTGGGATCCACAGGAACTGTGTGCTGTAGGATCTTGAAAGAGGACATTTAACCCAGCCTAGGAGGCCAGAAAAGAGAGGAGCAAGAAAATAGGGAAGGTTTCCTGAAGGGGTAGTGCTGCCCAAATGGAATCTTAAAGGATGAATGAAATTAATCCAGCCGAGTCTGGGGCAGAATGAGGCAGAGCAAACCAGATAAGGGGATAGCAGGAGAAAAGGCCTTGAGGCGAGGACAGGGCAGTGTAGGCCGTGATTGCAGGTGCCCGTGGTTGCTGGGGCATAGAGGGCAGGGCAAGGGGTAGCCCAGGTGGGAGCTGGGCACCCTGGGCAGCCTGAAGAGACCTGAGCTACAGACAAGAGGGGCCACTGTAAGGGTTTAAGCAGATAGGCCGATGTGCACATCATTGGATCACTTCTGTGGCAGTGCAGAAGGAGAATTTGAGGAAGAGAACAATGGAGACTAGAATTCCATTTTGGATCCAATGCAGTATTCAGGCAAGAGATGATTCCACTCCAGATTAGAGCGGAGGTCAGGCAGGACTGCTGGGGAAGGAGAGGGAACCACTGTTCCTCTCTCACACCTCTGAAGTTTCCACATCCCCTTCTAGAGGCGTGATTTCTTTTGTTTCTTTAGCCAGTAAGGGTACTGAAGGAGGTTTCTTTTTGTTACTACTCTAAGCAAAGCTTTTTAAACATTATCTAGCAACTTCCCAGGTCGTCCTTTTCTGAAACATTTTCAACTTCTAGAAATTTCCTGTGTATTTTAGTAGAGATGTTTGTTTTTGGCTATATCCCCCAAAATGAGAATCTTTGGCCACTGTGTTATCCAGGATAGTGAAAAGCATTAATAAGCTGAGTTTGTTTCGTGCAGGTGGCTGCTATATTGGTTGTCCTTGTTGTGTTGTTAGGTGCTGTCAAGTCTGCTCCGACTCATAGCAACCCTGTGCAGAACAGAACGAAATACTGCCTGGTCCTGCGCCATCCTTACAATCGTTGTTGCAACCCCTGTGTCAGTCCACCTCATTGAGGGTCTTCCTCTTTTCCACTGACCCTGTACTTTGCCGAGCATGATGTCCTTCTCCAGGGACTGATCCTTCCTGACAACATGTCCAAAGTATGTAAGATGCAGTCTCGCCGTCCTGGCATCTAAGGAGCATTCTGGTTGTACTTCTTCCAAGACAGATTTGTTCGTTCTTTGGCAGTCCATGGTATATTCAGTATTCTTTGCCAACACCACAATTCAAAAGCATCAGTTCATCTTTGGTCTTCTTTATTCATTGTCCAGCTTTCACATGCATGTGATGTGATTGAAAATGCGATGGCTTGGGTCAAGCGCACCTTCATCTTCAATGTGACATCCCTCCTTTTCAATACTTTAAAGAGGTCCTTTGCAGCAGATTTTCCCAGTGCAATGCATTGTTTACTTTCTTGACTGCTGCTTCCATGGCTGTTGATTGTAGATGGAAGTAAAATGAAATCCTTGACAACTCCAGTCTTTTCTCTGTTTATCCTGATGCTGCTCATTGGTCCAGTTGTGGGGATTTTTGTTTCCTTTATGTTGAGGTGTGAGCTGTACTGAAGGCTATGGTCTTTGATCTTCATTAGTAAGTGCTTCAAGTCCTTTTCACTTCCAGCAAGCAAGGTTGTGTCATCTGCATAACGCAGATTGTTAATGAGTCGTCTTCCAATCCTGATGCCCCATTCTTCATAAAGTCGAGTTTCTCAAATTATTTGCTCAGCATACAGATTGAACAGGCATGGTGAAAGGATACAACCCTGACACACGCCTTTCCTGACTTTAAACCAATCTGTATCCCCTTGTTCTACCCGAACAACTGCCTCTTAATCTATGTAAAGGTTCCTCGTGGGCACAATTAAGTGTTCTGGAATTCCCATTCTTCACAGTGTTATCCATAATTTGTTATGATTCACACAGTCGGGTGTCTTTGCATAGTCAATAAAACACAGGTAAACATCCTTCTGGAATTCTCTGCTTTCGGCCAGGATCCATTTGACATCAGCAATGATATCCCTGGTTCCACGTCCTCTTCTGAAACCAGCCTGAATTTCTGGCAGTTCCCTGTTGATACACTGCTGCAGCCGTTTTTGAATGATCTTGCTTGTGTGTGATATTAATGATATTGTTCTATAATTTCCACATCCAGTTGGATCACCTTTCTTGAAAATAGGCATAAATATGGATCTCTTCGAGTCACTTGGCCAGGAAGCTGTCTTCCATATTTCTTGGCATAGACCAGTGAGCACCTCCAGCACTGCATCTGTTTGTCAAAACATCTCAATTGATATTCCATCAATTCCTGGAGCCTTGTTTCTCACCAATGCCTTCAGAGCAGCTTGGACTTCTTCCTTCAGTACCATCGGTTCCCGATCATATGCAACCTCTTGAAATGGTTGAACGTTGACTAAGTCTTTTTGGTATAATGACTCTGTATATTCCTTCCATCTTCTTTTGATGCTTCCTACATCGTTTAATATTTTCCCAATAGGATCCTTCACTATTAGAACTTGAGGCTTGAATTTTTTCTTCAGTTCTTTCAGCTTGAGAAATGCCGAGCGTGTTCTTCCCTTTTGGTTTTCCATCTTGAGCTCTTTGCACATGTCCTTATAATACTTTGTCCTCTCGAGAGGCCCTTTGAAATCTTCTGTTCAGTTCTTTTACTTCATCATTTCTTCCTTCTGCTTTAGCTGCTCGACATTTGTGAGCAAGTTTCAGAGTCTCCTCTGACATCCATCTTGGTCTTTTCTTTAATGACCTCTTGCTTTCTTCACGTATGATGTCATTGATGTCATTCCACAACTCGTCTGGTCTTCGGCCACTAATGTTCAGTGAGTCAAATCTATTCTTGAGATGGTCTCTAAATTCAAGTGGGATATACTCAAGGTCATATCTTGGCTCTCGTGGACTTGCTCTGATTTTCTTCAGTTTCAGCTTGAACTTGCATATGAGCAATTGATGGTCTGTTCCACAGTCAGCCCCTGGTCTTGTTCTGATGATATTGAGCTTTTCCATCATCTCTTTCCACAGATGTAGTCAGTTTGATTCCTCTGTGTTCCATCTGGTGAGGTCTGTGTGTATAGTCACCGTTTATGTTGGTGAAAGAAGGTATTTGCAATGAAGAAGTTGTTGGTCTTAGAAAATTCTATCATGTGATCTCTGGCATTGTGTCTATCACCAAGACCATATTTTCCAACTACCGACCCTTCTTCGTTTCCAACTTTCACGTTTCAATCACCAGTATTATCCATGCATCCTGATTGCGTATTCGATCAATTTCAGATTGCAGCAGCTGATAAAAATCTTCTGTTTCTTTGTCTTTGCCCTTAGTGGTTGGTGTGTAAATTTGAATAATAGTCATATTAACTGGTCTTCCTTGTAGGCGTATGGATATTATCCTGTCACTGACAGCGTTGTACTTCAGGATGGATCTTGAAATGTTCTTTTGGACGATGAGTGCAACACCATTCCTCTTCAAGTTGTCATTCCCAGCATAGTAGACTATATGATTGTCCGATTCAAAATGGCCAGTGCCAGTCCATTTCAGCACACTAGTGCCTAGGATATAATGTTTATGTGTTCTATTTCATTTTTGATGATTTCCAATTTTCCTAGATTTATACTTCGTACATTCCAGGTTCCAAGTATTAATGGATGTTTGCAGCTGTTTCTTCTCAATAAGTAGATAATTATGGTCTAATGTAAATCAGTGTGGTTATTTCTTTTCTTCCTAATTAAAATGCTGATAGCTTCGTGGTTAAGCACTAGCTCTGACGCCAGACTGTCTGGCTTTGAATCCTGACCCCTCTGCTTAGTAATTGGGGACCTAGGGAGGAGAGTTGCCTCTCTGTTTTCAGTTTTCTCATCTGTAAAATGGGGATAATTTTAATACCTACTTCGTGAGGGGATTGTGAGGATTAAATGAGATAATAAATGAGGAGAACCTAGGACAGTGCCGGGCACATAAGTATTCACTTTCAGCTTCTTGTAACTAGAGGATCATGTAACAATTTTGCATCTAAGTTCATGAGGGATATTGGTCTGTAGTTTTCTTTTTTTGTTTTGGTATCAATGTTATGCTGGCTTCATAGAATGAGTTTGGGAGTGTCCCATCCTTTTCTATGCTGTGAGATACATTTAGTCATAGTGATGTTAACTCTTTTCTGAAAGTTTGGTAGAATTCTCCAGTGAAGTCTTCAGGGCCAGGGCTTTTTTTTTTTGTTGTTGGGAGTTTTTAATTACCTTTACAATCTCTTCTTTGATGCAGGTTTATTTAGTTGTTCTACCTCTGTTTGTGTTAGTTTAGGTAGATAGTTTCTAGAAATTTATCCATTGCCTTTAGGTTTTCAGATTTATCAGAGTACAGCTTTTCATAGTATTCTGTTATGATTCTTTTAATTTCATTTGGGTCTGTTGTGATATCGCCCATCTCATTTCTTATTCAGGTTATTTGCTTCCTCTCCTGTTTTTCTTTTGTCAGTCTGGCTGGCCAGTGGTTTATCAATTTTGTTGATCTTTTCAAAGAACCAGCCTTTGGTCTTGTTAACTGTTTCATTTGTTTTTCTGTACTCTATTTCATTTAAATCTGCTCTGATTTTTATTATTTGCTTTCTTCTGGTGCCCAAGGGCTGCTTTTGCTGCTTTCTTTCTATTTGTTCAAGTCATTTAACAATTTAAAAAAAGAAAGACAATACAGTTGGTCCTCTGTATCTGCGGGTTCTGTATCCGTGGATTCAGCCAACTGTGGAATGAAAATATTCACCAACAAAAAAGAAAGTTCCAAGAAGCAAAACTTGAATTTGCCACGAGTGGAGCGCTATGCTGAATCCAAGCTAATAAAGCAAGGTGTAGGCATCCCCTGCTGTAGCCTCCCACCATTTCACAGATCCTCAGTCTCTCTCTAGCACTCATTGTTTGAGGGTTGTTCTCCTGATGTCTTGTCATTTCAAGACCCAGTGTTCCCTAAACAATGTAGTATAACAACTGTTTACATAGCATTTACATTACATTTGGTATTATAAGTAATCCAGAGATGATTTAAAGTATACAGGAGGGTGTGCATAGGTTATATGCAGATACTATGCTATACCATTTTATATAA
This sequence comes from Loxodonta africana, assembly GCF_030014295.1. Lineage (NCBI taxonomy): Eukaryota > Metazoa > Chordata > Mammalia > Proboscidea > Elephantidae > Loxodonta > Loxodonta africana. Next base: position 88,840,431 of record NC_087347.1, on the reverse strand, counting down.
GGGACTTGAGCATCTGTGGATTTGGTCTCCACGGGGGGTTGGTCCTGGAACGAGTCCCCCGTGGATACAGAGGGACAACTATAATTAAAAAAAAGATGTGATTTGAGTTGTTTAGAGTTTCATTTCTGGGATCATTCAGTGAGTGAAAATTAGATGACAAGTCCGTTTAAAATATAACATTATATTAAGTGATTTGAAAAGTGTATAAAATAGTTCGTCAAACTATAGGACCCTCATTAAGAAAACAAGATGAACATGGCCACAGATGTTATCAAATCAGAGGCTATTTAAGGGACAGTGGTGACTGCAGTGCTCCGGGAGGAGACGCTCAGGGCTGGGCTGGGCTGGTCAGTCTCCAGGTGACACAGAAGGAGTTGGTTCTTTTGCGAGTTTCAGAGAGAGAAATTGATAAACTTTCCTAGTGCTTTATGACCATAGCAAGTCATGTACGCCATTTCCCCTGCAGATCTCATTTGATTTGGAAAATCTTTGTCCTATGAAGAATCTTCCTTTCCTCTCAATTGTATTATTAAAATAAGATATTAAGTCATATATTAAAATTGAGTAGTCAGTCACATATTTTAATGTTCAAGTTAATATGAAGAACTGGGAGACCTTTGTACTCACGACTTGACCACAGCAGGCAAGTATTAGATGTTTTGAGAACAACAGCTATCATTTCTCCTAAAGTTTGAAAGACAACTTGCATTTGTGAAAATGTCGATTAAAGCTCAAAACAAGATTGAAGGGCCATTTTCTAATGTTACTTGGTAGTTTTGTTTTGTTTTTCCTCACTGATGACTTGCAGCTCATTTTCAGTTCACAAGGTGCACAAACTGACTCACTATACAGAGTTGCCTCATAACCACAAAAGAATTTACTAGATTTTAAATAGAATAAACAGCTAACTAATCCTGAATAGGAAAGTATTTTGCACACAAATATACTTACTTTGCCATCAGCGTATATGAGTTATGAACAGTGTTTCTGGAAAATTCCCTTTCTTCTGAGGCAAGGGATTTTTTCCAAGCAATCTTTTTGACAGGTTACTGAAATCTAAATTTTGTTGCAGGGAATATAGAGACTTGGCAGAGACAGGTGCTCTTTTAATGCTGCTGATCAGTTACCGTTTCTGCCATCCTATTTCGAGCCCCTGGACCTGGTATGGGGCCAAGTGTAAAGACAACACGTGATCCTTCCTTAATTGTGTTTATGTATCTGAGATAGAAAGTAACCACTGCCTTCTCTTCTGTGCTCAAAAATATCCGGCAGATGGTGGTTTGAGATTTTCAGGCTTTGGGGTTTTCATTTTAAATCAATCATCCTATCCTTTCTCCTAAACTATGGTTCTCTCTTTACTGACATCACAGATTTAATCTCCAGTTGGAGAGAAAACATTTAATCTATTTGTCTTTTGCAGACTTCAGACTTCATTTTTTAGGCTTCAGTAACATAATCAAAGTTGAACTCTGTTTTATATACTACCGATTGCCTTATTTTGCCTACTAGTTTGCAGCATACATCCGGGCAGCCGTCCGAAAAGAAAAAGGGCTCCCCATCCTTGTAGAACTTCTGAGAATGGATAACGATAGAGTTGTTTCCTCCGTGGCAACTGCCTTGAGGAATATGGCGCTAGACGTTCGCAACAAGGAGCTCATAGGTATGTTCTAGTGGTAAGGTGAGCCGTAAAGAAAGTAACTACAATATTTACAACAATCTTCTTTCGATTTATAAAAATAAAATCATGTTTAAAATTATTAACAAGTGAGGCCTAATCCTCAATTTCTTGGCATGTTTGGGTCCTTCGTGACCATTGTTTTTCAGCAGGAAGCAGGCTTATTAATTAAAACATTGATCAGAGAGGGGAAATTTTCAGAAATGCCAGTAATTTGAGTTACACATTATAACACTGCATGCTAGATTTGGTGTGTCTGTGTCCAAAGAGAGGTGTGTTTCCTGAGCAACAACAAAAATTTTAATTTTCCTTTTCTGTTTTTGAGACTGATATCTGCTAATTCAAAACCACTAACATATTCTAAATTAAAACAGAAAGCACATTAATGATTTGTAGCTTTTCCCTCTCAGACCCCCCCTTGAAATACCCACCCCAAGGCAGAGCCACCTTCCCAAGGCCTTTTTCACCCCAGGGCAGGGTAGAGTAGGATGAGGCAAGCTGGCTCTGATGGCACAAAATTTAAGGTTACATTCACTCTCAGGTTCGTGCAGGTGTAGGGTTGGCACTTGCATGAACCTGAGAGCGAGTGTCTCAAACTTTTCACCCTAGGTGGCTTGCTTGCTTCACCATAGTCTTGCCCCTAAGTAAAGAAAAGATCAGGGGCCTTTGAGTAGACCTTGGGTCAAATCCTGGATCTGCTGCTCACAAGCTATACAACCTGGAGAATCCTATATAACCCCACCTGGGCTCAATTCGCTCATCTAGACTGAAAGTGAAAGGAAACTCTTAACCCCAACTCTGAAAGGATGCTAATGATGCCTGCTATCCTAACCACCAGTTAGATGGGAAGATGAAATGAGAGAATATATGAAGCAGCCCGTTATAAACTGCCAAGTGCCACACCGATCCCAGTGCTGTGACTCTTATATGGGAGAAGTGCTGATGACAGATCAGGGGAGAGGGAGGAGGAACTTAAGATTTTATGTGAGTTGGTGTGAATATATATTGAGCCTGTATAAAATACCCCTGCCATATGAGAGAGAGAAGGGGGAGAGATTGAGAACAGTACAGAGAGAGAGAACAATAATATTTACCGCAGAGAGTTGCTGTGAGAAGTAAATATGGTGACTCACAGGAAAGCCCCTCACGCAGTACATGACACAGAATTTTCCCAACAATGAAATTCATTCCATTTCTGCTCAGTAGCGGAATTGCTGTTTTTAAGTATTGCTGAGATTAACCTGCTCTTAACACAGCCTCCCTTTGAGCCAAACCTTCCCTATGGAGAGGAAAGGAGCCTGTCCCATGCCCTTTTCACAGTTCAGCTGGTCCCTGCTTCCAAAGGATGTGTTACAACTTTAGTTCCCATACTTCTTTGAGAGAAACGCCTTAGGTCCCTAAAGAGATTTTTTTTTTTTTTTAATTAGTTTTGATACATTTGATTTCTCATGAGAAGAATGTGAAGTTTAACCCACCACTGCCGTCGAGTTGATTTTGACTCATAGGGACCCTATAGGACAGAGAACTGCCCCATAGAGTTTTGAACTGCCGACCTCTTGGTTAACAGCCGTAGCACTTAACCACTACACCACCAGGGTTTCCATGTGAAGTTTGGGGTTCTTAATGCTAAAAAAAATTAATGATTGACAGCATACATCTTTTTGTCCTGTCATTCCACAAAAGACACCAGGTGGTACAGAAGGTGTAGGGCCAATACCATCAATTCTTGACATTCTCAGGGGCTGTGTCCCAAGACCACTAGGAATAAGGAATGTACTTTCTGAGTCCTGGCTTTCAATGCATTCCTGTGTTTCTGTGAATATCCTAGCCACCTTTTTAACGTCCACTAGAATTTTATCTCTCCATTAATGTACTTTATTTTTTTTACCAGCTGGAGCACTCAAACCATTTCATGAATCACTTTTTCTTGTTTCCCTATAAAGATTCCTTGCTTCCTGTCAGATCTGAGTCCCTTCCAGATTCATTATTTGGGTCTAGTTTACCCAGCACTTCTCTTTCTAAGAACTATCACCTTCTCTGACACCTTCACTCTCTCCTCACTTCCATTACCAACACTAGCAATGGACTTTGTTTTCATAGCTGTTTTTCGCAAAGGAAAAGTTCTGTCACTGTGCAAAAGTTAATGAATACTCAAGTTGGACCAACCCAGTTGTGTAGAGCTGCAGAGTGAGCTGCCTTAGCCCAAGCTTCAGGGTGTATAATTTAAAGTTCTGTCTTAGCAAAATGACAAATGATATGTCATGGACCTTTTGATCATTCACGAGTATTCAAAATCACCAGTGCTAGCCTACCATCTCTGGGTGGCGCAAGCAGTTTGCAACTGGCTGTTAACTTAAAGGTTGGCGGTTTGAACCCACCCAGTAGCAGCCTCAGAAGAAGGCCTGGCAGTCTGCTTCCACAAACATTACAGGTTTGGTTCTTTTTTTTTTTAACTTACCATCTATTCTCAAAATCCACATTTATCTTCTGCCCTTACAATGTCCTCACTGTTTTTCCATTCTTCATAACAGTGTTTACTGTGGTTCAGCCAGAGTCTTCTCTTTGACATGCTGTAAATTAAGCAGGCATGTAGTTAGGGCTTTTCTCGTACAGCTTACTGTTGTGTATAAATAAGCCTTTAATAAAAAACTCATTTAACATCCACTCAATTATTAGTGTGGGGGGAAAAAACCTAAGATAATATTTACTTGAGCGTTGGTTAATTCCTTTTGTTTGTAGTGCAATTATTCCAGTTTGTCAGTTGGTAATTAAAATTGAAAAAGCTAAAGATAATCTCTTTTTGGAGAGGAGTAAGAGCAATCGAGCATCTATAACGAAATACGTCAGTAGCTAGGGAACTTCCCCCAGTCTTCTCCTATCAAGAACTTTATTATTATTACTCCTCAGTGATAATATACCCATAATTTTAATAGTAAAATCTTCCTTGTGTCTTCTTTTAAAGAAGCTAGTCTGTTGTTAAAGCCACTAATGTCGGACTGGCTGACGTACACCCTCAGCTTGATAAAAATTTGCAACTCTATCCAGTCCGTATGTGGACCAGAAGGCTTTAATGAAAAGTATTGTTTGGTAGCCTTACTTAGTCCAAATTCAAAGATAAGTTTTAAAAAGCCTTAAGAGGAGTTTACGGTATTTGTGATGAGTAGGAATGCAGTAAAGATTAAAATGTAGTATAATTCCTTCTCAGTTATTGAAAATAGATGAGCTAAAGCAGCTTGACTGGCATGCCTAATTTTGTGCGCTGATGTACTTTTTCTCTCAGGGATTTACAGTACTCTTTTATAAACCAGCCGTTTCTTCAGGTGACATTGAAAAATGTTGACTTTCCCCTTAAAATTACAGTATTTGTCATTTTCCTCTTTGCTTTGTTTTTTTTTTTTTTCCTCCCCCTATTATTGTTTCTTTGGGGGCTTTATTTCTAAGAAACTGCACACTGTCAGAATCTTAAAACAACAACAAAAACCTAGTATCTTCTGAAAGCAGAATTTAATTTTCTGCATTGGCAGGTAAATACGCCATGCGAGACCTGGTCAACCGGCTTCCTGGTGGTAACGGCCCCAGCATCCTGTCTGACGAGACCATGGCAGCCATCTGCTGTGCTTTGCACGAGGTCACCAGCAAAAACATGGAGAACGCCAAAGCCCTGGCTGACTCAGGAGGGATAGAAAAGCTGGTGAACATAACCAAAGGCAGAGGAGACAGGTAAGTCTGCTGCAGGAGAGGCAGCGTACAACGACGCTTGTTCTGGGATGGTCCTGTGATAAGGGCCTATGTGGAGGCTGCATTTCATGCTGGAAAGGGTTTATTTCTACATTTCTTACAAGCTGGTAAGCTAAGCAGTCTCCATCAGTTTAAGCCTGTTATGCTAGGAGACACATTTTCTGGCATTGGCCCTTTTCTGGTTTTTAATTTATTACAACACCTACTCCTACACTGGTTTCGTCTCTAAAGCACATTAGTTTTTGGTGGTTTCATCATGCTGACCCTTGGAAGAACCAGAAGTGCCACCATGAGACAAATTTGGGGGGCACCATTTCCCTTGTGCCCTTGGCTCTGTTTCAGGCCCAGGGGTCTGTCCTGCAGGAACGTCTCCTCAAAGGCTCAGTTGTGGGTTGATGCCTCTGCCAGGCACCCAGGAAGCATTAAGATCACCACTCGGCACAGGGGCTACAGTTTGGCCTCAGGACACACCCTGGGCTTGGATCATACATGTTTCCTTGCTTCAGATGACACAGAATGGATGAGCAGCAGAGTAGGGATTAGAGAACTAGTGGCAAAACTAGAAGACTTTTTGTCATGGAGCTATAGCAATGACTGTAAATTTGCCTCAATATCAGATTAGAGAAAACTTCAAAGAAGTTGTAGATAGGGATGCTCTGTGCCTTCTCCAAAACCACAGGACAGCAGCCCCCCAGCCCATGGTAAAAGGACCCCTGTCTCCCTCTCCTTCCCCCTTACCCTCATTGATTCTTCTTCATGCCAGTGATTTCTAACTGATATATTATTTGCGTGTTTCTCTAGTGTCTGACTCCTGCCCCTAGAAGGTAAGCTCCCCCGGAGCAGGGACTTTGCCTGTTTTATTCATTGCTGTATCCCCAGCATCTAGAACAGTGCTTGGCCCATAATAGGAGCTCAGTAAATATTTAATTGGTGGAATGACAGGACAAGACCTCATGTTGTACCTCATCTAGTCATTTAGTTTATACTTTTTAAGGAATTTATAAAATATAATAATAATATAGCAAATACCTCTATTCTCACCCCCCAGAAACCACACTTATCAATATTTAGCCATATTTTCTTTAAGCCTTTTTTTTCTTATGTATGTGTGTATATATATATATATTTTGTTGTTGTTGTTAGTAACAAATGTACTCAATCTCCTTTTTATGTTCAAGGAGATAAGACATTACAGATAAAGCTAAGGTTCCATTCTACTAACTCTCCTTCCTGGCCTCCTCATTCCTCCCCTGAGGTAACTGTAATCACCTTAGGTGCTCTTAAATTTTTTTTTAAGTAGCCTTCATTGTTGAAAGGCGTAAGAAAAAACTGGAGAAATGCTGAACTAGTACTGTTACCACTGCGTATTGGAAAAAAAATACTACCCTTTCTAATTTTTTTTTTTTTAAATGAGATTCAGAAAGTTCTGGACCAAGTCAAATGATCTCTTGACTACACATACTGAACTCCCCTCATGATTCATTCACCAAGTATTTATTGCTTACCTGCTGTGTGCCAGGCACTGTTCTAGGTGCTGGGGTTGCAGCAGTGGGCAGATTACACAACAGTCCCCACCCTCAGGTATCTTGCATTCCATGGGAGAAATAGTGTACCAAATGAGTAAACAGCATGTGTAGCAGGTCAGATGGTGCTGACTGGTAGGGCAATAATAAAATCAGAGAAGGTGATAGGCCATGCATGGGTTAGGTGTGTGGGGTAGAGGGCATTGCAGTTTTAAACAGCATGGTCAGGGATGGAGATCATAGGTTTAAGGGAAGATGGGAAGAGAGAAATTGGAGATGAGAACACATAACTCTTTTGAGGAATGGTGCTACAGAGAGGAGCAGAGAACCATCCTTCTTTTCTCATAGTCAGGTTTTGGCTCATAGAATTTGTGTCTAAAAACATCTAGCCTTGTTCTTTGTATCCAGGAGTATACTTGGCATGCTCTTGCCTCATTGGTGTTATAGATGTCCTCGGAGCCAGGCATGGGGTCTGCTTTTCATGCCTCTATCCCAGCTGCCTAGCACTTGAAACAGGGAGATAAACATGAGTAGGAATGTCAGGATCCAGCAGAGAATGGAGTGGCTATAAGGTACGAGGGCCCCCCTCCCCAAAATCTACCCTACAGAGGCTGTCATGGATACCTTAAACTTCATCTGTAGTCATTTCTTGGTATTCATCTATTGCCTTGCTCTGTGGTTGTTTTCGAAAACATAAAATTTAGAAAGGCTGTGAGGGGATTGGTTTCACCTGATTTCTGCCCTTGACTAGCCAGGATCACATCACTGTGAAGAATGAGTCTTGGGTGTGAGGTGGGGGTGGAAGTGAATGCAGACGTGTCCACCACCAGACATGGAGACTGTGGAGCCCTGGAATTTGCCTGTGCTCGGCCCTCACTGATACCCTCAGAATCATCAGTGACCCATGCCCTGAGGCCTGGGGCAGAGGGGTGACTTACAGCCTGTGCTCCTCTCTTCCTTCCCCTATTTCCTGAGAGTTTATCTGGGAAGGGAAGGAGTAGAAGAGAAAATCAGATTTTAGATCAGGGTGGTGACAGTTGAACTCAAATTTTCAATATTGAAATGAATTCTGAAGATAAAGGTGTTCAGTTACCCTTGGGGCTGACTTCCCAAGCACTGGGCCATGAGTACGGCCCCAACCGTGGTTATCTGAAGGTCTTAGCTAAGGCTGGAAGCCGAAGCTCCCTCTTTGCTCGCTGGTGAGGCCATTAATTGAGAACAACCCCCAAGGTAAAACACAGCGACTGTGGTCAACAATGCTTAAACAGCACCAGGGCACTAGAGTCCACTCCATAAAAGTTCAGCAACGTGTCTTCAGAGAGGGGAAGTCAATAACTGGCCGTATTTCCAAGTCAGACATTAGAGCACATATGTCCATTTGTCACTGTAGAGGTATAAATGATAAAAAGGCATTGATGGTGTTTGTGAGAAGGCCTGAAAATGGGGGAGGGGGGCCCTCATATTAAATTAACTTGAGAGTGTCTCAGAGCTCAGGATGTGAAGTCATGTTCGCATTAACTGCAGAGCCCCAGTGCAGACAGCAGCCCTTGGTAGAGATATATGAGGGGCAGGCTGAAAGTTGACACCTGAGAGAAGTCCTCAGCTTATGAGGGCCATGGGCTTACCTCAACCACAGCTTCTCACCACAGAGCTGACTGCCTGATAGCCTTGCTTTTGTTCTTGCCACCTCTGGCCAGCCCTGAACATGATTGACTCCCAGTTACACCTCATTCCTTGGTGATGTTTTCTAGCAGCAGCCCGCCGTGCCCTCTGGTCCTTAGAAAGATGGCCTTTGGCTACTGGTTTGCAGCCTGATTCTCCTCAAGTGGAGTCTGAGGCTGTGCTGCTCCCGTTCATTGCATTCCTGCTCTCTCCTTAGGTCGTCTCTGAAAGTGGTGAAAGCAGCAGCCCAGGTCTTGAATACATTATGGCAATATCGGGACCTCCGGAGCATTTATAAAAAGGTAACGTACAAGAATAGCTCTGGCATAATTAGCATTCATCGGAGCACACATTCATAATCATTTTTTGTAATGAAATGTCATCATTCATTTTGAGAGATCCCTTTTCTCTTTTAACTCCATAGGATGGGTGGAACCAGAACCATTTTATTACACCTGTGTCAACATTAGAACGAGACAGATTCAAATCACATCCTTCTTTGTCTACCACCAACCAACAGATGTCACCCATCATTCAGTCAGGTCAGTGGGTAAACATCACTCTCCTATGAGAACGTTTGTGTGACAGAACATTGTTTCTCAACCAGAGAAGACTGAACATAAGCTGATTAAGCCTGGCACCTCCAAACACTGAGGAGGAGAATTTGCTCATCGAGCTGAAAGCCTTCTTTGGAAATTACAAGCTATTGTACACAACAAACCCACTTTCCTCTTTCTATCTTAAAAGTCTGTACCACCAGCTAGAGGGAATAAGGGAGCCCTGGTAGCACAGTGATTAAGAGCTCGGCTGTTAACCAAAAGGTTGGCAGTTCAAATCCACCAGCCGCTTCTTGAAAACTCTGGGGCAGTTCTCCTCTGTCCTATACGGTCACTATGAGTTGGAATCTAGTCCGCGGCAGTGGGTTTGGTTTTTTGGTTTTAGAGGGCATAAGAGTATCCCGGGGCCCTCGCCCTGAGGTGCAGCTTCACTAGGTTTCAGGAGAGGCCCAGAAATCTGTATTGAACAGGTTGGATAGGTGATCTGGATGCAGGCGAGTGGAGGACACGCTGGGTTATTCATGAGAATGACTTCCCTGTCTGCCTGTTGGCCATAAGTTTAGAATTTCCTCTAAAGTGATGTTTTTCAGTTTTCCTGGTGAAAACTCTTAGAAACAAGGTTTTTGAGACACTATCTTTAGACTCACAACATGGGAGAACAATCCATGATCTCTGTGCACCCTCCTTATCAATTAAACCTTTGTGCCCTGGCTACGTTCCAGATCTCCAGAGCCCCCAGCTAATGGGAACAGGCCTTAGGGATGGGTTTGTAGAGATTCCCTTTGATTTTAAGCTGGGAATCTTGGCCATCACTTTATTTAATAACTTGTTGGTGGAAAGAAAGAAATGAGTTTTGAGACCTAAATTCTTTTACACAAAAGGATAAATTGCTACTATGCCAAGACTATCCTGTAAGTTTAATTCTTAACTGAAACGAAACAAGAAAAGTAATAAATACCTTAAATTTATTTGGCTTTAAACCACCCATCCTGACATATAAATATTATCTGTTGTATCCAACTGTGCTGCAGCTGGCAGTCTTATTTCTCATCTGGACAAATGTAGCCAAAAAGACTAATATATGACTGGTGTTTTTTGCCACATAATTGAATGTCTTCACTTGTTCTAGGAATTTTTAAAAATTATCTGTGACTGCTGTGTATGGTGTATATTTATATCTTAGTTTTTAAACTGGGAGTTGTTTTCATCAAAGAGACCTGTCCATGTTTTTTAACATCCTTGCTGGGCTCCCAGGGGTACCCTAAGGCTGTCTTCTTTTCTAAAAGTGCTCCAAAGCCTTTAGGGAATCAGGACTAGGGACGCCAGGGGAAACAAGGTGATTCAGCTGCTTAACAGAAGGCACATGTACAGGCAAAAGAATAATTTCAGACAGATTAGCACATAGTTACTGAGCAATGAACTTGTTTTGAGCACCTTATAAATGTTCACACTGAACAGTGCTGACCAGCCTCTGTCCAAGTTCCTAGATGCCTTTTTGAATTTCCTCCAGAAGTAGGGTGTATTTTTACTCTTGTGTCTCCAGTGATTCTAGACTGATTCATCCCTTCAGCACGAGGGTGGGATCTGCTAGCGGGCATGCCTGGTGTCTTCCTAGTGTGATTATGGAAGGCAGGCAGGTGTGTTCTCTGTCCTGCCGCCTTTTAGAATGTAAATAAGGTGAGCAGTGCATGGACACTGCCCAGGCATGCTCACCCGTGTTTAACACGGAGCAGCCCTGTGTCGAGTGAAGTGACTTGTAAAGACAAATATTTCAAATTTGTCTTTCTCTGAAAGCATCAGTGTGTGCAAAACGACCGGTGCCAAAGTTTGGAGGCCACTACTTTCAAGCGTATCAAGTGAGTAAGTGGCCATTCTTATTTACAGTTAATTTTAGTGCAAGCAAGATGACTTTTTAATTAGGAAAAAAAAAAGTGAAATGTTTGTTTTCCCTCTGTGCCAGAATTTCCAAAAGGAAACCCATGGATAGATACGTTACCATTAGTTGTTTACCTCAGGCTGGGATAAAAAAGCTCCTGGGTCTTTGTGAAGGCTGGGGCTTCTCAGCTCTGTGAGCTTCTTGATGAGCCAGGCTTACTGGGTTTACATAATTTCCCTGACAGCTGATCACCATAAAAAGAATTATAAATTTTATGTGCTGGATACTCTTATTCAAACACATTGAGAGATGCAGATATTTTTTTAAAATAATTAGACATGCCGTAAAACAGCTATTTAGAAGAGTTATACATAGCAGATAATGTATTATTTTAGAAGAACAGAACTGAGATCATAAAATAGCAAATATAACTCTTGCATGGCTAGTAAGTTATTATCCCTCACTTGGTTTCCAATGCCTAACCAGTCACTGGATGCACTGTTTGGCAACCTGCATGATTTCTGCAAACCCTGCTCTCACTGGGCAGCTTGTACTTTAGACAGGAGCAAGCTCAGGCACTGACTTCACTGATTCTCACAGTGGCCGACAGGGCACGTTCAGGGTGCTCGGGGCTGCTGCTCTTCAGCTCTAAGAGCTGATCTTCAGCACCAGCTGCTGTGGCATTTCTAATTACTGATCTTTGTTTTTCCGGAGAGGATTTTCCAGAGACATTGACCATCTGATTTCTTTTTCTTCTCGTTTCTCTCTCTCCCTCCTCCCTTTGCCTCTCCCTCAGTTGGCAGCACCTCTTCCTCACCAGCACTGTTAGGAATCAGAGACCCTCGCTCTGAATACGATAGGACCCAGCCACCTATGCAGTATTACAATAGTCAAGGAGATGCCACACATAAAGGCCTGTACCCTGGTAAGACGCCAGTTGGGTGTATCATACAGTATCTGCAAACACCGCATGTGTCCAGGCACTGGCCCAATAGCCTGGGAAGTAGCCCATACCTGTATTGAAACAGTCTCCCAGCAGCCAACCATGTTCCAGTCTCACCATTTCCTCTGTTGGGGCTTTTCCAAGTGATGTAGTGGTATGGTGGGTCACAAATAAAAAGAGGGCTGTATCCAAATGAGAGAGAATCCCTGGGTTGTGCAAACGGTTAACTCACTTGCCTGCCAAATGAAATGTTGGAGGTTCAAGTTTACCCAGAGTCACCTCAGAAGAAAGGCCTGGCGATCTACTTCCCAGAAAATCCACCATTGAAAACCTCATGGAGCACAGTTCTACTGTGACACACACAGGTCACCATGAGTCAGAATCGACTTCACGGGCAACTGGTTATCCAAATGAGAAATGAGTTCAGACTGCCCGGCTGTACAGTCCCTTTGCTTCTGCTCCCTCCCTGATGGGGCAGCCTCTCTGTTTTCCACATATATCTGAACGCTGACTCTCTGGCTTTGCAGGGGCTACATCTCCTAGACTGGCTTATTTCTTAAATGCAAACCTGAGAATGGAGATCAATTCCATTTATATTTTTCATGGAAAAGAGTTTGAATGAATAGCAAAATATATGTGTTTCTCCTCATACTGATTTTTTTTAAAAGAATAACAGAAATAATATTGCATACTATTAATACTTCTATGTCCTATTCATAAATTTGTGCATATAGTTTATTTAAAGGATGCTAGTTTTGTTTTTTTTTTAGCCTGAAGGGTTACCAAGATTCGTTATTGTCTCCATTCTCAACTATCTTACAAATTATAACTACGCTAGAGGCTTACATAAGACAGTGCGAGCTACCATTTTAAAAAAGTACTCTTTTTTCCAAAAAATCTATTTATTAAAAAGAAAGAAATAAAAGATGGTGGCAGTTTAACTACTGCTGAGGGAGCATTCTCAGTTGTGCTGTTGTCTTTGAAATTGTGATTTCACAGGACTGTTTACTAATCGACTATTGTTACTATGGCAATTAATAGCTCAGAAAATTGCAGAGGCTACATTTCAAACACCAAGCTCTTTGCAAAGGAAATGCGCATACCAGCGTGCTGTTGTTGCTTCCGACTTGCAGCAGTCTGCTTTATTTTAAAGAGTGCCTCTTCAGCCTGCTTGCCCTTCTGTATCCTCTTTGCTTGCTTCAATAAACTAATTTGCCTCAAGAATGTTTCATTTTCCTCATTAAAAATATAAAACTCTCTGTTAGCTTTAATAGAAGGGTAACCAGTGTCATCATTAGATCAGAAATCTACTGTGGACTCTTGAAGACACTGATCTTATTACCAAGTTCTTTTTGTTTAATATGTAGTTCAGTATGGCAGCCACAAGGCTGTGCCTCCATGTGGCCCAATTGCTATGAACATGCCTGTGCGGCTCTTCCCTGACCTGGAGTTTTGAATCAAGGCTATTCTGAAGGATAGTGTATTTCCTAATCCTGTTTGCCATCTTCTCTCTTACCCAGTGCTCTAGCTTAGACGCTGGAAAAGTGGTGTTCCTCAGCTCAAGGAGAAGTGCTGTGCTGGTGTTCCCAGCCAGCCCGAGAAATCCTCAGGGAGCAGTTTGTGATAAAAATCACAAGTCAAGGTGTGAACAGCTCTACACAATAATCAAGGCTAAGAAAGAACCCCTTTTTGTGAAATACACACTGCTTATTTTTGGCATTTTCACTAGCCCCTAATTGCGCTGAAGTAAGCAGCAGCCAGACTAGAACAGGGAAGCCAGGCTGCCGACCCCGGTCTGTAGTCATGCCGGAAGACAGGCGCCTTCAGGTACTCACCGCCCCAGCGCAGGCACCACACAGCTTAATGGACCAGAGTTATGAGCACACGTTTTAATTTCATAAAATATTTTCTTACAGGCTCCAGCAAACCTTCACCAATTTACATCAGTTCCTATTCCTCACCAGCAAGAGAACAAAATAGACGGCTACAGGTGAATTTGCAATATCATTTTACAGAAGGGCTATTAGCAGGGATGAGCAGCGTGAGGGGTCCGCGCCAGTTGACTTGCCAGCGCTAAGCCAACACGGCAGGGCGCAGAAGCTTTCCCAGGGGATCTTTGCTCCTCGGAAACTCACCTGTGGGTTAAGCAAATCACTTCCAAAGTAGCCTGATGTTCTTGAATGTCTCAATCAGTGCTGCTGAGACCACCATTGCCAATGAGGGGAAAGACCTAAGAAATCTTTAAGTCATATTCTTTGCCCAACAATTCCCTTTCCGGCACTTTTTTTTTTCTGTTAAAATCTGAAATTTCTCCCATCCTTTCTGTAGGTAGTGGGTAAGCACACTTCATTCTCTCATCTCCTTGTTCTCTTTTTTTGGACACCTCATTCTCCATCTTCACGACTCCCTCCCTGCCCAACCCTTAATGATTTAAAAACATTGAGTCCACAGCCAGGTCTCTGTTAGTCCCAGAGGTCAAGGGAGACTCAACCCTTACCACAACGGACCCGACTTTCTATCCGAATGGGAACTGGTGGCTGCAATAACACACTCAAATCTCTGCTTCTGTGGGGGGCCTAGAATCAGCTTCAGGTCCTTCCTAATCCTGTGGTGGGTTATGACATCTACCTTGGTCACTTTCCAGTAACATGTGAGCGATAAGGATTTCCCAAAGTAAGGTTGTATCCTGTCCTTCAAATAGGATATTCTAAGACCTCCCTCCATTTTATCTTCTTTTCTCTGTAAATGGAAAAAAAAATAATTTCCCAAGTTACTCATAATTAATACTATGGTTTTTTTAGTAGGGACAAATAACCTTAGAATCACAACTCTAACATAAATTAAAAAGAGTTTCGAACTGAAATTTTGATGATATTAGACTGCGTTTAGTTGTAGAATATGGTGTTGATTCCTATGTGGTAACTTTGTTACATTTTACTAAGTAGGAAAGCTTGGGGCTTGGTCAAGAGGAAAGAAAAACAAAGGAACCGTGACAATTTTCCTCCAAATATATTTGAAGAAACTAATGTGATGCCAAAGATAAGACAGCGCAAAAGGAAATGGATTGGTGGTGGGGTAGGGCCCCCTGTGTGAATGCACACATAAGCTTCCTCACGGACATACTTATGAGCCCTGGCTAGAGAAGCCTTTTCCTCTAGGAAAAGGTCTCTTTTAGTCCCAGAGGTCAAGTCTAAGATTGTATCTCTTCACACATCTCTTCTAATTTTGCTGCTGTCTCAAGATTGCTTATTCCTTTAATATCACAATTTACAGCAGAGCTTCCAGAGTGTGCCTGTTGTTCACCAGACAACATATTTCTTGTAATGGTTGCCCTGTGTCAAAGCAAAACTCAGGCCCATCATCTCACTGGTAAGAGTCCTCTTCTGCAGCACAGAGCCGGCTCCAGTAAGGATGGAAGGTACCACCAGGGGCCACCTGCCATCAAGGTGTTGGGCTCTCCTGAGGCACCAACTTCTCCAGAGGCCTTAGCTCAGGACTTCATCAAACTTAGACAGCCCACCTGTAAAGGAGCAGTTTAAAATCCTTACAGTCCACCGGTAAATCACCAGAAACAACTTTTAACCATAAGTTCATAAATATTGAATCTTGTTTTAAAAATATGGATCAGGAAGCCCACATTTATTTTCCTTAAACTCATGTTTCAGAAGATTGCTTTCATTTATTTGGTTTTTCATTTTGTCAACAGCATCAACAGCTGTACTATACTCAAGATGACTCCAACAGAAAGAACTTTGATGCATACAGATTATATTTGCAGTCTCCTCATAGCTATGAAGATCCTTATTTTGACGACCGAGTTCACTTTCCAGCTTCTACTGATTACTCAACACAGTATGGACTGAAATCCACCACAAATTACGTAGACTTTTATTCCACTAAACAGCCTTCTTACAGAGCAGAACAGTACCCAGGGTCCCCTGACTCCTGGGTGTAGCATCAAGATGCTCGGTAGAAGAACTCTTTCTTTCTAACCTTGTTTGGACTGAGGTGAAAAGTTCGTCTTGCTGATTCGATGGTGAAATGTGAAAGTGAAATGGAAGGAACGAGTGAAGAGCATATATATTTTTTTCTTTTTTGAGGAATTATCAGGGAAGTAAGGAAACCTTTGGAAGAGAGGACTTTCTAAACTCTATTTAGGTGTTAGGTCTAATTATTTGTAGAGTCTGTAGTCTGGTGAAGGTGTGGGCAATGTGATGAGAGGCTTGAGAAATGGGTGAAATGAGATGGGGAATGTGTAGGTCAAATCAAATTGAAGATGATTTTTTTAATGTGAATAAAGTTATGTTCTGATAGTTTGTACAGAAGAATTAAATGGATGCCCTTCATGTTTTATTGCTATTACTAAATGTCAAGATTGTATGCTATTATGTCTTGTAAATTTATTTTGTTGGTGTAAATATGGAAATGCCACATTGGTTAAGTGCCATCATTTGTAATGCAGTGTGTCATTTGAAAAGAGATTTGAAGAAACAGCTTATAAAACAATGGGAAACTCAAGGAACTGTTAGCAATTAAAAGCAAACTGCAACATCCTTTGTTTTCAAAATGAATAGTGTACTTTTGAAGCACAAAGTCCAGTCTGGTATAGCAACGCCACGCCCATTCCCTGCCTCTTTCATAGGACACTTCACTGCCATTTTCTATGCACATAGAAGAAAAATAAATGTGGAAATTTCATCCTTGGATATTTGTTCCCTGTTCTTTTTTTATTTTCTGTATGTAACATGGAAAAGCAGATTTAATAAATGTGAATCTAGTTGCATGTTGTAAACAACTTAAATATATCCACCTATTTTAGGTGTTGCCTAGTTTTGTATAGTTAATACACTTTGAGAGATGGGCCATACCACAGACTGGAGCTATGAACTTTCCTCCTCTTTATCTAAGTGTTTTTATTTCTGAGGAAGGGTCTGTTTTGGATCTAATGTACTCTACAGTTTATCATGTTTTTTTTCAGACTGTATATTTAACACTACTTTTCACATAACAGAAATTACATCTGGCACCCTAGGCCTGACTAAACTAGCAGAGGCTCCTTTGGCATCATTTTTAATAAGAACTCACTATCAACATAAAGAACAGTGGTTGAGATTGCTTTGGTTGCTACCAATGTAATAAACCCCAACAAACTCTAAATACTTATCCTGCTGAGTAATTTCATGAGATATAGTAATCCCTGAAGTAGGGATGGGGTAACGGAAGCGCCAGAGATGGAAGGTGAGGATTCCAGTAATACTGAGCAGCATTACTTGTTAGTTTTTCTCCATCTGTGGAAACAATGAGGAGCACCAGCTCCAGGAGACCCAAAGTCTGAGTTCCTCCAGGTCTTGCAGTTTCCCCCAGTAAAGCCCCAGCTCCTGGATCTTGCACAGAAACCTAGGAAACAACTCATGTGGCAAATCAAACCCAAAAGTGTTGACATGGCACAGTCTATTCTATAATCATGATACAAATCATAGATTAAGCATTTGTACTTAATGTTTGTGAGTATTTGGAAAGAAACCCAAGGGAAAATTGCTCTTCCTCGCTGAGTGGGTTACAACCCATAGATTGGGATCCAACATGAAATGGAAATACATGTTCAAGCAGGAAGGAGGGGAAACAATTAGGTGCAGGTTTTCTGAAATGACACTCAAATCAGCTCACAAAGTCAGACTACAGCTTCCAGAGCCCTGCCTCCTCATACAGTCTACAGAGTTCGGGAAACAGCCCATGTTAGAGAGCTGAAGTTGCTGGATTTTCCCCAGGAACTGGCATCAGGACTTTTAAAATGTCTGGTATCTATTTGGGCTTTGAGTCTCTGCCTTCCCTGAACCTGAAATTTTCATATCTGGGTTGAAGCTGAAAGCCCTCATTCAGGAAAACAGGGGAGTCTGGGGCTGGTCTGAGCTGATTGACAGCAACTGACTGTTGCCTTTAGTGACCCCAGTAGTCTTTACGGTAGCTCAGTGGGCCCAGGTCCCCCACTGTGACAGGAAATACTTCAACAACTGACCCAAATTTGGATTGGAAAGAACTCTGCACTTGGGCCTCCAGACAGACATCCTAATGGGGCCAGAAAGAGAACTATGGATGAGGAAAGGGCAGAAGATCGATGCCCTTTAAGGACCCTCCCTTGAAACTGAGCAAAGAAACTTCAGACGGAGCCTGAATGAAACAAAACTGCATCGTGGATCAAAAATTGGCCCATTCTCCAGGGTGTAGGAATAAACAAGCTCTGCTAAAACAAAGCCCTATTGCCACCAAGTAGCATGCAGAATTCAGCCCAAAGAAGAGGTCTATGGTTCTGCTCAGTCAGGGGACAGCCTATTTCAACCTCTTCCAGAGGATCAGGGCTGAACTGAACCAATGTCAGCTAGACATCAGGCTAGAATCATTTGGGGAGCTTTCACAAATACTAATGCTGGGCCCCACCCTGACCGATCAAAATCTCAGGATGGGATCCAGTGATCGGAATGTGCGGTCAAGGTGAGAACCACTCAGCCACATACCCTTCTCCCTCACTACCTCTCTGTCCTGTAACCTGAAAAGTTAGTAGTTGGAGCTGGGGGAAGAAGAGGGTGTTTGCCTGAGAATGACAGATTTGAAATGTTATAGTTGAGATCTTAAGTCTTAAAATGTTATAATTGAGTCAGAGATGTGAGGTTTTCTTTTTGCCATGGTACGTTTTTTGCCTGTGCACACTTTTTTTAAGTTACATTCTTTGAAGATCATGGACATGTCATGAATATCAAAAATGGTGCTTTCACACTCATACAACTCTTCCAGTGATTAATCCTTGGCCAGTGTTGGTTGTCAGCATTATTGCTGATTTTTAGACTGAAATATCAGGATTTCATTGAGCACTCACTACGTGCTAAGAATATGACATGCATTATCATTTAACTTTCATGGCAAAGCCATGAAATCTGTGCAAATATCCTGAAGCAAACTCAGGAGGGTAACTTGCCGAAGATCACACAATGAGTGGCAGGGGAAGGTTAGCACTAGTCTACCTAACCACAGTGCCAGGGTTCTTAAAATTCAGCAATTTGAGCTCCAACTGAATTATTGCTTACTGAAAATTTTCCATAATTGACTTCAATTTGCTAGAGGAAATTATCAGTACTCTAAAGGAACCAAAAAACCTTTGCCATCAAGGAGGACTGCCCCATATGGTTTCCAAGGCTGTAATCTTTACTGAAGCAAACTGTCCCATCTTTCTTCTGCGGAGCAGTTGGTGGGTTTAAACTGCTGACCTTTTAGTTAGCACCTGAGTGCTTAACCACTGAGTCACCAGGGCACCTTCCTGTAAATAAAAAACTACAATTATTTGCCATATAATAACCATAAAAGTGAACATTTAACTATTTAAAAAAATGAATCCTGCCCATTCTAGTGTGTGATGAGTTGGGCTGAGAACTCACCCTAAAAGTACCTTGTGAGCCATACCTATTAATATAGGCCAAGTTGTCTCTAGACAACCCTCTCATTCTGGGGCCTCAGTAATACATTTGCGGGAATGCTTATCTTAATCTATTAGATAGTGGTTTTATTTCCATGATCAAACCAGATTACAAGGAAAAGACATTTGAAATTTTGGGCATTGCTGTTCATGTACTAGATTTTTTTTTTTAATTGATTATGACAGCATTATTCATAATAGTCAAAAATTAGAATGGCCCACATTGCCAACAGGAGACTAGATTGTGGTATGTTGATGTAACGGAATACTAAAATAAAAAAAGTTACTGTTGAATCATTTCCAACTCATAGCAACCGCATGTGTGTCAGAGTAGAACTGTGGTGATGGAAATCAGAACTGTGCATCCAAGAAGATAAAATACTTAGGAATAAATCTAACCAGGGACATAAAAGACCTATACAAAGAAAACTACAAAATATGACTGCAAGAAACCAATGGAGACCTACATAAGTGGAAAACATACCATGCTCATGGATAGGAAGACTCAACAGTGTGAAAATGTAAATACTACTCAAATCGATCTACAGATACAGTGCAATCTTGATCTAAATTCCAACAGCATTCTTGAATGAAATGGAGAAACAAATTACCAACTTAATACAGAAAGGGAAGAGGCCCTGGATAAGTAAAAGATTATTGAAGAACAAAGTAGAAGACCTCACACTACCTTAAAGCCTATTATACAGCCATGGTAGTCAAAACAGCCTGGTACTGGTACAACAACAGACACATAGACCAGTGGAAGAGAATTGAGAACACAGATGTAAATCCATCCATCTATGAGCAGCCGATATGTGACAAAGGGCCAAAGTCCATTAAATGGGGAAAAGACATCCTTCTTAACAAATGATGCTGGCATAACTGGATGTCCATCTGTAAAAAAATGAAACAAGATCCATACCTCACATCGTACACAAAAACTAACCCAAAATGTATCAAAGACCTAAACATTAAAACAAGATCATGGAAGAAAAAATAAGGACAATGCTAAGGGCCCTAATAAATGGCATATATAGAATACAAACCATAACTAACAATGCACAAACACCAAAAGAGAAACTGGATAACTGGGAGCTCCGAAAAGTTAAACACCAATGCTCACCAAAGACCTCACCAAAAAAGTAAAAGGAGAACCTACAGACTGGGAAAAAATTTTTTTGCTACAACATATCTGACAAGAATCTAATCTCTAAAATCTACAAAATACTTGAGCAGCTCAGCAACAAAAAGACAAATAATCTAATTTAATAATAGGCAAAGAAAATGAACAGACATTTCATGAAGAAAGATATTCAGACAGCTAACAGACACATGAGGAAATGCACCTGATCATTAGCCATTAGAGAAATGCAAATCAAAACTAAAATGAGATACCATCCCACCCCAACAATACTGGCACCAATCAAAAAAACAGAAAATAACAAATGTTGGAGAGGTTGCAGGGAGACTAGAACTCTTATGCACTGCTGGTGGGAATGTAAATGGTATAACCACTTTGGAAAACGATACGGCCCTTCCTTAAAAAGCTAGAAATAGAAATACCATATGATCCAGCAACCCCACTCCTGGGCATATACCCTAGAGAAATAAGAGACATCACACATTAATAGACATATGCACACCCAAGTTCAGTGCAGCACTATTTACAATAGCAAAAAGATGAAACAACCTAAATGCCCATCAACAGATAGATGGATAAACAAAATATGGTACATAAACACAATGGAATGCTATGCAATGCTAAAGTACAATGGTGAATCCACGAAACATCTCACAACATGGATGAATCTGGAGGGCATTATGCTGAGTGAACTATTGTGTGAGACCACTATTATAAGAACTCAAAAATGTTAACACACAGAAAAAAGAAAAAAAAGTTATTTGATGCTTTTGAGGGTGAGGAGGGGAGAGTGAGGGAAAATCACTAATGATATTAGACAGGTGTTAACTTTGGTTGACAGAAAGACAACACACAATACAGGGGAAGTCAGTACAACTTAATCAAAGCAAAGGTGTAGAAGTCTCCTAGACATATCCAAACAACTTGAGGGACCAAGTTGCTGGGGCTGGGGCCTGGGGACTATAGTCTTGGGGGATATCTAGGTCAACTGGCATAACAGTCCATAAAGAAAATGTTCTACATCCCACTTTGGTGAGTAGCATTGGGGGTCTTAAAAGGTTGCCAGCAGCCATCTAAGATACATCTATTGGCTCCATCCCATCTGGACCAAAGGAGGATGAAGAAAACCAAAGACACAAGGAAAATATCAGCCCAAAGGACTGAAGGACCACATGAACCGCAGCCTTCACCAGCCTGAGCCCAGAAGAACTAGGTGGTGCCTGGCTACCACCATTGAACCCCTCTGACAGGGATCACAACAGAGAGCTCCAGACACAGCAGGAGAAAAATGTAGAACAAAATTCAAATTAAAAAAAAAAGACTGTACTTACTGGTCTGCCAGATACTGGAGGAACCTGCAAAACTATGGCTCCTGGACACTCTGCTAACTCAAAACTGAAACCACTCCCAAAGTCCACTTTTAAGACAAAGATTAGATAGGCCTATAAAAACAAACAATAACACCCATGTGAAACGTGCTTCTTAATCAAATACACGAGACTAAACGGGCAGCTTCTGTCCAAAAGCAAGACAAGAAGGCAGGAAGAGACAGGAACTAGATGAATGACACAGGGAACCCAGGGTGGAAAGAGGGAGAGTGCTGATACATTGTGGGGATTGCAACTAATGTCAGGAAAGAGTATGTGTATAAATTTTTGAGTGAGAAACTCACTTAAGCTATAAACTTTCACCTAAAGCACAATAAAATTTAAAAAGAAATCAGAGCTGTGGTTGCCTATGGGGTAGGTATTGGCTAGAGAACTTTTTGTAATAATGAAAATGTACTAAATGTTGATTGAAGTGGCTGTTACATGGGTGTATACATTTATCAAAGCTCATCAAAATGTACACATAAGATCTTTCATCATAAATGTAAAATTTACATCAATAAAAAAATTAATATTTGCTTCAAAAGTCAGTAAAGAAATGTGACAACATTGTCTGAAACTTAGTTTTATGACCTAGAAACAAACTTATTAATCTCGCCGAGTTGAGAAAAATCCAATTTATGTTTCTTACAAATAAATCTTACAAAGTGACCGCGTAGAGTCATTTCTGATACGGAAGGTTTTACCACAAGATTCCTTAGTAATTATATACACAAGTTCATTTTAAAGCTGGCGGCTTACCAAAGTGAAATAAAACATATTTTTGGAAAAGCACATATGAGAGCATCCTTTTAGATGAGCTACGGTTGTATAGATTTACATGTGTGTTGACAAGAAGCTAAGTGGAAAAGTAAAGTTCAGGCACATGTTTAAACCTGTTGCCAAGACAGGGGTGTGTTTTCCCTTTTACCTAATGATCCAAAGAGATTTGTAAATAAACACCTCACCCACCTAAGTGCTACCAAAACCACAGGGAAGTAATGTGGGAGAGAAGCCCTCTGAGCAAATTCGCCAGAGAAGTAGAAACAAAGAGGTCATTGAAATTAGAAGCAGAGCAGTAATGGGGCTTTTTAACTCTACAAATGCAGAACAGACTTGATTCAAAGAGGAACTTTGTTGCAGGTCAAGGAAATCCCTGCCAGGGAGGAGACTAACAGTCTTTCTCTTAATTAGTTTGCAAGTGGGGAGGGAGTCAGCAGAAGGCAAAGGATGCAAATGGTGTCTGGAATTGCATAGGGTAGTTTCCACCCAGGATCTCCAGTTGCCCTTTACTGGCTTGTGCTAGGGGCTGGGGCTGGGCCTGGATGAACAGACCTGGTGATGGTGCAGAGTACCACTTCTCATCTGATACTTGTCTCTTCTGACTCTGTGTAGAAAATCTTGACTTTTGTCTCCAGCTTATTCATCCTTGTGATACTGATCTGCTATTAGTCACCCGCGTGATGGCTTGGCTTGACACCCTGTCTTTATGAGCGTACTTGTTGAGGACAATCCTTTAAGACTGTGGACATAAAAAGAAAATTATTAGCAAGCAAATTATAACTTGAATCGTATCTGTTTTAGTGCCTTTCCCTGTCTCTATGTCAGCAGCCTCACTGGAAGCAGCTGGCATATCCCCTAAGTGGCTGTTTGTGGCTATTGCTGTTGCCTAATTCTGACTTGAAATCACTAAAAAGCATTTTGTGCTGTCATAATCATTTGCAGGAGCCATAACTAGCTCTTTCATTATTAAAGCCCCATCCAACGGTTGGGGAAATTGCGATAAAGGCTTAATGATATTATAGGTTAGATCACCCTCCATTCATGTCCCCATGATTCTAGAGCTGACCAATGCATTGCCTTGTAAAATAAAATTAAGCACAACTTAGACTGGGTGTAAGGTGTAATTCTGAGATCAGTGGGAAAATACCCAATTCTTCCTTCAGAAGTCCCTATAACTGTCAATTTACTCCCACAAAAGGCAATGCCCCTGAAATTTGCCTTTATATGCTGGCAATGAAATGTGTTTGGTTTCCAATGCCTTGGTGAGTTGCCATCCACTGAGTACTAATCTAATAAAATGACTTCAGAGAGGATGAAATGCCTCTAGGGTCTCTTCTTCAGGGTTCAAGTCAGCGCCTATCCTAACCCAGTCCTAGGGAGTTCTCTTCCCTTTCCAGGTGTGAGAATTAGTACAGTGAGTTGTGCCCAGATTCCTTGAGATGGGAGGAAAGGATTCAACCTAATAGGCTCCAGTTGGAAATGTGGTAACAGGAGGGAATCCGGTTATTACAGAATGGTTGTGCTATGAGGAATGCATTCCAAACCTTTATAAAAATATTTTGTGAAGACAAACCAGTAGAGACACATTCTACAGCTGAATGATATAAATATGTATGTGGCCACTGACATCACCACCACTCACGACTGGATATAGTGACCCAAAGTCTCCTTCTTGTCTCTAAAATGTGGTCAAAAGATAATGGTATGTGTTAACGGATTGAATTATGTCCCCCCAAAATATGTGTTGTAAACCCTAACCTCTATGCCTATGGTTATAATCCCATTTGGAAATGGGTTGTCTTAGGGTGTGTTTTGAGTCAATCTCTTTGGAGATATAAAAGAGATTAAACAAGCAAGTGACAGAATCAGAGATGGGGGAAGAGAGATACCAAGCCACATGAAAATAACCCATGAGCAGGAACTCAAAGAGAAACAGAGCCAACAGAGAGAGAAAGCCGTCCCCTAGAGCTGGCACCCTGAATTCAGACTTCTAGGCTCCTAAACTGTGAGAAGGAAACCCTGGTGGCATAGTGGTTAATTAAGTACTATGGCTGCTAACCAAGAGGTCAGCTGTTTGAATCCGCCAGGTGCTCCTTGGAAACTCTATGGAAAAGTTCTACTCTGTCCTATAGGGTCACTACAGTCGGAGTCGACTCAACGGCAGTGGGTTTTTGGGTTTTTTAACTGTTTGAGAAAATAAATTTCTGTTTGTTAAAGCCAACAATTTGTGGTATTTCTGTTATGGCAGCACTAGATAACTAAGACAGTGTATTTTTTCAGTTTGCAAATAATTAAATTTATTCAGTTTGTAAATAATTAGGTGCCTCTTTTTCATTTTTCTTTCATTTCTGTGTCTCTAACTTTTTAATTGCTTCTTTGACAATTAACACTTAGAAGGGAGAAATGCTATCAGGGGTGGTACTGAAACCAATCAGGCCTGTCACTGTTTAACATCTTAACTGGAGAAAAACTGGTGCTACACCACCTGGAGCCACTAATAGTGTCCTCCAAGGCCACGTTACTCGGTTGTGGTAATGATGTGTTGTCACTGAGGAACTGTGTTAGGCTGGCAATAGCAAAGTCCTGAAAAATTGTGACTTAAGTTGTGAAAGGCTTTATTTCTTTTTCTCCATCATGTAATAAAACGACCAGAAAAAAGGCAGAGAAATGCTAGTATGGTGGTTCCACAATGTCCTCAGGGACCCAGGCTCCACTGAGATCTTTGAGTGCAGCCCTTATCCTCATGGATTTCCAGCTGGCTGCTGGAGCTCCAGTCATCACATCCTCATTCCAGGAAGGAGAAAGGGGTCAATAAAATGGATTCTGCCGAATGAGTCAGCCCTCTTAAAAGATTTCCTAGAATCCCCACCATTGCATTGGTCACCCCTAAATATAAGGGAGGCTAAGAAAAGTAGTCTTACCTGAGCCCATTGGCACTCCTACTTATGTAGGGATTCTGTTAGGAAGGAAAATTAGAGGATGCATAGGGCAAAGGCACTATCAGACTCTGCCCAGATCGATATGAGGTTATCCTTGCACTTTTGTTAATTTGGTTCCTGTGAAAACCGGCACTAAACCAGAGGACCTGTGTTGTAGGATTCACATGCTGGAGCAGAAACCATAGTACGTTCCTCCTTAGACGTGAAAGAAAACAAAATCTGGATAAAATTTCTCAATCCTGGGTTGTCCTAGAAGCAAGAGTCTCCTCTTCAGAAAGTCAGGCTCAATTTACTGCTCAATCTCATAGTTTAGAGGTTAACCAATGAAAGTCAGTTACTATCAGCAAACTGTGGTCAGAGACTCTGCCCTCCTAGGGGCTTCCCATCTCAAGGGGCAGAGCCATGAGGAGTCCACAGAGTGCATCAGGAACAATGGGGACAGACTCGGGGGCCCCTCTCCCTACTGCATCAAGAGCAGCCCACCAAGAGCAGCTTTCTGTATTTCATGTCATGTGAAATGATTTTATCAAAAGTTCTACAGCCGAAAACAGAAATAATTATAAACCTTTGTTTGGCCAATGACTGACCTGCTAAGCAGCTCCAGAGACCTGTGGCTATGTGTGCTCCTGATCGGCAGCCAAGTGGAGTCTCCAGCAACAGCAGCCTCCCTCAGTTCAACTCCCCACAGGTGGGCAAGTCCATGGAACATCTCCCTAGCAGTGCTGGAGGCACTGTGGGGAAATCCAGAAATGTGTTTGCCCCAAGAACTTGCAGTGCCCCTGAGGTAATCAAAGCAGAGAGAGAAGCTGTCCAGTCTGGGTTGAGCTGTCAAGGGAAGCCTCATAGAGCAAGAAGGACTTGAGCTAAAGTTTAGGTTA
This sequence comes from Loxodonta africana, assembly GCF_030014295.1. Taxonomy (NCBI): domain Eukaryota; kingdom Metazoa; phylum Chordata; class Mammalia; order Proboscidea; family Elephantidae; genus Loxodonta; species Loxodonta africana. Next base: position 88,813,884 of record NC_087347.1, on the reverse strand, counting down.
ATTTAAGCAATATTGTTGTTGTTGTTGCTGTTGTGTGCCATCTAGTTGATTTTCAACTCATAGCCACCCTATGTGACAGAGTAAAACCACCCCATAGGACTCTAGGCTGTAGTCTTTGCTGAAGCAGACTGCAAGGCCTTTCTCCTGCAGAGCCACTGGGTAGGTTCAAACTATCAATCTCTCAGCAGCCGAGTGCCTAACCATTGCACCACCAAAAAAAACCCAAAAAATCACCAGGGCTCCTTAATTTTAAGCAATAGTACCAGGAAATAAATAAGGATTTCAGGGTGAGGGGTAAGGAGAACCAGTTGCCATTGTGTCAGTTCTGACTCATGATGACCCTATGTTAGAGTAGAATTGTGCTCCATAGGATTTCCCATGGCTGATTTTTTTGGGAGTAGATTGCCAGGCCTTTCTTCCAAGGTGCCTCTGGACAAACTCAGACCTCCAAACTTTTATTAGCAGCTAAGTGCATTAACCATTTGCACCACCCAGGGACTCCTGGGCTAAGGAATAGACTGGTCAACCCCAAGGGCAAGAAGAAGGTCGGGTGGGAGAGGCACATAGAAGCAACAGTGAGTTCCTTTCCTGGTTTTGCGTGAGGACTAAAGAAATACAAACACTTTGGTCAATCCTAATAATAATAATAGTAGTAACCATTTATTGAGTAATAAAATAATAAAATTTTACTGAAATCCCCTCAGACATCTGTCATTTTGTTGTACTGTGGGCGCTTGTGTGTTGCTGTGATGCTAGGAGCTATGGTATTCAAATACCTTCAGGGTCACCCATGGAGGACAGGTTTCAGCTGAGCTTCCAGACTAAGACTAGGAATAAGGGCCTGGTCTACTTCTGAAAAGAATTAGCCAGTGAAAACCTTATGAATAGCAGCGAAACATTGTCTAATATAGTGCTGGAAGAGGAGCCCCCTAGGTTGGAAGACACTCAAAAGACGACTGGGGAAGAGCAGCCTCCTCAAAGTAGAGTCAACCTTGATTACCTAGATGGAGTCAGGCTTTCAGGACCTTCATTTACTGATGTGGCACGACTCAAAATGAGAAGAAACAGCTGCAAACATCCATTAATAATCGGAACCTGGAATGTACGAAGTATGAATCTAGGAAAATTGGAAATCGTTGGAAATGAAATGGAACACACAAACATCGATATCCTAGGCATTAGTACCTGAAATGGACTGCTATCGGCCATTTTGAATCAGAAAATCATATGGTCTACTATGCCGGGAATGACAACTTGAAGAGGAATGCCATTGCATTCATCGTCAAAAAGAACATTTCAAGGTCTATCCTGCAGTACAACACTGTCAGTGACAGGATAATATCCATATGTCTACAAGGAAGACCAGCTAATACAACTATTATTCAAATTTACCCACCAGCCACTAAGGCCAAAGATGAAGAAATTGAAGATTTTTACCAACTTCTGCAGTCTGAAGTTGATCGAACATGCAATCAGGATGCACTGATAATTACTGGTGATTGGAATGTGAAAGTTGGAAACTAAGAAGGATCAGTAGTTGGAAAATATGGCCTTGGTGATAGAAACGATGCTGGAAATTTCATGATTGAATTTTGCAAAACCAATGACTCCTTCATTGCAAGTACCTTTTTTCACCAACATAAACGGCAACTATACACATGGACCTCGCCAGATGGAGTACACAGGAATCAAATCAAGTACATCTGTGGAAAGAGACAATGGAAAAGCTCAAAATCAGTCAGAACAATACCTGGGGCTGACTGCAGATCAGACCATCAGTTACTCGTATGCAAGTTCAAGTTGAAGCTGAAGAAAACTAGAACAAGTCCACAAGAGCCAAAGTGCTACCTTGAGTACATCCCACCTAAATTTAGAGACCATCTCAAGAACAGATTTGGCGCATCGAACACTAATTACTAAAGACCAGACAAGTTGTAGAACGACATCAAGGACACCATGCATGAAGAAAGCAAGAGGCCATTAAAAAGCCAGGAGAGAAAAAAAAGACCTAAATGGATGTCAGAAGAGACTCTGAAACTTGCTCTGAACATCGAGTAGCTAAAGCAAAAGGAAAAAATGATGAAGTAAAAGAGCTGAACAGAGAATTTCAAAGGGCAGCTCGAAAAGACAAAGTAACGTTATTATGATGACATGTGCAAAGACCTGGAGATAGAAAACTAAAAGGGAAGAACACGCTCAGCATTTCTCAAGCTGAAAGAACTGAATAAAAATTCAAGCCTTGAGTTGCAATAATTGAGGATTCTACAGGGAAAATATTAAACGAAGCAGGAAGCATCAAAAGAAGATGAAAGGAATACACACAGTCACTGTACTAGAAAGAATTGGTTGACGTTCAGCCATTTCAGGATGTAACATATGAGCAGGAGCCAATGGTACTGAAGAAAGAAGTCCAAGCTGTACTGAAAGCATTGTCGAAAAACAAGGCCCTGGGAATTGAGATGATTCAACAAATGGATGTGGTACTGGAAGTGCTCACTTGTCTATGCCAGGAAATTTTGAAGACAGCTACCTGGCCAACCGACTGAAAGAGATTCATATTTATGGCTATTCCCAAGAAAGATGATCCAACTGAATGCAGAAATTATCAAACAATATCATTAAGGCACATGCAAGCAAAATTTTGCTGAAGATCATTCAAAAGCAGCTGCAGCAGGATATTGACAGGGAACTGCCAGAAATTCAAGACAGATTTAGAAGAGGACAAGGAACCAGGGATATCATTGCTGATGTCAGATAGATCCTGGCTGAAAGTAGAGAATACCAGAAAGATGTTTATGCATGTTTTATTGACTATGCTAATGCATTCGACTGTATGGACCATAACAAATTATGGATTACATTGAGAAGAATGGGAATTCCAGAACACTTAGTTGTGCTCCTGAGGAATCTGTACATGAATCAAGAAGCAGTTGTTAGAAACTGGACAATGAATAAGGAAGACCAAAGAAGAATTGATGCCTGCCTTTGAATTGTGGTGCTGGCAAAGAATATTGAATATACAATGGACTGCCAAAAGAATGAACAAATCTGTCTTGGAAGTACTATAACCAGAATGCTCCTTAGAAACAAATGGTGAGATTACATCTCACATACTTTGGACGTGTTATCAGGAGGGATCAGTCACTGGAGAAGGACATCATGCTTGGTAAAGTGAGGGCCAGTAAAAAAGAGGAAGACCCTCAACGAGATGGATTGACATAGTGGCTGCAACAACGAGTACAAGCAAAGCAATAATTCTAAGGATGGCACAGGACTGGGCATCGTTTTGTTCTGTTGCACATAGGGTCACTATGAGTTGGAGTGGACAGCATGTAACAACATTTATTGTTTCCTAGGTTATTAAGTGTCAAGGACTGTGCAAAATGCTTACCCACATTATCCCATTTAATCTTCACAAGAATCCTGAAACAAGGGAAGAGAAAATTGTCCTCAGCAATGTAGAATAAATGCCCCCACCCCCACAAAAAAAACATTGAAAAAACATTGCTGTCGAGTCAATTCCATTCCAACTCATCGAGAGTCTATAGAACAGAGTAGAGCTGCCCCATAGAGTTTCCAAGGAGAGCCTGGTGAATTTGAACTGCTGACCTTTCGGTTAACAGCCCTAGCACTTAACCTCTAGGCCACCAAGGTTTCCAAATAGTCCAAGGTCACATAAATTTAGTATGGGAACCCATCCTGTGGAATTCCAGAGCCCTCTTTAGCCCTCCCAGGCCTCTCTGAGGAAATAGCAGTTACCGTCACATAAAATCTACATTTATTCTAAAGTAGGCATGTGACAAATCCTCTCCAATCCAGGAATCTCCCTCCAGCTTCCTACCAGCTTTTCAACCAAATTAGGCTTGAGGAATGCAAATGAGTTTTAATGTTTGCCTTAGCAAAGATAACCAGGGAAATATCATATTGGCTCCAAAAAAATTGATGTTTTTGAAAAGGAAACTATAAAGTAGACTGCTCAAAAACCACACTCTGAGTCCAGGCAGATATGCAGCAAAAGACCCCACTGAATTAGATGGCCCTCTCTGCTCCTGCCAATCCTGCTGCGACCGCCTCAGCCTCAGGGAGCAACTCAGCTGGGAATGTTCAAGGCCTGGGCAGGAGGAGAGGGCAGTTCAGTGTCAGAAAGGGGCTGTCGGCTTCGAAGGGAGGGAAGGACCCTTATCCCCTGCCCTAGGTTTTGGGATGAGGCTGGGGGTTGTTATAGATTGAATTGTACCCCCCAAAAATGTGTGTGAACTTGGCTGGGCCATGATTCCCAGTATTGTGTGACTGTCCACCATTTTGCATCTGATGTGATTTTCCTATGTGTTGTAAAACCTACCTCTCTGATGCTAATGAAGCAGGATTAGAGGCAGTTATGTTAACAAGGCAGGACTCAATCCACAAGATTAGGTTGTGTTTTAAATCTCTCTCTTTTGAGATATAAAAGAGAGAAGTGAGCAGAGAGACATGGGGACTTCACGCCACCAAGAAAGTAGCACTGGTAGCAAAAAGCATCCTTTGGACCCAGGGTTCCTGCTCCAGAAGCTCCTAGACCAGGGGAAGATTGATGACAAGGACCTTCCTCCAGAGCTGACAGAGAGAGAAAGCCTTCCACTGGAGCTGACACTCTGAGTTCAGACTTCTAGCCTCCTAGACCAGGAGAGAATAAACAGGTTAGTTAAACCCACCCACTTGTGGTATTTCTGTTATACCAGCACTAGATAGCTAAGACAGGGATCTATGGAGAAAAATCATTCCCAAAAAACCACTCACTCGCATCCCTCCAAGTCCATAAAGAAGAAACTTCACATCCCTGCAAGTCCATAAAGAAGAAACGTCAGACCTCCTGGAAGATGTAGAAGGAAGATACAGAAGAAAGTCTTTCATCTTTCCTCCTCACTCTTCCTCAAGGGCAGACAAGACACTCACCTGATGAGGCTAGAACAAAGGTAAGTCCACGTGGCTCAACTGCCCAGGCAGAGAGCCAGGGCGTCTGGCCTCCTCCAGGCAGTGGGATCAGCAGGCAGGCTCTGCGCTGCAGGGAGACCTGGACTCTCAACTGGGTGAGTTCAGTTAGCCAGGAATCTATAAAACACTATAGAAGCCTGAATTTTGCTCTGTTCAAGCTTTGTTTCTCAAATCTGCTTCACCAGCAAGAAAACTGATGGGATGTTTTAATACATATGACCCCTGTGCTTATTCCTGGCCCTTGGAAAACGCCAGTGCGTCCAAACCTGTGGATTGCCTCTTTATCATGCAGAGGCCAAACTGAATCTCAAAATATAAAACAGGCCCTACTGCCTCAGAATAGATAGGAAGACAGGGGTTTGTCTCTAGCACTCATTTCTGGTTATACTCATACCCACTTCGGGAGATTTTATGGATGGAAAAGTCTCACTGAGGGAGGAAGTCCCACTTTATTAACCTGGACAAGCACCCATAATCCCAAGGAACAAAGCTTCTGATAAATTATTTCTGGAGAGCATCGCTGAACTTGAAATTACTCTTGGATGTCCCACTTCTCTCCTCGCATCCCTACATGGGACTTAAGACAACCAAATCCACAGTCCAGGTCTGAGCTGACCTATTTACCCAGTCTAAGGCCGGGAAGTGAGAACAGAGAAAGCCCAAATGGAGCAGATGGCCCCATCCAACGTACCCATGAAAACAAAATCTCAAAGGGTGGACCACCCCTTTAGCTCAGTGACTCACCCAGGGATAAAATGTGACACAAGAAATAATAACAGCCATCAATTATTCACTTCACGCTATGTGTCAGGAACTGATCAAAGTCCGTGACGTAGATTATCTCACTGGAATATTGTGAGAAAGTTGCTAATGTCAACTCCATTTTATAGATGAGGAAACCGAGTAGATGGAGGTCAAGAAACTCACCCCCAAGTCACAGTGTCAGAGCATATGCCTCCAGAACTACCTCCCTAAATGACTATCAGGCTCTCACCCTATCAGATCAGCAACTGACCCTCTGCTGAGGGGAGCAGGAAAGGGGGGACAGAAGCACTGCCCAGAAGCATGATCCTCAGGCGATTGAGCATGGACATGCCATCCTTCTTGGGCCAAGGTGGAAACTCCATTCCATTGTTCTCACCTGTGATGGGCTGGGTAAGTCAGATCAGACCTGCCCTGAGCTTGGCTATTCTCCCATCTCTTACTGCCTCACTTTTCCACCTCTGGAAAGCTCTCTGTCCATACCCACCCCTTCCACTAGCTCTGGAAAGCCTCTATTTCTGCTCCTTCCCACAGGCCTGCCCTGGGCTTCAAATTCAGCTCTCTATTCCCCCTTCTCCTTCATTCACCATCAGGTGGAGTGACTGCTCCCAGCCCACCCCACCCCACTACCAAATCCACATCTGCACACCTGAGGACAGAGTGCAGCCAGGCCTAATGGTGGAGCACACGGGAACTCTGGATGACTTCTCAGGGCTTAAAAGACCAGTTCATCCTTTTGCTAAGTAAAGCAGTTTCCCAAAGTGTGTTCCTTGGAACATTAGTTCTACAAATTATCCTGAAGAAAGTTTTATGGTCAAATAAGTTTTAAAAATGCAACATAATATAATAAACCCATTACCTTTAAGTTGATTCTAACTCATAGCAGCCCGCTAGGACAGAGTAGAACTGCCCCATTGCGTTTCCAAGGAGCAGCTGGTGGATTAGAACTGCCAACCTTCTGGTTAGCAGCCAAGCTCTTAATCGCTGCACCACCAAGGCTCCAGCACAATGTATATGTCTCAGATATTCACAGTGCCATTTAATGGTCATATTGAAGCCTCTGAAAAGACATGAAATAGATCTTTTAAATCTAAAAAAAATAATAATATTTCTCAAATTTCCCTTGGGGGAGAGGGAGGGACATATCTTTTAGAAATAGTGTTCAGAGGAACTCCTTTGTAAAATATGAGAGAAGACAAAAGTTGTTTTTCTTCACTCAGGTGAAGGTTTTTTTTTTTTTCCTTACATAGTCTACACATTTAAAATTAAAATCTGTATTTTTTATTACTGTAAGATCCCCTTAAATTCAAGACACCCTAATAAAAATCTGGACCACTTTATTTATTCTGTGGAGATGGGGAGTAGGCATACAAAGAAGACCAGAGATATTGATGCTGCATGATATATGGGTGATCTTTACCCTCAGTAACTTCAGTAGTTCTCAATCTTTCTGATCTCAAGACCCCTTTATATTCATAGAAAACAATCAGGACCACAGAGAACTTTTGTTTATATGGGTTGTAGCTATTGATGCTTACTATATTAGGAGGCTTGGTGGCACAGTGGTTAAAGCACTCAGTTGCTAACTGAAAGATCAGTGGTTTGAACTCACCAGCTGCTCTGTGGGAGAAATATGTGGCAGTCTGCTTCTGTCAAGATTTACAGCCTTGGAAACCTTATGGGGCAGTTCCACTCTGTCTTATAGGGTTGCTATGAGTCAGAATCAACTCAATGGCGGTGGGTTATATTAGAAATTAAAACTGGGGAATTTTTAAAATATGTATTAATTCATTAAAAAGTAATGATAATAAACCCATTACATATTATCATAAATGACATCTATTATGAAAAATGACTATATTTTCCCAAACAAAAAATTTAGCAAAAAGAACGGCATCATTTTACATTTTTGCAAATCTCTGTCGTGTCTGACTTAATAGAAGACAGATGGATTCTCATATCTTCTGCATTCAGTCTGTTATGATATCATACTTCATGTAGCCTGTAGAACCACTGTGAACTATAAAGAGAGTAAGAGTGAAAAAGAAAAATGGCATGTGAGTATTATTATGATAATAGTTTTGACCTGGGGACCCCTGAAAGGGTCTCAAGGAACCCCAGGAGTCCAGGTACCACACTTTGAGAACCGCTGCTTTAGATGACTGCCGTTCCTTCTCTTACTCTGCAAACATCTGAGAGGGATGTGGGATGGATGCTTCTCCCCGCCCCTGAGATGAGCAGGAGGATCACTCTCATGGGGAGCCTGGGTCCTCTGAGGTCCAAGGCTACCCAGAGCTCAGCCCCAGTTGTCAATCACTGGCTGATGCCATTCCTCTCCCCCTCCCCACCACTTCTCACTGTGGTTGTGCAGGAAACCCAGTGGAGAAGGGGTCAGTTTGCATGTTCTTGGATCAGAGAGGCTTTTAAAGAGCTTTGATATATTGAATTTCATTAAAGCCATAGGAGCCCCAAGGTAGCTGTTGTCCAAAAACAGATACTGCATTCATTTGTAAACCACCTAATTCCTGCAAAAATGGATTTAAGTTTCATCTATAATCCACACTGTATTCTCCTGCAGGGCTTGATAGGAGTTAGCCAAGAAGATCTATCTTTTGTTCCTCTTCACACATAGAATGATGATGAAATGCTGTTTCATCTCTTTGCCCTGGGGAGATTTGAAGCCTAGACACAAAAGAGAACAAAAGGAAAAGAACACAGCTCAGCTGGCAGATCTGCGCATAAAACCACATGCTAGCCCCTTCGGGAAACCCCCTAAGCCCAAGTGAGAGATGGGTCTATATAAATAGGGGCCTGGGTGGGCCCTTGTTCTGAAGAGTCCCAGGTGAACTATCAGACACTGCTAACAAATGTCCTGCCTTGGGCAGATATGAGAGAAAATGGAACCTGCAGGAGTCTGCTTTATACCATAGCAGTAGCTACACCTCGTTTGCAAGAACCTGTGTTAATCCAGCTTGTTGTTGTTAGGTGCCATCAAGTCAGTTCCAACACATAGCAATACGACGTATAACAGAATGAAACATTGCCTGGTCCTGCGCCATCCTCATGATCGTTGTCATGCTTGAGCTCATCGTTGCAGCCACTATGTCAATCCATCTCCTTGAGAGTCTTGCTCTTTTTTGCTGACCCTCTACTTTACCAGGCATGATGTCCTTCTCCAGGGACTGGTCCCTCCTGATAACATGTCCAAAGTATGTAAGACGAAGTCTTGCCATTCTCGCTTCTAAGGAGCATCCTGGCTGTACTTCTTCCAAGACAGATTTGTTCGTTCTTCTGGCAGTCCGTGGTATATTCTTTGCCAGCACCAAAATTCAAAGGCATCAATTCTTTTTCAGTCTTCTTTATTCCTCATCCAGCTTTCACATGCATATGAGGTGATTGAAAACACCATGGCTTGGGTCAGGCGCGCCTTAGTCCTTAAAGTGACGGTCTTTGCTTTTTAACACTTTAAGAAGGCCTTTTGCAGCAGATTTGCCCAGTGCAGTATGTCACTTGATTTCTTGACGGCTGCTTCCATGGACATCGCTTATGGATCCAGGTAAAATTAAATCCTTTACAACTTCTATCTTTTCTCCGTAGATTATGATGTTGCTGTTTGGTCCAGTTGTTAGGATTTTTGTTTTCTTTATGTTAAGGTGTAATCAATACTGAAGACTGTAGTCTTTGATCTTCATCAGTGAGTGCTTCAAGTCTTCAGCACTTTCAGCAAGCAAGACTGTGTCATCTGCATATCGAAAGTTGTTAATAAGTCTTCCTCCAATCCTGATACCGCATTCCTCTTCAGGTAGTTCAGCTTCTTAGATAATATACTCAGCATACAGATTGAATAAGTATGGTGAAAAGATACAACCCTGACACACACCTTTCCTGATTTTAAACCAGGCAGTATTCTCTTGTTCTCTTTGAACCACTGCCTCTTGCTCTATTTACAGGTTCCACATGAGCACAATTAAGTATTCTGGAATTCCCATTCTTCATGATGTTATCCATAATAGGTTATGATTCACGCAGCCATATGCCTTTGCCTAATCAATAAAACACAGGTAAACATCTTTTTGACATTCTGTGCTTTCAGCCAAGATCCATCTGACATCAGCATTGATATCCCTTGTTCCGTGTCCTCCTCTGAATCTGGCTTGAATTTCTGGTAGTTACCTGTCAACGTACTGCTGCAACCTCTTTTGGATGACCTTCAGCAAAATTTTACTTGTGTGTGATATTAATGATATTGTTTGATAATTTCCACATTCTGTTGGATTACATTTCTTTGGAATGGGCACAAATATGGATCTCTTCCGGTCAGTTGGCCAGATAGCTCTCTTCCAAATTTCTTGGCATAGACGAGTGAGCACTTACAGCACTGCATCTGTTTTGTTGAAACATCTCAATTGGTATTCCGTCAGTCCCTGGAGACTTGTTTTTCACCAGTGCCTTCAGTGCAGCTTGAACCTCTTCCTTCAGTACTATTGGTTCTTGATCATATGCTGCCTCCTGAAATGGTTGAATATCAGCCAGTTCTTTTTGGTACAGTGACTCTGTGTATGCCTTCCATCTTCTTTTGATGAGTCCTGCATCATTTAACATTTTGCCCTTAGAATCCTTCAATATTGCAATTCGAGGCTTGAATTTTCTCTTCAGTTCTTTCAGCTTGAGAAATGCCAAGCCCATTCTTCCCTTCTGGTTTTCTAACTCTAGGTCTTTGTACATTTCATTATAATACTTTGTCTCCTCAAGCCTCCCTTTGAAATCTTCTGTTCAGCTCTTTTACTTCATCATTTCTTCTGTTAGCTTTAGCTACTGTACGTTCAAGAGTAAGTTTCAGAGTCTCTTCTGACAACCATTTTGATCTTTTCTTTCTTTCCTGTCTTTTAATGACCTCTTGCTTTCTTCATGTATGTTGTTCTTGCTGTCATCCCAAAACTCATCTGGTCTTCAGTCATTAGTGTTTAATGAGTCAAATCTGTTCTTGAGGTGGTCTCTAAATTCAGGTGGAACATACTCAAGTTTGCACTTTGGCTCTCATGGACTTGTTCTAATTCAACTTCAACTTGAACTTGCATATGAACAATTGATGGACTGTTCCATAGTCAGCCACTGGCCTCATTCTGACTGATGATATTGAGCTTTTCCATCGTCTTTTTCCACAAGTGTAGTCAATTTGATTCCTGTGCATTCCATCTGATGAGGTCCACATATGCAGTCACTGTTACTGTTGTTGAAAAAAGGTATTTGCAATGACGAAGTCATTGGTCTTGCAAAAATTCTGTCATGAGATCTCTGGCATTGTTTCTATTACCACAGTCATATTGTCCAACTACTTTTTCTTATTTGTTTCCAACTTTCACATTCCAATCACCAGTAATTATCAGTGCATCTTGATTGCATGTTTGATGAATTTCAGACTGCAAAAGTTGGTAAAAATCTTCAATTTCTTCATCTTTGGCATCAGTGGTTGGTGCGTAAATTTGAATAATAGTCGTATTTACTGGTCTTCCCTTGTAAGCGTATGAATATTATCTTATCACTGAAAGCGTTGTACTCCAGGATAGATCTTGAAATGTTCTTTTTGACAATGAACGTAACACCATTCCTCTTCAATTTGTCATTCCTGGCATGGTATACTATGTGATTGTCTGATTCAAAATGACCAATACCAATCCACTTCAGCTCACTAATGCCTAGGATATAGATGTTTATGTGTTCCATTTCATTTTTGATGATTTCCACTTTTCCTAGATTCATACTTTGTACATTCCAGGTTCCAATTATTAATGGATGTTTGCAGCTGTTTTTTCTCGTTTTGAGTCATTCCATATCAGCAAATGAAAGTCCCAAAAGCTTGACTACATCCACATCATTAAGGTCAACTCTACTTTAAGGAGGCAGTTCTTTCCCAGTCATGTTTGGAATGTTTTCCAACCCAAGGGGCTCATCTTCTGGCAGTATATCAGACAATGTTTCGCTGCTGTTCATAAGGTTTTCACTGGCTTCTTTATTCAGAAGTAGACCACCAGGTCCTTCTTCCTAGTATGTCCTATTTTGGAAGCTCAGCTGAAACCTGTCCGTCATGAGTGACCCTGCTGATATTTGAAATACTGGTGACATAGCTTCTAGCATCACAGCAACACACAAGCCAACACAGTACAACAAACTGACAGATGGTGAGGTTCAAGCTGCAATTTTTAATTTTGAAGTTGGGCGGATAGAACACAGATCCTGGCTCACCACTGACGAACAGGGTGACCTTGGGCAAAGCACATGGCCCATTTGAGTCTCAGCTTCATCATCTGTAAGATGGGTTATTGTAGGATTTGCTAAGGTGGTACATGTAAATCTCTTAGCATAGTACCTGGCCCACAATAAGTGCTTGGTAAAGACTAGCCAGTATCTTGCACTCTGTCTCACCTTCTAACGTTATTTACGGGCAGCAAAGTACAGGCTCACCCTTAATGTCTGCAGGATTTGAGGCAAGTATATAAGCAGAAGCCCACATACCATATTTAACGGATGTAAATCTGCTAATAAACAAAATAATATAAAATGTTTGATATGTCTACTTCGACAAGCGCTCCTCCATAACAACAAATTTTTTAAAATACGCAAAAAAGTGTGGTTTTTATGTAACTAAAAGTTTGGGAAAATACCAAATATGACTGAATTTAGTTATTATTGCACATATCACAGGACCAGCAGTATCTGGATAAGTAATAAATGCAAACAAAACTAATAAACTTGTATTTATTCCATTAAATATTTTCTTGCCTTCATTTTGACAAAATCATTAATTATATAGTTATGGTCAAAATCTTCACGTAAGTTGTGTTCTATTACCATTAAGAATTAAAAATAAAATGTAATTGTATTCAAAGTAAAGTGTATTCAAATGGAATATAGTTTTATCAAAATGTAAACTGAAGTTAATGTAAAAATATAAATTATTTTCATGTGTTTTCAAGAAAATAATTTTTCTTCTAAAATATTCAAAATTATAAAAGGCAAAATACAATTTTTAATTATGATATAAAATGTCAAATAATTTAAGTAAAGCTGACATTTTTATTTAACTTCTGAAATTTTAAATAAATCTTCTTACTTGATAAAAATAAAACTTTTCATAATCCTAGCATAAATGTCCATCTAGCTACCAAAATAATCATTTTCATGCTTCATGTATGTTACCTCTAGACATTTCATTTGTACAAACTTAAGAGTGACATGAATTAATACCGCAAATGTTCTTCCGTCACCATGTGCAAACCGTCAGGGATGCACTTTTTATTGAGTGCTCTGGGAACCACAAATCAAAGCTTAAGAGAAGAATGCCGGGCATGACTGAGGCACAAGAATCTATTGCATTCATACTGTTTTATTTCTTTTCTCTTTCCTAAGAATTTTCGCAACTGAAATCCTCCCTGCCCTCTGAAGCAACTTCAGTCTCCACCCTACACAGGCAGACCTACGTACTTTTATAGCCTTAGGGTTTTGAGCTGTAAGTGGTGAGCTGATAGGGCAAGAGATGTGGAGAAACTTCTCCCTGGGACCGTGTTAGTGTGGATAGCAGTTGTTGAGGGCATGGGCAGGCTATGCCAGCACAAAGCACCAGATCCTAAGTGACCAAGGCACTCAGGTGTTCTTTAATAAATGTAATGTAATGTGTGTGTGTGTGCATGTGTGTGTGTGTGTGAGGTATGCAGGTCAGATCAAGAGCTCCTTTGCCCAGGCTTAAGGATAGGACTGCAAAGAGCTCTGGTGAGCTATTCCACCAAAGTAAGGGAAACTGTCTCATTGTTGCCTAGGATCCTGAACCCTGAGGAACTGCACAGATGCTCCAAAGGCAGCCAGGCACTGAGGCATGTGCTGTCATGCCTGACTGACTCAGTTTGATGCCTGGCTTCCCCACCCAAAGAAGCAAAGCAGAAAAAAAAAAAAAAAACTAAGAAAATCAAGACAAACAGCTATTTTCAGGTTATTTTTGTAGATTGCCAAGGTGTCTTGCTTCCCTCTCCGTATAGTCAGTCTTGATATTTCTCCTCTCCCTGGCTCCCACTTAGAGAGACTCCAGCCATTGTGAGAGACCCCAGCGAAGGTTGGGATTATCTGTGGCTCCCGTTAGCTACACATCAGTGACTATTGTCACCACAAATAAGAAAGCCAGCTGCACCTGAACAATTAACAGGTTGACTCTTTAGGAAAGAAAATGAATGATGCCAAGATTAAAGAAAAAAAAAATGAGTGGATGTGTAAATCCTGTTTTAACTGGTCTGTCTCCCACTGAAGTATTATGAGGCCTTGGAAAAATCAGAACAGACCTATATTTAGAGTTCCTCTCTCCTGTCTCCCTGTCTGCAACAGCCATTCCCCAAGAGCCAAATTAGGCCCAAACTGTGTGACTCCCCGCTCCTTGTCACAGAAGCTCCAGCCCAGAGGAGCTGGTTTCTAACGTGGCCTCCCAAGCCAGAGTAAAATCTTATGTTGCATCCTGCTTACTCCTCAGGTTGCTTGCAAATGTGTGCTCTCTCTCTCTCTCCTCTCTCTCTGATTAGGCAATCCTTTGAAGGGATCAGCTACAGAATTTGTACAGGGCAGGAAAGAGAAATCAGCAGGAGAAAAGACAACCAAAAGTATCATCAAATCAGCTTTATTATCCGTCTCCTGCCAGCCTGCAGGAGAACTCAAAGGGTAAAAAGCTAAGTTTTGGGTTGTTTCTGGTTCTTCAGAAGCAGTGGTCTCCGTGGTCACCAGCTTGTCTGTCTAAGGCAGTGGTTCTCAAGCAGGGGGCTATTTTGCCCCCTACCCAGTGGACATTTGGCACTGATGAGGACATTTTTGGTTGTCACAATTAGAAGGGCGAGGTGCTACTAGCATCTGGTGGGTAGAGGTCAGGGATGTTGCTAAACATCCCACAATCCACAGGACAGACCCCAACAACAAAGAATTGTCTGGCCCACAATGTTAATAGTGTCAAGGCTTAGAAACCTTGCTGTGATGTTTCTGTGAGTCCAAAGTTCCTATCGGTGGATTTTTCTCAGTTACTCTGTGTATTGGTTTCCTATGGCTGCTGTCACAAAGTGCCATATACTATGCCACAAATAGACAAAAGAAACTGACTCTTTTACAGTTCTGGAGCTTATTAACCTGAAATCGTGGTGTCAGGGCCACGCTCATATGGTGTTTTCTTTTATGTTCACAACAAATATTGTTGACAGGGAGGGACCTTGCAAGGGACAGGGTTTTTGTTTTCCAAGTCTCTCCTCTGTGGGAAACAGGCTGGCAGTAGAAAGACCACAAAGTTTCTGGGCAGAAAAAAAACACTGTGATTGCTGGCCTGCTACAACACTCTCCCAATTGTCCAAGGGGCCTAAATCTCCTGGGGTTTTGTTCTAGTATGCCCTAAGGTCAGTTGGTCCAGAAGGACAACAAATGTTTGTCATGTGACTTGTAAAAGAGAAAATTGGAGAAACAACTCCCTATTTATTTTTTTTAATTCTTTACAATTAAAAGAGTAATATATGTTATTGTGAAAAAAAAAAATCAGAAAATAAAGTTACAAAACCTACACCAGCCACAATCACTGGTAGCATTTTAGTAGTTAACTTGCCAGATTTTTCCTACACAGAAATTTTTTTTTTCCACAAAAATGGCAGGACGCTCGTACTTTTTGGTAGTATGTTTTTTTTGATTACCAAATTATGAGCACACTTCCTGTCATTAAGGGATTTTCTAAAGCCTTTTTAATACATTTGATTAAAAAAGTGTATCATAATTTTCTCAGTCTCCTATGGTTGAATACACAGTTTTAAACAGAAAAATTCACATCAAATGAGCCTCTGCTCATTATCTGCTGCTTCTGGAGGAGAGATGGTTTCTAATACACCTACCTAAGCTTTCATTATTGCCTGGGGCCCCAAAGGCTGAGGCAATTACCTGAGTCATCTAAAGGAAAGTACTTCTTGTCCTTTATGGAATAACCTTTGGTGATGAATTGTTAACTTCATACTGCACAATGCATAGAAGTCGTTTCTGGATAAATGTCATCCAACAGATGCCAAAGTATGGAGTCCCAGCCTGGATCAGTGCTTTCCAGACCAAATACTGGTGGATGTTTGTGTGTAATGCTTCACACACAAGCTCTCATCTGCTCTTCACAACATCCTTTATTGAATAGTTATCTCCCTTTGACCAATGTGGACACAGACTCAGTGACTTAATTATAGTTACGTGCTAGTAAATTAGGGAACTGAGACTCACACCCAGGTCTTCAACTCCAAATCAAGTCCTCTTTTTCTACACCATGTCCCTTCCCCTAAGACATCTATGATACACTGGTTCACTCTATAAACTGCCTGGGAGACAACCACCTGCCCTGGGTGAGGACCCATCTTGTCAAGCATCTGAGTGAGAATCTTAATTTCATTGGCTCTTCTACTCATGAATTTTTTTTTTAGTTAAAATTTTATTTTAAGATAATCATAAATTCAGATGCAGTTGTAAGAAATAATACAGAGTGATCTCGTGTACCCTTACCCAGTTTCCCCCAATGATATCATCTTGTAAAACTATAGTACAATAGCCCTTTACAACTACTAACCTGTTCTCCAGTTAAGTTTCTCGTTTTGAGAATATTATATAAATGGAACCATACAGTGTACAACCTTTTAGAATTGTCTTTTTTTCATTCATCATAATTTTCTAGAGATTCATCCAGGTTGTTACATGTATTAATAGTTCATTCCTTGATTTCATCTCAGAATGCCTTGATTTCTCCTTTAATCCTAAAGGCTATTTTCACTGGGTATAGACTTTTGGGTTGACAGTTCTTTTCTCTCAGCACTTGAAAAATTCTGTGCCACTTCCTTTTGGCTCCCATCGTTTCTGATGAGAAACATTTGTCATTCATACTGTTTTTCCTTATAGTATTGTTTGTCTCTTACTGCTTTCAAGACTTTTTTTTTTTTGGTCCTTAGTTTTCAGAGGCTTAATTATTATGCTTCTTGGCATGTATTTCTTTGTGTTTATCCTGTTTGGGATTACCTCAGCTTCTTGAATCTAGTTTTATGTCTCTCGCTCAGTTTGGGAAGTCAAGTACTTTTTCATTAGGGCCTTCATTTTCTTCTCCTTCAAGGACTCCAATGACATAAATGTTAGATCTTTTGCTATAGTCCTATAGACATCTGAGGCACGTTCATTTTTTTCCCCCCCCCAGCCTATTTTGTCTCTGTTATTCAGATTGGGTAAATTCTATTGTTCTATCTTCCAGTTCCCTGATTCTTTCCTCTATCCTCTTGATTCTGTTATTAAGACTATCCATTGAGTTTTTTTTATTTTGGTTATTGTATTATTCCATTCTAAAATTCCATTTAGTTATTCTTTATTACTGTCTATTTCTCTGCTGGGATTTTCTATTTCCTTGCCGAGAGGCTTTCTTTTTTTTTCTTCTTCTTCTTCATTTCCTTCAAACATGTTTGTTGAAGCATTTTTATCATGGCTGCTTTAAAATTTTTATCAGATAACATCTCCATCATCTCAGTGTTGGCATTTACTGATTGTTTTTTCCTCATTCAGTCTGAGAGCTTTGTTCTTGGTATTGTGAATCATATCTACTTGAAACCTAGATATTTTCAGATTTCAGATGTTATGAGACTGGATCTTATTTAGATCTTCTGTTTTTGCTGACTTTCTTTGACACAGAAGGCAAAGAGGGGGGTGCTGCCTCATTATTGCCAGGCAGAAGTCCAGGTTCCCCACTCAGTCTCCATTGACACCAGGGTAGGCGGCGGGGGGGGGGAGCTCCTCATTACTACTGGGTGGCAATGAAGTTTCAGCTCCCAATGTGGTACCCACTGACACGATCACGGGAATGGCCTCATTATTGGTGAGAGATGGTGAAAGTCCTGACTCTACTAGATCTCTGATACCACCCCAGTGGGTGGGGGGGGCTTCATTACTGCCAGGTGGGGGCTTCCATTGACACCATGGGGGAAGACATGCATCATTACCAGGCAGAGGAATGAAAGTCCCAGCCTCTTACTTGGACTTCTCTGACAACACTACGCTGGTGGCTTAGGTGTTAGGCCACAGTTTTTTTTCTGCAGTGTTTGGCTGAAGTAGAGTGGTTATTGTTTAAAAGTATTTCGTCTTGCTAGGCTACCGCTTTTCTGGTTCTCTGGCTACAGAGAACAGACCTTTTTGGAGATTTTTGTCTGCAGCCTTTATGCTTCTGGGTTGCTAGCATTTTGAGCTCTAAATCTGTGATATATGAGGCAAAAATAAAGCCAGGGTACTCATTACCCTAGCCTGATCCCTAGCCAGTCTTCTTCTTTCTCTCCACCTTTCAGCTTATGTTTATTTTATATATAAAACCCATAGTTTTTAGTTATACTTAGCGAGAGGAATAGGGAAAAATATGTCTACTCCATCATTCCAGAAGCAGAAATCTGAAAGAATTTTTAAAAAATAATATTTTATTGTGTTCTAGGTCGAAGTTTACATGGCAAATTAGTTTCCCGTTTAACAATTTTTGTGCAACATGTTCCATGATATTGGTTACATTTTTCACAATGTCTCAACATTCTCATTATTTCCTTTTTTTTTTTTTTCCTGTTTCCGTTAATCTAGCTTCCTTGCCCCTCCTTAGCTTCTCATCTTTGTTTTATGGTAAGTGTTGACCTTTTGGTCTCATGTAGTTGAGTATTTAAGGGACCACAGTATTCATGGGTGATATTGTTTATTTTATAAGCCAATCTATTGTTTGCATGAAAGGTGACCACTGGGGATGGCTTCAGTTCCAAGTTCAAAGAGTATATTAGGACGATAGTCTCCAGGGTTCCTTTAGTCTCTATCAGTCCTGAGAGAATGGTTTTTAGCAATGAAGCTTTTTTTTTTTTAATGAGACTAATATCAAGAACAGCATAATCCTGTTTACTCTAAGTCAATAAAAACTACAGATATTTTGTATAGTCAAAGGCATAAGAATGAAATCAGCATTGACCACCCTGTTCTGTGACACATCAATAGTTGTGCCATGAGAAAAATATTCCTCTGTGACCAAAAACACCTGAGAAAGGCTGCATTCTATATCCTCTCTTTGGGAGTCTCCATCCAATTAGCATACTAAAGGCTCTGAGAAGATCTGCAGTAAAGACAGTGCTTTGTTTTTTTAACTTTTAAATTTAACTTTTTTATCTAGTGTCTCCCAAATTAAATTCAGCATAAAACATATTTTCCCAGAATATTTAATAATATCCTGTGTTGTGCCCATTTGGAAATATTGAGCTGCATTATGCTGTTGTCTCAGGGCCCAGCCTGGGAGGAGACTAGAATCTTACTATGGGATCTCCTCCCAGGTTCCCAAGTGCATGGACATTCTGCCCTGATAGAATCTAAACAGCAGGGTGATAAGGAAACACAGTAATCCTTTTCAGTCTCCCAATCCTAGCCATCTTACCTTCTTTTTTTAAGAAAAATCTGCATAACACCTCTACAGGGTAAGAGGTGTGGAAAATATTACTATCCCCATTTTACAGGCGAAAAACATAGGCCCAAAGAAATAAAAGTATGTTCCTGGAAGGGACATATCGAGAACCGAAGCCTTCGAATTATAAATACCCTTCATAGTAACTTCATAAAGAGTCCTGTACTTTCTGACTGGATCCCTGTCCTGCCAGATGTGGGTGGTCTGACTCCTGGATGTGCCCTCTACGTTCCTGTGCCCTGTGTTCTAGTCAGGCCTCTCTTGGGCCTCCCCAAGAGCAGCACACCCAAGAAATTTCTAGAACATTGCTCCCTGACCCACACAGGGCTCTGCCAGGACAGCTTTTTTGCTTTCCAGAAACCTTTGTTCCATGGAAAACAAGTGTTGTTTTCCTGAACAAAACCTCCGGGGAGCTGAGGGGAAGCTAGAATCCTAAATACAGGATGAGGATCAAAACTGCTCCCTGACCCTCACTTCCTCTTCTGCTATCACAGCAATACGAGAAAGGAAGTGGCCATGACTTCAGAAAGCAGATTTACTGGGAAGTGATATTTCCAGTAAACACAGCATCCAAGCAGCATATTCCTGCTCCCCAGAACAACACAATAGCAGATTGTCTGCCTTGTTGCCTTCAGGGAATCAGCAGGAGAAAATGACTACTCTCTTATTTTGAAGAAGGGTCAGCATGGAGGCAAATGGCCCCATAAAATGAAATAGTGAATGATGCTATAATGACTAAACATTTGTCCTAGTAAAGAGCTCCTATCTAAAGCAGTTTATATTTATCTTCCTCCATGGTTATGTCCTAGCCTCCCCTTTTCTCTGAAAGTGACCAGAGAGGCTTGGCAGTTCTTTGGTGGAGGAAGAGACTGGAGAGAGAACAAGCGGTTCTGTGGTTGGCATTTCTGGTCTGACTGACTTTGCCAGGAGAAGGAATTTGCTGTTGCCCTGCAATTAGTTCCTCCTTCCTACTTAGCAAGTCTCCTGGCTACTAAGATCATTAACTGAGGCGTTAGATTCTTAAATACTTCTCGCACCGGCCAGGCCTGACTGCTGAAATAGCTACAGGAGTCCTTTGCTGTAAGTCATTGACGGCTGCTATTAAAATCCAGCTATAACCTGTAAGCGGTGGAATAGTGTCAATTATTTACCCTTGAGCTTTAGCTTGGATTAGTTTGTCCAGTTTGGCCGGAAAGGCTTAAGGAATCAGACATGGACACAAATCGGGAAGGAGGTAAGAAAAACATGGAGCACGTTCCGAATGGAAAGCCCAAGAGGGGCCCAGAACAGTCACTGTGGTCAGTCTGGGGCTAGCATTAGAGCACTGGGAACCTGAGGTAGGCCAGGGAAGGCACCGTGAAAGAGATGGAGGGAGTTTAAAAGTCAGGGAGAAGCACAGTAAACCAGGCTCAGACCATGGCTCTGTCTGCAGCCAGGACTGGCACAAGCGCCCTCATCCAGGTGGAGCTAAGGGGAAGGAACATGGAGAGTGGAGAGAGCCAGGTTCTCCTCCAGATTCTGACATCACTGACAAGGTGTGTGGCCTGGGTCAATTGTTTCACCTTCAATACAATTTCCTTTTTGGGCTAGATAACTTTCAAGGCCACTTACTTCCAGCTCTAATGTTCCAGGGTTTTTAAAAAATATTTTGGAATATTTCTTATTTTCTTCCCCCCTTCCTGCCCAGATTTGTATTTTTATTACATATTCACCTCAATCAACTACAGAAGTATGTAATGAAAAAGTGAAAGACCCCACCCAGCCTCCCAGTTTTACTTCCCTGGGGCCATTGCCTCTTTGGCTTCTTTATTTCCAGACTTTCAGAGCAGTTCAAATTCACAGTCTGCTCCTTCCCAGCTGTGAGGCCTTGGACACAGCTTTCCTCTCCCGCCTCAGTTTCCTCATCTATAAAACTAGGACAATAAGAGCACCGACTTCCTAGGAGTTGCTACTCTGAATGAACACATATATACACTCACAACAGTGGTTCTCATATAGTATTCACTGCGTGTTAATTGTTGTTATTGCAGCTGACCTCCTCCACGCACACAGTACCAGTAACCAGCCAGTTGCTATCAAGTCAGCTCCAACTCAAGGCAATGACACCATGTCTGTCAGAGAAGAACTGCACTCCATAGGGTTTTCAATGGCTAATTTTTCGTATGTTGACTGCCAGGCCTTTCCTCTCTAGCACCTCTGCTGAGAAGGTGGACTTGAACCTCTAACCTTTCTATTCGCTGCCAAGTGCACTAACCATTTGCAGGGTCTCCTCTGCACACAATAAGGGAAGAATAAATATAGCAGACCTGGATGTTGCCTGCCAGGAGCTCACAGTCTAAAGGTAAATGCCAGGACCCACTTTGTGTCTGCTGCATGCTCCTCTGTGTACATTTTGCAGAAAGAAGAAAATGCTGGTGAGATCAGAGAGTATATAAGGAGCTTCCCAGGATGGGCCGACATCACAGTTTGCACCCCTTCACCTATACAGAGTCCTCAGAAGGAAACAGGGCAATCGGTTAAAAAAAAAAAAAAAAAAAAAAAACTTTAAAAGGGCATTTCAGAAAAAGCAACAGAGGGAAAACTGAATTTCCTTTAGTAACTGTGTGTGTGTGTGTGTGTGTGTGTGTGTATGTGCGTGTGTTTTCTAATCCATTCCATGCAGAAATACCCAATCAGACATTGCCTGGCATTGGATACTATGCAGCAAGGAACTGCTTCTTGACTCAGCAAATGAAATCCCTCCTGTCCCCATGCACCCCTGCCTCCCCCAGGTTATAGCCCTGACTTCTTCAGCCTCTACCTGAAAATGAGCTGGCTTATCTTCAGGGCTTCTCCACCAGGGTCCCAGCCCGAATTCATGTCCTGTCCTATCTTCCAGCTCTTATCCCAACAGCTCACTGCTGGGCTGATTTGGTGGGCTGGCTGAAGCTCCCAGTCAATCTTCCTCTGGGTGCCAGCTGCCCTTTCCTCTGATTCCTTGATGATTGTACATGTAAAAGGGCATCAGGCGGCCATCTAAGATACAACTATTGGTCTCTACTCGTCTGCAGCAAAAGAGAAACAAGGAAATCAAAGATTCAAAGAAGAAACTAGTCTATAAGACTAATAGCCTACATGAACTACGACCTCATCTACGCTGAGACCAGAAGAAATAGATGGTGCCGGGCAACCATTACCAACTGTTCTGATCAGGGCCACAATAGATGGACCTTGATAGAATGGGGAAAAATATGTGGAACAGAACCTCAAATTTCTAGTAATAATAATAAGAAAAAATTTGTGTGTGTGAAGAATGTAACCCGTGTTGCTGAACAATTTGTATAGAAATTGTTGAATGGGAACCTAAACTGCTATGTAAACCTTCACTGAAAACACAGTATTATTTACAAAAAGAAGAAAAAGAAGGACATCAGGGACTGGCTGGGAAAACATGACTTTGGAGTCAGACAAACCTGGCTTGAATCCCAGTTGCTTTATTTGTTGTATGATCTTGAGGACCTGACTTAACTCCTAGAGGTCTCAGTATCCTTATCTATAAAATAAGTTAACAACAGCGTCTGTTTCATAGACTTCAGCAAAGATTAAACGAGATGATAATGTAGATAAAATGCCTAGCATCATGCCTAGCACATAGGTGATGCTCAATAAAATTTATTCTCCTTTTCCCATTGCAGTTGCATGTTTATCTGGCTGTCTGCCCCACTAGAATGTGAGCTCCCCAAGGACAAGCACTATGTCTTAGCCGTCTCTGTAGCGCTGGCTCTCTGTGGCTCCAAGCTCTAGAACAGTGGTGGTACGTAATATCAAGTGTGATATAGCAAATCGGCAGTTTAGGTCATGCTCAGCTGGGTGGTTCTTCTGATCCTGCAGGTCATCTAAGCTGTGAGTCTGAGGGTAGATTAAGGAGTGAGGGATGGACCATGTGTCTGTCATCAACCAGCAGCTGGGCAGGGTTTTGAGAGAGGTCAGAAGTGTAGAAGATCTCTAGAGGTCTAGACTAGAAACTGGCATATGTCATTTACACCAAAGTAAGTGATAAGGCCATTTCAGAATCACGGGGTACAGAAATAGATACTACCTTTTGATTGGAGGAGTGGCAAAGTCAAATTTTAAGGGTATATTTTCAGAGGAGGGTAGGGAATTGTAACCATTTTTGTAATCTATCACAGCCAGTAAAGATTTTTTGAATGAGAGGTTAGTTAGATGGAAAAAAATGAGCCAAAAGGGCAAGAAGAAAAGTCCAATTTACATCCTCACAGTCACAGACAAGACACTTAAATTCTAGGTTGCCCGATATAAGCAAGATGAAAATTGACCTCTCAAACCATTAAGTAGTTGAGCATTCTCTAAGGTGCGGCAAAGAGAATATGTGCCAATTGGGGGATAAATCAAGACACTTCTCTCCTGGTGTCTTGGGAAGGCAGATGAGCCTGGATTTATCAAGGACACTCAGTCTCTTGACAGCAGTATAATTCCAGACCCCAGAGTCATTAATCAGCAATCCGCTGATGACCAAGGGAGTCCATAAACTGCTAGCTCTCTCTGTTCCAAAATTGATTCAACTTAAAAACAATTATTTAAATTCTACATACTTGAGCATTTGGCTTTGGAGAAAGAAAAAATAAATAAATAAAAGAAGTTTGCATTTTTTTTTTTTATTAATCTCTACTTTCAGAACATCTTTTATTAGCCTTTCAATAATTTGGTGAATGTTTTTTGTTTAATACACACATGTGCACACATATAACATCTATACAAGAGACTCTTATCAACATCCCTACAGCTGCGATCTCAGAAAACTCACTCAGTGATGAGTCAAGGGGCCCATCTAACCTGAGAAGGAGTTGTGAAGCCACCAGCATGGAGTTAGGGAACCTCCATGGAGTCGGTTCCCAGGGAAGCTAAGTAAGCCTTCACTTGTGTGTAACCATTATTTCCACATGTTCTCCATCCTTCTGGATCACTCTTTTCCTCAATACCAGATAAAATATATCCAGCAAATATCCCCCATTCCACCTACTTAAGGAAGCCCAGCACCTACCCCACCCTCCCGTATATCTCTGAATTTGCAGGGGCAGGAGGTTCCCATTCTTCCGGTCAGTGCCTGCTGCAGGCTGCTTCCTCACTACAACCCCAATGTTATGCACTGAATTGTGTGTCAACTTGGCTAGGCCCTGGTTCCCAGTATTGTGTGGTTGTCTACCATTTTGTGATCTGATGTGATTTTCCTATGTGTTATAAATCCTACCTAGGGACCTTCCCCCAGCCCTAGGAAGTGGACATATAACATCACCTTACAGCTGAGACACCTGCAGCTCAAAGAGGGGAGTGATTTGCTCACTGAGAACGGCATGTCCATCTTCTGAGTCCTGTGAGTCCCATCAACGTGACGGCTGAAATTTCAGTCAGTCAAACCTAGGTTCCCATCCTGGCCCTGTGACCTTGAACACAATCTCTCTGCACCTGTTTCCTCATCTCTACACCTGGAAGGACTGCCTCCATAGCATCTACGTCGTGGGGTTAATTGTTGTGAGGATAAACATATGATTAGCACAGTGATTGGCACAAAAACATTCTGATAACTAATAATATTTCCAACCCTGCACAGGTGCACAGAGCAGGGCCTCCCCTGGCCCAGGGTCCTCCCCTCCCCACCTAGCATGAGAAGGTCTGAGGCAGGAGTGCTGCTCAGCCATTGTAGTCTGCAGCTTGCTGAGGTGGCCTGGTCAGGAAAGGAATTTTATGCAGAGGAGCTCATGGGTTTGCAAAGCCTGGATTCCTCTAGTCCCTGCCCTCCCACCACCTCAGAGAGTCTATTATTAACCCTCAGCAAAGCAGAGGGCAGGGAAGCCTCCAGATAATTCCCTGTTTGTCCTCCACCACCACTGTCAATTTGAGTCTCAATGGGCTTCAAGGACTGCGTTGTTAACTACTCAGAGCCTCTCAGTGGCCTGGCCTCACACTAGGGCCAGCTGCAGCCGCTGGGCTGGCACAAGACTGCAAAAAGCAGAGGGTGACCCTATGCCCTGCCCCAGCCTTCTTGGGGTTCTGCCTGGACAAGAACCCTTTTCAGAGCCATGAATCCAGTTGTGGAACAGGCCTATGATTGTACACGTTGTCTTAAAGAGGTTTAGCAAACATAATTTCCTCAGCAAACCCCTGACTAACATTGACTCTGGAAGCCATCACACCCGGGCCCCACAGGGAAACCATTGTGGCCCAGCCTGAGCAGCTCTGGATTCCAAACCCTGGAGCTGACTCCTGTCACCCAGGCTCCAGGCCCACCTCCCACCCACTCAGAAAGGAGGACATCTGCCCTTATGAAGCACCATTGTATGCTAATCTGTGCCCTCTCCTCACAGTGGAGGGGCTGTGCCCTGTAAAAATACCCCAAGTCTCTGCCTTCAAGGACTCAGTGAATTTTTCCCAAATTTATCTCTTTACCTATCAGTTCTAAGCCCATCTGCTCTGATGTCTTCAGTTCTTACCCTGAATCCCCACAACCATCTCTGCCTTTCCCAGCCCCTTCAGAGGGAGTAGCGTGACAAGATCCTGGCTCTCAATAAGCTCCCTCAGCTACACCCTGGTTCACTGCCAAGCACTTCCTGTTTATCACAGCCTTGCCCGAGGATAAACAGCCAGCTCCAGGGCTCATGCCCAGCTCTACCGCAGCACACCTTCTCTCTTCTCGTGGAAATATCACAAGTGTCAGAGTTCATCCTTAAATGTTACAGGGATCTCAACCTACCCCAACATGCCCCCTTCTGGACTGGGTCTGTTTATCTATGACAAAAAAAAAAAAAAAAATGACATTGGTAACCCAAAAACTGCACTCCTGACACCCAGAGCTGGAGTGGGAGAATTTCCTTTGTTTTTATTAAAGCTTTATTTACCACCAGCTGAGCGTAGTGCTGCAAAGGGCCTTAAAGCTTAGTACGCCCAGCCCCTGGGGACAGTAGTGATTCACTGTAGATTTCTCACCTTCCTTGCGTTTCAGATCAATGTAGTTCACGCACAGGCACGGCCCCTCTGATCGGTGGAGGCTTGATTATTGCTAACAGACCAGGAAGAAAAGCCTGTGATCTACTTCTGAAAACCAACCAACGAAAACTCAACGGAAAACCCTGTGGGTCACGATGGTCCAGCCCCCAACTAATCATAGGGACAGTGCAGGACCGGGCAGCTTTTCATTTGGTTTTGTATGAGGTCACCATGGTGTGGGGTGCGTAGCAGCTAGAAACTAGTCCAGTTCCTTGTTTTATAAATTAAGAAACTAGAGTAAGAATGTACGCCAAGGGACATAGCTGGGACTGGAGTTTAAATTGCATGGCCCTCAGTACATTATTGTTCCCGCTCTGCCTTGATAACAAGATTGGAAACTGGAGTCGTATCAGAAGCACTGCCCTTACCAGAGGATCTGAGCCCCATCTGGAACAAGAAGGAGCTTGCAGAGCTGAACCTGGGGCCTGGAATGTGCAAGGAGGGGTCCTTGAAAGAGGTTCAGGTCGGGAGGCAAAACTGAAGTCAGACACAGGCACAGACTGATCAAGAGGCCTTCAGAGAGATGAGGCAGAGGAGGAGAGTCCAGGTGTGAGGCCTGGGATGGTACTGGGTTTGGCTTTGAGGCTAGGAGGTAGGGCTTGAAGAGCAAGTCACTTGTGGCCATGGGAATGGTTAAGTAGCTAATGGGAGTGCTCCTGCTTCTCTGTTCTTATAAAACTAGATGGCTGCCTGAATTGTTCAACTCCACCAGTTTGGAATCTGGTTTTTTTTTTTTCTACTAACATAGGAGAAGCTTGTTATCCAGCTCGAGATTAATCAGTTTCAAAATTAGCATAAGCTGTTCTGTTTTTGTAGGTGCTTAATAGTATGAACCAGATATAATAGGGTGGGTTAATAGTATGAACCAGGCCCCACATGATCGTCCCTCCCAACTCCCAGCCTAGGCCTCTTCCTACTGGGGAGCCTGATTTCTTTGAAAAAATATGGTATCTTTGACATGTCTATGTTTCTACCCTTCTGGCCTTGCCTGTGTGGATAAAATGGGAACTGAGGATTAAGCTAATTTTTAAAATCCACCTAGCTCCATGAAAAGCAGCAGGTCCTACAGTGGGGACAGATTGGCCAGCCAGCAGTCCCCCAGCCAGCTCATACTTGGACCCATTACTCTGTGACTCAGTTTCTCCAATTGTAAAAATCAGAATAGAAGATGGAGAGCAGATTTGCCTAGTGAAAGTGAATTTTCTGGGTTCCCCACTTGCCCAGGCTCTTTTCAAGGCTTGCAAATAGTCTATTTATAATTTTTGTATTCCTTTTCTTAAAGAAGGTCTCAAATTTTATATACCTATGGCTCTGCAAAACTTGATCCCACCCCAGAAACCACTAACGAGTCACAGTTTGAAGAAGGAAACCAAATTCCTTGAGAGAAAGGCTAGAAGCTCTACAAACTTATCTCTACTTTTGCCAACTCCTTTTCTTTCCACCACTAAACATGTTGAAGCTGCTGGTAGCAACAGCAGGCTAACACCAGATATTCATTAGCATCATTCTATTTGAAAAGCTACAGAGATTTGAGTTACAGTGGTGTCTATTATTAATGAAGAGATAAGGAGCTTCCACTGTGAAAAATAAAAGGAAGCTCATACAAAATTCAACTTGGCTAATTTTACCTGAAGTTTGCAAAGCAGGAGGAAACCAGGAAGAAGAGAAAAGAAATAGGGAAGCGCTGAAGCAGATAAAGATTGGGTTAGAAAAAGCCATCCCTTCATCCTAAACCCCATTACAGTATGAAGGAAAAAAACCATCCATCCCCTGCTGATCGTCTAAGTACTGATTGAGATCACAATATAGAAAAGACCTCCTTCTGTCCTGAAAGGTTGCACGTTGTGGTATGAGGGGATTCACTCATTCACTGTTCATTTGGCAAGTGTTTTAAGTATTCGCTGCACTTGGTGCTGGGGACACGATGACCAGCACAGCAGACATGGCCCCTGCCCTCCCTGGACTCAGCCTGGAAGGAAATACAGACACAAGCAAAGAGGCAATTGCAGTTTAGTGTCATTTGAGCTTTTATAGAAGAGGATACTAGAAGCACACAAAGCGAGGTATCTAATCCAGACATGGGGAGCTGGAGAGGACTGCTGCAGTGAAGTGAGGAACCATCTGAAGCCTGCAAGATGAGAAGGCACTCACTAGGTGATGTAGAAGTGTTTTAGGAGCATGTTTGATTTGATTTAGTAGGTGCTGGAAAATATAGGATTTTGAAAGTCTTAGTAAGGAGTGTGGGCTCTACCCTGAAGGTAATGAGAGTGACTTTATGAAAGCACTCAGATGGGTGCAGAGTGGACTAGAGGGAAGCCAGGATTAGGATATAAGGAGACCAGTTAGGAGGCTGTGGCAGTAACTGAAGCAAAAGATGATAGTGGTCTAGATTCAAGTTGCAACCGTGGGAGAAAGAGATGTGTATTGCTTCAAAACTATTTAAGAGACTCAATGGACATGCTTCGGTAATTGGTTGGAGGTGAAGTGTGAGGTATACAAGGAATCTAGGGTGGCTTCAGGTATGTCTGGCTTCAGCAGTGGGACAGCCAGATGGTAGAGCCATTTGGAAAGACAGTGACTCCAGAAGGAGCATGTTATTGACTCTGAACTGAGCTTGGCTATTAGGATAAAAAAAGGCTTCAGAATTCACAGCAGAAGGCCAAGGTGAAAGGACAAAGAAAAATGAAAAAAAAAAAAAAAAAAAGGAAGTTATGGAGGTCAGGGCAGAGGAGGAAAAGAGGTTGAGAAGGTCAGTTGAAAGATGTCTAAATGGGAAAAGCAATAACAAAATCATAAAAAATCATAAAATACAGACACATGTACAGAATATATGCAAAGAAAAGATACATGCCCATGTGGGCAGTAGCTAATGCTTCCTAGTATGATTACTGATGATTTGATTTTCCTTCTCTTGGCTTAAGATTCCTAAAAAAACTAGGTGACACAAATAATTTGCACTTGTCTCCTAACCTAAAGGCTGGTGGTTCAGACCCGCTCAGTGGTGCCACGAAAGAAAGCCCTGGTGATCTGCTTCTGTAAAGACTGCAGATAAGAAAACCCTACGGAGCAGCTCTGTTCTGTGACACACGTGGCTGCCGTGAGTCGCAATGGGCTGGATGGCAACAGGTTGGGTTTTTTCTCTTGAAGTGGCTGTATTTGCAAAACTAAAGATTGTCCAATAACTGTGTGATTTTTTTTTGTAATAAAAACTAAAGTTAGTTTTGAAAAGTGGTTATGTAGGTGAGGGAAGATTATTGAAAGGCTTTTAACTTAAAGTGAAACACTTAATTGGAAAGAACAATAAAGATAGTGGACAGCTAACAGGCAAGTAAAATGATTCACTGCATCATCAGCTTGACTGCATATTGGAATCACCTGCAAAGTTTAAAAGTTACTGATCCTGGGTCCTACCTCCAGAGAGTCTGATTTAATTGACAGGAGGTGTGGTCTCAGGCCTGGAGACTTTTAAATACTCCCCAGGTGATTCTAAGGTCAGCAAAAATTAGGAAGTGCAAATGTAATTAATAAGATGAAGGATAACTTTTTAAAATAGCATTTTGAATTAATTAGAAAGGAGCAAGATTCTTGGGAAGAAGGTCATTGTGCGTTCATTAGACAGGGT
Organism: Loxodonta africana; assembly: GCF_030014295.1. NCBI lineage: Eukaryota > Metazoa > Chordata > Mammalia > Proboscidea > Elephantidae > Loxodonta > Loxodonta africana. The sequence goes on along the minus strand of NC_087347.1, from coordinate 88,783,999 downwards.
CAAAGATTAGCAATGGGATGGTACCCCACTGGGTCTGACAGTGTCAGTCACACGGTATGCACTGAGATGATAGCTGGATGAAGTGAACCAAAAAAAGAGGAGCTCCAAGAAACTCTGCAAAAACTAGAGGCATTTTACATGGGAGAAAATCTGAGGTCCTGGAGGTCTCAACACAGTTAAGAACAGATGGCAAACTGGAATACTCATGCATTGCTGGTGGGAATGTTAAATGGTTCAGCTGCTGGGGAAAACAGTTTGGCTGTTCCCCAAAAAGTTAAACATAGGATTACCACAGGACCCAACAATTCACTCCTAGGAATATACCCCAAAAAATTGAAAACAGGGACTCAAACACATACTTGTATAGGAATGCCCATTGCAGCATTATTCACAATAGCAAAAAGGGGGACAACCTAAATATCCATCCATGAATAAATGGATATACAATACGTGGTGTATATAGCCAATGGAATATTATTCAGCCATGAAAATTAATGAAGTACTGATACATGCCACAACTTAGATAAACTTCAAAAACATTATACTAAATGAAAGACCAAGGCCGGGGCCGACTTCGGGACAGGCCACCAATTGCTCATATGCAAGTTCAAGTTGAAGCTGAAGAAAATCAAAACAAGTTCTCGCGAGTCAAAATACGACCTTGAGTACATCCCACCTGAATTTGGAGACCATCTCAAGAATAGATCTGACATGTTGAACATTAATGACTGAGAAGACCAAACGAGTTGTGGTATGACATCAAGGATATCATACATGAAGAAAGCAAAAGGTCGTTAAAAAGACAGGAAAGAAAGAAAAGACCAAAATGGATGTCAGAAGGGACTCAGAAACTTGTCCTTGAAAGTAGAGTAGATGAAGGGAATAGAAGAAATGAAGAAGTAAAAGAGGCGAACAGAGATTTCAAAGGGCACCTGGAGAAGACAAAAAGTAGTAATAATGATATATCCAAAGACCTGGAGTTAGAAAACCAAAAGGGAAGAGCACACTCGGAATTTCTCAAGCTAAACTGAAGATAAATTCAAACCTCGAGTTGCAAGTTTCCAGGATTCTAGGGGCAAAACATTGAATGACACAGGAAGCATCAAAAGAAGATGGAAGAAATATAGTCTTTGTATGAGAAAGAATTGGTCAACATTCAACCATTTCAGGAGGTAGCATATGATCAAGAACCAATGGTACTGAAGGAAAAAGCCCAAGAAGCACTGAAGACTTTGGTGAAAAACAAGGCTGCAAGAATTGATGGAATTCCAATTAAGATGTTTCAACAAACGGAGGCAGCTCTGAGGGTGCTCACTTGTCTATGGCAAGAAATTTGGACAAGAGCTACATGGCCAGCTGACTGGGAGAGATCCATATTTGTGCCCATTCCAAAGAAATGTGATCCAACCGAATGCAGAAATTATCCAACAATATTATTAATATCACATGCAAGTAAAATGTTGCTAAAAATAATTCAAAAACATTTGCAGCAGTACATTGATAAGAAAATTCCTGGAATTCAAGCTGGATTTAGAAGAGGACATGGAACAAGCAATATCATTGCTGATGTCATCTGAATCTTGGCTAAACGCGGAAAATACCAGAAAGATGTTTACCTGTTTTATTGACTATGCAAAGGTATTTGACTGTGTGGATCATAATGAATTATGGATAACATTGTGAAGATTGGGAATTATGGAAACTTAATTATGCTCTTGAGGAACCTGTACATAGACCAAGAGGTAGTTGTTTGAACAGAACAAGAGGATACTGTGTGGTTTAAAATCAGGAAAAGTGTGTGTCATGGTTGTATACTTTCACTATATTTATTCAATCCATATGCTGAGCAAATAATCCAAGAAACTGGACTATAGGAAGAAGAATGGAGCATCAGGACTGGAGGAACACTTGTTAACAGCCTGCGATGTGCAGATGACACAACCTTGCTTGCTGAAAGTGAAGGGACTTGAAGCACTTACTTATGGAGATCAAAGAGCACAGCCTTCAGTATGGATTATATCTCAACATAAAGAAAACAAAAATCCTCACAAGTGGTCCAATAAGCAACATCATGATAAACGGAGAAAAAATTAAAGTTGTCAAGGATTTCATTTTACTTGGATCCACAATCAACACCCATGGAAGCAGCAGTCAAGAAATCAAATGACTTATTGCATTGGACAAATCTGCTGCAAAAGACCTCTTTAAAGTGTTCAAAAGCAAAGATCTCACTTTGAGGACTAAGGTGCACCTTACAGAAGCCATGGATGGTGTTTTTCATCACCTCATATGCAGGCAAAAGCTGGACAATGAAAAAGGGAGACTGAAGAAGAACTGATGCCTTTGAATTATGGTATTGGCAAAGAATACTGAACATACCATGGACTGTCAAGTCTGTCTTGGAAGAAGTACAGCTAGAGTGCTCCTTGGAAGCAAGGATGGCAAGACTTCATCTCACATGCTTTGGACATGGTATCAGGAGGGACCAGTCCCTGGAGAAGGACATCATGCTTGGTAAGGTGGAGGGTCAGCAAAAAAGAGGAAGACCCTCTATGAGATGGATTGACACAGTGGCTGCAGCAGTGGGCTCAAACATAGCAATGATTGAGAGGATGGCGCAGGACCAGGCAACGTTTCCTTCTGTTGTACAGAACAGGCTCGATGGCACCTAACGACAACAACAAATGAAAGAAGCCAGATACAAAGGGTGACATACTGCATGATCACATTTATATGAAATATTTTGGATAGGTAAATCCACAGAGGCAGAAAGCAAATTGGTGGTTGGGGGGGGGCGGGGAGTGGAGGATGGGGCGGGTGCTGACTGCTTAATGTGTATTCTGAGTTTCCTTTTGGTGTGATGAAAATGTTTTGGAACTAGATGGAGGTGGTGGTTGCACAGCATTGTGCATGTGCTAAATTGTACACATTAAAATGGTTAATTTTATGTTTTGTGAATTTCACCTCATTAAAGAGAGAAGAAAAAAAAAAAAAAACGAACAGGTGGCAGCTGGTGCCAACATCCAAAGGCAAGAAAGGAGCTCTCCTGTCTTAAGGATTTTTAAGCATCATTAGGCAAAGGACAGTGTTAACACAGCAACAAGCTGAAGGCCTTTAAGTCCATTTTCTACATCTTATTTAACCTTTTAAATTTTAAAATAAGGTAGCAAGAGCAAATGGTTTCCTTCTTAATAAGTAATTAATGGCATAGAATAGCTGAACCTTAAGAAAAAAAAAACTTAAAATTTAAAAAGCAGAATCAACACACTAAAAGTTTTTTTTTTTTTTTTACATGAAATAACTTGATTTTAGGAATCACTGGAGTAAAAAACAAATAAACCCCCACTGCCTGTTGAGTTGACTCCATCTCATGGCAACCCCATGTGTTTCAGAGTAGAACTGTACTCCACAGGGTTTTCAACGGCTGTGGTCTTACAGAAATAGGTCACCAAGACTTTCCTCTGTAGCAGTGCCACTGGGTGGAATTGAACCACCAAACTTTTGGTTAGCTGCCAAGCTCAAACCATTTGCCCCACCCAGGGACCTTCATCAAAGTAATGACAATGCTTACTGAAGTTTCAGGTCTCAGAGAAAAGGCATTTGTGGTGATGTGTGTAGTACTTTTACTTGTTACATTTCATTAAATTTGAAATGGCTTTGGTTGTAAGATGCACCGTTATTTTATGTATCACTAAGGAAAAAGAATCTTCCTAATTAAACTATGACACAATGCTTTCTTTCTTCATATTATTTTTACTTATTGGAAGAGCTTTTTTTTACATTTATTTAAACGTATATTGTTACTATATATCATTCTTACACATGCCTAAAAAAGACAAACGTAAGTGAAATAAGGTGTTTCTTAAAGCCTTTCACACTCAGAGTCTAACCCTGTTGAATTATATTTTAGTCACCCATGTCCATGTTTTTCTACATGATAACATTCTCTGAGTTTTCAAGTGCACAGGCAATGAGCTCTATTATTCCATATTCTCTTCTGAGCTGCTGACATCCATCTTTGGTTAGCACGTGTTAGGCAATCCTTGGTAACAACATAGTTCAGCTTTATCTGCTTGAGAGTATCTTCCCTTCTTAAGTCCTAGACAGCTATGCTTCTCCAATTTTCATGGTCTTACAAATCACCGGGGGATCTTGCTAAATAGCTCAGCAGGTATAAACTAGGTCTGGGCTTGGGCCTAAGATGCTGCAAACCTCACAAGCTGCAGGTGATGCTGACACTGCTGGTCCCAGGACCACAGTTGGAGTAGCAAAGCTATCAAACAGTTGCTTGTGTCCTTGCAAATAAATATGGAAGTGTGGTCATTCTTCCATGAAGTGTTTGCTTCATTGATATCAAATTTATGTCCTGCTGCTCTGTTTCCATGACCCTGTGCATATACAATAATTTTCCACCTCAGTGACAAATTGTGGTATAATCATTTTGAGAACATTTAAATGGCAATGAAACTCACATACGTAGCACCAATAAGGCACATAATTCATTAAGATGATGGAGTGTGAAGAGCTAGGACCAAGTTAGCCCACACACAGTTGGTGCTGTACCCGAAGCCAATTGTAAACATGCCATCGAAGTCGCACCCTGATGTCAGAGATGTTAAAAAGTGGGAAAATGTGCATTTTCAGATCAAGGAAATATGGAGAATTCACAGCAAACCTCTGTACTATTTTAGCCTCCACTCTGCAGAGTTTGTTTTGTTTACATTTAGGAAAATTCCAAAATCAGCATTAAGCAGTAGAAGAAAGAACAGTAATAACCCAGTGTTTTACAGTATCTCTGTGTATAACATTTTGGCTTTATCTATCTGAGTGGAGCAAGGATGGAAGGCCTCCAATGTATGTGTTGACAATGTGTGTGCTTACAGCTGATTTCTCAGTGGTCAGTCACCCGACTGCTTGTTGAAATGCCCAAGGTGGTTACCAGGGGTGGGTGGGAGGGAGGCGGAAAGGAAGACACATTGCTTAGTGGATGCTGAGTGTCTGTTAAAGGTGTTAGAAAAATTTGGGAACACTTAATGGTGATGGTTGAACAACACAATGAACATGTTCAATGTCATTGAATCGTACATGTGAAGATTGTTGAAATGGGTTTTGTTACCTATGTATTTTATTCATCTCTCAAGAGACGATAAAAGAAATGTACTTTTTTTTTTAATGCCTAACTCAGAAGTATTGTAAATGGTGATGGAAAATTTGGCAACCAATATGGGTGACAGTTGCACACTATGATTAACATAATCGCTGTCTCTGGATTGTACATGTGAAAAATGTTGAATTGACAAGTTTTATATATATATGTATGTATGTATGTGTGTGTGTGTGTATTTTACCACAATAAAAAAAAAGGAAATGCCTAACCCTGAGCTCCACCTAATCTACTGAAGCAACATCTCTGGGGTCCGATCCCTAGAAACTCTTTCACCAAATCCTGCAGGATTGAGGAAAAACTGGGTTAGTGTCTTCAAGCCTTCCTGCAGGGTTTAGTCTGTCACTCTCCAAGTAGGGGCATCTACCATGAACCAAATACTGTGACAGGTGATAAAAGGAACACTAAGAAGTCTAGCCAACCCCTCTTACAGAGCTTACATTCCAAACAGGTTGACAGAGATAACACTGCGTTATGTAACAACCCAGCATCACCTGGACCCAAGGGCAGCCACATCTGCAAGAGACCAAAAAAAAGACTCCAGAACCAGCGATCACGACATATGGTTTATTTGGGGAGCTTACTTTCTGGACAGTTGGCCCAGGGCGGTGGCTGGCCCAGTTTAGTGCTCCGCAACCACCTAGCAGGGGACATAAGCTTATATACCATTCCAGCTGGGGCTAAGACTCATTATTTTCCTCCCAAATCCGTGGGAAGCCAGCATTCCCACAGACTTCATGTCAGGCCCAGATGTTTTTCTTCTTGTTGCTAAGGCATTCCTTGGCCTTGGCCACGAGCCCAGTCATGACACTCCCAGCCTTGTACCTTAGCCTGAGTCCATCCCAAATTCATCCCCAGCATGCTTCAGGGAAGAGCAAAGCTGACTCTATTAGGAGGGGATACAAAAAAGCTGAATAGCATTACCCTATATACTGTGCTATGGGCATTGAAAAGGGGATTGAAAAAGAGAAAGAAGAGAGCTGCTTCCAATGGATGTGATTGGGAAAGGCTTTACGGAGAAGGTGGGAAATGTGCTGGGTCTTCAGAGATGAATAAAATGTGGATAGGACAGGAAAGGAAAAGTGTATTTCAGGCAGGTGGTACAGCATGAGCAAAGGCAAAGAGACAGAATAGCACTAGCCATGTTCCATATACAGGGTAGACCAGGTCTTCCAAAGGATGGTTCACGTAAAGGCGCCAGAAAATTATATGCTTGGAAAGCTTAAGGGGAGTGAGGTAATGACTCAGGAGAGCTTACTCTCTTGTTTCTGCTATCTTGGTTCAGGGTTTTTTAATTTGTTGGTTTTTCTTTTTCTTCCCCTTCCTCTCCTCTCCTCCTTCTCTTTCTCCTTCCCCTTCCCATCCTCTTCTTCCTCTCCTCCTCTTCTACCTTCTCCCCTCTTCCTCCTCCTGCTTTTTCTAAGATCTACTCACTCTTCCAGTTAGGAGGGAGGAAACCCAGGTCCTTTGATTTTTTATCAGTACATGGGCCATTTCTCTGTCCTCCTTTTCTTCCTGACTTTCCCTGCCACTCAACGTGTTTCTGAAGAGATTTCTCTGTCTGACTCCTGCTGAAGCTGGCGCTTGAGGAGAAATGAAAGCTCATTGCAACATTAACCTGAGCAAAACGTAACTAGAGAGGAAATTTTGCTGCTTTGTTGCAAAAAGCCCATGGTACCTCCCAAAAGCCAAAAGAAATGATTTTTTATTCATCTGCTGTTCGGGATTATCCACGCTCCCTTTCCTTAGCATGGATAATTGAGGGCTGGCTGTATTTGGATTTCAAAGCAGTTTGGACTTTATTGAAATCCAAGGCTCCCAGTTTGCTCCCCATCCCCTGTGGGCATCCATGGCTGTAATTAAATTGATCGGTTGTGAGTGGTTACCAGAAAAACACAATTGGCATGTTTATGTTGCACATGTGTTGCACACGTGGGACCAAAATGATAGGAACTGGTTTCCTTCAAGCAAGATGTCCTCTGTGCTGTGGCTCTGGGTATTGTTCTCCATGGACATTTCAGCTCTGCTTCCCCACCAAAGCCATCAGTGTATTTAACATCTTTTGGGGTGAGACCTCACTGTGGCACCAGTCAGGTCCCACAGTGATGCAAGCAAGAGATGCTAGAGATTATTTCTTGTTTTCTTTAAAAAAAAAATTTTTTTGTTTTTGTTGCCGAAAATACATACAGGGGAGCAAACAATTTATCAATTTCTACGTGTACAATTCAGTGACATGGATTATATTCAAGTTGTACAACCATTCTTACCCTCCTTTTCTAAATTGTTCCTCCCCCATTCACATAAACTCACTGACCCCTAAGCTTCCTATCTAACCTTTTGAGTTGCTGTTGTCAATTTTTTTTTAAGGTGAGCAAAACTTGGCCACCTCCCTCCACCACTCACTCACTCTCTCACACACACACACACACACACACCATGCTGGAGCTGAAGTTGTGAGTAAAGGAAAAGCTGAGTACAGCATGGTTAGGAAAAAAGTCTGTTCTCTGCAGGTGTCCATGCTTTTGCGTTTGATGGGGAAAGATGGCTGGCCTCTTCTAGGACACATGGGGCTTGGAGAGCAGCAAGTATATTGTTTTCAATAGAGCTTGCCCAGGGTGCAGAGGACAGATTGGAAAAAAGGAGAAGATCTGAGCTAGTCCTTCACCTGGACATGTTTACCACCTAGGGAAGAAGAGAGGAAATTTTTAAAAATTAAAACATGTGAACACATGCAAATGGAGTGTCTTAGTTTCCTAGAGCTGGTGCAACAGAAATACCACAAGTTGGTAGATTTAAAGAACAGAAATTGATTTTCTCACAGTTCAAGAGGCTAGAAGTCAAAATTCAGGGCACCAGCTATGGGAGAAGGCTCTTTCTCTCTGTCAACTCTGGGGGAAGATCCTTTTCTCTTTCAGCTTCTGTAACCCTGGCATTCCTTGGTTCCTTGGCCATCTTCTCATGGCTGCTTGCGTCACTGTTTCTGCTTGCATCTGTGTCTAATATACTCTTTATAACTCAGAAGTAACTAGGTTTAGGGCACACCCTACACTGACATGGCCTCATTAACATAACAAAGAAAACCCTATTCCCAAATGGGATTATATCCACAAGTACTGGGGTTACGATTCTAACACATGGCCGGTGGACACACACACATACACACAATTTAACCCATAACAAGAAGCATTTGAGGATGTTGTCTGTGGCTGTAGATGCTCCATATGATGCTGTAGGTGAGGGTTGAGCTGCTGGGAAGAGTGGAGGCCCCAGAGCCAGGTCATCACTGGATGGCCAAGGTGGCTGGGCAGACTTGGAAGGGCTGGGCTGTTGCGGCAGAATGACAGGCAGAAAGGTCAGAGCAGGACTGCACCCCTCTCCAGCTGGTCACCTTTGGAGGATATGCTAGCCAGTCTTCTGGCTCTCTCCATTGCTTTCCCACGCTGTGTTCCTCCTTGTTGGCAAGGGAGCTTTCCCTAGGCAGCCAGTCTCCAGAGGCCATGGACGGTGCTATCCTGAAGTCCACTGCCTGGATGGACCCAAGGCTCTGTTCAAGGTCAGAAGCAGGAAGTGGGCATTTGTGTGTGTTGGCGGGGGGCATAACTTCTTTGCTAAACGCGGAGCTAGGAAGTCAGTTGGGATCCCAGTACCCTTCATTTTCTGTCTCCCCTAAATCAAACCACAACAGCCTCTCTCTGGTTCCTCTCCCTACTACTTCTCCCACCATCAGCATACCTTCTTTTGTTTTTCTATCTAGCAACAGCTGGCCCGTGAGAAGGAATTTCTTTGATCAGCTCAGGAAGACACAGCTGTGTGTCCCATGGTGGCGCCTCCTCTCTTTCCCACCTTGGGCTCTTCTCTCAGTTCCTCTGCCTCGCACCGAGACACCGCTCTTCTTGCCTGTCTCATCTCAGAACAGCTTCCTTCAAGTTTCCCTGCCCTCCATGGAGCCTGTTACTGCATATTGATGTCTCTCCCACTGTCCCCTCAGCACCACACAAACGCCGCCAAGGTGGCAGCCTGCACAGCCAGCCGGCTCACCGACAAAACCGGAACTTGTGTCTGGGTCAGGAAAGAAAGCATCCCAAGGTGTCATTTCCCTGCCCTCCTCAGAGAGGACAGCCGGCAATTTCCATGATTAAACACACTAACCACTCCCACCAGCCTCTGTGACAGCCTCCCCTGACCACGAGTGGCCACCGATCAAAGAAAAATAAAACCACATGCACACGTTCACACACACACACACACACACACAGCCCTTCACTGCAATGCTCTTGACAAGGATGACAGATTGCTCAGCCCACTTCCCCTCTCAGCCCCAATTCACCCAGGAGATGGCCCAGAGGACATGTGCTAGTGCCCAAGATATGAAGCCCACCCTGTTCTTCACTGAACGTCTATTGATTCTTCCTAAGTGTTAAGTACTGCGTGCACCCTGAGTACCAAAGCAAGTCATCACCAGGCTTACGACACCACAAGGAAAATGACGTATGTGTTGACCCTCTGGGAGGAGGTGCCCAGGCAATCCCTTCCCAGACTGTTCCATCCCAGCTGGCTCCACTCCTGCAAAGCCACCCCATCCATCTTGCTTTATAGGTTGTGGAACTGCAACTCTGCCTTGAAGGCTGACATTTGCCCCTCTGGCTCAGAAGCAACGAACTGTCCATTGGCAGCTCTCCCAGCAGGAATGGAAATACTGGACTTCAAAGAACACTTCCTCTAAAAATATAAAAATCATACATCATCCTGGTGGTTTCAGTAAGTGTGCCTGCCTTTTATGGACTGGACTCGTGACTCTCGTTAGCACTGCTGAAGGGGAGCTGGTGACTGAGCACAGGGGTAGCTCCTGGATTTCTGGATGGAGGGACTTGGAGGTGACATGGGGTCAGGAGTGGAGGCAGGCCCACTGCTTATTTGGGGGATGTTGACAGAGATTGTGGGAAGGTTAAGCCCTCTTACCTCTCACATCCCCTCCTCCACCAGCCCTTGGAACACCTCGAATTGAACCTTTTTTCCATGAACAATCCCAGCACTGGGAATCAGGACAGTTGTGTCCATCTGGTTCCAGCTCTCATCAGCTGGAAGAGTATGTACAATCCCAGAATTTTTTCTAAACCTGGGAATCTCATCTGGAAAGGGGTTGGACCAGTTATTTAGCCTCTCAAATCCCTCCCATTTGATTCTATACCTTGAAGGAAGAAAACGAAATTGGAGATACAGTCCCCAAAGCCCCTACCAAAAAAAAAAAAAGCTGAAGGTGAAAATAGAGCACCAAAAGAAAAAATGATATGACACTACAAATGGTGACAGTAATGGAAAGTTCTGGGTTTATCCACCCAGCATCTATCACCTCTACCTCCGGCAACATCCCCTAATTTCTACCTAGGAAGGTCACAGGTCCCGGTTCCAGAAGTGGAACCTACGACTTAAAGTATATCCTGAGTCCGGCTGCTTTTACAAGCTCTACCACCACTTCCCTTGTCCCAGCCACCATGTCTGTCCCTGCCTCCTCTCTGCCTCTTCCACAGGGCAGAAAAGAGATCTCTTTCAAACATAACTCAGACTGTGTCTCTCCATTTCTGAAAAGCCTCAAATGACCCTTTCTCATAGTCTGAAGGAAATCCCATATCCTTCCCATTATTTTACCTTCAGTGCCTGGTAAAATGCATGACTTTTCCACCTCATCTCCCATCATTCTCTGCTCAGTTCACACTGCTCTGGCCACCCCGGCCAAGGAGGGTCTTCCTTAATGAGCCTGGCTTGTTCTGCCTCAGGGCCTTTGCACTTGCTCCTCTGCTGAGAATGTTCTTTGCCCAGATTTCCACGTTGCTTCTATTCTCACTTCACTCAGGTCTCTATTCAAACATCCCCTCCTACCCTGAGAGAGACCTTCACTAACCATCTTACCTAGAACAATACACCGTTCCATCTCTCTCTATCCTCTTCATCTGCTTTGAGGTTTTTTTTTTTTTTCCATAACTCATAATTTTCCTCATTTTGTATCATTTTATACCATGCACTTGTATATTTCTGTCTCCCCTGCTGGTAAGTAAGTCCCAGTAGGGTGGTGGATTGATCCATCTTGTCCCCACCATGTCACCAAAACATTCAATAGTACCTGACACATAGTAAATATTCAATAAACACTTGGTAAGTGAGTGAGTAATGAGTGAGTGAGTGAATGAATGAGTGAGTGAGTGAATGAGTGAGGTCAATTTGTGCATTCAATGCCCAGTCACGTTGGTTGGTTCGGGGCAGGAACGTGACTTACCCTGGTTCGGTCAGAGTAGAGATCAGGACATTGCTGGGACACTGAGTCGCACGCATGTGTTTTTTCTTGCTGGCCTAGGTGCTGTAACGGTAAGAGGCTGAGGCTGCCAGAACTTCCAGATGGAGTCTGGAATGGGGCCAACCCAGAGGAAGCAGAACCAAGGGGCAAAACCTGGTGGTATCCTTTGAGTCCAGAATGAAGCTATGCCTGAAGTCAGAACTCCTATGGGCTTTTCAACTGATGTGAGCCAATACAGTTCTTAAGCACTGTCTAGTTAAATCCTCACACAACACCAAAGTAGCTCTTTTTTCTCACATTTTCCAGATGACAGAATGAGACTGAGGAAAAGTTGAGTGACTTAGCCAAGGTCACATAGTCATTCAGGGTCAGATTAGGGCTCATCTCAGGTCTGCTTACCCACTGCTGTTTGATGTTCTCCCCATGGCCTCAAATAGCCCTTCTCTGGGAAAGGAAGCAGGCTTGCTGACATGACAGAGCAGAGACGAGTTACCCAACCTGAATCACAGGGAGCCCTCAGGCACTGTTCCTGGGAGTGGCAGCAGCGGGCTGGTACTAGCGTTCGGCCGCAGTTTCCTCAGGAAGAAGCAGCCAGCCGCACAGCAGACTGACACCTCCAGAACCAGAGAAGAACGGCGCTCTCAGCAAAAGCTAAGTACTTGCGTATATTTTAGCGTGCCTCCCCCCAAAGCCGACTTCAGGGGCTGACTTCCCTGGGCCTGAGATAGGCCCTGTTGACCACCTAGAGCCATCCTCCCAGCCTTGGAGAAGGAATAAATCTGCAATTGGGGGAAAAGATAATTTGCCAGCTCCACTAACCAGGGGAGCTGAGGACAGAAGCGGCTCCTGTCCAGGCATAAAAGCTCTGTGGACTTTGAGTACCTTTCCCCTCTGCATGGACCTGTGTAGGTCTATTTCAGGAGAATAGGCCCTGGTTGGCAGACTCCAACTGTTTCAGCTGTACGGCGGACAGGCGGGTGTTTGATGTTTGACATTGCTTTGCCTATTAAACAGGGGATTTCTTTTTTTTCACCTACCCACACCTGGGGCCTAAGGACTGGTAGCTCCATTCAGGTCACCCAGCCACCCGCGACAGGGGTCTAAGGATAACTGGTACCTCCGAGTCCTTACAATCAATAACACTGAGTGCCCATGGTCCGTCTGCAGAACCCACCCACCTGTATGCTCTAGGGAACAGGGACACACTTTCCTCAGAGACACGTGGGGAATGATTTTCAGCCCCTGCTTTGTTCAGAGTGTGACCCCCTGCTGCAACCAGATACCAGTACCTACACCAATCACTCCTGCCCCTCTAAAACTGTAGGACAGAGCCTCTACCACACACTTGATGATCAGCTACCTGGACACCTGAGCTGAATTCATACAAGAAAAGTGAATGGATTCATAGACTGATATACCTGATAACAGCTCTAGCCATCTAGGGACAGGATTTCAGAGCTCCAAAGGTGAAAATAATTAAGCTAGCTCACTCAAGCAACCGATCTGGGAATATCAAAACAAAACAAAGCAAGAAGCTAGGATACAACAAGTAAACATAAAATAAACTAATACAATAGCTTATAGATGGCTCAGAGACAACAGTAAATATCAAGTCACATAAAGAAAAAAACCATGATTACCCCAACAAGTTCTCAAAACAAGGAATCAAGGGATCTTCTAGATGAAAGTGCATTCCTGGAATTACCAGAGGCAGAATACAAAAGATTAATATACAGAACCCTTCAAGACAGCAGGAATGAAATGAGGCAATACGCAGAATAAGCCAAGGAACACACAGATAAAGAAATTGAAGAAATTAAAAAGATTATTCAGGAACATAATGAAAAATTTAATAAGCTGGAAAAATCCATAGCCAGACAGCAATCAGAAATTCAGAAGATTAACAATAAAATTACAGAAGTAGTCAACTCAGTAGAAAGTCAGAGAAGCAGATTTGAGAAAATGGAAGGCAGAATTTCTGAACTTAAAGATAAAGCACTTGGCAAAATATATTTTAAGAAAAATCAGATAAAAGAAATTAAAAAATGAAGAAATCTTAAGAATCATGTGGGATTCTATCAAGAGAAATAATCCACGAGTGATTGGAGTACCAGAACAGGGAGGGATAACAGAAAATACTGAGGGAATTGTTGAAGATTTGTTGGCAGAAAACTTCCCTGATATCGTGAAAGATGAGAAGATATCTATCCAAGATGCTCATCAAACTACATACGGTAGATGTTAAAAGAAAGTCACCAAGACATACTATAATCAAACTTGCCAAAACCAAAGATAGAGAAATTTAAGAGCGCTAGGGATAAACGAAAAGTCACCTACAAAGGAGAGTCAATAAGAATAAGTTCAGACTACTCTGCAGAACCATGGAGGCAAGAAGGTAATGGGATGACTTATATAAAAAACTGAAGGAAAAAAATTGCCAGCCAAGAATCATATATCTAGCAAAACTGTCTCTGAAATATGAAGGTGAAATTAGGGCATTTCCAGATAAACAGAAGTTTAGGGAATTTGTAAAAACCAAACCAAAACTACAAGAAATACTAAAGGGAGTTTCTTTGGTTAGAAAATCAATAATATCAGCTATCAACCCAAGACTGGAACACTGGGCAGAGCAATCAGCAGTCAACCCAGACAGGGAAATCAACAAAATAAATCAAGGGAAACAAACAAAAAGCTCAAAACAGGGAAACAGCAATGTTATTATGTAAAAGAAGACAACATTAAAACAATAAAGAAGGACTAAGAAATGTAGTCATAGATCTTCCATATGGAGAGGAAGATAAGGTGATACAGAGAAATAAAAGTTGAGTTTAAATTTAGAAAAATAGGGGTAAATGATAAGGTAACCAAAAAGGAGACAAACTATCCTACACTTCAAAACAAAACACAAGAAAAAAATAGAGACTCCGCAGAAACAAAATCAACAACAGCGAATATGAGGAAAGGACAATATATAAAGATAATCTACTCAGCACAAAAAATTAAGTAGGCAAAAGGAACTGTCAACAACACTCAAAAAAAGGCATCAAAATGATAGCACTAAATTCATACCTTTCCATAATTACACTGAATGTAAATGGACTAAATGCACCAATAAAGAGACAGAGATTGGCAGAATGGATTAAAAAACATGATCCATCTATATGCTGCCTACCAGAGACACACCTTAGAGACACAAACTAAAACTCAAAGGATGGAAAAAAATATATCAAGTAAACAACAATCAAAAAAGAGCAGGAGTGGCAATATTGATTTCTGACAAAATAGACTTTAAAGTTAAATCCATCATAAAGGATAAGGAATGACACTACATGATTAAAGGGACACAAGAAGATATAACCATATTAAATATTGATGCACCCAATGGCAGGGCTTCAAGATACATAAAACAAACTCTATCAGCATTGAAAAGAAAAATAGACAGCTACACAATAATAGTAGGAGACTTCTACACACCACTTTCGGCCAAGGACAGGACACCCAGAAAGAAGCTCAATAAAGACACGGAAGATTTAAATGCCACAATAAACCAACTTGACCTCATAGGCATATATAGAACACTCCACCCAACAGCAACCAAGTATACTTTCTTTTCTAGTGCCCATGGAACATTCTCTAGAATAGACCACATATTAGGTCATAAAGCAAGCCTTAACAGAATCCAAAACATTGAAATATTACAAAGCATCTTCTCTGACTATATAAGGCTATAAAACGAAATCAATAACAGGAAAAGCCGGGAAAAGAAATCAAACACTTGGAAACTGAACAATACTCATAAAAGACTGGATTATAGAAGACATTAAGGATGGAATAAAGAAATTCATAGAATCCAATGAGAATGAAAACACTTCCTATCAGAACCTTTGGGACACAGCGAAAGCAGTGCTCAGAGGTCAATTTATATCAGTAAATGCACACTTACAAAAAGAAGAAAGGGCCAAAATCAAAGAACTATCCCTACAACTTGAACAAATAGAAAGAGAGCAACAAAAGAAACCCTCAGGCACCAGAAGAAAACAAACAATAAAAATTAGAGCAGAATGAAATGAAATAGAAAACAGAGAAACAATTGAAAGAATTAACAAGGCCAAAAGCTGGTTCTTTAAAAAAAATCAACAAAACGGGTAAACCATTGGCCAAGCTGACAAAAGAAAAACAGGAGAGGAAGCAAATAACCGGAATAAGAAATAAGAGGGGCGATGTTACAACAGACCCAACTGAAATGAAAAGAACCATATCAGATTACTATGAAAAATTGTACTCTAACAAATTTGAAAACCTAGAAGAAATGGATGAATTCCTAGAAACACACTACCTACCTAAACTAACACAAACAGAGGTAGAACTAAATAGACCCATAACAAAAGAAGAGATTGAAAAGATAATCAAAAAACTCCCAACAAAAAAAAGCCTTGGGCCGGACGGGTTCGCTGCAGAGTTTTACCAAACTTTCAGAGAAGGTTTAACACCACTACTACTAAAGATATTTCAGAGCATAGAAAAGGACAGAATACTCCCAAACTCATTCTATGAAGCCAGCATATCCCTGATACCAAAACCAGGTAAAGACACCATGAAAAAAGAATATTACAGATCTATATCCCTCATATGGGTTGGGTTATCCCTCATGAACTTAGATGCAAAAATCCTCAACAAAATTCTAGCCATTAGAATTCAACAACATAACAAAAAAATAATTCACCATGACCAAGTGGGATTCATACCAGGTATGCAGGGATGGTTCAACATTAGAAAAATTATTAGTGTAAGCCACCATATAAATAAAACAGAAGATAAGAATCACATGATTTTATCAATTGATGCAGAAAAGGCATTTGACAGAGTTTAACACCCATTCGTGATAGAAACCGAGGAGTGTATGATGTTGTCAGCCGACATGGCTGACGGAGCCTGGATCCACCACACAGGCATCTGTGATTTGTCTGGGAGAAATAACATGGCCCCTCACAAGTGTTTAATCCTCATCATCCACTGAACCCACCAACAGGTTAAGGAATTATGAAACACTTTGTGTTTTAAGAAGTCACAGCTGCCTGGCCCTCACCCCTCAGAATCTCCTCTCCCCTGAGAGCCAGGGAGAAGGCCTTTGCTAGTCTCATAGCCTCAGCTGCCTCACCCAGCCCTGCCCCAAGCTGAGGTTCCTTTCTTGGAGCCGGCTCACAATGAGAACCCTGAGTCCAGCTCCTAGGTCTAAAGTCTTTCTAGCAGCTGCCTGCTGGCTACCCCATGGCTGTTCTCAGGAATGAGCCTGCAAGGAAACATCTTAGCCCACGGGTTCTCACAGCCCAAGGCTACCAAACAGCATCCAGGGAGCAGCGTGCTAGAGGATGCAGGGGCAGACTGAGCTGGTGCCCTGCTCCCCTGTCAAGGCCCCAAGCAGTTAGTGAGGGGTGAGGGCCATCTGAGCTGTCTCCATTCACCCACCGCAGCATGCTCAATAATCCACCAGGAACTGTTCCTGGGCCCGGGTTACCAGCCAGCTATGGCTCCACATTGCCTTCCAGCCAGGCCATCAGGTTCCTTCCCAGGGCCAGCCTGTGGAGGTCTGCTGTGGGAAGAGAATCCCTCACTAGGCATCTTTGCTCTGCAACTCAGACCAGGGCACATCTCAATCCAGACACTCAAAGATTCCTCTCCTGGGTGGTGGCACCTATTCCACCATGTGGCCCTGCAGAATAGAGTCTGGGAAACAACCCAGTGTGGGGTCTGAATTCAGCTAGGAAACATGAGGGGACAGTTTTAATTAGGATCCAAGAGTTGGCTTCCTCAGGCAGTTCTCAGAAAAGTAGAGCATGGACAGAAAGATGCCAATTCTTGTCTACCTTTGGACCAAATCCTCTATGTTTGTACTAAATGATCATCTGGCTTCAGACCCCTACCTGCCCCCCAAAAAAACAATTACTGTTGAGTTGATTCTGAGTTATGGTGACCTCATGTGGGCAGGCTAGAACTGTGCTCCACAGGGTTTTCAAGGCTGTGACCTTTTGGAAGCAGATTGCCAGAATTTTCTTCCGAGGTGCCTCTGGGTGAATTTGAATCACCAACCTTTTGATTAGTAGCCCAATGTTTAACCATTTGTGCCACTCAGGGACTTCTTCCAGACCCCTGGGTGTCAGGTAATTCCAGTAAATTCGTGGTTTTCAAGCATGAGGTACCTCGTCATCACCAGTGAGAACTTGGCCCCACCTTGGTTCACTGAGTCTAGGGCAGGATCACTACCTCTTTCCCTACATCCCAGAGTCTTTAGTTCCAGAGACGTAAAGGAAAGTTCCACAGGTAGAAGGAAACTTGAGACATGATTTCAGTTGACGGGGAAGACAGCTTCACCCGCCAGTATACTTTCTACATGCTTCGGCTGCAGAGCTGAATGGAGCAGGTGACTAGCACTTCTTCCCTTTGCGCTTCCCATCATCCTTGCCTTTACTAGAATCGGCATGAATCTCCTCAAAATTTGTCTCTAGGAAGGCCACATTCTCACCATCTGGGCAACAAATGCAGTTCCTGGAATCCACCAGGTGCAACTTGTGCCAGGTAAGCCAGGAGGCTGGCTTCTACACAGACTCGACTCCTTGTGCCTAGCTCAACCCAGCCAGGTCCTCAAGGGGACGCTGGCAAGTGATAGCCATCCAGAAGCCAGAGGGACACTACCCTACAAAAGGGATGCCACTCACAGTCCTGATGGGACAGGAGCAAGGAAGATGTCTTTGGGAACTGCTATCTATTTATTGTGGTGAGGAACACATTTCACCCTTGGGTTAAAAAAAAAAAGGTTAGCCCACTCAAAACAAGCACTGGTAATATCTGCTCTAGAAAGTTGTTTGTGGTAGGCTTTCTCTGCAGCTGTGCTGGGACATGCATGGCCATAATCCTACTCCTACTGTCATTAACAGCTAGCATTTTCCAAGCACTTACTATGTACCTGGCACTGTTTTAAACACCTCTTGTCATTACTTATTAATCTATGTTACAACTTAATGATGTAGGCACTGAAATTATCCCCAACTTACAGATGAGATAGCTAAAGCATGGAGAGTTTAAGTAACTTGCCTGACATCACATGATGAGTGAGAGGAGGAACTGGAAAGTGAACCCAGACAGTCTGCCTCCAGAGATCCCACAAGCTTGGCTATGAGGACAGGGCATAGGGTTGGTCAGCATTCTGTCAGGCCAATGCTCAGGGACCCATCTCATCAGAGGGAAGTGGTTATGAAGGCACCATCTGACTAATAGATGGTTAGGGCTGGTGCAGTCTGAGCACTCAGTGTCAAGGTTTTTGTGACTAATGTCGTAGATACCTGATTGGGAGCCATAAAACACCATCAGACAGGTGTGGCTGGTGAAGCAGAGAGGTAGGGTCAGACCACACACACCCAAAGAGCTGAGGAACTCCAGCTTCAGCTTTCCACAGACATAGACTGTGCCACAGTCTTATAAGGAACTTCAGAATCGCAGTGACTAAATCCCCTTGGGTGAAGTTCAATGCTGCCTTCTTGTTCCAAATTCGGTTCCCCAGGGAATGCTGATGTAGGGAGGTTTCAGCTGATGGGCAGAACCACAAAGCCAGAAGGCATCTCAAAGGACGATTCAGTGCCTGGGGGAACAGGTGGAACACCACCTAAATCTCCGCCAATGGTCATACTTGCTCTTCTTAATTTATTAAGGTGGAGGTGGAGAGAAATGGTCCAATCTCAATCCCAGAAGATTCAATAAACCCTTCTTAGCATGGAAATGGTACACAGTTATCATGTTTACAATCAGACTTATAATTTGCCCATCATTGTTTATCTCTTATTTCTTTTTTTAAAATAATTTGTTGCATTTAAGGTCAAAGTTTACACAGCAAATTAGGTTCCCATTGAACAATTTCTACACAAATTATTCAGTGATATTGGTTACATTTTTCACAATGTGTCATCATTCTCATTTATTCCATTCTGGTTTTACCATTTCCAGTACTCTCATTTCTTTATCACAATGTAAATAGGAGGAAACCCTGGTAGCATAGTGGTTAAGAACTATGGCTGCTAACCAAAAGGTCGGCAGTTTGAATCCACCAGGCGCTCCTTGGAAACTGTATGCGGCAGTTCTACTCTGTCTATAGGGTCGCTATGAGTCGGAATCGACGGCGACGGCAATGGGTTTTACGTAAATAGGAAAGAGAAATAAGAACCCCATCCCTGGACGAAATCCAAGTAACCCCAAAGAACATGCCCCCCTCAGGCAGTTTTCAATCCTGTCAAAGGCAACTGTAGTGTTTTCAGGGAATCCATGGCTCCCAGACTCCTCTTCCCTCAGCCTAGGTGTCCAGATACCTGGGCAGCAGGCCACTCCCAAGGGCCCTCATCTGAGCCAGTCTTGGAGTCACAGAAGAGAACCAAACAGAGCCTGCCTCAAAAGGTTGTAACTGGCATTGTCTTTGTGGATAATTCATCGGCAAACTCTTATTGTGAGGAAAAACCACCTATCCTCTCTTATTGTGTGTATCTGCTCATGAGATCCCTCCCACGCAGAGGCCTTAGAAAGGGTGTTAACTAAATGCATTGTTAAGAGTCCCCGTTCCTGCTGTAGCAAGTGGGTGAGAGAGAAACTTCGAATGGTTCTGCTAGAATAAAAGAGCAAAGGCTTGTGGGTGAAAGGCAGAGGGCAGCTAAGAGAGAAAAGAGGAGGGAGGCAAAGCTGAAAGAATGTTCAGAGAGTAAGGCAGAGGCTAAAACTCCTGCAAGGCTGAGGAGATGGGAGCACAGTCCCTCCCTTGGGGGACCGTGGAGCAGTTGGTAAAAAGGCAGCATAACTCGTGGAATGTGGCAGAGTGCAAGTAGGATAGGAGAAGGGTAGAAACTTCCTTGGGAACCAGAGCAAGAAGGACCTGAAATGGAAATAGGTGGAGATGGCTGGCTGAGCAAGGAATCCAAAGCTCAGGGAAGGAACTCCTCAGAAGAGCTGTGTTCTGGACAGGACGAAGCCATAGTCTTTAGCCACTAATCTGCATTCAGGCTGGCCCTGACAGACGTACATATACCTGGCACTTACTGAGGAGGAAAAGGTGAGAGAAAAGTTGAGGGTGACATTTCTGAGCCCTGTCCCAGATGCGGGAAGTAGTGGAGAGGCACCATTCTCATCTCAAACCAATATATACAGTGAGAATATACATGTAACGGATTGAGCATTCTCTTTCCACACACACACGCACGCACACATACACACACACGCGTGCACACACACACACACACAGTATCTGGCTATAACCTTAGCCTTGGGGCCATGTTCTGGAACTGTACCATGCTCTTATCATAAGGAACTTTAGAACTGCAGTGACTAAATCCCCTTGGATGAAGTCCAGCGAGACCTTCTTGTTCCAAATTCTGCTCCCCAGTGAATGCTGATATAGGGAGGTTCCAGCAGATGGGCAGATCCACAAAGCCACAACGTATCTCAAATGATCACTCTGTGCTTCAGGAAATAGGTGGAACACCACCCAAATCTTCCCCAATGATCGCAGTTGACTCTTATTAATTCTTTCTGGGAAAAAGCCATTGTCCAATTGCAATCCTGGAAAATTCAATAAATATTTCTTAGTGTGGAAATGGTGCATAGTGTTCATGATTTAGGACCAGGCTTATCTGCTCCTCATTGTTTATCTCTTACCTGTCACTACGTAAAACATCGCTTTTCCCCACATATATATATAGGTATGGTTGTGGATATTTCTACATACAAATTTGTAAATGTTGCATGTAGACTCACATATATAATAGAGCACATAGAGGCACAATTATAGAAACTACTTAGACATTGGGACTGAACTGCTGGACTTGAAGGCTTAGGACCATAGTCTCAGGCAGACATCTAGGTCAGTTGCCAAAACACAGTTCATAGGTAGAGATAATGTTCTATACCCTAGTCTCATCAGTGGTGTCTGTGGTCTTAAAAGCCTACGAGCCTACTCATGGCTGCCTAAGATACAACTATTGATCTTTTCCCACCTGGAGCAAAGGAGAATGACAAAAACCAAAGACTCAAGGAAGCATTAGTCCAAAGGACTAATGGCACATACGAACCACAGCCTCCTCTAACCCGAGACCAGAAGAACTAGATGGTGCCTGGCTACAACTGCCAACCATTCTGACCAGGACCACAATAGAAAGTCCCAGTTAGAAAGGGTAAAAAATGTAGAGCAAAATTCAAATTAAAAAAAAAAAAAAGACGAGACTTACTGGTCTGAAAGACTGGAGAAATCTCCAAAACTATCTCCCTAAGAAAACCTTCTAATTTGAAAACGAAAACACTCCCAGAGGCTACTTTTCAAACAAATAATTAACAGGCCTATAAAATAAAAAGTAACACCCATGAAGAATGTGCTCCTTATAACAATCAATTGTACGAGACCAAAAGGGCAACATTTGCCCAAAACCAAAGATGAGAAGGCAGGGAGGGGCAGGGGAACTGGATGGATAGAAATAGGGAACCCAGGGAGGAAACGGGGAGAGTATTGACACATTGCTGGGATTGTAAACAATGTCACAGAATAATTTGTGTATGAATTATTGATTGGAAAACTAATTTGCTATGTAAACTTTCACTTAAAGCAAAATTAAATGTTTTTTTAAAAATCACATTTTGTTAGAATCTCTACATTTTAGATTCAACATGATTCTTCTCTCAGACTCTCACATACACACCAGCACTCCTTTGTAGTAGGAGACAGTAAGGGTGCTAAGGTTGTATTTTCACGGGTGGAATTTCCACTGGGGCGGCGGGTGGGACTCTTAGGATGCTTGTGAAGAGAAAATGAAAAACTCAAGAATTCAATGGTATTGGCTTAAAAGTCTTTGGAGAGCATCCAATCTCTGACATCTCTGTGGATAGCAGATCACATCTCTTACTTGTTGAACCTTTCATCTGATGGTGGAGGAGGATAAGGGAACCCAATGCTTGGGCTAAGTCTTCTTCTCCCAAACAACTAACTCTTAGTTTGTGTTGCCTAAAGCTTGAATGGAGCCCTGGTTGCGTCGTGGTTATAAAGCTCAGCAGCTAACCAAAAAGTCAGCAGTTTGAATCCACCAGCTGCTCCTTGCAAACCCTATGGGGCAGTTCTAATCTGTCCTTTAGGTCAACCAACTTGATGGCACCTAACAACAACAACAACAAAAAGATTGAGATTGCCGATCTCTCCCGCTCCAGGCCTAATCTCTATTCTGTCCTTTAGGAATACAGAGGAAAGAAGGAGAACAAAGAGGTCAAAGCCTCGGAGGGAGGCAGAGGCTATCTGCAGACCAACACGCCATCAAAGTGCAGGGCCTAAGGAGTCCCTGCTGAGCCTGTTGGGAGTGGCTGTTGTGATGCTTAGGGCCAAGTTTCTCCCGAGCCTCAGGCTCTCACTGATGGATATAAAAATCATCCCCCAATCAAGGGTCTGACGTCACAGGTTCCACCCAAAATTGTTTGAAGACGTAGCCCTGAAGGCAGACAAGTATAAATATGTATCCCAGGATCCTTCTCAAAAAAGGAGTTTATCTGAAGTCTTGGGTTTTTCTACTTTGTGTAAATTTTGCATTCTATTCCACATATATTGGTTTGATCTACAAATATTATTTTAAGTTATGTACACCACAAGTTAAATTATTAAATTTCCCTCCAGAAGGAAGTCAACAAAACTTGAGCAAGGCAAGGTCATGGAAGCCTCATAGACACATCCAAACTCCCTGAGGGACCAAATTACTGGACTGAGGGCTGGGGAATATGGTCTTGGGGAACATCTAGGTCAACTGGCATAACATAGTTTATAAAGATACTGTTCTGTCCTACTTTGGTGAGTAGTGTCTGAGGTCTTAAAAGCATATAAGCGACTATCCAAGATACTCCACTGGTCCCACCCCATCTGGAGCAAAGGAGAATGAAGAAAACCAAAGACACAAGGGAAAGATTAGTCCAAAGGACTAATTAACCACAACTATCACAGCTCCCACCAGATTGAGTCCAGCCCAAATAGATGATGCCCGGCTACCACCACCAGCTGCTTGGACAGTGATCACAACAGAGGGTCCCAGAGAGAGCTGGAGAAAAATGTAGAACAAAATTCTAACTCACAAAAAAAGACCAGACTTATTGGTCTGGCAGAGACTGCAGAAACCTCAAGGGTTTGGCCATGGACACCTTTTAACTCAGTATTGAAGTCACTCCTAAGGTTCACCCTTTAGCCAAAGATTAGACAGGCTCATAAAACAAAATGAGACTAAATGGGCATACCAGCTCAGGGGCAGGGTTGAGAAGGTAGGAGGAGACAAGAAAGCTGGTAACAGGGAACCCAAGGTCGAGAAGGGGAGAGTGTTGACATGTTATGGGATTGGCAACCCATGTCTCAAAACAATAGGTATGTTAATTGCTTAATGAGAAATCAATTTGCTCTGTAAACAATCTAAAGTACAATAATAAATAAATAAATAAATAAGAACAGAAAAGAAAATTTCCAACAGCATCCTTGGCTAACAAATAATACCTGTTTCTTATCTGGCCTCGCCTTTTTCTGCGTAACACAATCTCCTTCCAGACAAAAGGTAGCAGTTGGGCACATCAGGCTAACTGCTGTCATCCCCTTCGCTATCCCACTTCTTCCTTTGTAAGCAGCTTAAGTCACCTTCTCTTACCTGACACAGTCTCTAATTAGCAGTGTGGGATTTATATTAACTATTAACTTCACCTAAAGATTTTGGTCTTTGTCCTTTGTTCCCGAAAGAAAACCTCTAAAACCTTGGAATTTCCCCAGTGATTAAAGTGTATTTGATAAGGCCTCTAGACCACACCTGAGATGTGCTAATGAGGTGACTTAGGTGGGGGCTGGCCAGATCAGAAAGCCCACCTTGTGATATTAGCTGACCTCAGGGGACGTGGGGTAATTCAATCAATCCTGCCTATGTAATGAGGCCCCAGTAAAGGCTCTGGACATGGAAACTCAACGGACTTCCTGGTTGGTGAGAGACATTGATTTATATGGAAGGGCAGCACATCTGTTTCTGGGACACAGAAGCTTCACATTGGGTACCCTCTAAGACCTTGCCCTAGGTGTCTCTTCATTTGTATCCTTTTCACTATAATAAAACTGTAGTAAAAAAAAAATTCCCCCTAGAAGTTTTCAGATTAAATGGACTCTCCAGGAAGATGCCTGCTATGTATTCTTATTCATTAAGGGTGGGCCTATTCTATCAATTAAGGAGTCTAGGAGTGACACTTTTAAGTACTCAACTGCTAACCAAAAGGTTGGCAGTTAGAGCCCACCCAGCAGCTCTGTGAGAGAATGACATGGTGATCTGCTCCCACAAAGAGTACAGCCTAGAAAACCCTAAGTAGTAGTTCTACTCTCTCACATGGGGGTCACTGTGAATCAAAAATTGACTCGATGTCACACAACAACATCCTATGAGTTACTGCCTTAACTTAAGAAATAATGCAACAATGTTTACTACCATATTAACAGTGGAACTCTGGGCTGGACACTGTACTAAGGGTTTTATATGTATTATTTTTTTTCCTACTTTCTAAAATAAGATATCATTCACATACCATAAAATTCACCCTTTTAAAGAGTACAGTTCAGTGGTTTTTAGTATAGTCGCAAGGTTGTGCAGCCATCACCACTATCTAATTCCAGAACATTTTCATCACTCCAACAAGAAACCCTATACCTGTTAGTAGTCATTCCCCATTTCCTCCCTCCCCCTAGTGCCTGGAAACCACAATCTATTTTCTGTCTCTATAGACACATGTATTCTTTCAGATAATACTAAACAACAACTTACTGAAGGATGAAAAACTAAGGCTCTGAGAAAACAATAGTTTGGTAACATGCACAAGCCACACTCCTAGTAAGTGGCTGAGCCAGGTTTAAACCCAGGGCTGTCTGGGTCCAGAGCCTGTGCTCTTAGCGACTTCCTCACCCTGTCTGCACTACTCTCATCCTGTCCAGAAACCTTGGTTCAGCGCGGACATACCCAAGGCCTGGGAGCTCACTCATGTCCTACTTCCATGGAGACTGGTGGCTAGCTGCTACACAGCAGGTACTCTCAAAACCATCCCCTCTTTGCCTGCGTTTGGGATGAGGTTTATCCCCAGTTGGGCCCAAACACTACGTTCCATTAGGGTGGGCCTATGCTGGAAGTAGAGACCTCTCAACTGAGAATAAGGATGGACCAGGTGCCTGGAGGCCGGAGAGCATAGAGGTAACAAGGCGGGAAGTGTGAGGGCACCAAGAATCAACCTGACCTACTTCAGATCTTGAGGTAGAATTCATTCTGCTCAGAACCACCCCAGTGACCCTCTGTCCACTTAGGGCATGGGTTGGTTCCCCCTGATTTTTTATTTGGAGCAAAATCAAAACCATGGGGTGCTTTAATAACCGGTAAATGTGTCCAGGGTAGCAAAAGTGGGGGGATAGCAGGGATGAGAGAGGAAAGCTCTTGCAGCTCTGGCTATCTAATGCTGCACCGTTAGGCCTAATCATCAGCTGAAGCAATTTTTGCAGGTTGTGGGCTCTCAATGTGAATGGCCCCTTCTGCCAGGGCAATGATAAAAGTTCTCAGTGGCAGCATTGTCTAAGTTAGTTCCCCTGTTCAGTGCAACAGCAGAGTGTAGCCGACACTTATCCCACCTGCTTCAACGTGGCACTGTTGAGTGGGTACCCACCACTTCACCCAGAGGCCTCTCCGCCAGTGCTTTAGCCAAGAAGAGCAGGGAAAGATGAGGCCTTTCAGCTGTGACCTTTCTGCTGGCAAATCTCTCACTTGATCAGTCCCCGATATGTTTAATGTGATATTTGCAGGGAAGATGACCTTCATTAAATGATAAGGTCAAGTGCACCTTTGGGGAGGTAGTGGACAGACAGCGTATGAATCACAAAGGAGACAGAAAGGAGGACTCACATCCCTCCCCAGGGTGTTTTCTGAATCCAAAAAGATTGAAAAAGGTCTCTAGGGCAACGGTCACAGTACTCAACATTGAAGGGAGTTGAGCACCTGCTGGCTCACCAACAAGCTCCTCATATCCTCGATAAATAAAAGCAAAGCGTCAATGTGAGGCCTGGCTGCCTCACAGTGCACTTTGCTGAGCCCTTGGGAGGCACTGAGAATCGACTCCATGGCAATGGGTTTGGTTTGGTGGTAGTTTTGGGAGGAGCTCAAGTGCTTAATTTAATTCAGCTGGTGAAAGGCACGGCTCTCAGCAGCTCTGTCCAGAAGCTTCCCACCCATTCTAAAAAAGTCAAGGTTCCAAGACAATTTCCTAAAGGCCCTAGGAAAGTGCAAGAAATAGTTAGGACCACAAAGTATAGCTGCCAGCGAGTTTTTTAAGTCTGTACGTAGTTTGCAGATGCCTCTAAAAGCTGAGCAGTCAGATATTCTCAAATGAGATGCAAGGTAAAATATCACTCCTGGGGCCCTAAAGATGTCATTTATTGGATCTTGCCCATTCCCCCCGCACCCCCCCCCCCAAGATCCTTTGAAAAACCAGCCTGGTAAAAGCAAAAGAGACATGTTTTGGGGTCAAGAACATTTACATCTGTATCTTGGCTCTGCTTTTTACTAGCAAGGTATCTTAGTCATTTAGTGCTGCTATAACAGAAATACCACAAGTGGATGGCTTTAACAAAGAGAAATTTATTCTCTCACAGTCTAGTAGACTACACTCCAAATTCAGGGCATCAGCTCCAGGAGAAGGCTTTCCCCCTGTCGCCTCTGGAGGAAGGTTCTTGTCATCAAAATTCCTCTCGATGAGGAGCCTCTCTGCAGAGGAACCCTGGGTCCAAAGGACACACTCTGCTGCCAGCACTGCTTTCTTGGTGGTATGAGGTCCCTCACTCTCTGCTTGCTTCCCTTTGTAAGATGAAAGGTGGTGCAGTCCACACCCCAAGGAAACTCCCTTTACATTGGATCAAGGAGGTGACCTGAGCAAGGGTGTTACATCCCACACTAATCCTCTTTAACCACAGGCAGTGTTTATGATTTATAACACATAGGAAAATCACAAAGTGGTGGACAATCACACATTACTGGGACTCATAGCCTAAGCAAGTTGACACATTTCTGGGGGACACAATTCAATTCAAGATACAAGGTGACTGAGCAAGTTACTAAATTTCTCTTAGCCCAAGTTTCATTATCTGCTGAAAGGAATTATCACTTGGGATACTTTGGACTGCAAGCTGCAGAAAACTTATTTCTACAAAAAAACCCTACCTTATTTCTAAATTCTAAAAAAATCAAGGGGTTGACTGGCTCAAGTATCACCGAGCCCAGAGTAGCAGCGTCACTCAGTCCTGGCCCTGCTCTCTTTTCCTGTGGTTGTCTTGGCTCTTCCCTCCTCTGTGGGTTCAGCAGTGGAGACATGGTCGTAATAGTTCCAGGCCTAATATCCACAACTACAAGGTCCAAAGAAAGAGACTATCTCCTCTAATAACTGTCTCTTCAGAGAAGGCAAACTTCTTTCCCAGAAGCCCTCAGCTAACTCCCCCTTGTCTCCTAGTGGCCCAAAACAGTCATATGATCATTGCTTAACTAGTTGCTATGGTGAGGAGAATATCATGCTCCAATTAGCCTAACTGCTGCAAGGATTCCTCTGGGAACAATTAGGCCCATCCCTGGAGCTGGGCGTGGGATCCACTTACTGGGAAGGTACAGTGCTGCACGCGGGGGGGCGGGGGGGCGGAAGCTGGAGTAGTGTCTGGGGAGGGGAAATGGATGCTACTGGTTAGGTGGCCAGCAATTCCAATGCTAGTGCCCAATTCACCACAGGTTGTAAGAAGTAGCTGAGATGTGTGGAAGTGCTTAGCCCAACCCCTGACAAATAGTAAATGTCAGCAAGGGCGAATTTCTCAAAGGTGGCAGGTGAGGAAGATGAAGGTAAGTCTGAAACGAGTCACTAACACTCCTGAGGGCCACAGTTCAGACAGCATGCTTCTAAATAACTTTACATTCTATTGTAATAACTAAAGCATCCCCCAGACAAAAAAATGTAGTATATTGGAGTTAAGAGCATCTTCAGGATGTTTATAAATTCTGGAGTAGGAATCAGAAGACCCTTTATTGGCTGAGAGACACAACTTGTCTGAGCCTTCATTTCCTCCCATTAATTTGTACCTCTCATTAATTGGTTCATTGTCACCTTTGTTAAGTGGCCTTACATCATTTCCATTGGTGCCCAAAAGGCTGCAGCACTACCCAACAGAACTTTCTGTACTGATAGAAATGCTTGCCACGCCATCCAATACAGTACCCACTAGCCACAAGCAGCTGTTGATCACTTGAAATGTGACTGTATAACTTAGGAACTGAATTTTTAATTTTAGTAGCTTTAGCGTCAATTTAAAAAGCCCCTGAGTGGTACAAATAGTTAATCACTTGGCTGCTAACCAAAAGGTTGGCAGTTTGAATCCACCCAGAGGAGCCTGGGAAGAAAGGCCAGGCGATCTACCTCAAAAATAAATAAATAATCAACCACTGAAAAGCCTATAGAGCACAGATTATGAATTAACTAGTTGGAATTGATGGCAACTGATTCCCCACCCCCCCTTTTTTTTTTAATTGTGCTTTAGGTGAAGGTTTACAGCTCAAGTTAGTTTCTCATACAAAAACTTATACACACATTGTTATGTGACCCTAGTTGCTATCCCTATAATGTGACAGCACACTCCCCCTTTCCATCCAGGATTTCCTCTGTCCATTCAGCCAGCTCCTATCCCTTTCTGCTTTCTCATCTCGCCTCCAGACTGGAGCTGCCCATTTAGTCTCAGTATCTGCTTGAACTAAGAAGTGCTCTCTTCACAAGTATCATTTTATGTGTTATAGTCCAGTCTAATCTTTGTCTGAAGAGTTGGTTTCGGGAATGGTTTTAGTTCTGGGTTAACAGAGAATCTGAGGGCTATGTCTTCTGGAGTTCCCCCAGTCTCAGACCATTAAGTCTGGTCTTTTTACTAGAATTTGAGGTCTGCACCCCATTTTTCTCTGGCTCCATCAGGGACAGCAACTGGTTGTAATGTAAATTTAAATTGCCACATGTGGCTAGTGGCTACAGCACTGGACAGCACAGCACTAGACTGGCGCTTCCTGAAGACCGAGACAGAAGCTTCTTTTTCCTCCACATCTCACTCCAGCCTTGAGTCAAGTGTGGGACCCTCCATAAATCCATCTGACTGACTGGTAAGGTCCCAGTTTGCACAGAATCATAAATCGACCCTTTCAGTGAAGGTGAAATAACTGACCCCTGGAAGCTGTGTGGTATAATGGAGCAAACCGGAATTAACCTGGGCACAAGAGTGGGTGCGGCCTGCTCCATTCGCTGTGGAAAAGGACTGCTCTATTATGCAGGTGATTACTTAGACTGTAGCCGGTCAGTGTCTCTGCGTGTTAATTAAGTAAACATGAGCGGCGCTGGAAGGGTGAGGAAAAGCTGCCCACTCTTTACCTTCCCAGTGGATGGCCTCCATGCTTGTCCCCTGCTCACCTGAGGCACTTGCTGAGATGATACAGGCTTGAAAAGGGGTGGGAAAGAAACCCAGGAGCTGAGCGGACAGAATGCATTCTCATTTGGTAGCTGAGAAAATCGCCTCTTCTACCATTGTGTTCGAAGAACGCTGCCGCTGACACTCTCTCAGGGCGTAACCATAGCCCCAGTGAACGAGGCCCTTTCTTCTCCGAGCGCTGAACATTTCCATGGGCTCACTTCACCTCTCTTCACCACGGAAAGGGAGAGCTGACAGCTCCATGACATCCGAAGGCAGATTCGATTCCTCAACCACCCCAGCTCCACCCCGTTGTCATCAAAATGATCAGAGCTCTGCCATCTTTACACTGGATCCAAAGGGTTTAGACTGGGAGGTTGTCTTTCTGCTGGGGTGGGGAGTAGCTTATCTATAAAAAGCTCCCCAGCTTCTGAACTGAGTTGTGAAGCTCCATTTGTTGAAATTTCTTCCTATTCTCAGGGTATTTATTACGGCCTGTGCGCCACCTAGAGGCCGTTGTCTTAAACTCACACCCAGGCCCACCAACCAATCTCTCACTCCTCTATGCGTCTCTCATTTTTTGAAGTGAAACAAAACAAAAAAAAACCCTACTTTGCTGAATAGAATTCATTTTGCTTCCACCTTCTCAAAGTTGGCCTTCCAGGATCCTAAACTCCTTTCACAGAACCTACGGCCTGAGGAAGACCTACACAACCAGTCTTTCCAACACTTTCTACCGTGTTGCTGTTGAGCCGACCCTGACTCATGGCCACCCGTGTGTGTCAGAGTAGAACTGTGCTCCGTAGGGTTTTCAATGGCTGCTTTTTTCTAAAGTAGATATCCAAGGCTTTCTTCTGAGGCATCTTTGGGTGGGCTCAAACCTCCAACAATTTGGTTGGCAGTCGAACATGTGATCCGTTTGCACTACCCAGGGACTTCTACACTTTCTAGCCTCTACAAAGGAAAAAAAATCTTTTTCAGTTTGTTCCCTTGCTTAAGAAAGATGAGATGAGACTTCCTGCTTATGTTCCCAACTTATGCTAGCTCTCTCTGTGCCGTGGGATGTCCACAGCTACCTGAGCTACACTTCTGGATGGGGTCGTATATGTGGGATTCAATCACCCAGGACTGAGGATTCAGTTCATCTTATCCTCCTTCCATGACCACACCTGTGCCACATAGCACAGATTAGAAGCTGCCCCCAGGATTATACACCATTTTAGGGGAGCCCTATACCAAATATTTTCAGGGCAGCTGATTTACCTAAAGGCCCCCGGGTGGTATAAACAATTTGCTCTCTACTACTAAAGGTTGGCAGTTCGAACCAACCCAGTACCATGGTGGAAGACAGGCCTGGCAAATTGCTTCCATAAAGATCACAGCCAAGAAAACCCTATGGAGCAATTCTACTGTATAACACATGGGGCCATCATGAGTTGGAATTGACTAGACAACAACAGATTTGAGTCTTTTGGTTTTGGTTTACCTGGGCTACATAGGCCTAGCTTTTTTTTTTTTTTTTTTTTCTATTTCCTCTGGAGTAGAAATGAGAAAGAAGTCAGCAAAATGGACTTAAACCTTGCCCTTGGCCCACTGCCAACCCTGGTTGTGCTCCCCAGTTGGGTGTGCCTCTGAAACTGTAGTGGTATTGCGAAAAGGAGGAGCCACAGCTCATTGTTTGGGGGCTTAGGTGAATCAGGTCTTGGCTGGTGTTTCCTGGTCCAGCTTTAAAGTGACTCAGAGAAAGCTGTCACTGTAAAATATGACTAGGGGGATGCCACTGCAGTGGCTAGAGGACCTGAACCAGAAGATTTGGGACCAGACAGGCAGGAGGCAGCTCTGAGTGCCTGGACCTGTTGATATAGTGGCTTCTGGGCTTGTGTGTCTGAGAATAACCAGATGAGTCAAGGAAGGTGAAGTCTACACTTCTTTCTTCCTTCATCATGTAGTACAGTCATTATCTTATTGCACAATAGAATGGGCTCTCTTGTAGAGATGGCTATTACCATATGTGTGGCTTCCAGTTATTTTCATATTATGAAACTGTAGTTCTGAAAATGCCACTTCCCAGGGAGAAGGGGATTGGAACACCAGAGTGAGTCATCATAATAGTAACAACTAACATTTATATAGCATTTAATGGTTTATAAAGCACTTTTCACAGACATGGTCTCATTTCTCATCCCAGAGAGCATGAGGAAGAAGGGGGAGTTTATAGGTGGCATTAGGAAGGGCTGCGTCATTTATTGGTTTCAAGGAACTGGTGATCATCTCAGCTCTGCAAATGGGGCTTCAAACCTCACATGTCTTCTTGGCGGAAAATAGGAACTCAACAGGAGGTCCTCCCAGGAATGAGAAAATGACACATCAGAAAAAAGTAGACTTGACTTGGAATTATAGGAAATATGAGGTGTGAAGGCTCCTGAAGCCGAACTCTAGGCCAGGATTTCTTGGTCAATAAGTGGGAAACATTGGGTTAAATGATGTTAGCTTATTCTTTGTAGTATTTCTCAGACCCTTTAATATGCTAACGTGCATGTGACTTTTCAAAAGGAGGTTTGAGTATATCATGTTCCTAACACATATTTGATGACGGGACAGTGTTTGAAAGGAATATTCCTTAGGACTCACTTTGGGAAATGTAGACTAGGCAAGGTTGGTCCCTGAGGTAGGGACACTGAAAGAAATGGGCCCAGGGAGAGACTAAGACCACCAAAAGGTAGAACCAAAGTGCTTTCCAGGGAGGGTGATGGAGGCTGAAGATCTCAGCAGGATGGTTTGAAGCCCAGAGAAGGAGGACAGAAGGGAAGAGGTTTACTCCTGGATGAGTACAGGACAAGTTTGAGGGCAGAAAGTCAGGAGCAGAACATCCACATGGTCCAGCCCATCTGCGTGTGGTCAGTGCAGTGTCTGCCCTTCCATCTCAACCAGGTTGACAGTAATGGGATCAGAGAAGGCCCACATCCCCCCAGGTTCATGGGGAGTCCCTCAAACCAGTCAAACCCCTTCACACAGAGTTCAAGGATGCTTCAAATCATTTAGTCCTATGGGAATCGCATTTCAAAAAAGCTATTAATACAGGTTGGTAAATCCTTCGATCATACTTTTTTGGATGACATATTTTTTTTGAATGGAGTTTAATTTTTATCATGTGTAGGTATGCATAAGTTGTTGAAATTTGGAGTACTTTAATTTGAAGTTGCCATTTGGAGTATTTTTAATGCACCAAGCACTATACTAAGCACTTTACATATATGTTTTTATTTGACTCTCATAGTAAGTCTTGGGGGAGGTTTGATTACTTTCTTCATTTCACAGTTGAGAAAAGTGAGGCTTAGAAATACTCAGTGTCTCGCAGTGGATCATACAGCTAGTAGGTGATAAAGCCCCGGACATTAACCCAAGTAATCTGACTATAGAGGCCCCATGCGTAATGATCAGGCTTCACTGCCAATCATATGTGGAAAAGACTGCTAGTTGTCCTACCTCCCCATTCACTCTCTCTGCTTACCTTTCCAGAAGAATCTCAGTTTTATTCCAGGAAGCCAAGCCTATATTTCCCAGCCTCCCATTCAGCTAGGCATGTTCAATGAGATGAATCAGAAGTTGTCAGGTGAAGCTTCTGAAAGGCTACTTAAATGGGGCTGACCCTGTGGCAAGGCATGCCCTTTCGACCTTTTCCTGTTTCTTCCTGCCTAAAACCTGGAGGCACTGACTGGAGTTCCAGCAGCCATCTTAAACCATGAAGAATCCTTGAGGATAGAAGTCTCTTACCAAGGATAAAGCAGGAAGGGCAAAGTCTGGGTTCCTAACAATTTACAGAACCAACACATCCACTGTGCACTGCATACCAAAAACCAGACCCATTGCCATCAAGTCGATTTTGGCTTATAATGACCCCTATAGGACAGAGTAGAACTGCTCCATAGGGTTTCCAAGGAGTGGCTGGTGGATTCAAACTGCCAGTCTTTTGGTTAGCAGCCAAGCTATTAACCAGGGTGCCACCAGGCCTCATGGACTGCATACCACCAGATATCTTTCACATAGAACTAAATTGGGCTTAATAATACGTAAACCACTGTTATTTGGGTTTTCTATTCTATGAAGATGAAACTGGTTCTAACAGACATACCATGCCATATTTCAAATTGTGTTTCCTGTTCTTAATTTCTGTCTGCCCATCAATGAATAATTTCCTCCACTAAGCCCTGTTTCCCTCTCACCCCATTTCCCAGGGGCACATGTTCCCTGCCTGTCTAACTCAAGTCCCAGAGTTCCAGTGACCTTTTCCACACCCACCCAGCCTCTTCCTTTCTGAATCTAGCAATTAATACCATAATGACAGGTCTAGGTCCTACACCCTTTTCAGCACCTTTCAAAATTTTATTAGGAATTGTGCACTTGAAAAATGTTAAACGGGCAAATGTTGTGTCATATATATTTTTGCAACATAAAAAAAGAAGAAAAAACTGTATTAGGATGTTTTATACTAATGAGCATTTGGGGAGAAGCAGGGCTTAGTGTATAAAGTACTGACCTTATAGAAAAATAAGGCGGAGTGTGCTGGCCTGGACTCTGCCCTTTGCGAGCTGCAAGGTCGTAAAGGGAGAATTGGTAGGTGATCTCTTCTCAACTTGGGCCTGAGACCTCCGGACCCAGCCAGTAATGACTCTCCCATTTCATGGGAGGCAGATGGGTTTTAATGGACCGTGACTATTGTCTATTTTCTTAAGCCACATACACCAAGATCTACACACCCTTCAAGGTGAGAAGACACGTAATCACGAAAAGGAAAGTAACATTTGCAAATTCCTATTTCAACCCTTTTCTTTAGAAATCATGCTTCTTTGGAGGTTTTGTGTTAGTTTTATTTTTTTCAGATTAGAAGAGGAGACAACAAACCCGTTGCCATCATGTCAATTTCAATTCATAGTGACCCTAGAGGATAGAGTAGAACTGCCTCATAGAGTTTCCAAGGAGCGCCTGGTGGATTCAAACTGCTGGCCTTCTGGTGAGCAGCCGTAGCACTTAACCACTAGGCCACCAGGAACTCTTCTGTTTTTTAGGTGAAGTAAGATAGTCATGATTGGGTAGCACCACAATGTCACATTTTTGCCCTGAAGGGAACAATTTATTTTCTTCATTTCTCTACTACCACGAACGTCAGGATGCTTTTAGGGGAAAGTAAGGCAGTAGGGTTTGGGCTGGGCAGTGGAGGAAGTCTGGTGTGGCCCCAAAGTTCTCTCTCCCAACATAGGCATGCATCACAAATTCTCTCCTTATAATAACTCATGAAACTCTGCATTTGCTTTATGCTGTTTTTCTGTATTTGTGTTATAGTTACATAAAAAGGTTTTAAAAGGCAGGGTGGAGAGGTCACACCATCCCATTGGAATTTGTCTCCTAGTCATGCTCATCTGTAGATAGCAGAGGGATTCTTTCTGTCACCCAGCCCCATGGCCAAGGAAGCAACGCCAGCTCCAGAAAAGTGAAGACCCCCATTTCTGAAGAGGAAGACAGGATAATAATAATTGGTCATATTTCCTGAGCACCAGCTCCAGCAAAGCACAGTTTTTAAAGTATTACATGTATTTTCTCTTTTAACCCTTAGAGCGACCCCGTGAGACAGGTATTTGCATTATCCCCATTTTACAGGTGAGGAAACTGAGGCGTTCTGAGGTCAAGTAAGTTGCAGTTAATAAATTCCAGGTCAAAATTCAAACGCAGGCTGTCTGGATTTTGCTTAGCGCTCCATTTGACTGGGGGGTTGGGAGGGAGTAAAATCATTGTAGCTACTCTGTATTTCTGGGTGTCTTGCATTTCTATTTCATTGAGACAGAAAAGAATAAAGCGTGGTCTCACCAAGAGGGAAGACTTCTTTAATTTTGGCAAGCCCTTGTGTGGTTGGCTTGAGCCAATCTGGCTATGTTAACAAGCAGGCACAAGCTCATTTTCCCTTCTGAGTGTGACATGCTAGAGTCATTGATGGTCCCGTTTGCCCAGGACTGATGGGTTTTCCAGGACATGGGACTTTTAGTGCCAAAGCTGAGAAAGCTACAGGCTTTTACTTGGGCTGAGTTGGCCCCTTTCTGTATCCTTCGGATGAAGAGGCTATCTTCCCCAGAACAAAGCACAGGTGACAGCTGGGTTATTAGGATGCCTCTGTGAGCCATAAATCTTAATCAGAAAGTACACCAAGAAGCCATGAGGCCTGGCCCCTCAGAACCCAGGTAGGTCAGAGGGCTGCCTGGGATTGAGTCAACTTCCTAATGGGAAAGGCTGAATTAATCCTGACACCTTTGGGGAGAAGGTAATCAATAGTAACATAGGAATCATTTGAATGAGAATAAAATTTACATTTCTTTATATTGGGCTATAAATCACTCTTGGGCTTCCCATCAGTCTAGACCACGTTTAATGCTGTCGGTCACTCTGAGATGGTACCATGATCTTAGCGGGCGAGGTTTTGTCTACTTCCAAACTGTGCACACTGCTAGAATCCTTTGCTGTGGAGCACGCCTGGGCCATCCACAAATGTCATATGCGCCTTTGCTGCTGACTCCAAGTTGTTAATAACCTTCAGCTGGATGTCAGAGGGGATATGATTCAGCAGAGGCCGCACAACTTGCGGCCAGCATCCCTTTCCTCTGGGCATGTAATAAATAGGAGAGGCAGGTGGAGGAGAAAGGGACGTCAGAGGAGATGTGTAGCCGGGAACAATGGTAGGGAGAGACCATGCTACAGTGGATAATAGGGGTAGGTGTGGGAGAGAGGACATTAAAAATGACCACCATCTATTTTTCATTGCTATTTCTTACTGGATTTCCTTCAATATTCATCCAACGAATATTCATGAAGCACTTGTTTATTCTAGGTGTTGGTGATTGGCAGTGAGTAACACAAAGTCCCTGTCCCCATAGAGTTACATTCTGGCGGAGAAGCTAACCTGTAGTAGCCTACATTCTCATGTCTGAGTCTCTTGTTGCCTCTGATGTCAGTTCATTATAGTCTTTATACCTAGAATGTCAACATTCTGGGTATAAAGAATTATTGAAAAGTACCATTTTTTAAGAACATGCTTGGGAAGGGTGACTGCTAAAAGCTGCTTCCCCTGCTGACTATACTTCTTCCTCAATGAGGATTTCTGATCCAATCCTAGGACCACCAAGGACAACCACACAGGTTGTACACTGCATAACTTCATAGGGAGTCATTAACATAGATTATAGCAAGAATGGGTGGCCCTGGATTTGCCCGGCCTTTGGTGATAGTCCTGTTCCATCCCAGTACCATCTACTTAATGTAGAAATCTTATCACCATGTCCTGCCAAGTGATGAGGCTTTTGAACACTTCTGCAAAAGAGAGTTTACGCTCCTTGACTTCTAGTTATGAAATCTTGGGATGTTTCTTTGTTCCTTCTAAAATGCAAATCCATGTTGTTACTCTTCTTAAGTCCCTTTAAGACAGTGACTTTCAAACTTTAGTGAAATATACCTTATATTGTGACCCAGCATATAAACATGCGCTTACATACATACATATAACTAAAACCTCCCCCTTAACTATTTACGCTGCCTTCTCTGCTCTGTTGAGGAAGTACAGTGGTTGAGAATGTGACTATGGAGCCAGACTCTGGGTTTGAATCTCAGCTCCCCACTTGCTAGTTGTGTGACCTCGGGCAAGGCCATTAACCTCTCTTTGTGCCTCAGTTTCCTCATCTGTAAAATGAGGTTAATGATAGTACCAATCTCATAAGGTTTCTCTAAGGAGCGATGAGTTAACACCAAATATATTAGAGCATTGCATGTAGTAACTACCATTTAAGAATTTGCCATTATTGTTTTATTTTTATAAGCTGGTTATGAACCACTGTATTTATTTCACACCCCACATTTTAAAGAACATTGCTCTAAAGGTATCTGACCTATTGCTCTCACAATAGAACTCTAATTCTCTCATGTGATTTTCAAGGCCTTCATGATTGGCCTATTCTGACCACCCAGAATCCTCTATCCCAGTCTACCTTCCCATGGTGAACTTCTTTCAGTTACCTGAATATGTCTTAGTCACTTTTGACTCCAGGGCCTCATGCATGTTGTTTCCTTCCATCCTACTCCTATCCCCAATCTTCTAGAAAACTGCTTTTTCCCTCAGGTCTCAAACAACACTTTCTCCAGGAAGTCTTCCCTGACAACCAAGTATGGCTTACTGCCTCTCAGTTCCTCTTGCATAGCTGTCTTAGTTACCTAGTGCTGCCATAGTGGCTTTAAAGAACAGGAAGCTAGAAGTCCAAACTGAAGGGATCACTTTAGAGGGAGGTACTTCCTTGTCTATTTCAGCTCCTAGTAGCTGCCAACTATCCTTGGCGTTCCTGGGTTTGTAAATGCATCTGCTGTGCATGACTGTCTTCACGTGGCAGTGTCTTCATATGTGTCTCTGTGTCTATTCTGCTGTTTTTATAAGACACCATTCAGAAGTGATTAGGTTTAGGACCCACCCTACTCCGGTATGACTTCACT
This sequence comes from Loxodonta africana, assembly GCF_030014295.1. Lineage (NCBI taxonomy): Eukaryota > Metazoa > Chordata > Mammalia > Proboscidea > Elephantidae > Loxodonta > Loxodonta africana. The sequence continues at coordinate 88,745,500 of NC_087347.1, read as the reverse complement.
AACATAACAAAAGAAAACTCGTATTTCCAAACAGGGTCATAGGTACGGAGATTAGCACCTCTACATCTCTTTTGGGGGGAACACAATTCAATACATAACGATAGCATTTATACACGATATTGTTAATACCTGTTTGCTTGTCTATAACCATTCATACTACAAGCTTCTCAAGAATGGCATCTAACATATCAGAATGTAAAAGAGTTGCATGAGAGGAAGGAGGCCAGGCCAGACGCTAGGTGAGTGGAGGGACAGCAGTCCTGGTGCCATGTTGAGAGAAGCACAAGGACAGAGGCCAACCTGATGAAGATGACAGATCCAAAGAACCCGAGCACTCAATGTTTTTACTAAGACTCTGTGCTATCCAGCCCTGAAAGTGTCTGAACTCTGAACTTCTCATAAGGAGGTAATGTCTTTTCTTTATTATTTAATGCCGTTTAGGTGTTTTTTTTTTTGTCTCTTGCAGCTGAAAGCAATCTAACTGATACAGCTACTCAGTAAATATTTGCTGAGTAAGTGTTTAGAAGTAAGTGCCAAAAAAGGGAAAAGAGAGATGGGACCTAAAAAGGTTGACCATATACCGGGAGTTAGGCAAGTGAGGACTCTTTGGTGTGCTTTATGTTATTTAATCCTCACAGAATTTTATCCATTTCGCAGATGAGAAAACTAAAGCTCAGAGAAATGTATATTTCCTACGAAAGACCACAACGGTCCAGCTCCCAATCATGGGGCCAGCACGGAACCCTACAATATTTCCTTCTATTGTGTGTGGGGTCTCCGTGAGTCCCGAGGTCCCGGAGCCAACCCGAAGGCAGCTGACAACCACCACCCCCCAAGGTCACAGATTTAGTAAGTTCTGAAGCTAGGAAATATTTAAATGTTTTATTAAGACTTAGTTCAAACTGCAACTTTATTCATATTTTTCGTTTATAGGACTTTAATTTGAACTTTCCATTGAATAGTGGCTACTGATTTAAGCATTCTAATATTGATCTTATTGACCCGTATTCGTGTTTATTTACCCCTATTAATTTCATAATGTCATCACTATTTCTTTATCTTTCCCCAGACTAGGGTGTAGCACACAGAGTACACCCCCCCGCCCCCCCCCCACCCCCCGCGAGAAGGACGCCAACTCAAAGTGGCTACTGGAGTATCTCCAGGGTTGACTTGGTGGAGAGAGGCAACAGCCCATCCTAGTCCCCCGACGGAGCCTAAATGTGGGAAATAAATCCCAGGTCTGGGTAATTCCAAAACATGTTGTTTTCACTATAGCGTGAGGCTTGCGTAGATACATGCAGCCTACAAGTCTATTCTCCTCATAATCTTAGGAAGAACATAGCTCATTTGTGTTGCTTTCTGTAGCCCTTTTCTCCTCCCCCTTGGTGGGGATGAGTGACAGGAGCAAAGAACGGTGTCCTGCCTCCACCCGCCAGAATGTCTGCTTCTTGCAGCCAGCATTTCACAGATGAGTGCCGCAGGAAATGCTTTAGCTGCAGCTAGAGAATTTCAAGTGTTTTCCTCCTGTTTCTGAGGGGAAAAACAAACAAAAACTATCCTTTCTGCCGCAAAGCCCCAGGAATTGGCTGGGAGGAGGGCCTTGTGAGCTGGAAATCATATGCCCTCTAGTGGTCATCTGTAGGAATGTTTCAGCCAGATGGTCATTTCTGCAGATCAGCGGGAGGAACCGGCCAGCAGATAGAGTGTGGGAGAGAAAAAGACAGAATGCCTGTGAATGCTTAAATAATCAATTTAATGGTGGAAAGCCGTCTGCTTTAGAATTTTGTTTAAAACATCAAAGACACGTAATGGGTGTGAAAATGGATATTCAAGTTATGCGCAAATCCTGGCGGGTTTTACTTGAGGGTGCCCTAGAATTGACCTCCCAGCACTGAGCCTCCTAAAGTCTTGGATGGGTTCCAAAGCAAGGGTGCTGAGCTGGAGAAAATCCACTCGTCAGAATTCCTTTTGGGAAGGGAGAGCTGTTTCTGATAGGAAAATATTTGGTAAGAAGCTGAAACCTGGGTGGACAGAATTGTTCTGACTAGACCTGGACAGTGTGTGGTGGGGGGGGTTTGGGGGGGGGGCTAGGATTTGTTTTTGTGGCTGCCTCAGAAAGGCAATGGGAAGGGGAGGAATGAAATAGTGAGAAAGCCAGAGGAGGGAAGGCTGTCCACTCCTCCGTGTGTGAGCTCTCCCAGTGACATCCCACCCCTACTGTGACCACTACCAAGCCTTCAGAAAAGTCTCTACTGTCCACAGATGTGGCAGGGGCCTTTTGTGGACCTCAAAGAAGAGCTGAGCCCTGCATCAGGGCTGGCCCAGCCCAACAGAGGGTGAAAATAACTCATGAGCACCGGAGTGGGGTAGCCTATAGGAGCGGGAGGAAATAATCCCCAGGAATTCACAGGAATCCTGGGACAGGTTTTGGGTCACAATGAGTTTAGAGCGAGTTTAACCAGATCTCTGTTGGAGACGGGAACCCTAGCTGGCAAGGTTAAAAAACACCAGTTGTCATCAAGTCAACTCTGACTCGGAAACCTCATGTGTATTAGAGGAGAACTGTGCTCCATAGGGTTTTCAGTGGCTGATTTTTCAGAAGTAGATCACCAGGACTTCCTCTGAAGGCACCTCTGGGTGAACTCAAACCTCCAACCTTTCAGTTAACTGTTAACTGTTTGCACCACCCAGGAACTCCAGCTAGCAAGGTTACACAGGCATAAACTTGGTTAAAATAGGTGTTTAGGCTTGAGTTTTCAGAGACAACAATGAAATTTAATAGCCTGGAAATGCCAGATTTTTACATAATACTAACAATATTTTTAACAATAAGATACCTTGATAATGGTCCCTGCCAACTTCAAAATGAAGAATTTGCCTTCTGGGTGCAGGGACAGAGCCTGTGGTCTCAAAGCAAGGTAATAAGCTGCTGAGATTCCTTTGGATTTAATTTTTTTAATTTCCCAAGGGCTGGAAGAATGGGCAGGAAAGACACACAAATGAGAAACCTGAGGTTCAGAGACTTGTCTGTTAGAACATGCCAAGTGGGTAGCAGACCTAGGACTCAAGCCCAGGTCTTTAATTGCAAATTCCACATTCTTCTCATATCCTATGTAGCCATTCTCATATGGGAAACCCATCTTTCTTGTTTTTTATTGTGAAATAACTTCAACTGAGAAAAGCTTCCCTCTGACCTAATCTACTGCCTTCCTATCGGTACTAGAAAAATTAGTGTTATAACAGCCCTAAAAGTGCCAACACATCTGAAAAATATTTAGCTCTTGTCTCAGAACGGGACCCAACTGACCAAGTAAAGCACACACCAAACTCATATAACTGCCCTTCCCCGTATCCTTTACCTGGGAACAAATTTTATGTTCCTTTCTATCGAGTCTTCTTTCCTCCAAGATAAACCAGGCACGTGGATTCATAATGTACCATCTTACACGTGGGCAGGTTGAGAGCTTACTTACCTTTGCATTCCTGGTGTCAAGCCTCTTGTTTGTCGTGTAAATGGGAAGTGGGTAAATACTGTTACATGGGTGGGTGAGTGGGGGTGGGGGGGAGAATCTGTATTCTCCAACTTTGCAGTGAGAGACAACAAAGAAAAGGCTAAGTCATGCAGGGACACATTCACCTCACAGCTAGTCTAGAGTGCAGCACACCAGATTCACAATTTCCCGCACAAATCTTACATTTATCGCATGATGATTCATTCAAATGCCTCCAAATGCTGTTTCTACAACCCAGAGTGAGTTTTGCAGGCACAATAGAGTGAGGACAATTTGGAGTCGCTTGTTTTGTTCCTCCGATAAAAGACTTGGATTTACATAGCCTGCCTTCCCTAAAGAGCTCAGTGTGCTTACCCATCTGGTGGTCATCACCGTGAAGTTAATAAAGGGTATTATGCCAATATCACAGTCAGGGAAGGAGAGAAAAGAGAGAATATGTGGGCTTATCCTACTCACCACAAGGGGGAGTTCATGCGCCCTCCTAGTAACATTCTTTAAACAGACATCTATTGCCCACCTATTAAGTGGACAGTACAGTTCTGCAGGTACCAGAGGATATCCATTCTCAAGGAACTCCAACCAGGAAATACCAAGTCTAACAATGGAGACAGACAAATAAATAGTTACAATACAGTGTGACAAGGGCAATGCTGCTAGGATTATGCATGGATGTGGAGAGAGTCAGAGGAGGGCACAAAAGGAAGGGATTTAAAAAGTAAAGCATCAACCAAGAGGTGACTTGGAACAGGACGACAGCAGGCTCTTGACAGATGGCCTAGAGGAGGGCATTCGAGTCAGAGAGAGCAGCGTGTGTAAAAGTAAAGCAGGATGAAATGAACAACAGGAGTGGAATGTTTGGAGCTGCAGTAAATAGACTTGTGTGCTAGGTGCACGTGGGGAAGTTAGGACTGGAGAGGGCTCTACCCAGGAGTAGGAAATTAGATGGCAATATTTCACCAATATATTTTCATTAAATATATGTGTCCAATTATGCGTAATTCTAAACGCTTAGAGTGAGAGTGGGAGTTGGCCCAACCAAGAGGCCACCCTGGCACTACACAGAGCAGGCCAGGCCTCACCTGACACCAGGACTGCCAAATTAGAGACACGTTTTGTCTTAATATTTGCAGTTGACTTAGAGAACAATAGCCAGAGAAATCTTAAGAGAATCGGCCATAGTGAATACGCTTTTTTGGATTCACCGACACATGCGGGTCTCTGCTCTGGCTGGTTCTTGCTGCCTTGCAGCTTTAGACCCTCCTCTGGCTATCTTTTTTAGCACTCCTAGCCAGGCAGGTGGTGCTGATGCAACCAGTCCATGGATCCCACTTAAAACTTGTAAGAAATGTAGAGCTCCCGGTCTCACCCAGACCTCCTGAATGAGAATCCACATTTTCAGAAGATGCCCCAGCAATTCATGTGCACATTGCAGTTTATGAAGCATGGCCCTAAAATATCTACTGACTTCTTTAAAACTCCATTCTGCCTTTCATACATTAAAATGGGCCACTCATAGAACCTTACCTATATTGAGAGCTAACAATGAAAATATATTTTAATGACAAGGGTAAGGAACTACTACTAAAACAAAAACATGCCATTGGAGTGGACATCTGATACTTTTATGTATCCGGCGCTCCTCTTCATCGGAGAACTGCCCATCCATGTAGTTCTCAAAGGGCTAGTTGTTCACAGTGCCCCATCAGCTACCTGGCCACGCAGTGGACGCATGAACCAGGCCTGGCCAATCATGGTACCTCATCTGCCTGTCCACTATGATTTCTCAAAGGACGTGACCAAACAGATTCAAGCACACCTCCCAATGAGATTTGGTATATGGGTGCTAGAAAGAGAAGATCTCTTTCTTTTGGATCATACACTATAAGGAATAGGTTTGGGAGTGCCAGACTTCAGCAGGAAAAAATGAGATCAACTTACAAAGAAAAACAGAGATGAGAGGTAGTGAGAGACAGCCCTGATAGCATTGTGTGTGCCCGCTGAATCCAACTACCCCCTTAGAGTTATCAGCTGTGTAAACCAAGTTGTGCTTGTTGGAGATGGGTTTCTGTCATTTGCAACCAACGTGTTCAGGTTATCAGTATAGTTTTCCTCACAAACCCTGTTTGTATAAACCAATACTCAGTTGAGAAGTTGACCAATCTGGTACCCACATGTTTTAACATTGTGTGCCAGGCATCAAGTTGAGTGTTGGGGAAAGCAAGGTGAAGAAGGTAGATCCCCTGTCTTCAAGGAGTTGAAAATCTGGGTGCTGAAGAAGTGGAGAGTCAAAGATGTGAGCAAATCACACAGTACAACATAGTAAATGCTGTAATGGCACTATGAACACAGTATTGTAAAAGAGAGCATGAAACCAGGTGAAGATTTGACAAAGGAGTTAGCATTTGAGCAGAATCTTAAAAAGTGGGGATTACCCAGGACTTTGATGTTTCAAGCGGAGGAAATGAATGTGCAAAAGTATGGATTTGCAACTTGGTGGGTGCATAAGGCTTGGCCACAAAGAGTGTGGTTGAGGGGAAAGGCAAGAAATGAGACAGCAGAGATGACATTGTGCAAAGACCGTGTCAAGCTAAGAAGTTGGATGCAACACTTAAACAGCAAGGAGCTAAGGTGGGTTTTTAAGCAAAGATGAGTTATAAGCTGGGTTGTACTTTAGTAAGATATCACTAGAGGTTAAATGGAATCATTAAACTATGAACTCTTGGAGGGCAGGGATGTCTTGGTACATGATTTAATAAATATTTATTGAATTGGGAGGCAATGACAGTCTTAACCGAGGCAGCTGCAGTGGGGATAGAAAACAGGGATCAATTTTGAAAAACATTTTGGAGCTATAATCAATAGGACTTATCAAGTAATTAGCAAAGAAAGAAATAAAAAAATGGAGAATGACTCAGCAGTTTCCAGCACGGGCTACTAGAGGAGTGGAAGTAAGAAATAGATACAGGTTAGCAGATGAAGATAATAGCCTCACTTTTTGATGTATTAGATTTGAGGGGCCTGGGAATCCTGGGTGAACTGTCTACAAGGAAGTTAGCCTGACAGACAAGAGTTCAAGAGAGAGGTCAGGATAAAAGATATGAAAAGCTGGAAGTCACCAGCTCAGAGAAGCAGTTCAGAAGACCAAATTAGGGTTAGTCAAGAGAATTAACTTCTGAAATGCCAAAAATTGTTCCATTTGTCCCAAGGAATGTATCATAATCAAGTTCGTTTATAATGATTATATAGAAAACAAAGCTGCTCCTCATACCTTCCCCACACACCCCCACTCCTCGTACCCCCAAAATAAACACAGTGGGAAAATGCCTCAACACTGCAGTTGGGGATAAGACAACCCAGACTCCAGCAATTTGACCCCCTTGACATGTCTATGCCACAAACAAAACATGAGCTGCTGGAGATTCTGGCGGGAGCTGAGGCTGGACTGTGCACAAGGAGAAATGACAACAGCTTCAGCTAAACTGGACAGCATATGAGGAACTTCTGCCAAACTCAGGATAACCACTGAGCCAGGAGCCCTTCCAGTTTTGTCATTCTCCTGCCAAACTGGCCATGCGCTGACTGTCTCCCACCAGTCTGCACCTCCATGGGCACCTGATAAGATGGCACAGTCCTTGAGTGGGTGTACTCATTGGCAGCAGAGGCCACAAAGCCAATAGCCCAAGGCCTCATTGTACCAGCGATCCTCAGCTAAACTCCCTGGACACTCCGCAAAACAATCTACAAGAGAACTGATTATTTTCTGGCTGTTACACCTTTTCGTTTAAAAAAAATACTAAATTAGCAGAGAAAAATATCTATGATATAATAAGAGATAAAAACAAATTGTATAACTACATGTATATGACCTGAGTTTTTTTTAAGTGTGTGTGAATATCTGTGTATGTAGAATATCTCTGTGTATGAATATACGTGCATATAGAATATATCTAAAAGGAGACACACCCAACATTGAGAAGCTGAGTTGAGGAAGTAAGAATGGTTAACTTTTCCTTTTTACCCTTCTATATTGTTTGCTTTTTTTTTTTTTTAACAAGAAACTTATTAATTTTTACATAAAACTTTTTCACCAAAAAGCATGGAGCATTTTAATCAATCATGGAAGGACAGCCCAGTATTTAATAGGTCTGTGTGCAAACATGTATTTCCAAATATTGCACTTTTAAAAAGATGCCTCTTAACCAAATCAGTACAAGTTTCTAATGACTGACTGAACAAGAAGGTGGCCTCCTAACTCTGGAGTCCTTCCTGTTTAGTCACCTTCCTTCCCTTTCACCCCTCTCTCCTCATTTTCAGCCCTCCCAGGTCAGGTTAGAACTTGTATGGAGAATGTGTGTAGGAGAAGGGAGTTACCACCATGGTAAATATGGGACTCACTGGCTGCGCAGACACTTGTGAAACAAGACCAGGCACTGCGTTCTACTAGAAGTTCATGGGCAATTTGATACTCTGCCCAGACTAACTCAAGTTTTTCCACACCCAATCTAAGCTAACACAGAACTAAAAATTAGGTCAACGATCAGGCCTAGAGCTGGCTTGTCCCTTGATTTAAGACAGGTGGAAGCATGTTCTGGGCTAATTTTTGTCCCTTGGTGAGAGGTGAATTCCTGGCTGGTTGAAGTCCCATCTCTGCCAGCCTGGGGAAGGCATTCTCAGAAAAATTCCTGAGGAATCAGGAATAATTGGCCCAGAAAAGAGTACATAAAATCAGAGGTGAAGAATTGCCATTTAGAGAATTTAATTTGAAAATTCAGTAAAATCAAAGAAACATAAAAGTCAGTTTGGAAAACAATATACCCTACAATATATTTTTTGGCGGGGGGGGACTTTTTTTCCTTTTTATATTTTTCTTGTGCTTTAAGTGACAGTTTACAAATCAAGTCAGTCTCTCATACAAAAATTTATATACACCTTGCTTTATACTCCTAATTGCTCTCCCCCTAATGAGACAGCACATTCCTTCCCTCCACCCTGTGTTTCCGTGTCCATTCAGCTAGTTTCTGTCCCCCTCTGCCTTCTCATCTCCCCTCCAGAGAGGAGCTGCATAGTCGCATGTGTCTACTTGATCCAAGAAGCCCACTCCTCAGCAGTATCATTTTCTGCCTTATAAAAAAAATAGTCCAGTCTAATCCCTGTCTGAAGAGTGGGCTTCAGGAATGGTTCCTGTCTTGGGCTAACAGAAGGTCTGGGGACCAAGACCTCTGGGGTCCCTCAAGTCTCAGTCAGACTGTTAAGTCTGGTCTTTTTATGCGAATTTGGGATCTGCATCCCACTGCTCTCCTGCTCCTTCAGGGATTCTCTGTTGTGCTCCCTGTCATGGCAGTCATCGGTTGTAGCCAGGCACCATCTAGATCCTCTGGTCTCAGGCTGATATAGTCTCTGTTTTATGTGGCCCATTCTGACTCTTGGACCCATACTTACCTTGTGACTTTGGTGTTCTTCATTCTCCTTTGCTCCATGTGGGTTGAGACCAATTGTTGCATTTTAGATGGTCACTTTCTAGTATTTAAGACCCCAGACACCACTCTCCAAAATGGGATGTAGAATGTTTTCTTAATAGATTTTATTATACCAATTGACCTAGATGTCCCCTGAAACGATGGTCCCCAAACCTCCACCCCTGCTATGCTGGCCTTCGAAGCATTTGGTTTATTCAGGAAGCTTCTTTGCTTTTGGTCCAGTCCAGTTGTGCTGACCTCTCCTGTATTGTGTGTAGTAGTCTTTCCCGTCTCCTAAATTAGTTCTTGTCTACTCCCTCCCTCCCCGCTCTCACAACCATCAAAGAATATTTTCTTCCCTTTGCACAGTCAATAAAATACAGGTAAACATCTTTCTGGTATTCTCTGTTTTCAGCCAGGATTCATCTGACCTCAGCGATGATTTCCCTTGTTCCATGTCTTCTGGAAGTTCTGTCGATGTACCACTGCAATCACTTTTGAATGATCTTCAGCAAAATTTTACTTGATGTGTGATATTAATGATATTGTTTGATAATTTCCATATTCTGTTGGATCAGCTTTCTTTGGAATGTGCACAAATATGAATCTCTTCCAGTTGGTTAGCCAGGTAGCTATCTTCCAAATTTCTTGGCATAGATGAATAGGGGTTTCCAGTGTTGCATCAGTTTGTTGAAACATCTCAATTGGTGCTCTGTCATTTCCTGGAGCCTTGTTTTTCACCAGTGCCTTCAGTGCAGCTTGGATTTCTTCCCTCAATATTATCAGTTCTCGATCATATGCTACCTCCTGAAATGGCTGAAGGCCAACCAATTCTTTTTGGTATGTGACTCTGTATTCCTTCCATCTTCTAATGATGCTTCCTGGGTCGTTCAATATTTTGCCCATAGAATCCTTCCATATTGCAACTCGAGGCTTGAACTTTTTCTTTAGTTCTTTCAGCTTGAGAAATGCCCAGTGTGTTCTTCCCTTTTGTTTTTCTAACTCTAGATCTTTGCACATTTCATTATAATACTTTACTTTGTCTTCTCAAGCCGCCCTTTGTTCAGCTCTTTTATTTCATCATTTCTTCTGTTTGCTTTAGCTACTCAACGTTTAAGAGCAAGTTTCAGAGTCTTTTCTGACATCCATTTTGGCCTTTCTTTCTTTCCTGTCTTTTTAATGACCTTTACTTTCCTCATGGTTGATATCCCTGATGTTATCCCACAACTCATCTGGTCTTTGGTCGTTAGTGTTCCAGTATGTCAAATCTATTCTTGAGATGGTTTCTAAATTCAGGTGGGATATACTCAAGGTCATACTTCAGCTCTCATGGACTTGTTTTAATTTTCTTAAGCTTCAGCTTGAACTTGCATGTGACCAGTTGATAGTTTGTTCCTCAATCAGTCCCTGGACTTGTCCTGACTGATGATATTGAGCTTCTTCACCTTCTCTTTCCACAGATGTAGTCAATTTGATTCCTGTGTATTCCATCTGGTGAGGTTCATGTGTATAGTCACCATTTATATTGTTGAAAAGAGGTATTTGCAATAAATAAGTCACTGGTCTTACAAAATTCTGTCATGTGATCTCTGGCATCAGTTCTATCACCAAAGCCGTGTTTTCCATCTACTGAACCTTCTTTGTTCACAATTTTGCATTCCAATCACCAGTAATTAACAATGCATCTTAAGTGCATGTTTGATCAATTTCAGACTGCAGAAGTCAGTAAAAATCTTCAATTTCTTCATCTTTGGCATTAGTGGTTGGTGGGTAAATTTGAATAATAGTCATATTAACTGGTCTCCTTTGTAGGCATATGGATATTATCCTATCGTTGACAGCATTGTTCTTCAGGATAGATCTTGAAATGTTCTCTTCCACAATGCAATTCTATTCCTCTTCAATTTGTCATTCCCAGCATAGTAGACCGTATAATTGTCCAATTCAAAATGGCCAGAACCAGTCCATTTCAGCTCGCTGATGCCTAGGATATCAATCTTTATATGTTCCACTTCATTTTGACAACTTCCAATTTTGCTAGATTCATACTTTTTACATTCCATGTTCCAATTACTAATGGATGTTTGCAGCTGTTTCTTCTCATTTTTGAGTCGGCCACATTAGCAAATAAAGATCCTGAAGGCTTTACTCCATCCATGTTAGGAGGCAGCTCTTCCTCAGTCATATTTTGAGTGCCTTCCAACCTGAAGGGTTCATTTTCTGACATTATATAGTTGTGTTTCATGGTAGAACCCAACAATGACTCACCTTGTTTTCCAAATCTTGCCACAAGGTCAGATGTGCTGACAAACCTATCCCAGGTTTGGATTCTGCCCACCTGGTCATGTACCCAGGCTTGCCATCTGTAATTGGTCTTCTTCCTCTGGAACAACTGCTCATACTTTTCTGGAATATTGGTGCCCCTTTTGTCTCTCTAATTTAAGGAAGAAAAAGTTTGGGTAAAGACTATTCAAAGACTACTTTAGCTGACAAGCATTCATTAAGCACCTAACAGATGGAAAGCACTTATTAGCATGAGTTTAGCAATCAGTAATCATCGATTACATTAATAATTAACCAAAAATACATTTATGCTTATGACTTACCCTATGTGTAAGTGCAGTAGGTGACCAGTGGACACTGCCAAAGGGTTGCCCAAATTTTCTTCTCGTCAAACTCCTCAGGCACTGAAATTGCTATCATTAAAGAGACTCTCATTGAATCAGTCTCTTTGGATACATTAGCAGCTACTGTGTCATTAGCTGAAAGAAGGTCTCTGAGGGATACTGGACTGGTACTTTTTGGGGGGGTTACCTTTCTTTTTTTTATTGTGCTTTAAGTGAAAATTTACAGCTCAAGCTAATTTCTCAGACAAAAATTTATGCACACATTTTTATGTGACCCCAGTTGCTCTCTCAGTGATGTGACAGCATACTCCTCCTTTCCACCCCAGATTTCCTGTGTTCATTCTGCCAGCTCCTGTCCCTTTCTGCCTTCTCAACTCACCTCCGGACACAAGCTGCCCATTTAGTATCATGTATCTACTTGAACTAAGAAGCACATGCTTTAAAAGTATCATTTTATGTCTTATAGTCCAATCTAATCTTTGTTTGAAGAGTTGGCTTTGGGAATGGTTTTAGTTCTGGGTTAACAGGGAGTCCAGGGGCCATGTCTTCCAGGGTTCCTCCAGTCTCAGACCATTAAGTCTGGTCTTTGAACTAAAATTTGAGGTCTGCACCCCACTTTTCTCCTGTTCTGCCAGGGACTCTTTGTTGTGTTCCCTGTCAGGGCGGTCATTGGTGGTAACGGACACCATCTAGTTCTTCTGGTCTCAGTCTGCTAGAGTCTCTGGTTTATGTGGCCCTTTCTGTCTCTAGGACCAGTATTTTACTTGACTCTTTGGTGTTCTTCATTCCCCTTTGCTCCAAGTGGGTCGGGACCAATTGATGCATCTTAGATGGCTGCTCAAAAGCTTTTAAGACCCCAGGCGCCACTCACCAAAGTGGGATGCAGAACAGTTTCTTTAAACTTTGTTATGCCAATTGACCTAGATGTCCCCTGAAACCATGGTCCCCAGACCCCCTCCCCTGCTACTCTGTCCCTCGAAGTGTTTGGTTGTGTTCAGGAAACTTCTTAGCTTTTGGTTTAGTCCAGTTGTGCTGACTTCCCCTGTATTGTGTGCTGTCCTTCCCTTCACCTAAGATAATTCTTGTCTACTATCTAGTTGGAAACCCTGGTGATGTAGTGGTTAAGTGCTATGGCTGCTAACCAAGACGTCGGAGGTTAAAATCCACCAGGCGCTCCTTGGAAACTCTATGGGGCAGTTCTACTCTGTCCTATAGGGTCGCTATGAGTCATAATCGACTCGATGGCAGTGGGTTTTTGGTTTGGGTACTACCTAGTTTGGACTGGTACATTTTTATGGAGGCAGAGAAAATGGAAAGTCTGAAATATAAGGCATTGGCCAATCAAGGTTGGCCTAAGGCTCAAACAACATTGAGTAACCTTGAGAAACCAAAGGTTTAATGAGGACTCTCGGTATCAGGGAAGGGAATGTCTAAAAGTAAAAGGAGGGATCACAGAGAGGGAGGAAGACACTACCTCTCAGTGCCTCTCAACCTAGTCTCAGCTTGGGAGGGGAGAGATGGAGTGTAGAGGCTAAAACTCTTCAATATGCTCCCCCATATCATGTGAATTCCCTGAAAAGCAAGGCGAAAAGAGGCCTCCTCTTTGGAGGCTCTCAACCTAATGCTTTCCTGAGCTTCTAATCTGTAAAGATGCATACGGAGTTACAAGGCCATCTACACTTGAGATTCCATATCCACTGAACTCTTCTGAGTAAAATGAGCTAGTGTTCCAGTTTTCCAATCCATCCAAATCACTGGCCAAATTATTTTTTGAATAACATTAAGTCTGTGACCAACCTTCCTGTGATGGTCTGTCATATTGTTAATGTTCCAGAAAACAGCTGAGATTAAAGCTTAATGAAGCTAAGGGAAATAATCTGTAATGAGCATTAATAAGCAGAAAGTGTGGCACTATTAGTGGGATTGTTACTGGGATAAATCGCCTTTTTAAGTGCGATGGGATACTTTGTGGTTCATAGAGTAAAGCCCACTGTCCCAGATGTTCTATCAAACCCAGGAAAGCACTCAGTGTTTCAACTAATTCTCCTGAACAATTTTTTCCTTGTAGCCACTGGAAACAAAAACCACACCTATTGTAATTGGTATCACTGAATTGTACATGTGAAAAGTGTTGAAGTGGCAAATATGTTATATACATTTTTACAGCAATTTAAAAAAAAAAGAAAAAATGGTTCAGAAAAAAAAATCTATAATGGGAATTTTTAAAATTATGCTTTAGGTGAAAGTTTACAGCTCAAGTTAATATCTGATTCAAAAATTTATGCACATATTGTTTTGTGACATTAGTTGCAATCCCCACAATGTGACAGCACACTCCCCCTTTCCACCCCGGGTTCCATGTGCCCATTCGACCAGTTCCTGTCCATTCTTGCCTTCTCATTCTGCTATCTGGTTTCGTATATCTGATTGAGCTAAGAAGCACATTCTTCACGTGTATTATTTTTGTTTTATAGTCCTGTCTGACCTTCATCTGAAGAGTGGGCTTTATGAATGGTTTCAGTTCTGGGTTAACAGTGCATCTGGGGGCCATAGTTTCAGGTGTTCCTCCAGTCTGTCAGACCAGTAAGTCTGGTCTTTTTACGTGAATTTGATTTCTGTTCTACATTTTCTATTGCTGTGTCAGGGACTCTGTTGTGTTCCCTGTCAGGGCGGTCATTGGTGGTAGCTGGGTGCCATCTAGTTCTATAATGGGAATTCTAAAGGCAAAATTTTGCAGCTATCCCACACTCATAAAAATGTGAACATTATGTGATATTCGTAACTGATTATAATTGTATCATTTTTGTACTTGTAAATATATGAACCAGGTGGACTGGGGACTTGTTAATATTACCATTTTTTTCTAATATACAAATTGTTTTCCCTTTTGGGGACTATTTTACTGTGGGAATGTGTACTGTGTCAGCTTGGCTTAGCTACCCACCTACAGCTTAGCTGGAACTACATTTTCCAGAATTCTCTTCTCTCCACAGTTCTGAGATAAGCCAAAAAATAAACCAAACTTATTGCCGTTGAGTTGATTCTGACTCACAGCAACCCTATAAGACAGACTAGAGCTGCCCCATAGGGCTTCAAAGGAAGATTCTAACTGCTGACCTTTTGGTTAGCTGCTGAGCTCTTAACCATTGTGCCATCAGAGCTCCAGCTCTGAGATAGAGTTGGCCAAAAGGAGAGTTTGTGCAAGATTTGAAAGGCAGAAGGAAAGCAGTAGTTGTATTCTCTGAAGATTCCAGTGGTTAGATGAGACGACGACAGACACAGAGGTACCAACAGGTTCCCTCTTGTCCTTGCTATCTGTCATTCTGTGTCCAGCTCCTCCCAAATGCCAACGCTACTTACCAAGAGCATCCCAAGGCCTACCACCAGATGCTTGGCTGCAGGCCTTCAGAAGCAGTAGCTGTGCAGAGATAACTCCTTTCCACCAGTTCCCCTCTGTGGTCCCGCTCTGGCAACTGGGTGTGCCTGGTTCCCAGATGGCCCTACAAGTTCCAAATTGGCCATCCATGCTAGCCTCTCGGTGGGGCAGGTTAGCGACTTTTCTCTGATCCTCCAACTCCTCCTTTCAGATCCATATTTCTCAAGCTTCTGCCACAATTGAATAATGAGTCTGTTACTCCTTAATGGAGGCCCTGGATGGTGCAAACAGTGAAGCACTTGACTATTAGCCAAAAGGTTGACAATGTGAATCCACCCAGAGACATCTTGGAAAAAAGGCCTGGTGATCTACTTCTAAAAGGTCACAGCCTTGAGAATCCTATGGAGCACAGTTCCACTGTGTAACACATGGAGTTGCCATGAGTCAGAATTGGCTCAATAGCAACTGGTTTGGGTTTTGGTTTACTCCTTAATACTCATAGTATTTCCACTTCCCTGATTAAACCCTGACTGATTCCCCTACCTCACCAGGTCAGAAGCAGTCAGCCAGCCAAAAGAGATCTCACACCAGAATTAAGAGATGGCTCAACACGTCTTGTTCCTGAAGAAACATGTACAAAAGCAAGCTAAAGTATGTTAATAATTCTAAGCCTAAATACAGACAAACCATATAAGGTAATATTCTATGTAAATTCTCTTTCTTGTGATCTAAAATAAGGGACTGGCTTTGTAAATGGGCTAAGAAGTTATATAGTTTTAATTGTTCTTTCTAGATATTAGAAGATGGTATTAGGTATGGTATCAACTTTCTACAAATGTAGATGCCCCAGTTTTACCTGCTAGTTCATAATAGTTCCTACAGGAAAAGAAAAGGGAAATTGGAAGCCATGGTTTTTATGCCGTTTAATCGGAAAAACTCCCGTCTTCAGTCTTCAGCTGTGTAGAACAACATACTAACCATAAATATTTTTTTACCTTCTGCAAGTACATTACACAAGAGATCACCCAAGTACTAAGACGTTCTTTATTATCCACATATTTCACCCTCTTACATACTCCCAAGAGTTTTTTCTAAGTCTGTGGCAAATGCAACTTCTCCTTCTGATTCATCTTGTGAATTCCTCCATGAGTTGCAAATAATTCTCGTCTGCCATCTTTCTTTCTCCGAATGTTCTTAGGTGCCCAAGGGACCATCCCAAGCTCCAAATACCTCATCTATTGTGAACTGAGAATGCTCTGCTGTGTGGTATTAGGTGTGGCAAGAGGACTCACACAGAACATCACATACACTATGAGAATGTCATATACAGGATGGTAAATGGCCATTTAAGAAAACCTATCAAGTCACCAGAGAAGCGGTAGAGATATGTGTAGCTATTCACTGAACAAGGTAAGGAGCTAGAATAAAAGCGATACTAGACAATGTGCAACAGGAAACCTTGGAGAAATGGATTCCATCTAGTCCTGACTCTGCACTAACTTGCTATGTGGCAGTCTTAGTTAGCTAGTGCTGCTATAACAAAAATATCAAAAGTAGATGGCTTTAACAAACAGAAGTTTATTCTCTCATAGTCTAGTAGGCTAGAAGTCCAAATTCAGGGCACCAGCCCCAGGGGAAGGCTTACTCTCTCTGTCAGCTCCGGAGGCAGGTCCTTGTCATCAATCTTTTCTTGGTCTAGGAGCTTCTCTGTGCAGGACCCTGGGTCCAAAGGACACACTCTGCTCCTGGCACTACTTTCTTGGTGGTATGAGGTTCCCCTGTCTCTCTGCTAGCTTCTCTCATTTATAGCTCAAAAGAGACTGACTTAAAACACAGCCTAATCTTGTAGATTGAGTTCTGCCTCATTAACATAATTGCCTCTAATCCTGTCTCATTAACATCATAGAGGTAGGATTTACAACACATAGGAAAATCACATCAGATGACAAAATTGTGGACAATCACACAATACTGGAAACCATAGGCTAGCCAAATTGCACACATTTTGGGGGGACACAATTCAATCCATGACAGTGGCTGTGGGCAAATCACACACATATCGTGGGGCAGAAAGTACTATTTACTGAAATACTCATTTGCCTCTTTAGAATGCCTACATTTAACTGTGCATTAAATAAAGACTCCATTTCCCAGCCTCCCTTGCAGCTAGATGTAGCCATGTGACTAAGTTCTGGGCAATGGGATATAAGAAGAAATGTTACTGCGAAGCTTCCAGAAATTTCCTTAAAGACAACTAAGATCGGTGCCCTTTGCTTCTTCCTTCTTCTTCAGTCCTGCTGCTTGGAATGTGAAAATGTTGTGTAGAACTCTATTTTGGATGATGAGGACAAGAGCCACACTCAAATGACTATGAAGTTGAAAGCTAGTAGTAGCCTGGGTTGCCCCTGACTGAGCCCACACACCAGACTTTTATGTGACAGAGAAATAAACTTTTATCTTAAGCCACTGTTTCTCAGATCTCCATTATTGCAGCCGGATTTAATACTGACAAATACATGTGTGTTACTATTTTTTTAATTGCATTTAGGTGCTGTTAAAATTTATAAGATAAATATCTGATTCAAATATTACTGCATTAGCGGTATTTTTTTTTATCGTGCTTTAAGTGAAAGTTTACAAATCAAGTCAGCCTCTCATACAAAAATGTATATACACCTTGCTATATACTCCTAGTTGCTCTGCCCCTAATGAGACAGCACACTCCTTCTCTCCACCCTCTATTTCCGTGTCTATTCAGCCAGTTTCTGTCCCCGTCTGCCTTATCTCCCCTCCAGACAGGAGCTGCCCACATTGTCTCATGTGTCTACTTGATCCAAGAAGCTCACTCCTCACCAGTATCATTTTCTATCCTATAGTCCAGTCCAATCCCTGTCTGAAGAGTTGGCTTTGGGAATGGTTCCTGTCTTGGGCTAACAGAAGGTCTGGGGACCATGACCTCCAGGGCCCTTCTGGTCTCAGTTAGACCTTTAAGTCTGGTCTTTTTACAAGAATTTGAGGTCTGCATCCCATAACTCTCCTGCTCCGTCAAGGGATCTCTGTTGTGTTCCCTGTCAGGACAGTCATAGGTTGTAGCCAGGCACTATCTAGATCTTCTCATCTCAGGCTGATGTAGTCTCTGATTTATGAGGCCCTTTCTGTCTCTTGGGCTCATAATTACCTTGTGTCTTTGGTGTTCTGCATTCTCCTTTGCCCTAGGTGGGTTGAGACCAATTGATGCATCTTAGATGGCCACTTGCTAGTGTTTAAGACCTCAGACACCACTCTGCAAAGTGGGATGCAGAATGTTTTCTTAATAGATTTTATTATGCCAGTTGACGTAGATGTCCCCTGAAACCATGATCCCCAAACTCCTGCGCCTGCTATGCTGGCCTTCAAAGTGTTCAGTTTATTCAGGAAAATTTTTTGTTTTTGGTTTAGTCCAGTTGTGCATTAACAGTATTTTTGACATTATGTATTTTTTTAATCAGTGGAGACAACTTCCATTGTGGCTTTTTTTTTGGAGATGTTTGACATTTAAAAGGATCTTTATTCTCCAAAATGCTGAGACTCTGCACTAGACCTTGGGTAGAAGTTGGAAGTGAATAGAGGAAGATGTAGGAGTAGAAGAAAAGTCACAAGCTTGCCTTTTTCCACCTAGCCTATCCACCTGGTTAATCTACCTGAGGGAGCCCTGGTGGTGTAGTGGTTAAGTGCTCAGCTGCTAACCAAAGGGTTGGCAGCTCAAATCCACCAGCCACTCCTTGGAAACCCTATGGGGCAGTTCTACTCTGTCTGATAGTGTCACTATGAGTCAGAACCAACTCAATGGCGCCTAACAACAACAACAATCTACTTGGCATAACTGAAGAAAGAAAAATAAAAGCAGATGGAGGAAAGTAGCCTTTGGTTTCACCAGAACTCAGGGGGGTAGCACTGAGATTTGTCAACCAAAAAAAACCAAACCCACTGGTGAGTCACTTCTGACTCATAGCAACCCTATAGGACAGAGTAGATCTGCCCCGTAGGGTTTCCAAGGCAACATATATAGCATGTATAGCAACATGTAAAAAAGAAAAAAAAAATCACATAGTGAGGGAACAGCTAGCAAACATACGTAGAAAGTATGCATTATTTTCATTAAAATCTGTCATGAAATTATACATAAATATGTGATTATACAGCATGTAGGTTTCTAACATTTAATAAGATGAGCTTTAGTGTCATGGGTAGGAAAACTCTCCCTATTTCATAAGCAAAATGTATAATTTTATTAACATCAAGTAAAGAAAATACTCACCACTCATCTGTCAGTTTGTCTTACAGTGCTGGCTTGTGTGTTCCTGTGATGGCAGAAGCAGTGCCATCGGTATTCAAAAACCAGCAGACTCACCCATAGAGGACAGGTTTCGGTGGAGCTGTCAGACTAAGACAGAATAGGAAGAAGGACCTGCTGGTCTACTTCTGAAAAGAATCAGCCAGTGAATTATGAATAGCATTATGAATAGCAGTGGAACATTATCTGATATAGTGCCGGAAGATGAGCCCCTTAGGTTGGAAGGCACTCAGAGTATGACTGGGGAAGAGCTGCGTACTCAAAGTAGAGTCGACCTTAATGACCTGGATAGAGTCAAGCTTTTGGGACCTTCATTTGCTGATGCAGTATGACTCAAAATGAGAAGAAACAGCTGCAAACATCCATTAATAATGGAGACATGGCATGTATGAAATATGAATATAGGAAAATTGGAAACCGTCAAAAATGAAATGGAACGCATAAACATCTATATCCTAGGCATTAGTGAGATGAAATGGACTGGTGTTGGCCATTTTGAACTGGACAATCATAGGGTCTACCATGCTGGGAAGGTCAGCTTGAAGAGGAAAGGCGTTACATGCATTGTCAAAAAGAATATTTCAGGATCTATCCTGAAGTACAATGCTGTCAGTGATAGGATAATATCCATACTCCTACAAGGAAGACCAGTTAATACAACTATTATTCAAATTTATGCACCAACTACAGAGGTCAAAGAAGAAGAAATTGAAGATTTTTACCAACCCCTGCACTCTGAAATTGATCAAACATGCAATCAAGATGCATTGATGATTACTGGTGATTGGAATGCAAAGTTTGGAAACAAAGAAAAAGAGTTGGTAGTTAGAAAATATGGTCTTGGTGATAGAAATGATGCTGGAGATCACATGACAGAATTTTGCAAGACCAACGACTTCTTCATTGCAAATACTTTTTTCAGTGACATAAACACTGACTATACACATGGACCTTGCCAGATGGAATACACAGGAATCAAATTGACTACATCTGTGGAAAGAGACAACGGGAAAGCTTAATATCATCAGTGAGGACAAGGCCAGTGGCCGACTGCAGAATATACCATCAAGTGTTCATATGCAAGTTCAAGCTGAAGCTGAATAAAATTAGAACAAGTCCACGAGGGCCAAAATACGACCTTGAGTATATCCCACCTGAATTTAGAGAGCATCTCAAGAATAGATTCGACACATTGAACACCAATGACTGAAGACCAGATGAGTTGTGGAAAGACATCAAAGACATCATAAATGAGGAAAGCAAGAAGTCATTAAAAAGACAGGAAAGAAAGAAAAGACCAAAATGTATGTCAGAAGAGACTTTGAAATTTGCTCTTCAGCATCCAGTAGCAAAAGCAAACAGAAGAAATGATGAAGTAAAAGAGCTTATCAGAAGATTTCAAAGGGCAGTTCAAGAAGACAAAGCAAAGTACTATAATGATGTGTCCAAAGACATGGAGTTAGAAAAGCAAAAGGGAAGAACGGGCTCAGCATTTCTCAAGCTGAAAGAACTGAAGAAAAACTTCAAGCCTTGAGTTGTAATACTGAAGGATGTTATGGGGAAAATATTAAAAGACACAAGAAGGATCAAAGAAGATGGAAGGAATACAGAGTCACATACCACAAAGAATTGGTCAACCTTCGACCATTTCAGGAGGTAGCATATGATTAGGAATCAATGGTACTGAAGGAAGATGTCCAAGCTGCACTGAAGGCACTGGCGAAAGACAAGGCTCCCGGAATTGACGGAGTACCAATTAAGATGTTTCAACAAACAGATGCAGTACTGGAAGTACTCACTTGTCTATGTCAAGAAAATTGAAAGAGAACCTGGCCAACTAACTGGAAGAAATCTGTATATATTCCTATTCCCAAGAAAGGTGATCCAACCAAATGCAGAAATTATTGAACAGCATCATTAATATGACAGGCAAGTAAAATTTTGCTGAAGATCATTCAAAAGTGGCTGCAGCAGTATATTGACAGGGTACAGCTAGAAATTCAAGCCAGTTTCAGTAGAGGACGTGGAACCAGGGATATCATTGCTGATGTCAGATGGATCTTGGCTGAAAGCAGAGAATACCAGAAAGATGTTTACCTGTGTTTTGTTGACTATCCAAAGGCATTCAACTAAGTGGATCATAGCAAATTATGGATAACATTGAGAAGAATGAGAATTTCAGAACACTTACTTGTGCTCATGGGGAACATGCACATAGATCAAGAGACAGTTGTTGGAACAGAACAAGGGGATACTGATTGGTTTAAAATCAGGAAAGGTGTGCATCAGGGTTGTATCCTTTCACCATACCTATTCAATCTGCATGCTGAGCAAATAATCCAAGAAGCTGGACTATATGAAGAGTGGGGCATCAGGATTGGAGGAAGACTCATTAACAACTCGTGTTATGCAGATGACACAACCTTGCACATGGAAAGTGAGGAGGAATTGAAGCACTTATTGATGAAGATCAAAGACTACACCCTTCAGTATGGACTATACCTCAACATAAAGAAAACAAAAATTGTCACAGCTGGACCAATAAGCAACATCATGGTAAGCAGAGAAAAGATTGAAGTTGTTGAGGATTTTATTTTACTTGGATCCACAATACCCATGGAAGCAGCAGTCAAGAAATCAAATGGCATATTGCATTGGGCAAATCTGCTGCAAAAGACCTCTTTAAAGTGTTAAAAAGCAAAGATGTCACCTTGAAGACTAAGGTGTGCCTGATACAAGCCTTGGTGTTTTCAATCACCTCATATTCACGGGAAAGCTGGAATAAGAAAGACCAAAGAAGAATTGATACCTTTGAATTATGGTTTTGGCAAAGAATATTGAATGTACCATGGACTGCCAAAAGAACGAAACATCTGTTTTGGAAGAAGTACAGCCAGAATGCTCCTTAGAGGCAAGGATGGCGAAACTGCATCTCACATACTTTGGATGTGATGTTATCAGCAGGAATCAGTCTCTGGAGGACATCATGCTTGGTAAAGTGGAGAGTCAACAAAAAAGAGGAAGACCCTCAACGAGATGGATTGACACAGTGACTGCAACAATGGGCTTAAACATAACAGCAATTGTGAGGCTGGTGCAGAACTGGACAGTGTTTCCTTCTGTTGTACATAGGGTCTCTATGAGTTGGAACCAACTTGACAGCACCTAACAACAACAACATACCATGTATATTTCAAATACCAGCAGGGTTACCCATGGTGGACAGGTTTCAGTGGAGCTTCCAGACTAAGACAGACTAGGACGAAGGACCTGGCAATCTACTTATACAAAAACTGGCCAGTGAAAACCTTATGCATACAGCAGAACATTGATATAGTGCAGGAAGACAAACCCCTCAGGTTGGAAAGCACTCAAAATATGACTGGGGAAGAGCTGCCTCCTCAAAATAGAGTCAACCTCAATGACATGGATGGAGTCAAGCTTTTACTGTCTGGCACCTAGGAAGTAATCCCTGAGAAGCCTAAGAGTGTGGGCTCTGTAATCCAACTGCCTTGGTTCAAGTCATGGTTTCCCCCATCAAAGTGGTGAAATCAGTCAGGCTTTTGGCTACAAGTGTCAGAAGCTGACTACCACAAAGTTGGAAGCTTATAAGAACAGAAATTTCTGTCTCACAGCTCTGGAGACTAATGGTCTGAATTCAGGGTATCAGCAGGGTCATCCTCTCTCTGAAGGCTACAGGAGATACTTTTTCATCTCTCTCAGCTTCTGGTAGCCCCAGGTGTTCCTTGGCTAGCAGCTGCAGCATAACTCCATCATCACACAGCTCTCTTCCCTCTGTCTATCTCTCTGTCTCTTTTCCTCTCTTAGAAGACACCACTCAGATTGGATTAGGACCCACCCTACTCTAGTATGACTTCATGTTAACTGATGTTGTTGTTGTTAGGTGCCATCGAGTCAGTTCCGACTCATAGTGACCCAATGCACAACAGAACGAAACACTGCCCAGTCCTGAGCCATCCTTACAATCCTTGTTATGCTTGAGCCCGTTGTTGCAGCCGCCATGTCAATCACCTTGTTGAGGGTCTTCCTCTTTTCCACTGACCCTGTACTTTGCCAAGCATGATGTCCTTCCCCAGAGACTGATCCCTCCTGACAACATGTCCAAAGTATGTAAGACTCAGTCTCACCATCCTTGCTTCTAAGGAGCATTCTGGTTGTACTTCTTCCAAGACAGATTTATTCGTTCTTCTGGCAGTCCATGGTATATTCAATATTCTTCGCCAACACCACAATTCAAAGGCATCAATTCTTCTTCCTTGTTCCTTATTCATTGTCCAGTTTTCACATGCATATGACGCAATTGAAAATACCATGGCTTGGGTCAGGCACACCTTAGTCTTCAAGGTGACATCTTTGCTCTTCAATACTTTAAAGAGGTCTTTTGCAGCAGATTTACCTAATGCAATGCGTCTTTGGATTTCTTGACTGCTGCTTCCATGGGTGTTGATTGTGGATCCAAGTAAAATGAAATCCTTGACAACTTCAATCTTTCCTCCGTTTATCATGATGTTGCTCATTGGTCCACTTGTGAGGATTTTTGTTTTCTTTATGTAGAGGTGTAATCCATACTGAAGGCTGTGGTCTTTGATCTTCATTAGTAAGTGCTTCAAATTCTTTTCACTTTCAGCAAGCAAGGTTGTGTCATCTGCATAACGCAGGTTGTTAATAAGTCTTCCTCCAATCCTGATGCCCCATTCTTCTTCATATAGTCCAGCTTCTCGGATTATTTGCTCAGCATACAGATTGAATAGGTATGGTGAAAGAATACAACCCTGACGCACACCTTTTCTGACTTTAAACCAATCAATCAGTATCCCTTTGTTCTGTCTAAACAACTGCCTCTTGATCTATGTAAAGTTTCCTCATGAGCACAATTAAGTGTTCCGGAATTCCCGTTCTTTGCAATGTTATCCATAATTTGTTATGATCCACATAGTCAAATGCCTTTGCATAGTCAATAAAACTCAGGTAAACATCCTTCTGGTATTCTCTGCTTTCAGCCAGGATCCATCTGATGTCAGCAATGATATCCCTGGTTCCACGTCCTCTTCTGAAACCGGCCTGAATTTCTGGCAGTTCCCTGTCGATATACTGCTGCAGCTGTTTTTGAATGATCTTCAGCAAAATTTTGCTTGCATGTGATATTTTAATGATATTGTTCTATAATTTCCACATTCGGTTGGATCACCTTTCTCGGGAATAAGCATAAATATGGATCTCTTCCAGTCAGTTGGCCAGGAAGCTGTCTTCCATATTTCTTGGCATAGACCAGTAAGCACCTCCAGTGCTGCATCTGTTTCCTGAAACACCTCAATTGATATTCCATCAATTCCTGGAGCCTTGTTTTTCACCAATGCCTTCAGAGCAGCTTGGACTTCTTCCTTCAGTACCATCCGTTCCAGATCATATGCTACCTCTTGAAATGGTTGATTATCGACTCATTCTTTTTGGTATAATGATCTGTGTATTCCTCCATCTTCTTTTGATGCTTCCTGCATCATTTAATATTTTCCCCATAGAATCCTTCATTATTGCAACTCGAGGCTTGAATTTTTCTTCAGTTCTTTCAGCTTGAGAAACACCGAGTATGTTCTTCCCTTTTGGTTTTCCATCTCAAGCTCTTTGTACATGTCATTATAATACTTTACTTTGTCTTCTTGAGCCGCCCTTTGAAATCTTCCTTTCAGTTCTTTTACTTCATCACTTCCTTCTTTTGCTTTAGCTGCGCAACATTCTAGACCAAGTTTCAGAGTCTCCTCTGACATCCATCTTGGTCTTTTCTTTCTTTCCTGTCTTTCCAGTGAGCTCTAGCTTTCTTCATGGATGATGTCCTTGATGTCATTCCACAACTTGTCCAGTCTTTGGTCACCAGTGTTCAATGCATCGAATATATTCTTCAGGTAGTCTCTAAATTCAGGTGGGATATACTCAAGGACATATTTTGGCTCCCGTGGACTTGCTCTGATTTTCTTCAGTTTCACGTTGAACTTGCATATGACCAGTTGATGGTCTGTTCCACAGTTGGCCCCTGGCCTTATTCTGACTGATGATATTGAGCTTTTCCATCATCTCTTTCCACAGATATAGTCAATTTGATTTCTGTGTGTTCCATCTGGCGAGGTCCATGTGTATAGTCACCATTTATGTTGGTGAAAGAAGGTATTTGCAATGAAGAAGTCGTTGGTCTTGCAAAATTCTATCATTCAATCTCTGGCATTGTTCCTATCACCAAGGCCATGTTTTCCAACTACGGATCCTTCTTCTTTGTTTCCAACTTTTGCATTAAAATCACCAGTAATAATCAATGCATCTTGATTGCATGCTTGACCAATTTCAGACTGCAGCAGCCGATAACAATCTTCTATTTCTTCATCTTTGGCCCTAGTGGTTGGTGCACGTATTTGAGTAATAGTCGTATTAACTGGTCTCCCTTGTAGGCGTATGGATATTATCCTATCACTGACAGCATTGTACTTCAGTATAGATCTTGAAATGTTCTTTTGGACGATGAATACAACACCATTCCTCTTCAAGTTGTCATTCCCAGCATAGCTGACTATATTATTGTCCAATTCAAAATGGCCAATACCAATCCATTTCAGTTCAGTAATGCCTAGGGTATCGATGTTTATGCGTTCCATTTCATTTTTGGCAATTTCTAATTTTCCTAGATTCATACTTCATACATCCCAGGTTCTGATTATTAACTGATAGCATCTTCAAAGACCCTATTTCCAAGCAAGGTCATTATGTTCACAAGGAGTTACCAAGGGTTAGGTACTTCAACATGAATTAAGACTTCAACATGAATTACTAGAGGACACAATTCAATGCATAGCACTGATTCTGGATGAATTAATCAGAAAAGGAATTTATTAAATGAGTTTAGGGATGGCTCACTCAAAATTGCTAGGAAAGCTGAGGGACCATTTTCAGAGGCTAGGCATTTGCGATGATATCAAAAATCATAGTGCAAAATTGGTCTAATGTGGGAAGTTACTGCTGTGCCCTTGAGCACTAGTGCACCTCCACCCCTCCACCCCAGTTGTCAACACTGTAGTCCCTTCACCATGTTCTCTGCTGGGGAGTCCTCTGCTGCCCTGAGGACCTGACCCTCCTGTAGCCAGCACTGGCCTTAAGAGGGCTCTCCACAGCCCCTACATCTTTATGTTGTAGGATGTCTTCAAAGTGGGCTCCTGAGTTACCCCTTCCCAAGGTGATTTTCACACGTCTCTTGGATGCTCACTTTTTACTTTACTTCTATGGAGTCTTATCTACCATCTACATTGCAGTTCCTGAGACTGTGAATTAAACATCTGGGGATACACAGTTCCAATACTGGTGTGAACATATGAGTTAATAAGCACAGGCTCTTCTGTAAGGCCGTAAACTGTCACTGCAGAAAAGAAATGCAAAAAATCCTCTATTTAATCTAAATATATTAGAGAGCTATGCTCAGCCTTTGTTTAGAAAAGCAATACCTGCTGACAAAAATCGTTAATCTACGCCTCAATCTATCCCCACAGTAGACTCTGATATACTATGGTCTTTTTAATGGCTCATATTGAGCAATTTTTTACAGTCATTGTCTAGCTCCTCAGGACAATGCACGACCTGGGATTTACACATTAGCCATTGACCTTGCTAAATCAGCAGGTCATTATCTCAGACTTCAGTACCTTTGAGCGCTCTGGAAGGGTCTTGGGCAGGGAAACACTGTCTCTGGCTCCATTCAAATTTGCCCTACTGGTTTGGCAAAGATGCTCAGGCAAATAAATCTACAGGAAGGCTGAGCACAGAGTTAGCATTAATGGGAGAGGCAGATGCCGTCCAGGCTGGTCTCTGTGAACCTGGCATTCCCATCCCCAACAAACACCCGAGGCACTGTTCATGTTTGCCAAACTCCAGAATTAGAAGGCTGAGCCTGGACTACTGTTGTCCAATGAATTTAATGGACAATGACTAGATTTAAAGGTGACTCAGACGTGTCCAGCACTCAAACATGCTCTTGAAAGAGGACGTTCCTAATGCAGTGGATGGAATTTTCTGTTTGAATTTCAAACCACTAATAAAATGTATTTGTAATTTTGCAAATAATAAGCAAGTTTGGATCTCAATTTTCATTCCACTATGGATGCTGTGAGGAAATAGTGACAGCAACTATTTCTTCCAGATATTCATATGCTGAGCCTGTAAAATGCTCATGAAACCAGAATGGAAGGGGAGGCAAGAGTCAGGCTACCTCATCTATTTGGCTCTTAATTCATCTGACACACAGTGTAAGTTTGTTGTGCTTCCTTCCCCCGAACCTTGAAATTTTACAGAAAATAAATTTTGGACTGACCATAAAAATGATCACAGTAAGGCTATGTCTGCTGAAAGAAAGTCTAAGCCCATTTTTAAAAGGAAAAAGACTACATAGTTTATACATGAATAGGAGTACAAAATGACTGACTTGGAAAAAAATCTGCATTCAGTATAGCTAATGCCCATGAATAAATCAGCAGTTGACCTCATGGGACTTTCAGCTAGCTGGTAGAACGTGCAACTTGATGCAAATTAGAAAAACACAGCCCCTTTGGGTGGTTGAAGCCTTGGGGAACATGGCTCTGTGTTGTGGGTAGAAAAAAGCACACTCAAGGGGGGTGGCTTTGTGTGGCTTTTGGTTGGATCTTAGCCCCTACTCCCCACTGAGCCAGGGGCCTTGACTCACCACTGTGGCCTGAGCATCAGACCAGTTTATTGGCAGGCTTTTCTGGTCCTGTCCTAGAAGCATGGAGCCCAGGTGGCACAGTGGTTAAGAGCTCAGTTGCTAACCAAAAGGTTGGCGGCTAACGAAAAGGTCTGCAGTTCAAATCCACCAGCTGTTCCTTGGAAACCCTATTGGGCAGTTCTACTCATAGTATCCATAGTGGAATGAAAATTGAGATCAAGACTTGCTATAGAGTTGCTATGATTCAGAATCGACTCAATGGTTTGGGTTTGGGTTTTTTGGTCCTAGAAGCAGAGTGTGGAGACAGATAGGTAATGGGACTAATAGTTGAGTTGCAACAGAATACATAGCCTCCCAGCACAATCTGGACCCAGAGGTCAGTATTCAACAAAGGTCACAACTAGTCCAAAGCTGTACCCCTAGCCTGTAGAAATCACACATCTGAGGCAAAAAGCAAGACTAGGGCAGGGTTGTAAAACATCAAACCTATAGGGTAGGGATGGAAGCCAGCTCTAAAGGAAGGATGGAGAATATGCAAAGGCCTGTTTAGAGTCATGGGAGTATAGGCACTAGGCCTGTGGGGCAGCTGCCAGAAGACATCTCACTAATTACATAAGAATAAGATCAAACTGTATGGCCTGGGCCATAGAGTGAAGGGAACTATGTCTAAAGACTAGTCCTTGGGGTAAGGAAAAGCATGTTCAGAGCCACCAGTTGAGCCATTAGGAGATGGAGGAAGGAGTTTCTGACTGAAGCCAGAGCAACTGGGTTGAAAGAAAAGAGGAGCAAACAGTTCCTCAAAAATAAAAATGTGTTTTAGTGGTCATTAATGGTGGGTCTAGTTTCCTTAGTAGGTACAGACACCAATGCAAAACTTTTGAAGCTATTGGAAGATTTTCAGCTCTGGCCAGAGAAGGATACCCCATGTCCTTATGGTTACATCACACCAAGAACCGAATAGGCTCCTTCAGACAACATTTCTGAACATTCTCTATTTCCTACAGATAAACATCAAGACACAAGTCACATGTTTGGACAAAGGGAAATACCAAGGCAGCTGGCAGTTCAAAAAAAGGTAAAGCCTGATGGCCTAGGAGTGAATTTACTGAGTTTTGCAAATGTTACATTTGCAAAACAACCAGACTGAATTGGGCCTGCAAGTGAAATGGAAATCGGTGTTTCAGAACAGAAATAGAATAATGCACGAACTTTACCCACTCTTTATTGCATCTGAGTAGAGAGAGAGGCACTGGGTCTTCCTTTCTGTTTGTCATTCTTGTCTTACCCACATATAAATGAACTGGCTAACCGAGGTATAATCACAGTGTCCCAAATGGATCCATTTTCCTAGACAGTTTCAAATCATCTCAAAACCACATTCAGTTTAAATATACTTTCCTTGTAACCCATGAACGTCATATTCCTCTGCCATGCAGAATATGAACATGACCCTTGTCTCCAAATGAGCAAAAGACCGCTTAGCTGTTTTTTATTCTGGATCCACCAAATCCAGTAAATCTGGGCATTTTTTTTTTTTCTTTTAAAGAAATTTTTCTGGAACTGGTAAAAGAAAGGGCCATAAATATGTGACGTATTAACAACAACATCAAAAAAAAACCTATAAAGTCATTGGAAATACAAATAATGATGTAAATGCTATTTTTCGGTTTCGTTTCCCATAGCAGGTGAGATTAACAGGGGTACGTGTGGCATTTATTTTACTTTATAGTGTTGTAGGGAAAAAAAGTCACAAAGTTTAGTAAAGTAAAAAGAAAGTTTTATTCGGCATATATTCAAAAGGACAGAAGTGGGAAGTGGACAAGCATGCTGCCAGAGCTAATGCCTGCCTGAATCAGAGGGAGGTTATAGAATCATCAGTATATATTAACATCACAAAAATGGGAGAAAGCTTCACCTTTTCACAGATTGGCTAGAAACTGTGATCTTATACTTTGAATTTCCTTTCTTAACAATCATTGGTATGGGTTTCAGTAACCCGACAGTCAGGAGGGTCTTCATTGGTCCAACAAATTTTCTATTCTCTAAATGTTAATAGAAAAAGATAGGGGTGAAAAGTCTTTTGTGTCCTGTTTGATTGGCTTTATGTGAAAGGTTCCCTAAAAATATTTTTTCTTCCCTAAAAGATAATTTCTAAGACTGACCCACCTATTGTCTTTATCTCATGGCCCAGTTGACATGTCCTTATGAGTCTTTGTGGGCCCAGTTTCAGCTGCGCCTCGATTTCTTTGCTCCAGGAAAGGCAATAATAATTCCAATATTATTTTCTAAATCAATATGATAGAAGTAAAATGCTTCTCTATTATCCCAAGCAGATAATCTCTGAAAAGTGTTACCAGCAACTTTAATTTTATTGTTTCCTGAAGATCTTTAAAGGAAGAGATCAAAGGTCATTTGTTAAATAACATTGGAATTTGTTTTACCAGATGTCATGGATTGAATTATGTCCCCCCAAAAATCTGTGTATTAACTTGGTTAGGCCATGATTCCCAGTATTCTGTGGTTGTCCTTCATTTTGTGATTGTAATTTTATGTTAAAGAGGATTACGTGGGATTACAACACCCTTACCAAGTCCCAGTCCTGATCCAACGTAAAGGGAGTTTCCCTAGGGTGTGGCCTGCACCACCTTTTATCTCTCAAGAGATAAAAGGCAAGTGAAGCAAGCAAAAAGCTGGGGACCTCATACCACCAAGAAAAGAGTGCCGGGAGCAGAGCGTGTCCTTTGGACCTGAGGTTCCTGTGCTGAGATGCTTCCAGACTAAGGGAAGACTGATGAAAAGGACCTTCCTCCAGAGCTGACAGAGAGAGAAAGCCTTCCCCTGTAGCCAGTGCCCTGAATTCAAACTTCTAGCCTACTGGACTGTGAGAGAATAAAGTTGTCTTTGTTAAAGCCAGCCACTTGTGGTATTTCTGTTACAGCAGCACTAGATGACTAAGACACCGGATTAAAAAGAGCTTTACAGAGAGATTGCAGAAAGTGTAATAACTGTATATGGTCACTGAAACATCCTGTTGGGTGACATTTTAATCAGTAACTAAACTCAATCATGAGTCTATCTGATCTAGGAAATTAAAAGGACAGAAACACTTCTTCGACCATTTTTTTTATCTGTTATTTTCTATTGTGTAAAGACAGTGAAAGGAAGATGCACACACAAAAACCACATCCCCAAATAAACCAGTGAAATGATTCTAATAACAAAGTAACAGCTCCTCAGTGTCTCCTGAGGCTCCTGGACGGAGTGCTAAGGCTTTACATGCACTACTTCCCTTTATCCTTGCAACCCTCTGAGGCACATGTTGTTACCTCCATTTTACAGTTAAGAAAACTGAGATGTAGAGAAGTACTTGATGACCATCTCACAGTCAAGGTTTTACTCTATTTGCAAACTAATGAGCTAGCCTGACACCGTTTCCTGGATGCTGGTAGAGGACAGGAGACTCCTGGGTCAGAGACAAAGGACTTTATTTTCATAGCCCAGCAGACAGCATGAGCTTCACGTTTGCATCAGCTCCAGTCAGGGTGGACCAGCCTTCCCAGTTTGTCCAGGACTGTCTCAGTTTTAGCACTGAAAGTCCCAGACAAATGAGGACAGTTGGTCACTAGTACTCCTTATCCCCCAAGTCCCATGGAGGCGTCATCCAGGTGAATGATAAGCATACACTGGACCGAGTCTCAGCTCAGGAACCCTGAGTTTATGGAACCCCCAAACTTATAAGAGGGCTGCTGGTAAATCTGCCCAAACTTTGCCTCAGAGGAAGACTTTTTTTATTATCTTGAATAGCAAACAAATTTCCTGTCTTCCCTGGAGGAAGACACTACCTCTATCTTCCAAAATTATTCACTATAAAAACTTCCTTGAAATGATTATATGAAACAAAAGCTGTCATAAATCATGCAGAAACATGAGAAAACCATGGAGAATTATCTCCCAACACTCACAGCTACTGAGTGGTAAAGGCAGTATTCAAATCAAGATCCTTCAGTCATCAAAACCCATGTCCTTACTGATCCTGCCTCTTAAATTACGTTCAGGTTTATAGGCAAGGTCAAAAGACATTTTTCTTTATTTGGAGTTTTTAACTGTCAGTCATTTTATATATATATATATATATATAAATTACAGAAACCCTGGTGGCATAGTGGTTAAGAGCTACAGCTGCTTAACCAAAAGGTCAGCAATTCAAATCCACCAGGCGTTCCTTGGAAGCCACATGGGGCAGTTCTACCCTGTCATACAGGGTCACTATGAGTCAGAATTGACTCGACGGCAACAGGTTTTTTGTTTATATATATATATATATATATGATATTTTCAACCTCGAATGCACTTATGAAATAGAAATTTGGAGGTATTGCTGTAGTCCAAAATAAAGTTAAATGAGTTGTTTTGGCTAAATGACTTCTAAGGTCTCTCTTTGCCTGAAGAATTTATGATTCTCCTTCCACAATATTACCCTTGCTATTTTCTTTCCTCTTGTCATGAATGCCTTACACAAAATGATATTCTTTTGGTTCATTTTGAATCCAGGCAGAACTTCAATAACAAAGCTGGGGTGTATATTTTGATACCTGAGTAATTAAAAAGCATGTTCCATTATAAAAAGAAAAGCATAGGAACTTACTTTTTATAAGTTTTCATTATTTTATACAGTGTCGATTTGACCACAATATCAAATAGGTGTGACACTTTTTAGGCAGGCAGAGTTAAAGTTTTTTTTTTTTTTCTCTCAAACATTCACAGAAAATTTCCTTTTTATTTAACCCAGGTTCTAGCAAGGGTGGATATTGCTGTGTTTTTAAAAGGCTATTTTGATTTGCCTTTCTAGGTAATGCTAGTTCTTCTCTCTATTGCTCTCTAAAGATCAAAGGAAGGTGAAAAGAAGAAACAAGCAAACAGAACAAAAGAAGTGTAATAAGGGAGTTTCTGTATTGCCTGAGTGGTGCTCGGTTTGCCATAAGGACACTGTGGCCAAAATGCTGCATAAAAGCTATAGGCAAAATATGAAAAAGTTGGTAGAAACATCCCGTCGTTTGGAGAGACAGCTGGTGATTGAGATACCTTCAGGACATGATCACACCACCAGAAACCACTGGGTTTACTTTTTATGTACAATCAGGGTTCCTATTCTGGGGTCCCCAGGTTCCTCAGGGATTGTGAAGATTGGAAATCAGGAGCCAGAGCTATTTTCAGTTCATTCAAAAGGTTAGTGGAAATTATATGCTCCTCTCCCTAGAGGGGTCTTTAAGAGCCAGGCTGTCCAAGTAAATGTATCGAAGCAGGAGCAACACCATAGGAAGGATGTAGCCTTTGGCAAACTAGCAAGCACTCGTCTCACCTAAAGATACTTAAATTCAATTTTAACAAAACTGCCCAGATAGACTCTGAGCTATATCAGCCCACCAGAGGGCCAAATTGCAACTTCTGCTTTCCAGACTATCTCAGACATCAAGCTGCTTGCTGGAATTTTATCAACAGTGAGGAAATGCCCATCCCAAGCTTTGGTCTACACATTTCATTAAGAAAAATTAGGAAAAAAATGAATTGCTTATCAAGTGCTGTTTGGCTGACAACATCTCTCAAACTTGGAGTCCATGGGCTAGAATATAATGAAAAGTGGTGCTTAGAATGGAGCTGTTTTTCTCTCCAAATGAATCTGGATCTGGTGTGCTAGGAAAAGAACCAAACAAATATTTGGATTGAGCAAGAAAATTTAATAAAAGCTGGTTTTCAGTAGGCTTATGTGTAGAAGAAACACTCTTTTGAGACGACCTGAGGGCTCTGTTTTCCACTCTCCAACACAAAGCACGAAGATTCTCCTGGCTTGGGAGGCAGAGATAAATCTTGTTGACATTTCCACTTTTTGATTGAATGGTTTCACAAAGGCTGTTGCTGCTTTCCCGAAGCATTTCCTGCTGGCTTGAAAACACAGAATGCTGGGATTTACGTAGGGCCCAGTCATATATGTCAGTTTGCTCTTCAAATCAGCTCATCTCCCCCTCCTTGCCTATGCATAGCTGCCCCCTCTTCCATTATCCACTACAAGGTATTTTTGCTTTTTTTTTTTTTTAACTTTTTTACTCTCTCCTTGTTACTGGGTGGAAACCTCAGGTTCTTACTTGGCATGACTCGTTTTGGCCAATAAAGGAGAGACAAAGGTGTGAAAACAAAAAGGCACCTTTATTTCTTTGTATAAGTAAATGGAGTCAGTTGGTGCTTACTGCTGCGAAGACTGCTCACCAAGAGTGGGCAGGCAGGTTAATTTTAAAAGGGTTTATGAGTAGGGAATTCATGCAAGTTACTTCAGCAACATTCTTAATTGTACTAACAGGCGCAGTGGGGTTTACATATAACCCCCAAACAAAAGCAGAATTCAAACTCAAAGCTGGTGGGGGGTGGGGGGTGGGGTGGGAGGAACCCAGCAAAGTAAAGGATTTTGCAATACAACACTGTAGGGGAGGAAGCCAGGTAAAGAATACAGCACTGTGGGGATTCTGTCTCATTCTGACCAATTTTTGATACTGTCATCCTTTGCCTGCTACCATAACTACTTTCTGACCTGTTCCATAGCTCATAGCCTTAAGATTTCTTTTCTTGTCACTTTTTATTCTCATGGACTACAAACTGGTAGCAGAGAACTCTTAAAATTGCCATTTATCACAACTGTTTGTCATTTTATCTTCCAGATGTGTCAATAAGATTCAGCGATGACCTGTACTGGCTGTCCTTTTTCTGTGAAGTGGGATTCTAGAAGTTGGGAGCAGCCACCTTTCCTGCTGACTGCTGCTGGTACCACACAATTAAGACTGAAACCCCTACCACCACTGTCCTGCCTGGTTAACTCAGCACCATCAATAACATGCATTTGTTTTGTGCAAACCACATGCCATGTGATCTGAATAACAAACAGAGACTACTTTTAAAGAAGTTCTAATCTCACTGGGAAGGCAGGACAAGCTCATGCAGACATAAATATGCTGATGTTGCAAGTTAGCCTGTGCTAAAATCCACTGAGGCACTGAAGAGACCCAGAGTCCAGAGTCAAGGTTTTTGTCCTCAGTGCTCTGCATCTTAAAATCTGTGGCTTATTATTTGCCACACCCACACACAGACACAGGAGATCCAGTAGTACATAACCCAGCACTCCAAAGCAAAGCGAGCAAAATAAAGGAATTTGTTTTTTAATCTCTGTGTTTACTTCTGGTCATATACACAGTGCTGTCGAGTCGATTCCAACTCATAACGACCCTATAGGACAGAGTAGAACTGGCCTATAGAGTTTCCAAGGAGCACCTGGCAGATTCGAACTGCTGACTCTTTGGTTAGCAGCCGTAGCACTTAACCACTACGCCACCAGGGTTTCCTCCTGGTCATACAGAAAGAAAGAAATTACTTTACCATTATCTACCTTGAAAAAGGTTTTTAATTCAGATATCAGATTCTTGGGTAAGATAAACTAGTAAATCTATTAATGATACACTATAAAATTTAAATACATATGTGTATGTATGTGTATCAATGTATGTATCTATACCTATATCTATGGCTATAGCTCTATTGCTATCTGTACCTGTCTGTGGGGGCTCTGGGTGGTGCAAATGGTTAGTGCTCTTGGCTGCTAACAGAAAAGTTGGAGGTTCAAGTCCACCCAGAGGCACCTTGGAAGAAGAACCTTGCAATCTACTTTCAAAAAAATCAACCACTGAAAACCCTATGGAGCACAGTTCTACTCTGACACCCATGGGGTCGCCAAGAATCAGGAACCACCAACGACAACTGGTCTTATATATACATACTTTTTTCTTTAATCCCCAACTGATATCATTTAAACAGCAGATTGTTTTCAGAGAGTAGGTATTCTCTCCCAACTTCTCTTCAACAGAAATTATATTCTACAAGGCCTGTCAGTGTCTTCAGATTTTAATTTATTTTTCAGTTTCTAAAGCACATCAATTGTTTGTGCAACCAGAGCCCCACACATCCATGGTACGATACTGGAGAGAGAACAGAGCATGTGTGCCTCCTTTCCAAGCCAGTCAGCTCCCAACCCACACAAGCATACAACTTTTCCTTGAAGACTAATCACTGCAGTGTCTTTCACACCCACAGGGAAGGGACGGCCCAAAGTAGGACCATCTGTGGAAGCCTTTCAAGGAAAAGACTTTGCTTGTAATTTCATCAGCTTATATTTTTGTGCTTCATAACAGGATTACCATAAGACGTGTTTAGGAAAGTCTTTTTTGTGGGTAAAATAGGATTAACTCATAAGACTGAAAGAACTTTAAAACCACTCAGAAAACAAGATTATTCACAGTTATTCAAGATTATTTGAATAATAGAGAATTGTCCAGTACCCAAGATGACCATGAAGTTGATATTCACTTTGCCTAAATGCATAAGCTCTGTAAGAATTTGCAGATATTGTACAATAACTTTGGAGAAATTAAGTTGTCATTGAGAAACCACTTGGGCTACTTGTCTTTGAAGAAATATAGTTTTGAAAATCACAAAAACAATGACACAGGACATGAGGAGATTGCAATCATCAACCCCACAAGCATTATATGAGTCGGATCAGTAGGATGATTGCAGGAGCTTCTCACAGACTGATGAAGGTCATGGAAGGCTTGGGGTTGACCAGGAACAGAGGGGTATTGAGGGAAGTGGAAAACAAAGTGAGCAATAGTTATTTAGAAACTGAAAGTCCAATATGATCAGAGCTGAGACCTCAGCCATTGGAGGACTCCTGGAAAGACATTTTCTAAGCTCCTATATGTGGGGGTCCCCTGGGTGGTGCAAACAGTTAACAATCTCAGCTGCTAACCAAAAGGTTGGAAGTTGGAGTTTACCCAAAGTTGCCTAGAGGAAAGCCCTGGCAATCTACTTCCAAGAAATCAGCCTTTGAAAATTCTGTGGAGCACAGTGTTATTCTGACACACAGGGGGTCTCCATGAGCTGGAGTCAACTTGAGGGCAACTGGTTGGTTCTACTTTCACAGGCATTTTAGAGGCAGCTGCTGGAAATACTTTTTAATGTGTTCCTGTCATAGCAAGATGAAGAAATTCTTATTCCAAGTCAAATTAAAGGAAAAGAAGGTAGAAAAGTGCCTTAAATCCAAACACATATTCAACACATAAGCCAGCAAATCGGTCCCACAAATACCTGACGGCAAAAGTTTCAACTGAGGACTAAAAGGAACTTGAACCAAAAGAACATAGTTTTGTCCTGTGGGAGCTTTCAATGTGTTAAATACGAAAGTCAGTTCCCTGCGTTATGTATTGTCTCCTCCCAAAAATGAAATTGTGGGTTTCTCTTTTGGCACTTCATTTTCTATAGGGAAACAAGTTCTGTTTTTTGTATCTAACAGTGCTTTTTAAAAACAGAATGTCAGCGAAACTGACAGATCAAACTCAACATCACAAAGAGAGACAACCAGACCATATGCGCATTTGATGTGATTCAACAGGAAGTGCATAACACCCTGAAGTACACTTGACAAAAAAATAGATCAAACCTGAATCTGATCAAGCCTCAAGATGTAAACAGTAGTTTACAGGAAATACAGAGAACAAGAGAACATGTTCGGTAACAGCAAGACACGTCCAGCAAAATTCGGAATGTGGCAAGTTCTACAGGACAAATGGGGAGGTTTATTCAACACATGATTGCAAAAAAAAAGGCAAGTGATGGAGACATATTTTTAAAAGATTTAGCGGACACATCAATCAAATGCATTGTGTCCATTTGTTTGGATTGTGGTGTGAACACATCATCTAACGAAAAGTTCATGAGACAATCTGGCAAATTTGAATACTGACTGAGTTTTGTTTTTGTTTTGTTTTTTTTTAACTCTTCCAGCTCTGATGTTCCAGGATGCTGGTTGTGGTCCAGTCTCCAAAAATACCTCCCATCCCAAGGGAGCCTCACCTCTTTTTTTTTTTTTAATTATACTTTAGATGAAGTTTTACAGAACAAACTAGCTTCTCATTAAACAGTACGCATGTTGTTTTGTGACATTGATTGCCAACCCTACAACATGTCAACGCTCTCCCCTTCTCAACCTTGGGTTCCCTATTACCAGCTTTCCTGTCCCCTTCTGCCTTCTAGTCCTTGCCCCAGGGCTGGTGTGCCCATTCAGTCTTGTGTTGTTTTATGGGCCTGTCTAATCTTTGGCTGAAGGGTTAACCTCAGGGGTGATTTTATTACTGAGCTAAAAGGGTGTCGGAGGGCCATACTTTTGGGGTTTCTCCGGTCTCTGTCAGACTAGTAAGTTTAGTTTTGTGTGTGTGAGTTAGAATTCTGTTCTACATTTTTCTTCACCTCTGTCCGGGACTGCCTATTGTGATCCCTGGCTGTCTGAATATTTGATGATATTGAAGGATGACTCTTAATTTTGCTTAAGAGAAATAATATTAATGTTTGAAAACAATAGTAATAAACCAAACCAAAAACCAAACCCATTGCCGTCGAGTTGATTCTGACTCGTAGTGACCCTGCAGGACAGAGTAGAACTGCCCCATAGGGTTTCCAAGGAGTGGCTGGTGGATTCAAACTACCGACATTTTGGTTAGCAACCGAGCTCTTAACCACTGTGCCACCAGGAATTTTGCACCAAAATAGTCCAAGGGGCAAATTTGTTCGGGGGGAGAGGGACGGGAGGAGGTTATAAATGAAATAGGATTGGCCATGTGTTGATGATTTTTGAAGCTAGGTGATGAGTATATGGGAGTTCGTTATACTACTCTCTGGACTTCTTTATGTGTTTAAAAATATCCACAATAAAAAGTTTTTTTTTTTTTTTGAATGTCAAAATCATTAAAAACGATCAGATTTCTCTACAGAAGATTCTTTACACATATACCAAAAATTTATATTCATTTAATTTCATTATATTCTCATTTATATGAGAAAATTATCAAAATGTTACTTGTTACACAGATAACAAGGACTGCATTCAGGGTGGAGAACTGAGTGACTTGAGGTCAGCATGAGAGGGAAACCACGAACTTTTTAAATGTTGATCCATGCACTTTTACCACCTATGGGGAAGAATACATTTTTAAAAATATTTCTTGCTAAATTAACATTTTTTGAATGGAAAAGCAAAAAAATTGTGTATTCATTTTTTTGTCCCATAAACCTTCTCTGCCCACTCCACACTAAAAAAAAAAAAAATTGAACTAATTAATTACACATAATTTTTTAATGACATACACAGGTTTATCTACAAGGTAAAGTGAAATTCATTTTCATAGCCTGACTCAAAAGGCAGTTTCATTGCTTTGTAGTGACACATTTTATGTAAGCGAAACAAAGTCAGCAATCTTTCTGGTTGGATTAGGGAATAAAATTCATCCTACCCCCGGATAGCAGTCAGAACATTTGGGCAGACTTCTCTGTATATTTGGTTATATCCTTTGTTTTCTGGTAAGGCAGTTAGATCTGATTTCTGCAATTAAGAATAGGCAATATTAGTTGCTGAGGCTGCTTATGTATAACGAAACACCTCATGGGATTTGGTTTCTTAGTTTGGAGGTTTAGAGTCATGGTTTCATGAGACATTCCAGTTAATTGGCTTAATACTCTGTTTCGTGCTTCTGTTCTACCTCTTAGTTTGTTGCATAGTGCCTGGGGCCTTAAAGGCTTGCAAGCGGCCATGCAAACTACAACAATCGGTCTCTATTTACCTGGAGTCAGGAAGAAAGAGGGAGAGTCAGGAATTGAGGAGGAAATGGAATGTGTGCCTAATTGCCTCCAAGAACAAATGCCTCATTTGCCATGAGACCAGAACTGGATGGTGCCCAGTTGCCATTACTGAAAGTTTTGATCAAAGATTCTAAAAAAGATTCCTGATCAAAAAGGGGAAAAATGTGGAACAGAATTTCAAATTCTCATAGAATCTAGAATTTCGAGAGCCACTGAGACTGGCTGAATACCCGAAATCATTGTGTTAAGATAATATTTAAACCTTAAACCAAAAATACCCTCAAAAGTCTTTAAACAATAGGTCAGCTTATTTAGTAATGAATGTTTACCGTCAGCATCATGCTCTTTGGAAGAAAACTGACAATGGCAACTCAAAAGGTCAGATGGGAAGCTTAAGGGGCAGTGAGTTCATGCTAATGGGGAGGAACAATTCACTGTTGTTCTGTAGTATGTAGGGTCACTATGAATTGGAACCTACTTGACAGCGCCTAACAACAACAACCTCCTTTTATGATGCCTTTTTCCACCTGTAAAATCGCATGAGCACATTCTGAGTTTACAGGAAGTCAGGAAAGTAGAGAATTGGAGAAATTAGTGTTTTCACTAATCTTCTCAGGTGTACTTCTACAAACAAGTAAACTATTATTACCTTCTAATTAAGATTATTTGCCTCATGGCTCTGACACCCACCACCAAAACTTCAAGGCCCCAAGGCAATAGAAACTATACCCTCCATTGTTTACCTTGTTATCAAGACTGACTAACTTCAGAACTATGCAGTCCTGCACACAGAATTGAGGCCAGTTTTGTTGCTGGGGAAATCCCCTACACAAAATTGTCTGCATGATAACTCAGAGGAAAGATGCCTACAGACAGCTCCAAATTATGAATGGATTCTTTGTTTCAAATGCAGTAAACGGAAGGAGAAAACAGTGCAAATTTGTTGCCAAAGAATACTAGGATTAAAACTGCCCCTGGAGGAAAGGAAAGCCTTACTGTTTTGGAGGGGCGGTGGGAGAGGAAGGCACTCTACATCTTAAAAACAAGCAAAGGAAGCTGGTGAGCAGAAGCATGTACTGGAGTTCTGAGGTACCTTACCAGAACAAAAGACAGGGCCCCTTGTAGGGGGCTTCCCTCAAAATCATCCCACCTTGTTGCAAGAGTCACCAACTTCCTGGTTAGCTTTCTTGCCCATGATTCTAAGATTTCCCATACTTTGAGACCTGGGCTTTGGATGCAGCATGTAACTAATATTAAGAGAGAAAAGCAAAATATAAAATCAGATGCATGCTGTGAAAATATGAGTGCATCAGGAAGGTAATAATGGCTCCCCACACATGCATTAAAAGAAGAAAGTGCTGTGATGAAAGTGTCGTATGATTTTAAAATATTATTAATGTCTTTAATGTTATGTTGCCCTTTCATTTCAAAGACAAAAAGCTATCTGGCAACCTGAACATCGTGAGAATCCATTTTACTAGGCCTTTAGCATTATGAAGGACAACCCCCAATGCTTTGGTCCTATCATGAGCTACTCTCCCATTGTGGTCAATTAGCTTAACGCCTCTTTTAAAAGGAGGTTTATAAGCCCATTTAAGGGATAATAATATGTTGCCTTTCTTTCAGGGGACTTTCATCCTGACGAAGGCTCTAGTACATTCCCAGAGTAAATAATCTGTGTTCGACTCACCTCACAGCATACAATACAGGTCTGTACTTTTAATGACTAGCTTAATGAAGGAGCAAGGGGAGACTCCACCACCCTGAAGAGGCCGCCCCACTGTGTTAGCCATGCAACCAAGCGGAGTTGGGACTCTGAGTCTCCTACTCCTGAGTGACCACCACATGGAAGCAGAGGTGGTGGCAGAAGGGAGAAGGGTGTGTTGGAAGAGGCCACCCAGAAGGCAAAGCACACCAACCTCATTTCCCTTCTCCTCCCTCCTCTACTTAAGTTTCTACAGTTAAACAGGCTATTTGTGTCCTTAGAAGTTATTTTTCCACTTGCTGTCAAGTCAATTGCAGTTCATGGCTCTTTAAATTTAAATTAATGAAAAGGAAATAAAATTTCAAATTCTGTTCCTCAATTGCAGCAACCACATTTCAAATGTTCAAACTACATATAGCTTGTGGCCATAATGTTGGACAGCACAGACACAGAACACTTCCATCATTGCAGAAACTTCTGTTGGACAGCGCTGTTATAGTCCTTGTCAGCCACAGAAGGACTCCTCTTAACCTCCTCCTCGTCTTCTAGATCCCTCACAAGACTGTGAGATCCTCCAAAAGCAGGGATGGGGTTTAGTCACCTCTGAATCCCAGTTCCTAACCCAGGGCCTAGCAGGGAGAGCTACTGAGAAAATACTTGCTAGACGAGGTGGATATTCCCTTCTCCTCGCTCCCGTAGCCCGTACTACCCCTGTCACATCATTTTAGCACACCTTTCCCAGCAAATATTTTTATTGGTTTTTACTGATTAATGAGTAACATAGACAAGCTCAAAGAAATAATAAAAATCAACAAATAATACTCCCACCTATAGACAAGCCCTGTTAACAGTCTGGAATATTATCACTTATTTAACAAATAGATGTTTTTGTTGTTTGTTGAGGTATAATTTGCACACAATGAAATTCACCTCTTTTAAACATACAGTTCTGTGAATGTAACCAACACAATCAAGACACAGAACATGACCATCACCCCTGGAAGTGTCCTTATGGTCCTTTGTAGTCAAGCCACTTTCCCCACCCCCAGTCCCTGACAATCACTGATCTGATTTCTTTTCCTATAGTTTTGACTTGTCAAGAATGTCATGGGAATGGAATCAGACAGTATGCAGCTTTTTTAGTCTGGCTTCTTTCATTTAGCTTAATGCTTTTGAGGTTCATCCATGTTGCTGTATGTATCAGTACTCGTTTCTTTTTGTTGCTGAGTAGTGTTCTATTGTTTGGATATATGACAATCTGTTTATCAGTTCTCAATTTGATGAACTTTTGGATTGTTTCTAATTTTGGTAAATATGAATGAGCTGCTGTAAACATTCTTACACAGGTTTTTGCTTGCATAGTTGCCTTCATATTTCTTGGGAAAATTCCTAGAAGTAGAACTGCTGAGTCCTACACTAAGTGTGCAAACCCTGGTGACATAGTGGTTAAGAGCTATGGCTGCTAACCAAAATGTCAGCAGTTTAAATCCACCAGGCGCTCCTTGGAAACCCTACGGGGCAGTTCTACTCTATCCTATGGGTCACTATGAGTCGGAATCCACTCGATGGCAATGGGTTTAGTTTTGTTTTTTTTTGGAATATTAAGTGTAGGTTTAATTTCATAAGAAACTGCCAGATTGTCTTCCAAAGTGGCTTTCCAATTTTGCATTCCCACCAGCAATGCATGAGAGCTTCAGTTGCTCTGTCTTCACCAGCCCTTTGTATTTTCTGTCCTTTTTAGTTGAGCCAACCTAATATGTATGTATTGGTATTTCATTGTGGTTTTAATTTGCATT
The DNA here is from genome assembly GCF_030014295.1 of Loxodonta africana. Taxonomy (NCBI): domain Eukaryota; kingdom Metazoa; phylum Chordata; class Mammalia; order Proboscidea; family Elephantidae; genus Loxodonta; species Loxodonta africana. The sequence continues at coordinate 88,702,234 of NC_087347.1, read as the reverse complement.
TACCTGATGACTAATGATGTTGAGCATCTTTTTCTGTACTTATTTGCTGTCAGTATCTCTTCTTTGAGGAGGTTATTGTTCAAATCTTTTGCCCATTTTCAAATTAGTATAAATTAAAAATTAATTAAATTAAAATTTTGTTTTCTTCTTTTTATATTCTAAATTCCAATACTTCATTTATTAGAATTGTGCTTATAAATATTTTCTCCTAGTTTGTGGCCTGTTTTTTCATTTTCTTAACAGTGTTTTTTGAAGAATAAAACTCTTTAACTGTATTGAAGAACAAATACATAAGTATCTACCATGTGTTAAGCTTTGATCAGCACTGGAGATACAATAATGTCTAAGCTTAAATTTGTACTTTTTCTCCTTTTTTTTTTTTTAAGGCCATCTATTGGTTTCTAAACTACTTTTTTCACTGAGTATCGTATCATTAATATTTTCACATAATTAAATATCATTGCAATGTAATTTGTAATGTAAACATAGTACTCTCTCATATAGTCATAATTTACCTACTTCTCTGTATTTTTTTACATTTATGCTGATTCCAATCAATACTTTTTTAAAAATGAAAAAAAAAATGATCATAGTCCTTTTGCAGAAATCTGTGCACATCTGTAATTATTTTTAGTAAAAATGCCTATAATTGTAAAGACTGGGACAAAGTCATGGCACTTTGTTTTATAACTGTCTCTTCTAAAGACTACAGGTGTCTTGAAGGCAAAGATCTCCTGCCCATCCTTGTTGCACCAAAATGTGACACAGAACCTGCCACATTGTAGATACACTGTACATGTTTGACGGTTGAATACTCAGAGAGGAAAGGAATTCCACTGAACTCTATGATCTTCCCCACTTCCTGTGTGAGAGAGTAAGAACTTCCTGTCTCCTATAGATGCCTGACTTCCCAGATGAAGGAAAAAAGAAGAAACTTTTCATCCAAGAGGAAACTTGCCAAGGAGATGCAGGTTCCCAGAGAGCTAAGTGACAAGCCTTGTTGCTGCTCAGCAATGCCCTGAAGGGGCCCCGCCCCTGGCCCATATAAAGCTGGGGTGCAGCGGGCAGCTGCAGCTGGCATTCCAGAGCACTGGCACTGGCATGAACTATGGCAAACGAAGTGCAAGTCCTGCACTCCCCGCTGAAAGGGGGGCATCCTCCTGCAGGTAGGCTGCCCACCTGCCCTCTGTCCTGCAGACAGCAGCAGCCTCATGCTTCTGCTGCTATTGCTACTGCCCCTCCTTCTACCAATGCCTTCAACAGGAGCGCCCCAACAGAGCGAAGGTTCTCAACCTGCCCAGTAGGACTTTAACTTCATGCAGCCCAATTTCCTCCTGTGTCTTTGATCCTTCTAGGCTTGTGTATAAAACTACTCAGGGATTTGTCAGGCCCCAGTTCAATTAAAACCTAATTATACCGAGGGTCGGCGAGGTGGTAAAAGGCATTCAGTGCTTGTGGAAAAGAATAGGTAGGGAGATTGGACCTTCCTTCCCTGCTATGGAACCCTGGTGGCACTGTAGTTAAGCATTCAGCTGTTAACCAAAAGGTCAGCAGTTTGAATCCACCTGCTGCTCCTTGGAAACCCTATGGGGCAGTTCTACCCTGTCCTATAGAGTTGCTACTGTCCTTTCTGGAGATGCCAGCTCTAAGATTCAGTCTCCCCAGGATGCCCGTACACCATCAGATTTCGTACCTATGTAAACCAGCTTCTGCGCACAGCGCAACACCCAAGTTTCTCTCTTCTTCAGACTTTGTGGTTGGGCAGTGTTATCAGTGGTGGAGTTTGCCTGTCAACAAGCTGAGAAGCACTTTTTAATAAGGACACAATTACTGGAGGGGCCTGACTGGACAAGGTAGCTACCAAGATGTTTTGCAAAGTATCCACAAAATTTTTAAATTACACTATTTATTATCAGCTCTCTGTAACATGGAAATTAGTCTTAATATACTTAACCGTATGTTTGTATGGCTCAGGTGAAATGTAGAGGCCTATTTTTAAATAGGTTTATGTTCTTTTAACTGCTTTCCTTCTTTGTTCCTTAAGAAAGATCTCCAAAGCTTGATCTCTTTGTTCTTGCGTTTCTCCATTTACAAAATGTATTTATTGTTATAATTCTTTGGCATTTCTAAGCCAAGGTTATTTCAATCATCCTTGCTGCAGAGGGTGATGACAGGTATAACCTTCACAAAGCGTGAAAAACTGACACAGAGGTTCAGTGACTTTCTGATGGGCAGCCCAGATGAAAGAAAGCAGAATTTGTCCTACTAATCCTGAGTTTCCAATTCAAGATACCCTGATCTTCTTTGGCACATTATGGGCATTTCATATTTGTAATTGGATTTAGCAATATTTAACATTATCTACATTTGAAGATTGTGGGAAAAAGATGTGGCAGTCTGCTTCTATAAAGATTACAGCCTTGGAAACCCTATAGGGCAGTTCTACTCTGTCCTATACAATTGCTAGGAGTTGGAATTGACTCGACAGCAATGGGTTTGGGTTTCTGGTTTATATTTAAAGATAATGGTGCTAACTCATGGTCAGGAACTATATTTGCAAATTATTGGAAGAGAAGCTGATCACATAGATAAAGGCAGAAGAAAAAGAACATCCTTCTTTTCCTGCCACTTCCATACCAATTCTTTGTAAAACCGTTAAGCTAAAACCTGCCATGCTAAATTACATTTGTGCACAAAGAACACAGAGATAAACTTAACAAAATGGAAGTTTGAATAAAACCACTAGGAACTTTCTATCCCCACCACTAATGATTGCTAATTACTTTGTGTACATAGCACACCATGACTCCATCAAGCATGTCACAGCGCCTCTGGCATGACAATTAATTATTATGAACTGTGACACTGCCGATAAGAGGTTTTAGATAATTAGAGTGAAGATGAAGGCAGACTGTTGCCTCCCCACTGAGAGCAAGGGAACAAAGAAGCCTGATCCTTCAGCATGTTTTGCTACATATTTTAAATCTGAACCAGTTTGCTATGTGGCAAAATTTTATTTATGGAACAACAACAATTAGGTGCCAAAATTCTATTAAATCTTCCCCTGAATTTATAAGCAAAAGACAGATTCTTGGGAGTGGAAAGCAATATGATTCAGCGGGAAGGGTGTGACACGACCTCTGGCGCCTGACAGAGCTGACTTTGAACCTGCTTTCATTCAGGTCTCTAAGCCTCCACTTTCTCATCTCTAAAACAAGGGTTAATAAATAACATAGGTCTTATAAGGTCGTTGTGAGTATTAAAAAAAGTTGGCCCATGTACAGTGCCATTGGGTACATAAATGTTGTTGTTGTTAGCTACTGTCTAATTGGACCTGGGCTCATGGTGGCCCTCTACTCGTGGGGAACCCATGCACAAAGGGTTCAGACTTCATGATCAATAGGGTTTTCACCGGCTGATTTTCAGAAGTAGACTTCCAGGCTTTTCTTCCTATCTTCCTTAGTCAGGAAGCTCTGCTGAAACCTATTCAGCACCATAACAACACCGAAGTCTCCACTGACAGACAGCTGTGGTGGCTGGGCATGAGGTGCATTGGCTGGGAATCAAACCTCGGTCTCCCCCATGGAAGGCAAGAATTCTACCACTGACCACCAATGCCCTCTACATGAATGTTAATCTCCTTAGAATGTAGGCCTGGCCTCTCCACGTTCCAGAAATCCTAATGTTCAAGGCTTCATTAGACACTACTGCAGCAGTCAGAACAGAAAACTGCAATGAAAAAGAGATCTGCCCCTGCCCCTATCATAGTTAAAAATGAAAACCACTAAGAATTCAGCCAGCTGTAACTCTTCCCACCTACATGTGGAGTGCTTAGCGGTTTCCTTTCACGTATATTAATATAGTATATTGCACCTCTGTTAGCCCTGGTTATAAATTTATGCTGTGAAACAAGGCTACATTAAACATGAGGTGGCCTGGGCTCTAGTGAGCATAAGTTTGAACTCTCTGCTTTTTTGATTTGCCTCACTCTCAGTTTTATAAGGACCACATTACATGAACGGCAGCACCAAAAACATGTGAAGTAGTAGTAGGTGATTCAGTGAAGCCAAAAAAGAAAAAAGAAAGGAAATTTAAAAAAGAGCAGTAGTTTATGAGTTTTTCTACATTCTGTGCACTTTTTAACTTGGTTTAAGCCAAATGAATCAAACCCTTAAGAGAGGTCCCCAATGAATCTCCAGAAACAATCAGTTTTCTGTCTCGTTAAAGAGAGGGGGAAGTTTAAGGGGAGGTTGTATCCCCAAGTGTAGAACTAACTCAGAAAATAGGGAAGCCCATAACTGCGTAAGGGCCAGTATCATTAAAAACAAACAAGCAGAAGCTTGGGTCTCTCAATTCCAGTCTGCTTGAATCAATTTGGTAAAACAAGAGGGGAACCGATCTGTGAGGTTCAAAGGGGGAGGGGGTGAAAACTACTGCCAAACAGCATGGTTGGGGAGTCATCGCTGCAGTTCACTGGGAGCTAACTATGCGCCAGGCACTGCACAGAGCCTTCTGGGCTTCCCTACAAGGTGTGGTACCATCATCTTCCTTTCACAGAGGAGCTCACTGAAATTTAAGGAGGTTGAGGGACTTGCCCAAGGCCACACCGTTAGTAGACAGCAGGGCTGAGATCTGAAAATGAAAGTGATCTTACTCCGAAGCCCTCTTGATGTCGAGCCTTCTCTCCTTTCTCCACATCCTTTCCCTGATGAGGGTCTTTTGGGTCTTGACTGGCAGCTTAAAATTGGCTGAAAAGTCAACTGTGAATGGAAAGGAAGCAATTTGCAAACATCTAACCTTTTAATTAAAATCTTCAAATAGAAGTTCTAAGCCACAAGGCAGAGTTTGCATAAGCCTTTGTGTTGTTCAGCTTTTTGGCATACATTCTGCACTGATTAGTGAAGGTGAAAACCTAATTTTTCTTGAGAGGTTGTCTTTATCTTGACTACTCTCCACCAAAAACTGCAAAATGTCTGGAAATGCTTAACTGGAAAATTACTGTATTTAGAATTCTAAACTAAAGAAGGGTCTATTTTTGAAAGTGTAAACTGCAAAAGCAGGGTAACTCTTGCTTCAGGATAGGAAAGCAAAGCTCCGCTTTCCCCATGTAAATTTGGATCTTCTAATGAAACCATCCAAAACAGCATCTTTCTCCTTTACATTTTCTTTCTTCTAGTTCATTTTGCTTTGTGAAAGAACCTAAAGTCTTAAGTATTTGAACTGAAAAGCCTGCTAAATGTTAAATCAGTTCATATTTTACTTTGCCAAGTCCAGTTGCTCCTTCTGTAAAGACTTAAAAATCAGTATATTCCCAAACATGAGGTTATGTAAGTGATTACAAGTTGAATGGGTTGATTTGGATACACTGAGACCTTGAAGAGATTTCATGAGCAGGCCTATCTGGTATAAACACAACAGCAAGAGCCTGATTGCATTGGGTTGTAATTGCTTATTGAATGCAAAATGATTCATCTAGATAGTGGGAGACCAGTGTTCTCAGCAGAGCTTTGAAGAGGACCCTCCCACAAACTGGTTCCATCTGGTTCAGTCGCCCCAACGTAATGCTGCCAGCTCCTCTATGTCTTTAATTGAAGGAGGTTCTTGCCTTTCACTGGTCAAGAATGAAAAGCGAGGCATGGAGAGTTTTCCACAGAAGCAAAGCTTTATTAAAACAGACTTGCAAAAGGAGAGGAGGAGGTCCTAGGCCATGCTTACCCTGTCTCCCAGAACAAAGAATTTGCATGGGCTTTTAAAGGTTTCTGGTGGAGGAGGGAGGATTTATGTTGATTCATAGGTATAGGAAGGGTTTTCCAGGAAGTGGCCCATTTGGATGGGGATATGTTAACTGCGGTGCCCACCCAGCAGCTTTCTAAAATGGCTTTAAGATAGCTTCTGTCCCGGAGGCTTCTGGGATTTGTAGCAGGAGTTAGTATGGGGTGTTGCACCTGCACAGTCCCTCCTGTGGTGCCAGTTCGACTCCTTTCTCAGGTACTTGAATCAGGCAGAAGTGATCCGTTGGTCATCTTGCGGATGTCTGTGCATGCTCCAAGGACCAGATTGGGTTGGTCCTTTTGAAAAACATCTTGCAAGGGAGTATGTTGTTTGTTCTTTCCTTATTGTACATTCCAGGATGGGAGTTTTGCATTAGCCAAACACATAGTATTGCAAGTAAGTTGCAAGTTGCAGGGCTCCTTGCCTAGGGCCTCAGTTCCTGTTTTCTCAGTAATGCCAGCCTTAGTATCTCAGTGCATCCACCTATAAAAAAAAAACCAAACCCACTGTGGTTGAGCCAATTCTGACTCATACCGACCTATAGGGCAGAGTAGAACTGCCCCATAGAGTTTCCAAGGAGCATCTGGTGGATTCAAACCACTGACCTCTTGGTTAGCTGTCATAGCACTTAACCACTACGCCACCAGGGTTTCCTCATCCACCTATAGTATGGGGATATTATCTTCTGCCTACTTCTACTGTACATGGGTGATCAAGTGAAACCACTTCCCTGAACAAGTTAGGTACAAGAAAACTGCTCTGGAAACCCAAGGTGTGGTTATACTTATTTTTCCTAATCACCAAGTTGGATCCCACAGCTCTATAACAGAGAGGATTCTGGTTCAAGGATGCCTGAATGCAAGCAGGAATCTTCTGGGGAAGGCTCCCCCCTCCCCACTTCCCATCCAAATGTCTCTGTTTTATTATTCTTAAGAATGAAGAACTCACATGCTTGCATTTATTTCATATTTATTTTGGCTTTTTTTCTCTGTTAAGTGCCCTATGATCTTTCCAAAGGTAGGAAAGGGATGGGTTTTTTTTTGTTTTGTTTTTGTTTTTTTGAGGCAGATGAGAAAGGCTAGGATCAGAGTTACATACTTTATAATAAAGATCATCTAGTTCATGGAATTTCCAAAAATATTTCTAAGTGGAAGCAAGCAAGGTGCCCATCAACGGATGAATGGATAAATAAATTATGGTATATTCACACAATGGAACAGTACGCATCGATAAAGAACAGTGAGGAATCTGTGAAACATTTCATAACATGGAGGAATCTGGAAGGCATTATGCTGAGTGAAATAAGTCAGTTGCAAAAGGACAAATATTGTATAAGACCACTATTATAAGAACTTGGAAATAGTTTAAACTGAGAAGAAAACATTCTTTTGTGGTTATGAGATGGGGGAGGGAGGGTGGGAGAGGGGTATTCACTAATTAGATAGTAGATAAGAACCACTTTAGGTGAAGGGAAAGACAGCACACAGTACAGGGGAGGTCCGCACAATTGAACTAAACCAAAAGCAAAGAAGTTTCCTGAATAAACTGAATGCTTCGAAGGCCAGCGTAGCAGGGGCAGGAGTCAGGGGATCATGGTTTCAGGGGACATCTAAGTCAATTGGCATAATAAAATCTATTAAGAAATCATTCTGCATCCCACTTTGAAGAGTGGTGTCTGGGGTCTTAAACGCTAGCAAGCAGCCATCTAAGATGCATCAATTGGTTTCAACCCACCTGGATCAAAGGAGAATGAAGAACACCAAGGACACAAGGTGATTATGAGCCCAAGAGACAGAAAGCACCACATGAACATCATCCTGAGACCAGAAGAACTAGATGGTGCCCGGCTACAACCGATGACTGCCCTGACAGGGAACACAACGGAGAACCCCCGAGGGGGCAGGAGAGCAGTGGGATGCAGGTCCCAAATTCTCATAAGACCAGACTTAATGGTCTGACTGACACTGGCAGGACTGACTTGATTTGTAAACTTTCACTTAAAGCACAATAAAAATTATTAAAAAAAAAAAAAAAAGAGAGAGAGAGAAACAGACAGAGAGGAGACACAGAAGAAAAGTTACCTTGAGGACGAAGGCAGAGACTGGAGTGATGCATCCACAAGCCAACTGCTGGCAGTCACCAGAAGCTAGGAGAGAGTAGTGGAACATATTCTTCTCAGAGCCTCCAGAAGGACCCAACTCTTCCAACATCTTGATTTTGGACTTCTGGACTCCAGAACTGTGAGAGAATAAATTCACATTGTTTTAAGCAAAAATATATGTATATATATATTCCTAAGGTGTTTGTGGCAGGTGGACTTCTTTCCTTCACTTAAACACACTGAGGAACAGAGAATTCACCATTGTACTAGGCAATCTATTTCACTTTGAATAACGCGAACTGTTACAATACAGCCAGACTCTGGCCTCAGAGGAGTAGGAGGGCAGCAGGGAGGCACTTGAACCTGGGCACAAGTCCAAGGAGGCACCAGAGGAGGCATGGAATGACATTCTGAGGCACCACAAATATAAAAGGCGCCTCACTGAGATCAACATTTATTCATCTTGAAATGGGGGACGTCACAATTCAGAGATTCCTCCTGGGTGATTGAAATTGGGGTGAGGGGCTGCAATTTAGAGATTGCCCCTGGGCACTGTCTGCCTTCCTGGAACTTTCATCTATTGGTCTTCATTCTTTCTTCTGGAACAATATAAAATAAATACCAATAGCTACTGGTTAGTAAATGTCAATTGTGTCACCTCTAATATCTAGAACAACCTGAAAAATCAACATTATTCCCTTTTGAAGGTAGAGGAAACTGGGCCTCTGAGGTCTTTAGGTATCTTGCTCAAGGTCATAGAGCTTAGGAAGTAAAGAGCTGTCTGACCTATACTACATTTCCTTACCATGAAACTGCTCTTCCTCCAGCAGACAGCTCCTCAGGTTTTTGAAAACGACCACCTTAACTCCTCTTTAAGAAGCCCTGGTGGCACAGTGGTTAAGCGCTCAGCTGCTAACTGAAAGGTCAGCAGTTCGAACCCACCAGCCGCTCTGAGGGCAAAGATGTGTCAGTCTGCTTAAATAATGATTAAACCCATTGCTGTCTGACTCATAGTCGGACTCATAGTGACCCTACAGGACAGAGTAGAACTGCCCCATAGGGTTTCTAAGGAGCAGCTGGTGGATTCAAACTGCCAACATTTTGGTTAGCAGTCTAAGCTCTTAACCACTGTGTCACCAGGGATCCTTAGAAACCCTATGGGGCAGTTCTACTCTGTCATACAGGGTTGCTATGAATGAGAATCAACTTGATGGCAATAGCTTTGGTTTGGTTTTTGGTTTAACTCCACTTTAGTCTTTGCTTCTCAGGAGTGATCCTTCCAGATTCCTTAGTTCCTCATGTGACACAGCTTCTTTCTCTATTCTAGTCACCCTCCTCGGCACATTCTCCAAATTGTCAGTGTCCCTTCAAATACACCGAACTCAACATTCCAAAGGTTTCCTCATTTTTAACTATTGTTTTTCACTCTAACAGCGTTGCTTCTATAAAACCAGTTGATTCCAACTCATGGTGACCCCATGTATGCTAGAGTAGCACTGTGCTTCATAGGATTTTCAATGGCTGATTTTTCAGAAGCAGATCACCAAAAGTGTTCAATGCGTCAAATCTATTCTTCAGATGGTCTCTAAATTCAGGTGGGGTATACTCAAGGTCATATTTTGGCTCTTGTGGACTTACTCTGATTTTCTTCAGTTTCAGCTTGAACTTGCATATGAGCAATTGATGGTCTGTTCTGCAGTTGGCCCCGGCCTTGTTCTGACTGATGATATTGAGATTTTCAACCATCTCTTTCCACAGATGTAGTCAATTTGATTTCTGTGTGCTCCATCTGGTGAGGTCCACGTGTATAGTCGCCATTTATGTTGGTGAAAGAAGGTATTTGCAATGAAAAAGTCATTGGTCTTGCAAAATTCTATAATTGGCATTGTTCCTATCACCAAGGCCATATTTTCCAACTACTGATCCTTCTTCTTTATTTCTGACTTTCACATTCCAAACACCAGTAATTATCAATGCATCTTGATTGCATGTTCAATCAATTTCAGACTGCTGCAGCTGATAAAAATCTTCTCTTTCTTCATCTTTGGCTCTAGTGGTTGGTGCATAAATTCGAATAATAGTCGTATTAACTGGTCTTCCTTGTAGGCATATGGATATTATCCTATCACTGACTGCGTTGTAGTTAAGGATAGATCTTGAAACGTTCTTTTTGACGATGAATTTAACGCCATTCCTCTTCAAGCTGTCATTCCCAGCATAGTAGACTATATGATTGTCCGATTCAAAATGGCCAATACCAGTCCATTTCAGCTCACTAATGCCTAGGATATCGATGTTTATGCGACCAGGCTAGTTGTGGAATGACATCAAGGACATCATACATGAAGAAAGCAAGAGGTCATTGAAAAGGCAGAAAAGAAAGAAAAGACCAAGATGGATGTCAGAGGAGACTCTGAAACTTCCTCTTGAACATCAAGCAGCTAAAGAAAAAGGAAGAATTGATGAAGTAAAAGAACTGAACAGAAGATTTCAAAGGGTGTCTCAAGAAGACAAAGTATTATAATGACGTGTGCAAAGAGCTCGAGATGGAAAACCAAAAGGGAAGAACACACTTGGTGTTTCTCAAGCTGAAAGAATTGAAGAAGAAATTCAAGCCTGGAGTTGCAATAGTGGATTCCATGGGGAATATATTAAACGATGCAAGGAAGCATCAAAAGAAGATGGAAGGAATACACAGAGTCATTACACCAAAAAGAATTAGTTGATGTTCAGCCATTTCAAGAGGTGGCATATGATCAGGAACCGATGGTACTGAAGTAAGCAGTCCAAGCTGCTCTGAAGGCATTGGTGAAAAACAAGGCTCCAGGAATTGATGGAATATCAATTGAGGTGTTTCAGGAAACAGATGCAGCACTGGAGGTGCTTACTGGTCTATGCCAAGAAATATGGAAGACAGCTTCCTGGCCAAATGACTGGAAGAGATCCATATTTATGCCTATTCCCAAGAAAGGTGATCCAACTGAATGTGGAAATTATAGAACAGTATCACTAATATCACATGCAAGCAAAATTTTGCTGAAGATCATTCAAAAATGGCTGCAGCAATATAGTGACAGGGAACTGCCAGAAATTCAAGCTGGTTTCAGAAGAGAACGTGGAACCAGGGATATCATTGCTGACATCAGATGGATCCTGGCTGAAAGCAGAGAATACCAGAAGGATGTTTACCTGTGTTTTATTGACTATGCAAAGGCATTCGACTGTGTGGATCATAACAAATTATGGATAACATTGCAAAGGATGGGAATTCCAGAACACTTAATTGTGCTCATGAGGAAACTTTACATAGATCAAGAGGCAGTTGTTCGGACAGGACAAGGGAATACTGATTGGCTTAAAGTCAGGAAATGTGTGCGTCAGGGTTGTATTCTTTCCCCATACCTATTCAATCTGTATGCTGAGTAAATAATCTGAGGAGCTGGACTATATGAAGAAGAATGGGTCATCAGGATTGGAGGAAGACTCATTAACAACCTGCGTTATGCAGATGACACAACCTTGCTTGCTGAAAGTGAAGAGGATTTGAAGCACTTACTGATGAAGATCAAAGACCACAGCCTTCAGTATGGTTTACACCTCAACATAAAGAAAACAAAAATCCTCACAACTGGACCAATGAGCAACATCATGATAAATGGAGAAAAGATTGAAGTTGTCAAGGACTTCATTTTACTTGGATCCACAATCAACACCCATGGAAGCAGCTGTCAAGAAATCCAAAGATGCATTGCATTAGGTAAATCTGCTGCAAAAGACCTCTTTAAAGTATTGAAGAGCAAAGATGTCACCTTGCAGACTAAGGTGTGCCTGACCCAACCCATGGTATTTTCAATCGCATCATATGCATATGAAAGCTGGACAATGAATAAGGAATACTGAAGAAGAATTGAGGCCTTTGAATTGTGGTGTTGGTGAAGAATATTGAATATACCATGGACTGCCAAAAGAAGGAACAAATCTGTCTTGGAAGAAGTACAACCAGAATGCTCCTTAGAAGCAAGGATGGCAAGACTGCGTTTTACATACTTTGGACATGTTGTCAGGAGGGATCAGGCCCTGAAGAAGGACATCATGTTTGGCAGAGTACAGGGTCATTGGAAAATAGGAAGACCCTCAATGAAGTGGATTGACACAGTAGCTGCGACAATGAGCTCACGCATAACAACAACTGTTAGGATGGCTCAGGACCAGGCAGTGTTTCGTTCTGTTGTGCATAGGGTCCCTATGAGTCTGAACCGACCCGACAGCACCTAACAACAACAACAACAGATCACCAGGCCTTTCTTCTAAGGCACCTCTGGGTGGAACTGAACCTCCAATCTTTCAGTTAGCACCAAATGTGTTAAATGTTTCCACTGCCTATAGCTGGAGATAATGATCAATCCAGGTGAAAATGTGTACAAACAATGGCACCAAGGAAAACTAACAAGAATTACAGCACAGGATATTTGAAAAGCACTTGCTTTTTAAGGAGAATAAGAAATACTATTGAGAGGGGTACCGAAGGCCGACACCCAGACCTCCTCCTATTTGGTTCGCCTTGATAGACCAGATAATGAACCCTGGTGATGGGTGGTTAAGCACTCGGCTGCTACCAAGAAGTCAGCAGTTTGAATCCACCAGCCGCTCTGAGGGAGAAAATGTGGCAGTCTGCTTTCATAAAGATTTACAGCCTTGGGAACCCTTGGGGGCAGTTCTAATCTGTCCTATAGCGTCGCAATGAATTGGAATTGACTTGAAGACAATGATGATGGTGCTGTTGACAAGCACACTCCTCGCACAAAAATATCGATGTCTCTTCAAACATTCTTCCCAAAAAGTTCATCCTTTGGTTTGTTTCACCTCTGTATTCCATGGCTGTTCAGAAGATATTTCCATATAATTTTATTCCTGTTGCTGATTACTTAGTATACCTTTTTTCTTCTATATATGTACATGATAAGAATTTAAAGCAGATTATGTATAAGGATGCAATTTTTTTCCTAGACTGAATTTAACATTACAAAATTGCAGTGAGAAACGTTTATAATCAATAAAAGAACAACTTCACAATTCAAAATGACTAAGCAGAGTTAATTACACGAATGTAAGAATGATTCAATGGCAAGACATCTATTAATACAATTAACCATATTAATAGGTGCAAGAAGAAAAACCATATGATCATATCCATAAATGTTGAAAAGACAATAAAATTCAACATCTATTCTTAAATTTTAAGCCCAATGAAACAGTAATAGAAAGATACTTCCTTAATATGATGAAAACATATGTATAAAAAAATATATATGTATATACATAAAGGAACTCTGGTGGCACAACGATTAAGCTCTTGGCTGTTAACCAAAAGGTCAGTTCAAACCCATCAACTGCTCTGTGGGAGGAAAGACCTGGCAATCTGCTCCTGTAAAGATTACAGCCTAAGAAACCCTGTGGGACAGTGATACTCCCTCCTATAGGGTCAGAATCAACTCAATGACACACAAAAACATATACGTATGTTGAGAAAACCAAGCCTCAAGATATTATAGCCCCCAAAGTACACATCATGCTTTAGTGAGGAAATGCTAAACACAATCTCATTAAAATCAGAAAGACAAAGATGTCAACCATCACCACTATTTAACATTATTCTAGAGGTAATATTATTTTTATTTGTAGTTCATATAATTTTTTACCTGGAAAGCCTAAGAGATCAACCAAAAGCTATTATAAACAATGAAAGAATTCGGTAAGGTCTGGGTATACAATCAGTAACATTAATATAAAAACAATAGAGATATAATGGAAGAACAGACCTCACTTATAATATTATCACCACCACCAACAACAAAAAGATAAAATGCTTATGGAATAAACCTAATAAGAAATGCACAAGATTTATGTGAACAAGCTACTGAGGGACCCAAAAAGAGACGTGAACAATGAAAAAGCACATCATGTTCTTGTAATGGGAGCCATCAACGACACAAAGAGAACAATTTTTCCTAAGAAAATCTACAAACATAAAACAGGATCATTAAAAATATCAAGAAGTTAAAAAGGGGGAGGGGGGCCAAAAATACATATATATCAAGAAGTCTTTTTTATATGGAATTGACAAACTGGCTCTAAAATTCATATGGAAAAATAAATAAGAATAGTTAATAAAATTCTAAAAAGAAAATCTGTCAGGGAAGGCTAATTCTGTCAGGTATTAAAATATACTGCTATAATAATTAAAATGGTATTATAATAGCATATGAATGAACAGATTAATGGAACAGAAGTCCAGAAGCAGTCATATATATTTATGTATTTTTTCAATATTACTGGAATCATCTAAAAAAGTCTTGCATCCCTCCTCATGACTCACACAAAATACATTCCTAAATTATACAAAAATGAAACCATAAGAGTTCTAGTAGAAAACATGGAAGAATGTTTATAAAATAACACAGTGGTGAATTCTTTAGTGATATAAAATCCAGAAGCCATAAAAGATTGGTAAGTTCACATAAAAACAGCAGATTCCTGCCTCGAAAAAAAAGTCTCAACTCTTTGAGATCCCATGTGTGTTGGAATAGAACTGTGCTCCACAGGATTTTCAATGGCTGATTTTTCAGAAGTAGATAGCCAGGCCTTTGTTCTGAGGCACCTCTGGGTAGACTCAAACCTCCAACCTTTTGGTTAGTAGCTGAGCACTTAACTGTCTGTACTACCCAGGGTCTCCAGTCAAAAAGCACTAACTGGTAAAATATTTTATATATTTTTATTTGCAATGTAATCGAAGACAAAAGTACCTATAAATCAGTAAGAAAAAAGACAGCAACCTAAAAGGAAAAATGGACAAAGAATTTAAACAACATATAGAAAAGAAAATACAAATGACTTCTAAAATATACGTACGTAATCTCAACAATTCTAAAAACATGGGAAACTCAAATTAAAATAAAAAGATACCATTGTTTTTAATTATTGGTTGGCCAAACCTAATGTTTTATAGCTCACATTGTGGCTGGGGTATGGAGAAACAATCATTGTCATCATGGATGGCGGGAATGTAAACAGGGCAACCTCTGAGAAGGACAATCTAGGAAAGTTTTTAGCAAAGTTCCAAATGCCCATAGTCTTAAGAATTAACTAGCTCACTTCTAGGAATTTATCCCACTATTATACTTGCACATGGGCAAAATTATATATATAAAAGGATATTCGCTGTAGCATTGTTTGTGATACCAATGAATTAGGAATACCTGAAATGTCCAACATAAGGGAACTGGTTAAGTAAAAATAGATAATTCATACAATGTAATTTTAAAGGAGATGTTAAACGGAAAGATATCTATCTATAGATATCTATATAGATCTCCAAAATATTGTGGTTAAATGAAAAAATAACCAAGGCACGGAACAATATGTATCTTAGGCTACCATTTTTTAAAAACAATACATAAATACATTCATCTATGGATGAATCCATAAGAAACTGGTAACAATGGCAGTATCTAGGGAGTGTACTGGGGCTCTGGGAAATAAAAGTGGGAGGAGAGAGACTGCAGATCTTGTGTGTTTTTGAATTGTGTGCCTTGTATATATATTATACAATCAAAAAATAAGTATTTTTAAAAGAACAATGACGTAGTCAATTCACATGGGCATTGAGAAACAGAATAGGGTTTTCTGGTTTTTCACATTATTGGAGGTAGTTTTAGAAAATTGCTAATCCGACATATCCATAAAAGGAATTAACAGGTTCAAACAAACTAACGTCTGTTTAGCCTTTTCTCATTTGGGCTTGTCAGATTTTAGATACGCAAATTTCCTGGGAACAAGAAAAAGGTATTTCATTTGACTTGCAGTCTGAAATGGGTTGTTCCTTTTCAAAAAATTGATTTCATCTGACTTTGTTAAACACTTCAACTGATGTTAGGTCATCTGTAGCCTAATTAACACTAATTGATCTTTTGAATGGCAGGATTATTAATGTAGTTTAATTACTCATTAGAACATTTGAGCTTAGCTAACAACCGAGGGCTGGGGTCCGGAATGGAACATGGGTTTACCATGGGATCGAAGACATCTCTGCGGAATTAAATGCCAGTTATCAGTGCACGTCCTGACTTTTGGCTCATCTCTCTCAGGATCTGGCTTTGAAAAGCTTTAATTGGGAAAAAAAATGCAGACCAGGCACAAACTTTAATCTTGTGGGAAAACAGAAGAGTCGCATTGTAACTGTTATTTTCTTTTCTGTTAAAAGTAATTGGTATTATAACAAGAAAAAATCTTTTTCAGTAAAATGCCTAAGGAAATCTGTTGTTCCCCTCCCCAAAGCGGAGGTGTAGCCTTCTGCTGCTTTTTTGCAAATGGTTTGTGCTTGGCTGGTAACCAGAAGATTAGTGGTTTGAACACACCCGGTGGCACCACGTAAGAAAAGGCCTGGTGATCTGCTTATGTAACATTAACAGCCAAGAAAAGCCTATGGAGCAGTTCTCCTCTGTACCACATGGGGTCATCATGAGTAGGAGTCGTTTCCATGACACAAGACAACAACAAAAACATGCCCCTCTCACAGTTACAGAGAAGCATAAAATAGGCCTCAGCCATTCCCCTCCCTTGTTTGCCTCCCAAAGTACTTGTTTCTTTTATTATGGTGTTTCAGGATAGCTTTTTATTGTGTTGTTTTAGATACAAGTTTACAAGCAATTTTTAAAAAATGAACTCAAATTCTTTTCCAATCTAAATTCATACCTTACATAACAAAGCAAGCCTTCTCTTGCTGTTCTACCGATGACTGTCCTGTTGATGCTTGTTTACAGTTAAAGCTGGAGGAATGCGAATTTCAAAAAAACAAGAAACTGGAGTCTTAGAGAGACATACCAAAAAAACAGGATTAGAGAAAACAAGGTAAGGACTGGACTGTTCAATTTCTTCTCCTTGTTCGTCTTGAGCAGTTTTGAGCGACTCTTTTCCCAGGAGTCAGAGGGCTTCCTATTTTAGGACAAACCAAGGTCTCTGATGCATTTGTTGAGGGCGGGGTGGGGGGTAGGGGTGGGGGTGGGGGGGTGGAAGAGGTGAGGAGCTAGCTGGCAGTGAGCGAGCTGAGGTGGGGGTGATGATCTGATCGGTGGTCATGGGGGGGCTGAAGGTGAAAAGGACACTGGGCGAAAGGTGGCTTCAACGTGGACAGCTCTTTCACTACCCTCACCACTAGGCCTCCTCCTCTCCCCAGCCTGCCTTTCTTCCTCACTTAAAACACGCGGTTCTAAATGCATCCAAACCTGAAGCAATCCCTTTATCCTATTTTCAGATGAGTCTTTAAAATACTGTCCCTAGGCTTGCCCATTTTCATAATATGCTTTCTGCAACCAAATCTCCTGAATTAAAAATCACTGCCTTTTTGTCTTATTTTAAATGCATCACTCAATTATTTAGAAGATAAATGGCCACTATATTTGGCACAGCGGAGGGCGAATATATACACTGAAGCTGGTTCTTCCCGGCTCCTTCTGCCATCACCTTGACACGCTGGGAAGGGCCTAGAGTGGCTGGATCCCACACACAAACGGCCCGCCGGCTCTAAGCCCTAGTTCAGGAAAATGAGTGCTTTCAAAAAGAAACACAGAAGAAGTTCTTCCAAGTCGTGTAAGGAGGGCCGTTTCAGAGACTATTAATTTCAAGACTGTTTCGGCAGATGAGCTGATGAGTGACTCAGTATGAATCCATTAGCGATGCTCAAGGTACCTCCTCAAATGTTAAGTGGCACCAACCTCTGAAAGAGAATTCTGACAGGAATAGACAATTGCTGTGGAATTTCTTAAATCACTTTTAAAGCTTTCTTCCCAATTTCTGGGAAGGAAGTTTTTTGAGGATTCCTCCCCCCCTCCACCACACACCCCACTTTAAAACAAAATACGGATTTATCTCTTTAACAGTAAGTCATTTATTTCCTCTGATATCAGAAAATAGGAAATATAGTCACATAATGAAAGGGAAGCTGTAAGTCCTCAAGAGTGGTGAGGTCACCACTTATTTATCTTGTGACCCAGCATCTAGTACAGTTTCTAGAATAGGGGATGTACTCTTGTAAAGGAAGCCAGCCTGTGGTTGAATTGAAAGATGGCAAATTTCTAAAACTTGCTTTGATTCTGAAACCTGTGTCAGGCCTAACCCTATTTGTTGTGACATAGGTTAATATGCCTGGGCCAGGGGCTCAGGAACTAAAGAGTCATGGCGTGGAAATGACCTAGGCTGCAGCCAATGGGCAAGTCGTTCATTTCTCCGTACCTCTGAAAAATGGGAACTTACTATTAATTCTAATATCAGCTGAACTATTTGAGAAAAGGAGTTGGCTAGGAAGTGATAAAGGGAGAGGATTGGAACTCTTTTAAAAATCTCAATTGTTTTCTAATAATCATAAAAAGAAATAGTTTTCTTTCTCTACTTACCAGGGTCAGGGACAAGTTACATACAGTCTGAAGCTTATACAATTTGGGGATCATTTTAAAGAAGAATAATAAAAAATTATAAATATGAAATTGTTAGGGTCGCTCCCTGGGCTGTGGAAATGGCCAGTGCAGTGAGGGGCCCTGAAGCTTAAGCTTCGTTAGCAACGCCAACCTGTTACCATCGAGTTGATTCTGACTCGTAGCGATCCCTGTACGTCTACCTTTGCTGCTTCTATCTCCTACTCAGGCACATGCTGAAGATATAAGTACCTCATTTTCATCGGCCAACACCTCTCATTACATATTCTTGGAGAAGTGCTTTTAAAATTATGTCATAGAAAATGCATTTCGAAGTATCATCAGTCTGTCTATATTCTAATAACTGTTTTCACTAACCAACACGAACCAGCCAGAACAAAAGAATATGCCAAATGCAGAGTTTCCTTCAAGAAACTGTACTGCAGACTCTACCGGATTGTAATTCTCCTCCAAAGTAACTTGAAAGAAGCCTGACATGAAAGAGTAGATGCTGTATGGTTCATTACATGAAGTACAGAAACAGTCGGAACGAATCTAGGGGCTATAAGTCAAGGTAATGGTTAGCCTTGGGGGTAGTGGGGAGCACAAAGGGAGGCACTGGTCATCTTCCATTTCATAATCTGAGCGCTGGTTTTACTACTGGGTTCAGTTTGTGAATATTCACCATGCCAACCACTTACTGTATGTGCATTTTTCTGCATGTATATTATACTTCAATTAAATTTTAAAATAATTATAATCATAATTTGACCTATAAAGCGTCTATCATCTGAACACAAAGAAGCAGAATTTTTTGTCTACTACTTGTTGCCAACAATCCCTGAGTGGTGCATACGGCTAACGCACCTGGCTGCTCACTGAAAGGTTGGCATTCAAATCCGTCCAAAATGCCTTGGAAGAAAGGCCTGTTGATCTACTTCCAAAAAATCAGTTACTGAAAACCCTATGGAGCATAGTTCTACTGTAACACACATGAGGTCGTCATGAATCACAATCAAATCAACAACAGCAACTGTGAAAACTTAAAGGCTCGGTTAAGTCTGTTAGCCTCTTAAGTATGAAAGTCTTAAAGTCCTACATGAAGCTTCTTTTCATTTTCACAGTGCCATTGCAAATGTTGCGAAAATACAGACAATGGATACTCTGAATGACATATCGGAGAAGGTAAGCCATGGGTGAGGTGGCACACACCCAGATAGGCACACACGATACTCCAAGTCAGTATTTACCAATGTATCAGGCTGTGTGGGCAAGTGAGCAGATGACTTCTGAGGTTTTTTCCAACCCAAAGGTTTGACATCCTTATGAAAGAATCTGTTCCCAGTAAGTGGAACACAGAGTGGTTTTGGTGAGAAAAGCTGTTTCTCTCAGATTCCTAATGTACCCATTAAATAAATCATTTCAAAAATAAGAAAATAAAGTGAGAAACATGATGCAGAATTTGCAGAACTTGACTTTGTCGTCCCAAATATTTTCGGGAACATTGGCACGTTTGTATAAAAGGCAGCCTGTGTGTTGGAAATTTGTCAGTTTTTGACCTTCCTCCCCACCACAGCATTCCCTTAAAGAAATATTTGACTTGAGGCAAGGGTGGTGGTGGAGAGTTACACGGCTTAGGGCTGAAGGAAGGCTGGGCATGGCTTGGGTTTATGGCAGTAAAGTCTGTTTATAAAGGTGGTTGACCGTTGTTATTTTTATTTCAATTTCCTGGATTTTTTTCTAGGTAGCACAAGAAATTCAGAAAACTATAACGAGATAGTGGCTTGGTTTTGGATTCAGTAATTTGTTTTTAAGGAGCCCTGGTGGCACAATGTTTAAGTGCTCAGCTGCTAACCCTGAAGTTGGTGGTTTGAACCCACCCAGTGGCTCTGTGGAAGAATGACCTGGTGATCTGCTTCTGTAAACATTAAACCGAAAAAAAAAAACAAACAAAAAAAAACCCAAATGCATTGCTGCTGAGCCAATTCTGACTCATAACGACCCTATAGGACAGAGTTGAACTGACCCACAGGGTTTCCAAGGCTGTAATCTTTATGGAAGCAGATTGCCACATCTTTCTCCCTCAGAGCGGATTGTGGGTGGGATCTGGTTAGCAGCTGAGGGCTTAAATACTGCACCACCAGGGCTCTTTTTTGTAAAGATTACAGCCTAGAAAACCTTATGAGGCAATTCTACTCTATCACATGGGGTCACTAAGAATCGAAAATTGACTTGACGGCACCTAACGACAACAGTTTTTTTTTTTTTATAGTTGATCATTTTATTTTTCAGAACCTTATCCCAAGATATTTTAATCATTATGGCCTTTGAATTTATAGCTGAGCAATGATCATGCTCCTTTTACCCAGAATTTCTTAATTCATTATTTTCAGATGAAATCTTTCAGTTACTTTTTTTTTCTTCTTTTTCTATTGTGCTTTAAGTGCAAGTTCACAATTCTAGTCAGTTTCTCACACAAAAACTTATCAATTTTAGTCACTTTCTCATACCAAAACTTATACACACATTGTTATGTGACCCTAGTTGCTTTCTCTATAGTGTGACAGCACATTTCTTCTCTCCACCCTGTATTTCCCGTGTCCATTCAACCAGGTCCTGTTCCCCTCTGCCTTCTCATCTCGCCTCCTGACAGGAGCTGCCCACATAGTCTCATGTGTCTACTTGAGCTAAGAAGCAACTCCTCACCAGTATCATTTTATGTCTTATAGTCAAGTTTAATCTTTGTCTGAAGAGTTGGCTTCGGGAATGGTTTAATTTTGAGCTAACAGAAGTCTGGGGGCCATGTCCTCTGGGGTCCCTCCAGTCTCAGTCAGACTATTAAGTCTGGTCTTTTTACTAGAATTTGAGTTCTGCATCCCACTTTTCTCTTGCTCCAGAAGGGAAACAGTTTCTTTTTAAATGTTGTAGGTGAGCTGAGTGCGTACCCTTATTCTAGAAGGCAGATGCATTGCATTCAGGGGAATGAAGAACCACTCTTTCTGCTGCTCCCACATTTACTGAAGGGACAGGACCAGTGTCCTTCATAGAAGGAAGACTTGCTGCCATTGCCTCAGGGGCCTGAGGACCGTCAGTTCAGCCTCCGCAAAAGATTAGGGCAGTGACTGTGCAGTTGGACCTTCTGGGGCCCCCACTGGCCACTGACGCCACCACTTGCTATCCATATAGCCTTGGGCAAGTTACTTACCCTGTGTCTCAGATTCCTCATTTGTCAAATGGAGATAAGTAACAGTACATACCTCATAGGGTTGTTGTGCGGAGTAAATGAGTTCATCTACTGAAAGTTCTCAGAACCGTGCTTCACGCAGAGGAACTTGTATGCTCTCTTTCTTAGGGTTGGTAGCATTGATTTTATGATAGTGAAATGAAAATATATGCCTGAACTCCAAATTGTAAAAGACAGAAAATGGTCTTGATTGTAGGCTACAACTACAGAGCCTTCTACTGTGAGGGGCTCAATTCACTCACTCAGATAGATTTGGGGTGAGGCTCTAAGTGACTCTTTGCCTTCCTGGCCTAGAAGAAGGGCAGTGATGGATGATAGATACCCTGCAGGGCAACACAAGCTGCCCACTCTTCCATCTCACCTATTCTTGCTCCTGCCCACTCAATGCCTCTTCCTCAGGAGGCAAGAAAATGCCCTCAGTTGTAAGTGGAACTGGATAGAATAGATATGTTCATATTAACTCAAAATAAAATGTTTTAAAGGAGTGGTTAAAAGGTTGATTATGTATGAAGGAGTTGTACTCTGCACCCATGGGGTCACTACGAGTCAGAATTGACTCGAAGGCAACTAATAACAACAATAATGTTGTTCATCAGGTATGATGCCAGAGTCTATATTGTCTTTTTACATACATATGTGTATATGTATATAAAACGACGTGTTGTTGTTGTCGTTAGGTGCTGCAGAGTCAGTTTTCAACTCATAGCAACCCTGTGTGACAGAATAGAACTGCTCCATAGGGTTTTCTTGCCTGTAATCTGTACAGAAGCAGATCACCAGGTCTTTGTCCTGTGGAGCCACCGGGTGAGTTGTAACCACCAACCTTTCTGTTAGCAGCTGAGCGCTTAACCATTTGCACCACCAGAGCTCCTCGTATATGACATAGAGGGGTTCGTTTTCTTTCAGTTAAAAATATCACTTCTTTTTTTCAAAGATATAATGAATAATCTCTCCCAAAATAGCAGAAACAATAATAGATTGTATTTGGAAACTATAAGAGAAAGTTGGGATGGTGTGCTGTTACTAATTTTTTTTAACAACAACTATACCTATTAATGTGGCAGAAAAACGTAGCAGTCTGCTTCTGTAAAGATTACAGCCTTGGAAACCCTATGGGACAGTTCTGCTCTGTCCTACAGGTTGCTATGAGTTGGAATCGTCTTGATGGCAATGGGTATACCTATTACACAACAACAACTTTATAGCTCAGCTCAATGTTTAGAATGTAAAAGAATTCTTCAAATGACAGTAGTAGGATCGTGGCTAAGGCTGCGCAGATGACTGGTTAGGAGGGCAGGCTCTGGCGTCAGACTGCCTGGGTTCCTACCCTGGCTCTGCCACTCACCAGCTATGTGTCCTTGGTCAGCCTTCCTCACTTTCTCTACCTCTGTTTCCTCTTCTGTAAAATAGGAATGCCATTAGTAGCACCTGCTTTAGAAGGATGTTGTGAGAATAAAATGTATATAATGTACGTAAAGTGTTAGCATGGAGCCAGACACACTCAGCCCTCAGTAAGTGTTAGCCGCCATTCCTCAGGCAGTTACCCTGCAGGGCACCACTTGGAATCCAGACAAAGGAGAAGAGACTAGCATCAAATATAAGTTCCAAGGTTAGCAAAAGTGACTTTCAAATATGGAAGTTAGTGAGATACACGTTTTCCTACAGCTAAGAAAAATCCTCCCAGAAATCATAATCAACTGGACATGTACTAGAATTTTATAACGTTCAACCTTGGAACCAAAAAAAAAATCAAACCCATTGTTGTCAAGTCAATCCTGACTCATAGCAACCCTATAGGACAGGGTAGAACTCCCCCATAGGGTTTCAAATGATGTAAATCTTATGGAAGTAGACTGCCACATCTTTCTCCCACAGAGAAGCTGGTGGATTCAAACCACTGGCCTTTTGGTTAAGCAGCCCAGTGCTTAACCAATGCGCCACCAGGGCTCGTTCAACATTGGGAGTGGTGGGAAGAAAGACAAATGCTTTTTAAAGAATAGATCAGCTGAGATCAGTTGTTGCCAGGGGCTGGGGGTGGATAAAGGGTTGACTGCAAAATGGTACAAGGTAATTTTGGGAGAGGAGGGGTGAAGGAAAGATTCTGTACCTTAATGGTGGTAGTGGTTACAAGATTGTATACACTTGTCAAAACTCACAGAACTGTATACTAAAAGGGGCAAATTTTACTGTATGTAAATTATGCTTTCATTTTAAAGAATGTAAAAAAAAGCAAAAAAAAAAAACCCCGCTGTGTAAACTATAACCAAACCAAACCTGTTGCCATCAATTCCAACTCATAGCGACCCTATAGGACAGAGTAGAACTGCCCCACAGGATTTCCAAGGTGCAGCTGGTAGATTTGAACTGCTAGCCTTTTTGTTAGCAGCCTGAGCTCTTAACTACTATACCTATAAAAAAATATACAGCCTCATAAAAAAAGATATAAAATACAAAGACATATAAAAGGTACGTGCATATAGGTATAGATCTCTGCTGATAAATGTTCACCAACTTGGAGTGGTTTTCCCCACAATATATGTTGTCACAAAGACAATATAAAATTGGTCAGAAGAAATATAGTAACAGAATCAAGGGTCATATCCTCTGCATTTAGCAACATTCATCTAGCCAGCTAGAATTATTTAATTCTCATGCCTATTTTAAGAATTTAGAGTCCAAGACAATGACAGTATCTTCTCTATCCAAAGGATCACATCAAACATTCAGTCACAGCAGGAAATGTCTATCATATACTATTTAATCTATGGATTAAAAAAAAAGAAAAAAACACAACCTGTTGCCACAGAGAGTCAGTTCTGGCTCATAGCGACTTCATGTGTGTCAGAATAGAACTTTGCTTCATAGGGTTTTCAATAGGCCCTGGGTGGCACAAACAGTTAAGTGCTTATCTGCTAGCTGAAAGGTTGACGGTCCAAACCCACCTAGGGGCACCTTGGAAGGTAGGCCTGGCAATCTGCTTCTAAAAAGTCACAGCGTTGAAAACCCAATGAAGTAATTCTACTCTATACACATGGGGTTACCATGAGTTGGAATCGGCTTGACGACAACAACAACCACAACAACCTTATGGAAGTAGATAGCTAGGTATTTCTTTCATGGTGCCACTGGGTGGATTCAAACCACTACCTTTCAGTTCGTAGCCAAGCACAAACCATTTGCACCACCCATTGTATATGGATACCTTACTTTAAAACCAGCCTGGGACTTGATTTAGGAGATGACAAACAATCCCAAATGGATTGGAATTATACAAACCTGAACTGGAAGGAGGCTAAAATTTCCCCACCTCTTCCTCCCATGCAGACCTTTCCCTCCACACTATTCTCCTTCCCTCCCTACTTCCCTATCCAGTGCTCCCACCTCTTCAGTCCAGAAGATCAGAGAACACATGCTGCCCAGTGTCAGACCACATGACATTATATTCCTGCACAAAAAGAATCATGTAACCCCAAAAGCTCTCTAAGCTAAACATCTGAGAAACCTGGTGTTAGACAAAGTACTACCTAATGCTTAGAAGTCATCTGACCTTTTAGAAGTCAGCTCCTCTGAAATTTATGGTTATTCATTTACCTAATTTTGTTTAAGGCGGGAGGTGAGAGAGAATGATACTGCCAAATGTGTTAATTCCCTGGACAGTCATGCAAGTTAAATTTGGCAGTAGTTATGAAGCTTCTCAGAACATAAAAGTATCCAGTTAAAACGGTAGGAACAGGGTTGGGTTATGGTGTGGAGGGGTAGTGGAATGTTTAAACTTAAAGTTGGGGGTCACCTTTTCACGTTGCCAGATGGGCCAGCGCCAAAGTCAGTGAGATGCATGCGAAATGGGATGGGGGCGGTGGGGAGAGAAAGCTATCAAAGGCATCAGCAAATTTAAAAAGGTTTCTCTTGTTCTGTAGATTAACATCACTGTAGGAGTATCCTTGAATTTCATTGACGGGCACTGAATGTTTTGTTTTAAGCACTTTGCTTAACAGGGTGTGGAAATTTAAGTGCCAGCATTCAAGTTGGAAGTTAACACCCTGGAAAGATGAATGGAAGAGCTGCGGGTCTGCTAATACTACCCAACTTCAGGCTCTGAAACAACACCTGCCGCTGTCTTTCTTGCATCTAGAATTTTTTTCACAGCCCCAGTCATAAAGACCTTTATCACACTTCTTTAGCTTTTTCTCTAAAACTAAAAATATTGATTCTAAGGTCATAGCTACCTAAGATGAAGGCAAATTCTCAAAGTGGGGGTTTCTATTGATCTGCTTTTCGAGTTCAATACTGTTGCCCAGTGATGGAGCCCCAGCAAGGCAGAATCCTGAAACATGTTTCTGGCCTTGAATTCTTTCCCTCGTGGGGTTACCCATCCATTTTTTAACTTAGACTCTTATCTTAACCTAGATTCTCTCTGCCCCTAATGAATCAGATAAGAAATATCTTTCATTCTACAAATCCTAGCATTTTATGAAGACTAATGATGAAAAATCCAGAGATTCCCTCAAAGTTAAAGACATCAGGCTAAAGCACAGCTGGTTGTACTCTGGAAAGATATTCGTACTTATTTCTGGTTCAGGCTTGAAAATAAAACCTTCCTATCTCCATTAATATAAAACCTATAGACAAGAATAAGGGTATTTAGGTATTTGGGTATGAGGTATTGAAGATTTGACCAATTTATTTAGTTTCATCAGACTCTTTGTAGTTTCTCCACTCACAACCTCCAATTCCTTCCACCTCAGGATGTTCCTGATAGAGGAGGGTGGGCGGTTTGAGAAAGAGAACTTCATACCTTCGTTTGTCTTGTTTCCAAAAGTTGTTGTATAAGCCTGCTACTGCCCTCCCCACCAAAGCGTCTACACTAGTTCCTTAATAATTATGGGCAGTTTCTCTGAAGCTATTATCTTCGCCAGAGTTATTTCTGTTTCTTTCTCAGTGTTGTTGAATTTCTTTTTTTTCTCCAAGCTTTCCCAGACCAATTCATAGATGGCCAAGGGGCCCCAGGGGCTGACTCAGTGTCCCAGACATTCTAATCTGTCACATTCCCCTCCCGAGAAGTAGCTGAGCACCATTTGTAACCTTATTTAAATGCCCTAGTTAAAATACAGGCCCTAATAGTTGTGGAGATCACCCTGTTGTTGTTGTTAGTCACCATCTAGTCGATTTTGACTCATGGTGACTCCATGTGTGCAGAATAGAACTGCTCCATAGGGTTTTCAAGGCTGCAACTTTTTGAAAGCAGATTGCCAGGGCTTTCTTCTCAGGTGCCTCTGGGTGGGTTTGAACTGCCAACCTTTCAGCTAGTAGTTGAGAGTTTAACTGAGTGCAGCACCTGGTGTCCTAGAGATGACCAAATAGTTAATGCTGAATTAAGCAATTAGTTGTTTTAACACTGTCCTCCTTTCCCCTTTCCTTTCCCAACTCCACCCATCACCTGTCTCAGAACAATCAACATGTGATCTTGTCCCTTCCAGTCCCAACTTGTCATCCCGCCACACTTTCCCTTGGCTAATTGCCCAGATTTCTGTTATATCAGAGTTACTTGTTTGTTTTCTTTCTCGCCTCCTTTATGTTACATTTGGCCTTAAGCAATTTACCAAATTGTTCTTCCTAACTGTGATCTCTTGAATGTGTTTTAAAGCTAACCTGAAATAATCCATCCGTCCTGGTGGAGATTGAAGACATTTAGCCCCAAAGCAAACTACTGAAGTCTGTGGCCTCTTAAGTCTCCTTCTGATTCTAGTGTTAAAAGAAGTAACCACTCTGCCCTTACAACACTATAAATGTAGATCATATGGTCCAATGATAATTGATCTGACAAGAAAAAGACACTAGCTCTTTTTTTAGACTCTACAGCAATATTTATGATCAATACCTCAATTACGTTTCTTCCATTCTGCTAGAATGCCAGTAGAGACCATCCTTGGGCTTAATTATTATATAACTTGAACCTATTCATTCTAACAAAAAAAAAAAAAATAGAAAAATACTGATAAGTAAAGAAAAAGACTAGGAATCACCCATAATTCTATCCATCAGAGATAACCATTGTTACCACTGTAGTGTATATTCTTCCAGTATGTTTAATTTTTTAAAACCAAGAAGAAAGAACTTTTTGGAGTCAAGTTTCAACATAAAAGGGAATGCTGTGTGTCTAGAGCTTGGGCTGGGACATTTGAGAAGAGATGTAAAACACGTCTGCTTTCTCTGGCTTCGAAGAGTCCAAACAAGCCATAAACAATGTGATGCTTGGGATCAAGAACAGTTTACCTTCCCTTTTATTTAATTTGAGTGTCAAGACAAGGGTATCTAAGTTCATCAAAGATAAGTTAAATTCTAGTGGTTGAAAGATTCTATTTTCTGGATAAAGAAGATGCCCTTTATGTTGTGTTGGTGGACTTGGAAACAAAGCAGTGGAATGGACCCAAAAGGTCACTGGGTCCAAACGCTCTCTTGGGAAAACTGCATCTGAAGTGCTCAGCAGCTTTGGCATGCTGGCAATCTAAAGCTCTCCTTGATGAAAATTCTATAAGCTCTCTTATTTCTGTTTGAAATTACTCTTATTGCCAAGAAGTCTCTCAATATGTGTTCATTCAAATACATTTAAGCCTTTGTCCTCGCATGTATCTTCTATGGGGATGACTAATGAGAGCCTTTGTTACCTGAAGCTAGTAAGTCTTTCTCAGTTTCTCTTCACAGGCTCTTTAGAGTGGCCAGATGAAATGGCCAATATTAGGCTATTTTTTACCTACAAAAATAGCAATTTTGGATGGTTCAACCTAACAAATAACACCAAATCTTCTTAACTTCTTTCAGAGGTTCTTTTTTTCTGATCTTTTGACAACTGAGGTATTTTTTGTTGTTGTCATCGTTTTCCTTCCCAGGATCTTCTCTGTATCTCCATAGCTTTCTGAAAATACAGCGATCCAAATGCACACTACTGCCAGAGTAATTGCTCACATTACAGAGGCCTGATGCAGCTATAATTAAGCATTTCTACCTCAAAAAATATTGCTTCATATGGAGTATCTGTTTATGGTGGTGACAGAAGATTTGGCAATGGCTTCCGGTGATGATTGTACAACATGGTTAATGTAATTGGTGTCACAGAATTATACATGTAAAAAATGTTATATATCATTTTACTACAATTAAAAAAATTTTTTTAGATGTTACTCCAAAACATATCTAATCTACGCATACATGTTAGATACATTTCATAATTTTTAAAATTAATGAAGGAAAACCCAGGTTAACACATATATTCTCAAGCCCAGGGCTGGGATTGGTATGAGATAAAGAGATACTATCAAAGAAGTAAACAAAATTGTGAAATTTCCCTGACCAACTGTAATGTTTTCTACTACTTTAATATTTCATGACCAAAAGATTCAATATGCTTATTTTTTCTTTCCTTCTCACCTATAGATCAGCCGTAAATTCCCAGCAACAGTGCACATGGCACATCAGAAACCCAGACCTGCCCTGGAGAAGGTTGCTCCACTAAAAAGGATCTACATTATTCAGCAGCCTCGAAAATGTTAAGCCAAAACATAAACCATAGCCGTCTGGCCAACTGCCTCAAACATCTGACAGCTTAGCAGAAAGGATCAAAATTTTCCATAGGCCTTAGTACACTCACTTGGTAAATAAAACAGCTTTTGTGCCATCCCTTTTGTCTGTAGGAAACCCTGGTGGCATAGCCATTAAGTGCTACGGCTGCTAACCAAAAGGTCAGCAGTTCAAATCCACCTGGTGCTCAGTGGAAACTCTATGGGGGCAGTTCTGCTCTGAAACCCTGGTGGCATAGCCATTAAGTGCTACGGCTGCTAACCAAAAGGTCAGCAGTTCAAATCCACCTGGTGCTCAGTGGAAACTCTATGGGGGCAGTTCTGCTCTGTCCTATAGGGTCCGTATGAGTCAGACTCGATGGCAATGGGTTTAATCATTATAGAAGCAGACTGCCACATCTTTCTCCTCAGAGCGGCTGGTGGATTCGAATGGCAATGGGTTTGGTTTTGACTGTAGATAATAAAACATCCATAATTGTAAACCCATTGCATTCCTGTGCCTCTTTTTGACCTGGGTCAAGATCCGATTGATATTTACATAAGTAATTCTCTGGAATAATGCTCACTGACAAGCCGCACTTCTCTTGACCCAAGGAAGGGGTTAGCACTTTAGTGCATCATTTTACAGATTGCCAACTCTTGGAGTATGACCTGATGCCAAGTCTGTCTCTGACTCCTAGAAATCTAAAGGCACCTGGCTAAGTCCTCATGGCCAGGGGGATTGCATCCAAAATTATATGAGACAACACCTAGCCATCTAGGCAATGGCAGCATAAATCAATAAGATAGTTAGACCTCACCCAGCTCATTTTGGCTGAACTCAGTTCCCAGTACTCTGGGATGAGGTCAGAAATACCCCAGAAAGATAAGTATGGCCAGACAAATGCACAGAAGTTCAAGATCTGTCACCACTTCCCCAGGAAACAGTACAGTGTAAGTCAGATGGTGGATGCTAGCCAGACACAACAAAGATTTAGGAGACTGGGGTTCTACCTCTGACTCTTGTTGTGAGCTGCTGCTGAGTCGCCTCCAACACATGGAGACCCCATGCACAACAGAACAAAATGTTGCCCAGTCCTGTACCATCTTCACAATCGTTGTGTGCTTGAGTTCATTGTTGCAGCCTCTATGTATTTTGAGTGCCTTCTAACTTTGGGCGCTCATCTTCCAGCAGTATATCAGACAACATTCTGTTGGGATCTGAGGAATTTCATTGGCTAATTTTCAGAAGTAGATTGTCAGGCCTTTCTTCTTAGTCTTAGTCTGGAAGCTTTGATGACCCCACTGGTATTTGAAATACCAGTGGCATAACTTCTAGCATCTTAGCAACACACAAACCACCACAGTACTACAAGCCGACATACGGGTGGTGGACTTTTGAACCTTACTAGTTCTGAAACTTTTAATAAGCTACTCAACTTTTCTGATCCTTGTCAAATGGGCAAAATAACATCTGACACTTTCCCCGCCATGAATTCTCCAGTGATGCATACAGGGGAGAAGACAAAATGACTACTGAGCTTTGATATAAGCCATTTAAAGAAACCCTGGTGGCATAGTGGTTAAGAGTTCGGCTGCTAAACAAAACGTCGGCAGTTTGAATCCACCAGGCACTCCTTGGGAACTCTACGGAGCAGTCTACTATGTCCTACAGAATTGCTGTAAGTCGGAATTGACTCAATGGCAACAGGGTTAGTAAGAGCAAATTTGTACAAGAATATCTGTCTTAGAAGCTGCCAGAACTACAGTTGTAGGAAGGGAACCATAAGAGATGTTATAAGCTATACTACTCAGTAGGAGAAATGAAGTATTGATACATGCTACAATATGGATGGAGCTTGAAGACATTCTGCTGAGTGAAATAAGTCAATCACAAAAGGACAAATATTGTATGACCTCGCTTATACAAAAAAGATAACAAAGTTTATTAGTGGTTACCAGAGGCAGGAGGAAGGGGAATAGGGGGGATTAACAGTGATAGAAATATTGCATTAATTAAGGGTAGGGTTGCACAGCTGATTACTGTAATTGCTGTCAATAAACTCTATACCTGTAAAAAGTTGAATTGACAAAAGTTATGTGATAGATGTATTTACAATGACAACCAAAAAAAAAAAGTAGCTACAACCAAACACCTCATGGGATTTGGTTGCTTGGAGGTTAGGGTCATGGTTTTATGGGACATCCCAGTTATTTAGCAAAGTAACAAGTTTAGTGCTCCTGATAACATATTTAGTGCTTCTGTTCTACCTCCTAATTCGCAGCATAGTTTCCTGCGATCTTAAAAAATTGCAAGCAGCCATCCAGGCACAACAATTGGTTTCTATTTGCCTGGAGCAACAGAGGAAGAATGAGAGACAGGAATAGAAGGAGGATATGGAATGTGTGGCTAATTGCCTCCATAAACAACTGCCTCCTTTGCCATGAGACCTGAAGCACTGGATGGTGCCTGGCTATCATTACTGAACATTTTGATCAAAGATTCTATAGAAGAACCCTGACCAAAAAGGGGAAAATGCAGAACAGAATTTCAGCTTCTCCTGGACTCTAGACTTCCCGGGACCATGAAGGTTGGATGAACCCTTGAAGCTATTGCCCTGAGATAATCTTGAAGCCTTAAACCGAAAATATCCCCCAAAGTCTTCTTAAAGCCAAATAGCTTAGCTTAACTAGTAAAACATGTTTGCCTTGAGCATTATGCTCCTTTAAGAACTACCTATATGGGATTAAATTGACAACAGCAACTTGAAAGATTGGATAGAAGCCATAGGGGGCAGTGAATTTATGTTAATGGGGGAGGAACAACTCGGAAATGGAGGGCGAGAATGGTCTCACAACTCAAAGAATGTAATCAATGTCACTAACTGGTACATTTAGAAAGTGTTGAATTGGTGTATGCTTTGCTGTGTATATTCTCAACAACAACTAAATAAAAATTTTTAAAGGGAAGAGTGGTATAAACTGAGTCTAAAATAGAAAATTCAAGGAAAAACTGAAGATTCGGGGCTGGATGGAGGCAGGGCGGAACCATGGGGAAAGATGATAAGGGAAATGGAAGTGAAGATGGAGAGTCTGCTAGATTTGCCTCTCCTGGGGCAGTATGGGAAACCCTGGTGGTGTAGTGGTTAACAGCTACGGCTGTTAACCAAAAGGTCAGCAGTTCGAATCCACCTGGTGCTCCTTGGAAACCCTATGGGGCAGTTCTGCTCTGTCCAATAAGGTCGCTATGAGTCAGAGCTGACTTAACAGCAATGGGCTTGGTTTGGTTTTGGGGGCAGTGTGATGCCCAACCACCCAAAGGAAATGAGAAGAGAAGGCTCCACTCTCTGCTTAGAAACTGGAATGTATTGCGGGGGAAAGAGAGGCTGCTTAAAGGGAGATTATGCAGTGAGGACCCTGAGTGGCATGGATTGAACTGTCTTCCCCCAAAATATGCATCAAATTGGTTAGGCCATGGTCCTTAGTATTGTACCATTGTCCTCCATTTTGTGATTGATATAATTTTCCTATATGTTGTAAATCCTAATTTCTGCCTGTGGTTAATGAGGCACGGTTGGATTACGTTGAAGAGGATTAGGGTCACAACCCTGATCTAATGTAAAGGGAGTTTCACTAGGGTATGGCCTGCACCACATTATCTTACACGAGATAAATAAAAGGAAAGGGAAGCCAGCAGAGAGTGGGGGACCTCATACCACCAAGAAAGCAGTGCTAGGAACACAGCAAGTCATTTGGACCTGGGAATTCTACACAGAGAAGCTCCTAGTCCAGGGGAAGATTGAGGACAAGGACCTTCCTCCAGAGCTGACAGAGAAAGAAAACCTTCTCCTGGAGCTGACACCCTGAATTTGAACTTCTAGCCTACTTTATTGTGAGGAAATAAATTTCCCTTTGTTAAAGCCATCCACTTGTGGCATTTCTGTTATAGCAGTACTAGATGACTAAGACACTGAACATTAATTTAGGCCCATAATTGGCAGTAACTTAAATCACCAAATCACAGGAAGTAAGATGTTTGGCGTAGCTTCAAATCTGAAAGGACATTGGAGTTGTCTTGGAGAATGTATCAGAAGAAAAATGACCAGGACAGGTGGGACAACTTTGTGGTGGCATGACTACAGCTGCCAAAGAGGTCATGTCCTCTCCCTCCCAAGGAGTAAACCGTGTGTGGATATGTCGTGGCTCTACTTAGTTGGGAGCCCCTGTGATGTGTTCGCAGGCCCAGCAGATGCCATGACAACGTGTGTGTGTGTGTGTGTGTGTGTGTTGGGAATGGGTGGGAAGGGTCTATAGGTACAAAGCTGAAATTTCACTGTCAGATACTTTTCTTTAGCTCAGCTCACTTCAGTTCAGTAGACTCTGTGCTAGACACCGGGACACATAGACGAGTAAGACACGGCCCCCGCCCTCCAGGACCTCTTAAACCAAAGGGAAATAGACACACCAAGAAATCAATAGGAAAAGAAGGTTTAGAAATGGTTTGGTGGGAGGCAAGGAGTTGGGAGGAGGGGATATACTGAGGAGGTGGCTCAAGAAATTACCTGAAGGTCATGTGCAGTCAAAAGAAAATGTTAGGTGTGGAGATCAATAACCCGTATGCAATCCTTTAATAAACTGAATTTAAACTTTTTATTAGGAAAATTTTTAAACATACACACGAATGGGGTGAATATTATATTGAACCCTCATCATCACCCAGCTTCAACAATGTGGTCAATCTTGTTTTATCCATAGCATCCAGCCCCTTTCCTCCCCAACTTCCTTTCCCTCTTCCCCCACTCCTTCTGGATTATTTTAGAGCAGTTTCTAAACATCATATAATTTTATTTGTAAATACTTCAGCGTGGTATCTACAAAAGATGAGTGCTACTGTCTCTCACGCTCTCTCTCTCTGTCTCCCTCTCGCTCTCTATTTCTTTCTCTGTAAACTGAATTTTGCACAAATATTGTGGTACAAAAGGGAGTATTTATATAAAGCATCTAAGAACTTTTCACCTTCAAAGGGAGCCTAGCATTGCTATGCTAACCACAAGATCCAGAGACGAAACAACAAACTACTGAGCCAGTCATACCCACAGAAATGACTGCTGGAAGATCTAAGACAGCAGTGAGAGGCAGAGCCTCTGGGGGAGAAGTAAAAACAAAGATGGTTTGCAGGTTGAGGGAGAGAATAAAGTAAACATTAAATTGCTGGGAGTAAATAGGAAGAAAACACTACCAAAAATTGCTGAGGAAAAAGACACAAAGAACTCTTGAAATAGCTATTACTTAAGCCACTTAGAGAAAAAAATGGTGTAAGAGAGGAATGAAGAAGGATTATTAATTAAAAAAAAAATTCCCATCGCCACTGAGTCATTTCAGACTCATGACAGCTCCATGTGTTACATAATAGAACTGCTCCAGAGGGTTTTCTTGGTTATAATATTTACCAAATCAGATCACCAGGACTTTCTTCTGCAGTGCCTCTGGGTGGGTCTGAACCGCCAATCTTTAGGTTAATAGCCGTCTGAAGACTGCTTCCATCACCTGGGGACCTAAAAAAAAGGACCTAGAGGGATAATTAACAGGAAACGCTAAAATCAATGTCTTCAGCACACATTTATCAGGTTCTTACTCCGTGATAAGCTTTCTTTAAATAGAACGCACGTAGAAGGAGTACATGCATTTGGTATATGTAGTGTTTCAAATGACTGTCTAGATGTCAGATGGACTTACCATACCCCTTCAGAATAGATAAGATTAGTTCAAACCCCCTCTATGCCCAGTTGATATTCAAAGCCCTCCCCAGGATGTCAGTTCATTTCCAGAAGGTTTTCATTGTCATGGTCACCTCTGATTTCCAATGAATTAGTTCATTGCTTACTGTCACTGTGCCTCATTACGCTGATCTGGGCTTTCCCATAATTTTCCCATGAGCCCACTTTGGTGGTTGGTAGACTTGGCACAATGGAAAGACCTGGTGATTTCCTCCCACAAAGATTGTTGTTGAGTGCTGTTGAGTTGATTCCAACTCATAGTGACCATTTGGGACAGAGTGAAATTGCCCCATAGGGTTTCCTAGGCTGTAATATTTATGAGAGCAGATTACCAGGTCTTTTCTCTTGCAGAGCATTTGGTGGGTTTGAACTAGTGACTTAACAGTTGTGCCAGCAGGGCTTCTAGAAAACTCTGTGGGGCAGTTCCACTCTGTCACATGGGGTTGCTATGAGTTGAAAATCGACTGGACAGCACCT
Organism: Loxodonta africana; assembly: GCF_030014295.1. NCBI lineage: Eukaryota > Metazoa > Chordata > Mammalia > Proboscidea > Elephantidae > Loxodonta > Loxodonta africana. The sequence goes on along the minus strand of NC_087347.1, from coordinate 88,666,844 downwards.
CATAACAACAACAAACTTTACAGAAAGTTTGGTAAAGAGTTTATAATTACAATACCCCTACAACTTCTAGTAGAATATTAGATATTGCTGATTTTATGTATGTATCCTTCTTCTACCTACTTCCTACCATCTCCCCAGCTCGGGATTTTGTCCAATGCTTATTTCACCCCATCAGTCCTTCATTCCTCACACCGTCTTCCTGGATGCTTTTCCCTCTTCCATTCTCTTTTCCTCACTTTTCCTCTCTCCCATCACTTAATTCTTGTCCAGTTCCAAAAGCACCAGTCAGCTATTTCTCTGATTGTTTTGATTTCTGGAAAACCATGTCCTCAGGGAGTTACTTTACCCCCAAAATAGCTTCCCCAACAAGTCTCACTTCAACTACCAAGATGTTAACATTTCCAATCAAATATGAAAGAATGGATCAATGATTAATTAGTTAATTAAGAAAAAGAAAGTAATAGAGAACCTGAGCCAAGAAAAGTGAGGATCCAAAGGAAAACAAAGAGACCTTTCAAAGAAATGTTGATGGACCGGTGGAAAAAACTACACACACAAAATTAGGGCAAGCAGAGCTTAAAATAAAAAATATATAACACAGATAGAATTCTAAAAATGATTTCATGATATTTTCACAAGGATCCTGAGAGGTAGAAGATATTACCCCATTTTATAGATTAGGAAAATGAGCTTCTAGAAAGTTAAGATTTTTATAGATTGTTAAATAGAGCAACTTCTTTGGGATTCTTTTTAATTCCCAATCTACCCCCACAAAGGTAGCGATGCTTAAAGGAGCTGGTGCCCAGAGGTCTCCAAAAAAAAGAGAGAATCTAGATGTCATTTTGACTTAAGAAATGGAGCTGAATTTGAAGAGAAACTTGTGTGTGAAAGAACTGGTTTGGGACTCTAACCAAATTCCTCAGTAGCAGAAGAGTCATTCAAGTTCAGAATTTCAGATTTTTGTTTGGAAGTTTAAAAGATTATGGAAGTAAACTGGCTTGGGAGAAAACATCCCATTCGTAAATCTGAGCCCTGAAAGCGACAAAAGGAAGAAATGCGCACGCCATGTGTCTCCTGCGTACAGCAGGAAAGATGGGGCTGGGGAAATGTCAAGTGCATCTTGGAAAAAGGAGGAAGGGCAGTGGATTGAAAAAAGGTAACCTCTGCATTGAAGTGTTTATTGTCAGTCTGTTAGACACTGTAACAGAGATTTGAATGTTTTCTAAAATGGCTTTCCAAATCAATCTAAATAATTAGAGAAGCATATTTCTAATAACCTGAATGATCACCTCATGAGCAGGTATGCCACAGGGTCTCCGGCCACTGTTTGCCCAGGCATTTTCATTCTCGTTGAGGTCAATACTACCACTACCATGATTATCACACATCTATGAGAAAAGGAAAGAAGAAGACACAACACATCAATGCACCTCAGGAACAAAAGCTTCACAGCAGTCTGAAAAGAGAAAAATGAGAGAAATGAGTCATCATAGGCAGGCTGAAGTCAAGAAACCGCCCCATACACACAGAACCATATCTATTCTAAAACAGCAATTGATTATAAACAAAATATTTTAGGGCAACACTCCATTCAAAAAAACTTACTGTCATCGAGTTGATTCTGACTCATAGCAACCCTGTAGGATAGAGTAGAATTGCTCCATAGCGTTTCCAAGGAGCGGCTGGTGGATTCGAATTGTCAGCCTTTTTGGTTAGCAGCCGAGCTCTTAGCCACTGTGCCACCAGGACTAGAGGCTCAAAAAAATTTTTTTTTCTTTTGAAGAGAGTCCACTAATTATTCAAGTTTAAGAATCATAAGATTGAGTAGAGGGATATTTATTTAGCTGCCCATACCAGCCATTTGAATGTAACAAAAAACAAACCAATTGCCGTCGAGTTAATTCCGACCCATAGCAACTCTATGGGACAGAGTAGAACCACCCCATATGGTTTCCAAAGAACACGTGGTGGATTTGAACTGCTGACCTTTTGGTTAGCAGCCACAGCTCTTAACCACTATGCTACTAGGGTTCCCACTTGAGTATAGTAGGATTAAAAGTATCAAAGTAAAAATGTTAGCAGTCATAAAATGTAAACCAAAAAAAAAAACATTGCCTTCCAGTCGATTCCAACTCATAGCAACCCTACAAGACAGAGTAGAGCTGCCCCATAGGGTTTCCAAGGCTGTAACCTCTCCAGAGGCAGACTGCCCTATCTTTCTCCTGAGAAGTCATTGGTGGGTTTGAACCACTAATCTTTTGGTTAGCAGCCGAGCGCTTAACCGCTGTGCCAACAGGGGTTCCTTCTCACAAAATTTTATGTGGAAGATTTTATCATTTATACTCATGCAATGATAGAAGCTGGAATTAATTTCTTAAAACAGAGAATTGGGTAAAAAACTGAAGAAGAGCAGAAGTCCTGCTCCCCTTTAAAGATTTTGGAGTGATGAGACTTTTTTTTAAATGACAAAGAAAGCTTTCCAGAAAGTGTAGCCAAAGGCTTTCAAGAATAAAAATAGATACTGCTGCAGAAGCGTCTAAGAGAGAGCACAGACAGATAAAATCAAAGTGAAGACACTGGGGCTGAAATAGTGAAATCAGAGAATACAGGAAACAGAATGGAGGAGAGGAGAGCAGAAAAAGGTCACTCAAGAACAAAAGCACTGCCTGCAGAAATCTAAGGTCTGTGAGAAGACAGAGGATTGTTGCCACATTAAAACGGGCAGAATAGGAAGGCACCAAACAACAGCTTAGAGATAATGGAAAGGTTTAGCCAGACATATCAAGTGCAAGGAAAGATTGAGCGATGAGCATGGCTAAGGGCTGATGAAGAAATAAGCAATCTGACAGCAGACATTATGGGTCAAGTGGTTCTAAGTGAGCCGGGCTTTGAAGCAAGAATGCACCACCAGGTCTGACAATGCATGGCTTAGTTCTGCCAGGCTTTTAAGAGCTCAGCAAACTGCTGTTTTCAATGGCAGATTGTTGAGAGGAAGGTGAAGTCACCTGTGCACTGAAACAAGGACCTCGTGATAATATTTTTTAAAAAGGCAAGAGGGAGGACGTTGGGAACTAGAGGCCACTACCTTTGTAATCAGGTGTTAGGAGACTTTCACAGGAAATTTTTCACAATGCAGCAGAATGCCAGAGAGTTAAAAAAAAAAAAAAATTTTTTTTTTGTCAGGACTGGTGTGAAGTCACTAACGATGCCAATGGCTTAGCAGGGATAAATGACAATGGGGGTGTTATGGATTAAATTGTGTCCTCCCCAAAAATGTGTTGAAAGTCTAACCCATAGTCCCTGGGTGGTACAAGGAGTTTGCAGTTGGCTGCTAATCTGAAGACTGGCAGTTCAAGCCTATGCAGAGGCACTGTGGAAGAAAGGCCTGGCAATTTGCTTCCGTAAAGATTACAGCCAACAAAACCCTATGGAGCAGTTCTACTCTGTAACACACAGGGTTGCCATGTGTGGGAATCAACTGGAAGGCAACAGGCTTGGTTTTAGTTTTTTTGTAATCCTGTTTGGAAATAAGAGTTTTCTTTGTTATGTTAATTAGATTTTCCTTGAGTAGGGTGAGTTCTAAATCTAATAATTTCTGAATTATAAAAAAAGCAGATTAGACACAGAAATACACACATATGAGGGGAAGCCAGATGCCATGTGAAGATTATTTACAAGCCACGGAGACAAGAAACTCCTGGGAACACCTACAAAGATGGAATCAACAGGGACGAGATCTTGATTTGGACTTTCAGCCTCCAGAACTGTGAGAAAATAAATTTGTATTCTTTAAAGCCACTGACTTGTGGTATTTGTGTTACAGCAACACTAGGAAATTATGGCAGGGCGTAGCTGGGGGTGGAGAGATGGTGTGATGACCATACAAGAATTTGTAAAACTGAGTGTTTTTGCAGTGTCTCCATGGACTGTTTCAGCTCCCTTCACTAGGGAAACGGGTTAAAGGAAGGAGCTGCCATAGGACAAATTAGCCTCTTCTTGCAGTGCAAGAATGCAGGCCCAACATTGCCAGATGTTCTGGGTTTTTTTTCCCCAAAGCAGTCTGAAATACAGAGTTTTGTGTGAAATCTCCTGACTTTTATATATTGGTTCAACTCTTTTTTTTTTTTTTCAACTGTGCACTATGTAGGCAAAACAATTCCAGACTACAGGTTACACTTAACCCATGGACCATTATTTTTCAACTTCTGGTTTATACAAGCCATGATTTCCACCTCAGATCTGCACGACAATACTAAGCTGTGATGACCTGAAGGACATAAGAGTATGACCTGCCTCCCATCCCTCCCATCCCTGCAGTGGGGACATAGGGAAAGAAGTTAATAACAAGAGGAATTCGGCCAGCAATAGGATGCAAAGGTGTAAAGGGAATGGCAAACTTCAAGCTGAGCCTGATTTATTCTCTGCAGGTGGTATCACTCTTGAGATTACTGAAGGCATAACCAGAATTGACAAAATAAAATACATAGTCATAAAAATGAAAAACCAGGGAAATCTGATCATACGATGATATGGATGGGTAAAGAGGCTAGGCCCATGAGAATTTTTGCTTCATGGTTTGAAGGGTGTAGAATAATTGCTATCATTTGTTGAGAACTTACTGTGTGGCAGGCAAAGTCCATTACCTCCAATCGCTAATATTTACAGCAATCCATTTTACAGATGCTGAATGTGTTGTTCAGAGAACTTAAGACCCAAAATGCACATGCCCCTAGACCTTTATTTGTGCTTTTCTTTTGACCTGAAAATCTTGTAATTACTCTTTTTGGCAAGATATTCATTGCAACATTATTTAGAATATTTAAAAAAAAAAAAAAAGAACTATCCAGCAATTCTACTCCTAGGAATACACCCCAGAGAAACGAAAATATATGTCCATGTGAAAACTCGTACACGAATGTTTGCAGCAGCTTTATTCCTAATAGCCAAAAAGTGGAAACAACTGATGAATGGGTAACAAGATATGATATATTTATATAGTGAAATATTATTCAGCAATAAAAATGAATCAAATACTGAAATATTTCACAACTGATACACTTCACAACATGGAGGAACCTTGAAAACATGCTAAATGAAAGAAACCAGTCACAAAAGACTGCATTGTGTGGTTGCAGTTATTTGAAATGTCCAGAATAAGCAAATCTATGGAGTCAGAAACTAGATAAGGAGTTGCCTAGGTCTGGGGGAGATTGGCAGGGGTAGAAGGGTGATGGCTAAAGGGTACAGAGTTTCTTTTGGGGTGATGCAAATGTCCTAAAATTAGTTGTGGTGATGGTTGCACAACTCTGTGATGTACTAAAAGCCATTGAATGCTTTTTTGTTGTTGTTGTCGTACCTTAGATGAAGGTTTGAATGCTATACTTTAAATGGTACAGTAAATGAATTATATCTCAATAAAAATTTTTACATGTATGTAGTTTTTTTTTGTTTTTTTTTTTTTAATGTAAAATGGTGTAGCTGCTGTGGAAAATAGTATGGCAGTTACTCAAAAAGTTAAACATAGAATTACCATATGACCTAGCAATTCCACTCCAGGGACTCAAACAGATGCTGGCACACCAATGTTCACTGCAGCATTACTCACATTACTCACAACAGCCAAAAGGTGGAAACAACTCAAGTATCTGTCAACAGACGAATGAATGAACAAAATGGGTGTATACATACAATGGAATATCACTCGGCCACAGAGGGAAAAGAAGTTCTGATAGGTGCTAGGACATGAATCAACCTTGGAAACACTACACTAAGTGAAATAAGTCAGACACAAAAGGGCAAATATTGTATGATCCCACTTACATGGAACATCAGAATAGACAAATGCGTAGAAACCAAAGTTTATTAGTGGTTATCAGGGGTGGGTGAGAGGGGAAGTGGAAGGCATTGCTTAATGGTGATGAAAAAAATTGGAAATGGATAGTGATGACGGTTGCACAACATGGTGTCATTACCGTCACTAAATTGTACATGGAAAAATGATTGAAGTGGCAAATGTTTTGTTATTAAAACAAAGGTTTTGTTATTAAACATTTTATTTATATTAAAATATACATATATTTTACCACAATTAAAAGAAAACGAAAACAGCACAGGCTCTCAAGTGAGAGATGCTCGGGTTCAAACATCAAAAATCAAACAAACCAAATGAGTAAACAAATACATATATATATACATATTTTTTGTTTGGTTTGCTTGTTTGCAAACATATATATATGTACACACATATATATGTGTGTGTGTAGGTATATGTATGTACTTATATGCATATATATATATATATATTTTTTTTTTTTTTTTTATATATGAATTTTTTGTTTGGTTTGTTTTTGAGGTTTGAACCCAGGCTTTATATATATATATATGTATATATATAAACTAACCCACACTCTTATAATTTATCAATGTCAGAAAATACACAGACTGAGGAAATGTTTCTGATTAAAGGAGATGAAAAAGCCATGACAACTAAATGTACTGCAAGATCAGGGATTTTCTTTCCTTATAAAGAATATTATTAGGACAATTGGTGAAATGTGAATAAGGTCTGTAGACTGGATAATAGCATTATATCAATGTTAATTTTCAGATTTGGATAATTGTATTGCAGTGATAGAAGAAAATATTCTTATTTTTAGGAATTACTTACTGGAGTATTTAGAGGTAAAGAGACACCATGTCTAAAACTGGCTCTCAAATGGTTCAGAAAACAAATCAAACCCTAAAATGTGGGGAATCTAGGTGGGTGAACAGTATAAGGAAATTCTTTGTACAACTTTTGTAACCTTTCCGTAAATCTGAAATTATATCAAATAAAAAGTTCAAAGAAAAAATACACTAATAAATTATTTTTGCAATTTTTAAACAAGTATTTTTTAAAGAGTAAGGACTAAAGGATTTGCAAAAGGAATATGAGTAGATTAAAGGGGGACAGAGGAATGAAAGGAAGTTATAAATTTTATGGTGTATTGACTTTATAATAACTACATTATTTCCACATTGCTTGTGGAAATTGTGTGGTTTGTTTGATAGTGGAAGAAATGTAAATATTCATTAAAAGTATTGTGGTGCCGGTAGCTAAATAAAAAGAATGTACTTGAGAGAGCTTTTCAAGGGCTTAGTATAATGTGCAATTGGGTATTTTGGATAAAACCAAAAACCAAACCCACTGCCGTCGAGTCAATTCTGACTCACAGCGACCCTATAGGACACTGCCCCGTAGAATTTCCAAGGAGCGCCTGGTGGATTCGAACTGCCGACCTCTTGGTTAGCAGCTGTAGCACTTAACCACTACACCACCAGGGTTTCCATTTTTGGATAAAGGCGTCCATTAAATTCATACCCAGACTTTGCCTAATCACAGTTCTATGGTTGCACAGCCTCAAGATTCTCAAGGGAAAAGGCCCTACGCTCTGTTTACCTTGTCTAATGCTCTGCCTATACTGGGCATTCAACAGGTATGGTCAAGTATTCAAAACTTCAGCCATTCTTAGTGTACTGGATTAATTACTTTCGTGTGTGGCCTTTCTAGCCATGGTCTTATAACTACCCCCTAGGTGACTGGGTGGGACTGTGTAATAGGGTAACTGTGGCCTACCAAAGGGATTGGTCAGTTTTGCCTTAAAAGAGAGCCAATTAGAGAGCAGAGAGGAGGATCCTACCACCACCAAGGAAGAATAGCTAGGAGCGGAGAGCACGTCCTTTGGACCTGGGATCCTTGCACTGAGAAGTTCCTGGAAGCAAGAGACCGAGAGAGAGAACAAGCTGTAACCCTGAAGATGGTGAGAAGCAGTGGTAGGTGAGTTCTGTGTGGCCATTACAATGAATTATTGAATCCAGTAGACAATGTTGCAGGAGGGATGGTTGGTGGCAGGGTTGGTAAAGACAGTGAAGAGAGGAGGCATACCTGACCTCCACCTCATAGGAATCAGCCTGGGTCTGTTGATCTTGGTTCTCTTCCCCCTGCCCCCCCACCCCGTGAAGTTAGCGGAGACTGGACGCTGCCTTCATGCTGTTTTTACACACAGACATTTCAGAAGTCAACAGAGTAGCCAAAAGAAAGATATGACAGTAGAATTTAAGTACAACTCTTAGAATGATCAGAAATTTCCAAGATAACCTTAGTGTTAAATTGCACTGCCTAATAAAGTAGCCACTACACATGGCTATTTAATTAAAGTTAAATAAAATTTAAAATTGAGTCCTCAGTCATATTAGGCACATTTCAAGCACTGAACAGCCACAAGTGGCTAGTGACTGTCGTATTGGAAAGAGCAGATTAAACATGCCCACCACTGCATAAAGTTCTATTGGACAGTGCAGGTCTACGCTGTATGCACAGTCTGATCACGGGTAGAAGCCTAGTTAGAGCAGGAGCAACAAGAACAGCTGTACCTTCTGAGCACACTTTCCCAGAGTGGTGCCTCTTCAATACAGCAGTCTCCAGGTTATAATATGAACGCCTGACTTACAGATAACTCTTATTTGTCCCTTAATGTTATGTAAATTTGCCCTCACTTTGAAACGATTGAACCTACCCCTACTCACAACAAATTCTTCACCACAATCACCTTCACTCAACGGCACAAGCAGCTTTTAAGTCATTGAAAAGGCTTCGAGCCTTGTCTTGCGCTAAAGAAAGGCTAAATAAGAACCGTATGCATCTGTTCCGACTTGCCTACAACTTCGACTTAAAGACACAGTTACGAACAGATCTTGTTCATAACCCAGGGACTGCCTGTAGTTAGAATGCAGTGAAAAAGACGTAAAAAACCATATGATCCAACAATTACCTAAGAGAAATGAAAACAAATGTCCACACAAAAACTTGTACACAAAAGTTCATAGCATTATTCATGATAGCCAAAAACTAGTAACAACCCAAATGTCCGTCAACTGATGAATGCGTGAATAGTAACAACCCAGATGTCCGTCAACTGATGAATGCGTGAATAAGATGTGCTATATGCCTACAATGAAATATTACTTGGCAATCAAAATGAACGAAGTATTGATACATGCCACAACATGGATGAACCTGGAATCATTTATATGATTTGTCTAAAATTAGGTAAATCTGTGTAGAGACAGAAACTAGCTTAGTGGTTGCCTAGGGCTAAGAGGAGCAGAAAGATTGAGGAGGAGGCTCAAGCTAAAGAGTACAGGTTTTGGGGGGATGATATAAATGTTCTAAAATTGATTGTGATGGTGGTCGCGCAACCCTGTGAGCATGCTAAAAACCGTTGTGTTTCACACTTTAAATGAGTGAAATCTATGATATGTGAATTGTGTCTCAACAAAACTGTTATTTAAAAAAAGATGCAAAATGAAAATCAGATTTCGAAACATCAGTTGTGTGTCATGAAACACACAAGGAAGATAATAAAGAACTACACCTTTTTTGAGTTCTAGCTTCCTCATTTACCAATAGCTAAGACCCCATCCTGGGCTCGCCGCCTTTGGTATCAGGGTCTGGCCATGCCTCTGGCCTTAGATTAGGGAGAGTGCCTGAAAAGGCATTCTCAAGACAGGACCAGAGCTAAAGCAGTAAGAGGTGTCAGGCAGCACAGAAACATTTCACATACAATGTTTCACTTACTTCCACAACAGTTCTGGGAGAAGGGTATTATTATCATTCCCATTGGAAGGATGAGGAAATACGTAGAGAGATGACATACATCATTTACTACAGAGGCAAAGCTAGTGTGTGTCAGAGCCAGGGTTCAAACCCAGACAGCCTAACGTCACCACCAGGACATTTAACTACAAGCCTCCAGAGCTCAGAGACAGTTCCTAACGGTAGGTCACCACATGCTCATACACTGTTGGTGGGATTGGAAATTGGTGCTTTCTGGAACATAATATAGAAGGAAGTATAAAAATTCATAAATATGGCATAGTTTTTGATCCAGCAACCCCATTTCTGAATATTTGGATGTATGAAAAAAAGAAATATATAAACCTAAGGATTTCCATTCAGGTTTTATATACATAATAGCTAAAAAAAAAAAAAAGCAAAAAACTTTTTTTTTTTAGAAAATTCTATGTTTGCATCCAGAGAGGATTGGTTATAGCAAAGCACATCCCTCTACTATTGTGATCAGAGCTCAGGAAGGACATGTTCTGTTGGCAGCATCTGGGGAGAGCGGCTGTTGTTAGGTGCCGTTCAGTCATGGCAACCCTATGTACAAAAAAACAAAACACTTCCTGCTCCTGCACCATCCTTACGAAATCACTGCTATGTTTTTGAATTATCTTCAGCAAAATTTTATTTATATGTGATATGAATTACATTGTTCGATAATTTCTGCATTCTGTTGGATCACCTTCTTTGGAATGGGCACAAATATGGATCTCTTCTAGTCAGTTGGCCAGGTAGCTGTATTCCAAAATTCTTTTTTTTATTGTGCTTTTGGTGAAACTTTACAGAGCAAATAAGTTCCTCATTCAACAATTTATACACAAATTGTTTTGTGGCATTGGTTACAATCCCTACGATGTGTCAACACTCCCCTTCTATACCCCAGTTTCCCATATCCATCTGTCCGTTTTTACTGTCCCTCCCTGCCTTCTTGTCATTGATTTTGGGCACATGTTGTTCTTTTGGTCCCATATGCATGATTGACCTAAGAAGCACATTCCTCACGTGTGTTATCGTTTATTTTATAGGCCTGTCTAATCACTGGGTAATCTTTCAAGGGCGAACTATGGGAGTAGCTTCAGTTCAGTGTTAAAAGGGTGTCTGGGGGCCATAGTCTCGGGGGTTCTTCCAGTTTCTGTCAGACCAGTAAGTCTAGTCTTTTCGTGTGTGTGTGTGAATTTGAATTTTGTTTTACATTTTTCTCCAGCTCTATCCAGGATCCTATATTGTGATCCCTGTCAGAGTGATTGGTGGTGGTAGCCAGACACCATCTAGTTCTTCCAGGCTCAGGCTAGTGGATGCTGTGGTACTTGTGGTCCGTTAGTCCCTTGGAGTAATATTCCCCTGTGTCTTTGGTTTTCTTCATTCTCCTTTGCTCCAGATGGAATGGGACCAATAGATGTATCTTAGATGCCTGCTCGAAAGCTTTTAAGACCCCAGACCCAGATCTTAAACTCTCGTATAAAGACCAGGCTTAATGCTCTGACTGAGACGGGAGGGACCCTGATGGTCATGGTCCCCGGACCCTTTGATAGTCCAAGAAAGGAACCATTCTCGAAACCAACTCTACAGACAGGGATTGGCCTGGACTATAAGACATTGATGCTGGTGAGGAGTGAACTTTGTGGCTCAAGTAGACACACGAGACTATGTGGTCCACTCCTGTCTGGTGGCGAGATGAGAAGGAAGACAGGGACAGAAGCTGGTTGAATGGAAATGGGGAATACAGTGTGGAGAGGAGCAGTGTGCTGTCTCATTAAGGGGAGGGCAGCTGGGAGTGCATGGTGGGGTGTGTATGGCTTTTTGTATGGAAGACTGACTTAATTTGTGAACTTTAACCCAAAGTACAATAAATAAATTTAAAAAAAGACCCCAGATGCTACTCACCGAAGTTGGATGTAGAACATTTTCTTTATGAACTTTGTTATGCCAATTGACCTAGATGACTCCTGCTACCATGGTCTCCAGCCCTCAGCCCAGTAATTTGGTCCCTCAGGGTGTTTGGATGTGTCTATGAAGCTTCTATTGCTTTGCCTTGGTCAAGTCGAGCTGACTTCCCCTATATTGTGTACTGTCTTTCCCTTCACCAAAGTTAACACTTTTGTACTATCTGTTTAATGATTTCCACTTCCCAACCCTCCCCTCCTCCCCTGTAGCCTTCAAAGATTGTTTCTTTCTGTGTGTAAACTTTTTCTTGAGTTTTTATAACATGGCCTCGTACAGTGTTTAGCCTTTTGTGATTGACTGATTTCACTCATCATAACGCTCTCCAGATTCACCCATGTTGTGAAATATTTCGGATTCATCATTGTTCTTTATCATTGCATAGTGTTCCATTGTGTATATGTAGCATAATTGGTTTATCCATTCCTCTGTTGATGCGCACTGAGGTTGTTTCCATTTTTTTGCTATTGTGAACAATGCTGCAATGAACATGAATGTTCATATGTTTATTCATGTGACGGCTCTTATTTCTCTAGGATATATTCCTAGGAGTTGGATTGCTATTTCTAGCTTTTAAAGGAAGCACCATATCGTTTTCCAAAGTGGTTGTACCATTTTACATTCTCACCAGCAGGGCATAAGAGTTCCAATCTCCCTGCAATTTCTCCAATATTTGTTATTTTCTGTTTTTGTTGTTGTTGTTTTGATTAGTGCCAGTAATGTCGAGGTGAGATATTACCTCAACGCAGTTTCAGCTTGTATTTCTCTAATGGCTAATGATTTCAAGCATTGCCTCATGTGTCTGTTAGCCGCCTGGATGTCTTCTTGTTGAAGTGTCTGTTCGTATCTTTTGCCCATTTTTTAGTTGGATTATTTGTCTTTTTGTTGTTGAGGTGTTGCAGTATCTTATAGATATTAGAGATTAGACTCTTGTCAGATATGTCATGCCAAAATTTTTTTCCCAGTCTGTAGGCTGTCTTTTTATTCTTTTGGTGAAGCCCTATGATGAGCATAAGTATTTAATTTGTAGAAGCTGCCAGTTATCTAGTTTGTCTTCTGGTGTTTATGCATTGTTAGTTTTTCTCAAACTTCTTGGCACAGACGAGTGAGTTCTTCCAGCCTTGCATCCATTTGTTGAAACATCTCAGTTGGTATCCCATCAATTCCTGAGGCTTTGTTTTTCGCCAATGCCTTCAGTGTAGCTTGGACTTTTTTCTTCAATGCCGACAATTCTTGATCATATGCTACCTCCTGAAATGGCTGAATGTCAACCAGTTCTTTTTGGCACAGTGACTCTGTATATTCCTTCCATCTTCTTTTGATGCTTCCTGCGCCGTTCAATATTTTGTTCACAGAATCCTTCAATATTGCAACTCGAGGCTTGAATTTTTCCTTCAGTTCTTTCAGCTTGAGAAATTCGGAGTCTGTTGTTCCCTTTTGGTTTTCCATCTCCAGGTCTTTGCACATTTGATTATAATACTTTGCTTTGTCTCCTCGAGCTGCCCTTTGAAACCTTCTGTTTACTTCATTATTTCTTCCATTCACTTTAGCTACTCTGTGTTTAAGAGCAAGTGTCAGAGTCTCTTCTGACATCCATTTTGGTCTTTTCTGACATAAAAAATACATAAAGCTTCAGCTACAAAATTCTATCCCCAGGTAAGTAGAAGCAGCTGTGTGAGACTCTGGGTTTTGACATGGCAATGGGGGAGCAAGACCAGTCCCCTCTCCTAGCTCAGGCTTCTGGTAGATTACCACTACCTCCATATATCTCCTCTCTCTAATATGATCAAACTTAGCTGAGAGTCAGGAACAAAAAGTGGGTTCAGAACCTGACTTTTACCACTGCTGCAGATGGAAGCAAACAAATAGATTTTAAACAAGGTGAATCTGAAGAATCTTCTGCCATCCCTGTAACCAAACTATAATGTGAGAGTGTCCAATTTTTTATTTAAAACTTTGGGAAAGCCACGGGTTTGTAGAAATGAATGGCTTGATTTGTACCAAAGGAAATAGAAGGGAAAAAAAACTGGAGATAAATGGACAACACCACTTAGAGTGTTTGATGATGTACTTAATTGTCCTTTTCACCCATAGGATATCTCCCAAATGCCATTTTGTACAATATAAAGGTTAAGATGTGGCTTATGTTTAGGAAACATCTGGCTCCATGAGAAACTCTCTTGTTAATATTGTATCACTATGAATTCATGAAATTGATAACTGTACTGCAAGAATTATTGTTGGGGAATACATACTGAAATATTTAGGGGTAAAGGACCATGAAGATCAGACAAAATTAGTTATAGATGATAGGGAAGTAGATAGACAGACAGATAGATAGACAGAGAGATGATAGTCAGCTCATATGGGATATAATGTAAAAAATAGGTGAATCTGCTAAAGAGCATACTTGTTCTTTGTGCTAGTTTTCTTTTTGTAATTTTTATAAATTTGAAATCATTTTAAAATCAGATATTTAAAACAAAAGATTCTCTGGACAGAAACTAGGAATACACTACTGCTTCTCAACTGGTAACGTAGCTCATTGGAAATATCACTGACCTTATACCATAGTGGTTAAGTGCTACAGCTGCTAACCAAAAGGTCAGCAGTTTGAATCCACCAGGTGCTCCTTGGAGACTCTATGGGGCAGTTCTACTTCGTCCTATAGGGTCGCTATGAGTGGGAATGGACCCGACGGCAATGGGTTTTTTTTTTTTTTTTTCGTTTTATACCTGATACCCAAGCCCTGGTGGTGCAGTGGTTAAGAGCTACGGCTGCTAACCAAAATGTCAGCAGTTTAAATCCACCAGCCACTCCTTGGAAACCCTATGGGGCAGTTCTACTCTGTCTTATAGGGTCACTATGTGTCAAAATTGACTTGGCGGCAATGTTTTTGGTTTAGTTCAACCTGATAATCACTTTTTTTTAAATAATTATTTTAAGTAGGAAATATGATTTAAAAAAAATCTGAACACTGTAGTATGTACTAGAAATGCCTCTCCCTCCCCTATTCCCATCCACTCAGTTACCTTTTACACCTTGCAGGTAGCTGTTATTAGTTTCTGATCTATCTTTCCAGTGTTTATTCATGCAAATATGAATATATATTATTCATCCCTTTCTGACAAAAAATGAGTGTGCTGTCTACACCATTCTGTACCTTGCTTTTGTCCTGTCACAATGTATCCCTGCGATCTCTCTATTCTGATATTACCTTGGGACGGCATCCCGATTTATAACAGCTGTTTCTCCTTGCTTACACAGAATGCATGCCCAATGCTCATACATTGGCTAGGGATTAAATTAAACGTGGCTTGCATTTACATTTCACTGCTGACTAAAAAAGTCAACTTCAAGGATTGTCAAAGGTCAAATTTAAAATGTCTAGGCATTTTCTTAAATATTCTGGCTAGGTTTGAATATCAAGGAACAGGAAACTTCAAACCTGTTTCTTTAAAGAGTTCTGAGAAGATGGGTTGACTGCAGAGTTTACCTACATTTTCATCATTCCCTTTTAAAAAAAAAATGCCTAACTCCGGGAATTATCAGACAACGTTTGCTTTGTGTTCCTATTCTTTGCCATACATGGCTGCAGCCCAGAACTGTCAGGGGAGATTAATTTTGTAAAAGAAAATTTCTAAAGTTTTTTGAAATAGTAATGTCAAACTAAATACTTTATTTTTTTTTTCTGCCTGCAACGTAATTCTGTTCAGTTCAACTGACGTATTTACCAGGCCTTGTACAAGCCACTGAGTCTTAAGAGATGAATGAGACATTTGTCCCGACCTCAAGATGTTCACAATAATGTCTCTTTAATGAGGAAATTGCTAATGATAAACAAACAGGCACCATACAATACAGGAAACAAAGGAAGGACTAAGCCCTGCCTCATTAGAGGAAATGAGCTAAGTCATGAAGACATGGAAAGGCTGACCACAAAAAGAAGGATAGGGCAGTAGAAATAAAGGTATAAAGACATAAAAGTATGTAGTGTAGATGGAAGGGCAATGGTGGTTCAGTGGTAGAATTCTTACTTTCCATGCAGGAGACCGGGGTTCAATTCCCAGTCAGTGCACCTCATGTACAGCTACCACCCTCCAATCCCCCCCCCCCCAGTCAGTGGAGGCTTCATGCTGTGAAGAGGTTTCAGCAGAGCCATGAGTTGGGGGTAAACAGTATAGTTGGGGAAATGCAAACATCTCGGTATCATTAGAGCTCAAGGCAGAGACCAGCAGAAAATATAGCTGGATAGAGGAGAGCTTTGTATGACCTGCCAAGTAGCTTAGACTTTACTCCACACAGTTGTTAAAGAAAGGGCTTGCTCAGGCTTGCCTTTTAGAAGGCTCAGGTTGGCTTTGATATGGAGGATGAATTTGAGGAGAGAAGAAGCCAGCAGTTGAGAGACTTTTATGGGAGCTGGAATGATAAGGGCCTGAACAAGGGCAGCAGTTGTGGGGATAGATAGGAGGAATCACATTTGAGAAAGATTTGGGCAATAAACACTGCAGGATTTGATGATCCTTGGCTGCACGTGGGAAGAGGCCAAGATGACCCTGGGGTTCTGGCTCATATGGCTCAGGAAATGGTTATTCCATTGAGTGAAACAGGGAAACGCTAGAAAAGAGGGAGATGATAATGAGCATGTTGAATTTCAGGTTAGCAGGAAGGTACAGCTACCACCCTGATGGGTCAGAAGTAAGGTCCGGCCTACAGGGATCTAGATTTGGGTACTGTTGGCATTAAGTTAGTGAGTTTATAGGAAGAGAAGAGCATTAGATCAAGAAAAGAGAGCAGTGGGACCACCAAAGTTAAAGGAGTGAGCACTGAAAGAAGGAACCCAAATGAGATGGAGAAGGAAGCATAACTTAGAAGGATGATACCAGGAAAGAGTTAATTTTGCAGAGGTAGGGAGTGGACAGCTACAGGGGGGATGGTCAACAGCTGCAGATAAGGTTTTGTAAACCACCTGGAGGTCCCTGGGCATCTTTTCCACTGGAGTGGAAGAAGTAGACTCTAAGTGACAATGGGTAGCAGTAATGGGCAATGAGAAGGCGTGGACCACTTTTTCAATAAGTTGGCTAAGAAGAGGAGGGAAAGAGATACAATGGCAATTACAAAGAAACACAGACTCAAGAAATGCTACTTTGTTGTATCCTGCTTTGTTTATAAGAAGGAATAGGTTTAGAGCATGCTTGTAAGCTGAAAAGTGCCCATAGATGGGGAAAAGCTAAAGATTTATGCAAGAGAGGGAACACCTGATGGAACAAGGTTGCAAAGGAGGCTGAAGGATTTGAATTCAAGAGCACAGATAAATAAATCTTAAAATAGGCCTATCCTTTGTATCCAGTTCCTAGGAATTTATCATATGAAAAAATCTTACAAAAATGCTAACACAGGAGAAAAATGTACAAGATTGTTCAAAAGCAAAGAGAAAGATGTATAAGAAGTGTTCAAGGAAGTATTGCTTGTAATAGCGATAAATGAAAACAATTTAGATGTCTACAGCAAAGGATTGGTTAACCTGTGGATTTGAGAATAGCTTTAAAATCTTGGAGTAGAAATGTATTCCCATATATAACACAGTTTCCAAACATCATAAAGTGAGGTGTTATGGAATTGGTAACAAAAACAACAAAGACTTACAACTTCTATAGGTTTCATAGACAAGTAAAGGCTGAAGAAAACATTTTAAGTCTACCTAATATGTAAAGAATTCCGTCAAATTCTTTTTTTTTTTTTTTTTGTTTAAAGAGGACAAATAACATACTTGAAAAAAGCACCAAAGCGACAAACTGGCATTTCACAGCAGACAAAAACCAAATAGCTAATAAATGTATTTATTAAATGATCAACCCTATTAGGGACAAGAAACATGCAAATTAGATTTAATCATTTTGCCTATAAGGTCAACAAAAATTAGAAAGATTAATAATATGTGTTATTGGTAAGGCTGTGAAGAAAAAGATACACTCATACAGAGCTAATGGACTTTAAAACTGTACATTTTTAGAGAACTTGGGAGTATCTACCAAAATTTTAAGTGTACCTACGTGGTTCTCCAAAAAATGAACAGGTCATGGTTCCTGCCTTCAGGAAGCTCAGTGGCTAGGAGAGGGGACCAACATCCAAGATCCTAACCAGTGAGATTTGTTTCAGACCTTTACACAGATGTTATGGGAAAACAAAGGAGATGTCCTGTGGAGAAGGGTTGATGGAATGAGAGATGTTGTTTGTGGGGTAGGCTATAGATTGGTTGGTTGGTTTGTTTGCTTATTTTTGCAAATCAGAAAAACTGCACAGTACCCAGATGGCAAGAATTTCACTAGAAGCTCCTGGAAGTATAATTTTTCTTATTTTTTATACTTGCTATTTCTGATACCACTTTGTTGACTTGCCAATCTTTTCTAAAATCTTCTTCCATTTTACCCCTTTCTATGATTCCCCCCCCCCATTCCAAATATTACCTTAAAAAAGAGGGCAAGTTGGAATTTTACAAGGTGGCCAAATAAAAAAAAACAAAACTCCAGTCAAGTTGATTCCAACTCATAGTGACCCCATGCGTTACAGAGTAGAACCACTTCATGGGGTTTACTTGGCTATAATCTTTATAGAAGCAGATCACCAGGCCTTTCTTCAGTGGTGCTGCTGGATGGGTTTGAACTTTTAACCTTTATGTTAGCAGTCAAGCACAAACCATTTGTGCCACCCAAAGATCTTATAAGGTGGCAGGGTATCTTAGTCATCTAGTGCTGCTATAACAGAAATACCACAAGTGGATGCCTTTAACAAAGAGAAATTTAGTCTCTCACAATCTAGTAGGCTACAAGACTAGTAGGCTCTGGCTCCAGGGGAAGGCTTTCTCTCTGTATCCACTATGGAGGAAGGCCCTCGTCATCAGTCTTCCCTTGGCCTGGGAACATCTCAGCACAGGAACCTCAGGTCCGAAGGACACCCTCTGCTCCCAGCACTGCTTTCTTGGTGGTATGAGATCTCCATGTCTCTCTGCTCGGTTCTCTCTTTTATATCTCAAAAGCTTAAGACACAATCTTATCTTTTAGACCTCATCAGTATAACTGCCATTAATCCATCTTATTATATCATAGTGATAGGATTTATAACACATAGGGAAATCACATCAGAAAATAAAATGGTAGACAATCATACAAGGAAATCAAGACCTAGCCAAGCTGATGGATATTTTGGGGGGACACAATTCAATCCATGACACAGGGGTAAGAAAATGCACCAGTACCTCAGTCTCCCTCTTTTATAACTCTATCAGCATTTAACTCTTCTTTGACATCTGCCTTAGGCTAGGTTTTCTAGAGAAACAAAACCAATGAAGTATATTTATATGTATGTGTGTGTGTATATATATATATATGTACGTATGTATGTATAGGAAACCCTGGTGGTGTAGTGGTTAAGTGCTACAGCTGCTAACCAAAGGGTTGGCACTTCGAATCCGCCAGGTGCTCCTTGGAAACGCTATGAGGGAGTTCTACTCTGTCCTATAGGGTCACTATGAGTTGGAATTGACTCAACAGCACTGGGTTTTATGTATATATAAATGTATATATGTGTATATACGTGTGTGTATATATACAGGTATATATATATATATATATATATATATATATATATATATATATATGCAAAGATTTATATCAAGGAAATGGCTTATGCATTGTGAAAGCTGACAAGTCCCAAATCTGTGGATCAGGCATCAGGCTAGAGGCTTCTTCTGATTCACGTCATTGCAGGGGCTAACAAAACCCAAGTTGGCAGGTCAGACAGCAGACTGTTGGCCCAAGGGGCTGCAGAAACTGGCAAATCAGGTCAGACAGCAGGCTGCTGGCTCACAGGGCTGCAGAAGGTGGTGAATTCCAGAATCAGTAGGTCAAACAGCTGGCTGCTGATTCAAGTCCCAAGAACCAGAGGTCAGATAATGATGAGGCAGATACAGGATCCAGAGCAAAAGCCAGCAAGTTTGCCACAATGTCCATATATATTGGATGCAGGCCACACCCCCCAAGGAAAACTTTCTTACAACTGATTGGCAGATCACATCAGATTACATCATGGAGGATAATTACATCGGATCACAAAATGGAAAATGACTATGTCATTACATAACTGTCAAACTACATCATTACGTAACTGCCAAACCACTGAGAATCATGGCCCAGCCAAGCTGACACACAACCTTAACCATCACATTCCAAAAAAAATTTTTAAAGTGTACCTGACTTTTGACTCAATAATTTCACTTTTAAGAATTTATCTCATAGAAACACCTCTACACCTACACAAGAAATTATAAACAAATATCCAATCCCATTGTGCATGGGGTTCCCTTGAGTTAGAGCCAACTAACAATAACAAATGTATTTTGCTTGTTCATACTTTTTACTTGCCTGCATATAAAAATGGTGAAAATTTGGACACGACCTGAACATCCACTAACAAAAAAACATTTAAATACAGTATGTAACAAGTATATAATGGAATACTAGGTAGTAATTAAAAAGAAAGATTTAGGTCCAGATATAATAAATTACATGAGAGTAAATTTACCAATGAAGATCAAAGACTACAGCCTTCAGAATGGGTTATACCTCAACATAAAAAAAAAAAAAAAAATCCTCACAACTGGACCAATGAGCAACATCATGATAAACAGAAAAAATATTGAAGTTGTCAAGGATTTCATTTTGCTTGGATCTACAGTCAACAGCCATGGAAGCAGCAGTCAAGAAATCAAATGACATATTGCATTGGGCAAATCTGCTACAAAAGACCTCTTTAAAGTGTTAAAAAGCAAAGAGGTTACTTTGAGGATTAAGGTGCGCCTGATCCAAGCCATGATATTTTCAGTCGCCTCACATGCATGTGAAAGTTCGATGATGAATAAGGAAGACTGAAGAAGAACTGATGCCTTTGAATTATGGTGTTGGTGAAGAATATTGAATATACTGCCAGAAGAATGAACAAATCTATCTTGGAAGAAGTACAGCCAGAATGCTCCTTAGAAGCAAGGATGACGAGACTTTATCTTACATACTTTGAACATGTTATCAGGTGGCACTAGTCCCTGGAGAAGGACAGGACATCATGCTTGGTAAAGTAAAAGGTCAGAAAAAAAGAGGAAGACCCTAGGTGAAATGGAGTGACACAGTTCCTGCAAAAATGGGTTTCAGAAACATAGCAATGATTGTGAGGATGGCACAGGACCAGACAGTGTTTCATTCTGTTGTAGGATTACCATGAGTTGGAACCGATCCAACAGCACCTGACAACAACAATAACAAGTTTATAATATTTAAGCAAAAAAAAAAAAAATTAAACTCTAGGCGATCGTATTTTTGTAATAAAAAGACTATGTCTTTGTACTAGACAAAATAAAAATTAACAATTGTACACAGACCAACGTGGATGATTCCCAAATGTATTATGCTAAGTGAAGGAAGTCAGACTCAAAAGAGTGCATACTATATGATTCCATTTATATGACATTCTGGAAAATTAAAAGTATAAGAACAGAAAACAGATCAATGGTTTCCAGGAGCTGGGGACTACAAAGGGATATAAGAAAACTTTTTGTTGTGATGGAAATGTTCCATGTCTTGGACATGGTGATGGTTACACAACTGTGTGCAAGCTCATAGAGCTGCACACTACAGAGGGTGATTTTTACTGTATGTGAATTACACTTCGGAAACCCTGGTGGCGTAGTGGTTAAGTGCTACGGCTGCTAACCAAAGGGTCGGCAGTTCGAATCTGCCAGGTGCTTCTTGGAAACTCTATGGGGCAGTTCTACTCTGTCCTATAGGGTCACTATGAGTCGGAATCAACTCAACGACACTGGGTTTGGTTTGGTTTTTTGGAGTTATACCTCAGCAAATCTGATTTGTAAAAAAAAGTTTGTAAGGATTTCCAGTAAGCTGTTAACAATAGTTACCCCTTAGAGAATGGGAGGGGGAGAGTATGAGAAGGGAAGAATCTTTCATTTTTTATACTTCTGTATTATTTGGATATTTTTAATGCATACACATTATCCTTGTAATTTTTCTAAAGGTTTTAATAAGTATGGCATGTTCAAATATTATCCTTGTAATTTTTCTACAGGTTTTAATAAGTATGGCATGTTCAAACATTGAAACCCTATCCAGCCATTAGAAGATGTAGATACACATGTACTAACATATAAAGGTAGTCACAGTCACTCTTAAGGAGAAAAAAGCAAATTTTGCAATAATATGCAAGCACAGTTATGGAAAAATACAATAAAATTGTGTTTCTGTTTAGAAACAGAAGAGTGTGTGTGTAAGAGTGGTAAGAGTGTGTGTGTATGTTTGTGTGTGTATAATTTTTAAGTATTACTCTGTTGTTATTGTTGTTAGGTGCCGTTGAGTCAGTTCTGACTCATAGCGACCCTATGCACAACAGAATGAAACACTGCACGGTCCTGAGCCATCCTTACAATCGTTGTTATGCTTGAGCTCATTGTTGCAGCCACTGTGTCAATTCACCTCACTGAGGATCTTTCTCTTTTCTGCTGACCCTGTACTCTGCCAAGCATGATATCCTTCTCCAGGGACTGATTCCTCTTGACAACATGTCCAAAGTATGTAAGACGCAGCCTCGCCGTCCTTGCTTCTAAGGAGCATTCTGGTTGTGCTTCTTTTAAGACAGATCTGTTCGTTCTTTTGGCAGTCCATGGTATAGTCAATATTCTTTGCCAACACCACAGTTGAAAGCATCAATTCTTCTTCGGTCTTCCTTATTCACTGTTCAGCTTTCCCATGCTTATGATGTGATTGAAAATACCATGGCTTCGGTCAGGTGTACCTTAGTCTTCAAGGTGATATCTTTGCTCTTCAACACTTTAAAGAGGTCCTTTGCGGCAGATTTACCCAATGCAATGCGTCATTTGATTTCTTGACAGCTGCTTCCATGGCTGTTGATTGCGGATCCAAGTAAAACGAAATTCTTGACAACTTCAATCTTTTCTCCGTTTATCACGATGTTGCTCATTGGTCCAGTTGTGAGGATTTTTGTTTTCTTTATGTTGAGGTACAATCCATACTGATCTTCATTAGTAAGTGCTTCGAGTCCTCTTCACTTTCAGCAAGAAAGGTTGTGTCATCTGCATAATGCAGGTTGTTAATGAGTCTTCCTCCAATCCTGATGCCCTGTTCTTCTTCATATAGTCCAGCTTCTCCTATTATTTGCTCAGCATACAGATTGAATAGGTATGGTGAAAGGATACTATTCTGGCGCACACCTTTCCTGACTTTAAACCAATCA
The DNA here is from genome assembly GCF_030014295.1 of Loxodonta africana. Lineage (NCBI taxonomy): Eukaryota > Metazoa > Chordata > Mammalia > Proboscidea > Elephantidae > Loxodonta > Loxodonta africana. The sequence continues at coordinate 88,643,929 of NC_087347.1, read as the reverse complement.
GTATCCCCTTGTCCTGTCCAAACAATGGCCTCTTGATCTATGTAAAGTTTCCTCATGAGCACAATTAAGTGTTCTGGAATTCCCATTCTTTGCAATGTTATCCATAATTTTTTATGATCCACACAGTCAAATGCCTTTGCATAGTCAATAAAACACAGGTAAACATCCTTCTGGTATTCTCTGCTTTCAGCCAGGATCCATCTGAGGTCAGCAATGATAGCCCTGGTTCCACATCCTCTTGTGAAACCGGCCTGAATTTCTGGCAGTTCCCTGTCAATATGCTGCTGCAGCTGTTTTTGAATAATCTTCAGCAAAATTTCACTTGCATGTGATATTAATGATATTGTTCTATAATTTCCACATTCGGTTGGATCACCTTTCTCGGGAATAAGCATAAATATGGATCTCTTCCAGTCAGTTGGCCAGGAAGCTGTCTTCCATATTTCTTGGCATAGACCAGTAAGCACCTCCAGCGCTGCATCTGTTTCCTGAAACACCTCAATTGCTATTCCATCAATTCCTGGAGCCTTGTTTTTCACCAGTGCCTTCAGAGCAGCTTGGACTGCTTACTTCGGTACCATCGGTTCCTGATCATATGCCACCTCTTGAAATGGTTGAACATCAACTAATTCTTTTTGGTACATAGACTCTGTGTACCCCTTCTGTCTTCTTTTGATGCTTCCTGCGTCGTTTAATATTTTCCCCATGGAATCCTTCACTATTGCAACTCGAGGCTTGAATTTTTCTTCAGTTCTTTCAGCTCGGGAAACGCCGAGGGTGTTCTTCCCTTTTGGTTTTCCATCTCGAGCTCTTTGCACATGTCATTATAATACTTTGTCTTCTCAAGACGTCCTTTGAAATCTTCTGTTCAGTTCTTTTACTTTATCAATCCTTTCTTTTGCTTTAGCTGCTTGACGTTCGAGAGGAAGTTTCAGAGTCTCCTCTGACATCCACCTTGGTCTTTTCTTTCTTTCCTGTCTTTTCAATGACCTGTTGCTTTCTTCATGTATGATGTCCTTGATGTCATTCCACAACTCGTCTGGTCTTTGGTCACTAGTGTTCAGTGTGTCAAATCTATTCTTCAGATGGTTTCTAAATTCAGGTGGGATATATACTCAAGGTCATATTTTGGATCTCATGGACTTGCTCTGATTTTCTTCAGTTTCAGCTTGAACTTGTATATGACCAATTGACGGTTTGTTCCGCAGTTGGCCCCTGGCCTTGTTCTGACTGGTGATATTGAGATTTTCCATCGTCTCTTTCCACAGATGTAGTCAATTTGATTTGTGTGTGTTCCATCTGGTGAGGTCCATGTATATAGTCACCATTTATGTTGGCGAAAGAAGGTATTTGCAATGAAGAAGTTGCTGGTCTTGCAAAATTCTATCACATGATCTCCAGCATTGTTTCTATCACCAAGGCCATATTTTCCAACTACTGATCCTTCTTCTTTGTTTCCAACTTTCACATTCCAATCACCAGTAATTATCAATGCATCTTCATTGCATGTTCGATCAATTTCAGACTGCACCAGGTGATAAAAATCTTCTATTTCTTCATCTTTGTCCCTAGTAGTTGGTGTGTAAATTTGAAAAATAGTCATATTAACTGGTCTTCCTTGTAGGCATATAGATATTATCCTATCACTGACAGCGTTGTACTTCAGGATAGATCTTGAAACATTCTTTTTGACGATGAATGCACCACTATTCCTCTTCAAGTTGCCCTTTCCAGCATAGTAGACTGTATGATTGTCCAATTCAAAATGGCCAATGCCAGTCCATTTCAGCTCACTAATGCCTAGGATATTGATGTTTATGCATTCCATTTCATTTTTGATGATTTCCAATTTTCCTAGATTCATACTTCATATGTTCCAGGTTCCAATTATTAATGGATGTTTTCAGCTGTTTCTTCTCATTTAGAGTCATGCCACATCAGCAAATGAAGGTCCCAAAAGCTTTACTTCATCCATGTCATTAAGGTCAGCTCTACTTTGAGGAGGCAGCTCTTCCCCAGTCATCTTTTGAGTGCCTTCCAACCTTGGGGGCTCATCTTCCAGCACTATATCAGACAGTGTTCCACTGCTATTCATAAGGTTTTCAATGGCTAATGCTTTTCAGAAGTAGACTGCCGGGTCCTTCTTCCTAGTCTGTCTTAGTCTGGAAGCTCAGCTGAAACCTGTCCTCCATGGGTGACCCTGCTGGTATCTGAATACTGGTGGCATAGCTTCCAGCATCACAGTAACATGCAAACCCCCACGGTACGACAAACTGACAGACATGTGGGGGAAGTATTAACCTAGGTATTTTTTATTTCCTCATCTTTTATAGCTTCACACCTTTCCACAGGTTTCAGGGGAAGGTGAGATACAGATAAGAACAGCAACAGCAAAAAATTCATGTTTAGTTGTGATGTTCAAAACAGGTTGTTTTAAAAGAACATAACAGAACCAATAATTTTAGAATTCAAGCTTTTGATTTCAAGAACCAGGTTCTTAGAGAGAGAAAACAGTTTTCTGAGTTTCAAAGACTTCCTCTTAAATATCAAGAAAAATCCAGCTCTCTCAGAGCCCAGAGGAGAAGGAATTCTGTAAAATGTCAGAGCAATTTCCCCCCACCCAGCAAAGACAGTTTAACCAGTTGTTTGGAAGAGGCAGTAAGAGAGAATTAAATTTAAGAGCGTGGTTCCAAAATCCCCCATATAGGTCTTTTTATGGATTATATTGTGTCCCCCCAAAAGATACATTGAAATCCTAACCCCTCTACCTGTGAATGGGACCTTGTTTGGGGAAACAGGGATTTTCTTTGCGGACATTATCAGTTAAATTAACAAAATAATACTGAAGTAAGGTGGGTCCTAATCCTAATCCCTTCTGAGTGGAGGTTTATAAAAGAGGAAAGACACAGAAACAGTCACAAATGAAGGGAAGACAGCATGTGAGGCTACATCTACAAGCCAAGAAATGCCTGGGGTGACCTGAAGCAGAGCGAGACAAGGAAGTGTCTTCTAGAGCCCACAGAAAAAGAGCATAGCCCTACCTAGGCCCTGAATTCTGACTTCTAGTCTCCAGAATGGGGAAAAAATAAATTTCCATTCTTTAAAGCCACCCACTTTGTGGTGTTTTGTTATGGCAGCACAGGAAGCTAAGACAGGTCTGAAGGTGGGAGACTTAAGACTGACATGCATCTCTCTGAATCCCTGGGAGAAGGCAGCCTCCTCCATGCCCCTTGCCAGTATATTTGGGTAGTAACCTCAGTAGGAGAGGTTTAGATAGAAAAAGTGGTGAGCTAGGCAATCCTCTCACCAGCTTCTCTGGCTCAAGAGGCCTGGATGGTACCAGAATTTTCCACTCACCTCAGAAGAGACGTAGAAGATGTGCCAAGAGGGCTGACCTGCAAGTCAAGGGTCACCGTGGTGAGGGATGAAATGACCCTGCAGCTGTGGGCCTCAAAGTGGGGTCTCTGGGTCACAGCCAACCTGAGGGAGGTCTGCATGGCCAGTGGGAGCTGAGGTGGGGCTGTGACCCAGCCAGGAGAACACTGTCCATGCCGAGGGGACAGACCCCAAGTTACCGCAGCTGCACCTACTTCAGCAGCAAATGCAACAAAAGTAAAATTCAACACCCAGACACCAAGTGGGAACGAGACTCCTCAGCAGAGGCCTGCAGGACACAAAGTCCAGAGTGGGTGGTAGGGGAAGGTGAGAGACTTCTCCCCAGGTCTCCCGGGAGAAGGGGAGTGGGAAGAAACTGAGGCAGAGGTCCTGGAATCTACATATTTAACAAGCATCCCAGGTGATTCTGAGGCACACTGAATTTGGAGAACTGAACCAGGGTTGAGTTTTGCCTGGCTGGGACGGTGGGGAAACAAGTGTGCAATGGATTTGAGGGTATGGGTAAAAGAAGGATTCCAATTACCCAAGGACAGATTAAACCCACACTTGGGGTACCAGCAATGCAGGGCACGCAAAATTAAGAAAAAACAAACTTAAAAGAATGTTATATTCCCTGGACTTGGCATCTTGTTCTCATGTTTGCCCTATTCTTGTGGTTGGGTGCCATCAATTAGATCCCATGTGACATAATAGAATTACCCTAAGGATAGTTTTGGTGGCAAAGTGGTTAAGAGCTCAGGCTGCTAACCAAAAAGTAGGCAGTTCGAATCTACCAGCCACTCCTTGAAAACCCTATGGGGCAGCTCTACTCTGTCTTATAGGGTCGCTATAGTAGGAATGGATTTGATGGCACACAACAACACCAGGTAGTTCAAACAAACACTGAAGTAGTCGCCTTGGAGTAAACAATCAGAAATTAAGCTTCCTTATACTTTTTAAATTATATCTAAAGATAAGGGTACATAATTTTTTGAGCACCCAAACTGGTCCTGATTTTTAGATGAGTAACTGTGGTCCTATCTGGATGAACTGAGGAACAGAAGACACTGACAGGTGGGAAGAAAAGGAGGGTTCAAGGGTCAGAGGTCTCTATGGGGTCAGAGAGACTTGATGTGGTGAGAGGGAGCATGTAAGGAAGGGTAGGATAAGAGCTTCCTTGAGGATAGGCTCCCAGGTGTGGCCATGGAGGCAGGTGGCTAAGTGGAGCTAAGGACTGGACAAGGTTACTGATAAGCTTACTCAGGATAAAGCAGGTAATAGGTCAGAAAGTAAAGAGCCCTGGTGGTGCAATGGCTAAAAGCTTGGCCACTAACCAAAAGATTGGCGGTTTGGACCCACCCAGCCACTCCATGGGAGAAAGACCTGGCGATCATAAAGATTGTTATTGTTAGGTGCCGTCCAGTTGGTTCCAACTTATAGCAACCCTATGTACAACAGAATGAAACACTGCCCAGTCCTGTGCCATCCTCACAACCATTGCTATGTTTAAGCCCATTGTTGAGGCAGTGTCAATCCATCTCGTTGAGGTTCTGTGTCTTTTTCACTGACCCTCTACTTTAGCAAGCATGATATCCTTCTCCAGGGACTGATCCTTCCCAACAAGTCCAAAGTATGTAAGGCAAAGTCTTGCCATTCTTGCTTCTAAGGAGCATTCTGGCTGTACTTCTTCCAAGACAAATTTATTCATTCTTCTGGCAGTCCACGGTAAATTTAATGTTCTTCACCAACATCATAATTCAAATGCATGAATTCTTCTCTGATCTTCTTTATTCATTGTCCAATTTTCACATGCATATCAGGCAATTGAAAATACCATGGCTTTAGTCAGGTGCACCTTAGTCCTCAAGTTGACATCTTTGCTTTTCAACACTTTAAAGAGCTATTTTGCAGCAGATTTGCCCAATGCAATATGTCGTTTGGTTTCTTGACTGCTGCTTCCTTGGGTATTTATTGTGGACCCAAGTAAAGATCACAGACAAGAAAACCCTTCGGGTAGTTCTATTCTATCACATGAGGTTGACTTGATGGCATCCAACAGCAACAACAGGGTAGATGGGAGGACGATATGCCCAAGTTTTCATTGAAAGTTAGGAAACTTTCTGGTGCTGAACAGATGCCAGATGCACTCAATTCATTGAACATAGCCTGCTAGCTTCAAATTCCATAATTGGGCCTTCATTAACGTAGCCCCAGCATGTTACATTGAGTAATATATTTACTCAGAATATTAATGTAACACCTTAGTGTGGTAAAACTTTGTAAAGTGTGCTAAATAATACACATTATTTTTCTCACATTTGTTGAATGTTGGCAAAATTAGAATCCTTATTAGGAGTCCTTCGATGGCGCAAATGGTTAAGTGCTTGGCCCACCCAGAGGTGCATTGGAAGAAAGGCCTGGCAATCTTCTTCTGAAAGATCACAGTCTGAAAACCCTATAGAGTGCAGTTCTATTCTGAAACACATGGGATCACCAAGAGTCGGAATCGACTATACAGCAACTGGTTTTTACGTGCAGTATTAACTCTGTGCTGTATTTATGTCTTATTAAATACACAAATTTCTCCTTTCTAATTTTTCAGTTGACAAAAGGAAACATGTCATCTTTTAAAGGTTATAATTTTTAAGCAGCCAAAAGTGGACATAAGTTGCCAGGGGAACCTATTCTGTGCATTTTTACTTGACATTCAAAGTGAGGTTGCAGAGAAACCTCACTTTATGCTTTTATTCAACATAAATCCCCCCCCCTTTTTTTTTTAAGTCTCCAATGAAAATATTACCCAGGAATTTTTTAAAAAGCTTTTTTTCATTTTCCCTATGCCAGATGGAGTATCCCTGAGAAAAAACAGACCTTCCCAGTGCTTATGATATCCAGTCCTGAATGAATTCACTTTTTTCCACTGAGGTGAGGGGAAAACAGGCTATAAGAGAATTCAAGTTGACTCCTAGTTAATCTTTAGTCTTACAACGAGTTAGGCTGCCTTTTCTCCTTAATGATTTAATTAAGCATCTGATAGTGAGTTTTCTTGTCAAATAAACCAAAAGCCTGGCTTTATTCTATTTTGAAGTTTGTAGCTAAATATTTAAATACAGTCTGGAGAAAGAGGGGAAAAGTCAAGTTGGTTGTGGTAGAATGCCTTTCTGCACACGTCATCAGAAAGGATTGAAAATTGCAATGTAACTGCTGCCATATTAAATGCTCAGATCTCCCTAGTAAATGAGATTGCTTTTGTTTTTCTAACAATGGCCACTTAATTTTCTCTCTGTCTCTCTGTCACTCTGTTTTTATCTCTCGTGAGCGTGCACTTTTTTCCCCCTACTTTGCTAATCAAGACATCCGCAAGATTAGAAGCTGCATTGGATTTGTCTAGGCATTTGTAAGGTGGAGGAAGTCCTTCTAAAAATGAAAATAAGCAGTTTGATATTCTTGATTTAATAGAGTAAGTACTCAGTTATCCATGTAGACAGGGGAGAATTTAGAAGGGGGAAAACAAAAAAAAAACCTGTTGCCGTTGAGTCAATTCCCACTCACAGCAACCCTATAGGACAGAGTAGAACTGCCTCATAGAGTTTCCAAGGAGCACTTGGTGGATTTGAACTGCTGACCTTTTGGTTAGCAGCTGTAGCACTTAACCACTATGTAAGCAGGGTTTCCTGGAAGGGGGAAAGCCACGGTAATTCAGAAATCCTTCTTATTTAATTTAAACTCTCATCCCATGTGTACATGTTGTGGCACCTGGGTGGCACAAAAGGCTAAGCACTTAACTACTAGCTGCCAGAGATGCCTCAGGGGACAGGCCTAGTGATCTGCTTGTGAAAGGCTACACCCTTGAAAGCCCTATGGAGCAGTTCTCCTCTGCACATGTGGGGTCTCTATGAGCTGGAATCAAACTGAAGGCAACAAACAACAGCAATGTGCTATGACTGCAAATTGCTGACAGGATCTGGGAAGGTACTACCAGGCCTGCTTTTCTGCCTCCTCTGGGATCTTCAAAAATGGCAGGGACAGGCATATTGTGGCTTGGAGATCTTTCAGGTAAAGCTCTGAGAACCACTGAGGTCTCCTGAGTAAGGAGGCTTCTATAACTTTAAACTAAGTGTCTTATTTTCCTGGAGTCGCTGGGTGGTGCAAATGGTTAATATGCTTGGCCACTAACCAAAAGGTTGGTAGTTTGAGGGCCTGGTGATCTACTTCTGAAAAGTCAACCTGTAGGAGAGTAGAACTGCCTATACGGTTTCCCAGAAGTGGCTGGTAGATTTGAACTGTTGACTTTTTGGTTAGCAGCTGTAGCTCTTAACCACTATACAACCAGGGCTCCAAATCATCCCTAGGGAGGTGATATTGCCCCCAAAACTCAGACAGGCTCATCCTTACCTGTTCACTCTCATGCCCTCAGGGATAAGTGATGGTACCATCCCATTAGGCCACACACAGTCCAATGGAAAAATCAAGACTTTGGTGGACTTAGGCCACAGCTGGGGGAAATCTTCAGTCAGGAAAAGGGGTTGTGGTCAATTTCTTCTCCCTTATTCCATTCAGGGGCCCCAGCTTGCTAACTTGAGTGGGGAAGGACTAGGGAAAGGGAGTCCGAGACGTTTCCAAGTTTCTTGATGATGGCTAGGTTACAACTAACTCTTCTTTCTTGGATGCTTTTGTGGGGTTTTTGGAGATTCCCAGCACTGAGAACCCCTGGCACAACTTTTAGGAAGGCAAGATTTACTCCATCCTCAAGGCCATCTCCCCTCAATGGTTCCCTGGCAAGCCCCCCACCCCCACCCCCAAGCTCACCTTTCACCAGGGTAAGGCAGTCAAGAGTCATGGAGCAACTTCTTCATTCTGCATATGGTGGCTTAGAGCCTCACTTTGCAATTTCACATCAGCTGCATCTTGGTACCTAGTTGAAACTTCCATTTTAACATCCTGTTATGGTCAAGAATTAAGAGAATAATTTCAAAACAAATAACTAAGAGCTGATTCTTCAATAGGTGAGGTTGTCGGGGTCTCTGAGCTTCCACACCATTGTAAAGTACATACAATACATTTTTATAATCCAATGCCTTTTTAGACTGAAATATGAAGATAGTACTTGAAATATTGTTATGTCTGGAATGATGTTTATTGGAATGATGTTTATTAAGTTTATTTTTCCCCATTGTTCTTTGTTAAGAATCTCCTGTGAGGAAAGCTGATAATAGGGAACCCGTGGTTGAGAAGGGAGAGTGTTGACATGCTGTGGGGTTGTTAACCAATGTCATAGAACAATGTGTATACTAACTGTTTGATGAGAACTAGTTTGTTCTGTAAACCTTCATCTAAAGTACAATAAAAAAAAAATCTGTAATCAGTAAAATGTCAACCTATGAAGTTGCATTACATAGTTCTTTGCCATACATAGCTCAGTGATTTATAAAGCCTTGACAGTAGCAATACTTCACTGTGCATTAAGGTAACAAAGAATCCTCCATTCTTCCCTTTTCTAATAATTCTTATGGCTCTTAACCCTCCTGCAGGATATTCCAGTCCCTTCACAGTGGAGGTTGGGGACCCACAGATAACTTCTCAGCCTTGTTATTTTTTATCTTAAGGAATGTCTGAAACAGAAGAAGGGCTGGCTCAAATATAATGAAAACATAATGACTTGTTTCACAGTAACAACTACTGTATGTAGCCCTTCATGTCTTATTAAGTGTCTATACGTATATTCTCTCATTTATTCCTTATGAGGAAGAGTGAGTTATGTCCTATTTACCAGATGAAGTCAGGGAAGCCCATACAGAAAAGGAAGGGGACTAGCATTTAGTGAATGTTACTTTATGCTGGGTGTTTTGTTTTTGTTTTTAATACATTTACTATCTCGTTTAATGGTCACAGAGAATACTTAAGGTAAGTATTATTATTATCGCCAGGAAATTGAGGCTCAGAAAGGTTAAGTAATTTACCCAAAGTCACATAGAACAGTAATTATGCATTCAAGATGCATGCTCTTTTTCCTGGAACTTTCCAGAACTAGGACTTATTAGACCAGTTACTCATAAATGCTTTGATGCTCCTCATACACGAGAAAAAAGGTTTGGGGGTGTTTTTGTCTGTCTGTTTTATTGAATTTTAATGCCAGCATAAGGCCAGATGGCCCAAAAGAGTAAACTTTTATGATTCCTAATTTCGGCATTTAAGAGTGAGTGAAAAGAAACATGAATTTGAGAAAATGGCAGTGCAAGGCATCACATGTCTTTGTATAATGAGTACTTGGGGACCAATCAAGCCAAGATAAACACTGAATCATTTCAAGTGAGACACACACAGTCCTGTCTCTACCTTGCTCATTAGGAGCCGTGAACACAAAGCTCACGGGACTGGTGGTAGAAGGTTAAATTCTGGAGCGCTCCTGTAAACACTTCCCGAGACCTCCCTTTGCCCTTTGTCAACTGCACATTAAACAGCTTCCTCAGCCCCAGAGGCCCCTTTTTTTTGCAGCCCTCCTGCTGGGCATAGCCTTCTACCCGTGATTTCTCTCCACAACTTTAGGAAGGCCATTTTAGCTCCCTTTGTTGCAGAGATATGTTCTGCCCTGATATTCAGCCTTTGCAGAGAGTCCTTTCATCCCTGAAGTTTTATAGCACTTGTCAGCTCTTCTCCAGGGTGTAGCACTTCATAGTACAATGTAATCTTTGCTGCCTTTATGCACATTCAAGTGTTACTACTATCAAGGCTTTATAAATCATTGAGTTATGGCAAAGAACTGTGTAATGCAAGTTCAGATGATGATATTTACTGGACACAGGCGATATGTTTGGCAGTGGCTACCAAGACAATATTGTCTTTGGCTACTCAGACAATAGCACCCAAAGTAGGAGAGATGAGTTAGCTCTGTTCAGAGGACTCAAAACAAAAGAATGAGGTGGTAATTATAAATAAATAATGGGAGAGAGTTAAGAAAATGACAAGGCAAGCTTCAAACCTGAACAACTCCCCAGAAGGAAGCCTCTCTTTTCAGTTTTCCAGAACCTCACTTCAAAGCAGTTTTATAGAGCCAGTAATTCTACACCTGGTCAGTATAAGCATAATGAACTTCTTGCCTTTTCAGAACAATCGACGACGAGATAAAACTCTCTGGGATTATGGTAAGAACTTGACCACAGTGGCTGCTGACCATTAAAGTGGTTGAGGTACAGAAAGTGGATTTACAGGAAGTAGGTCTGCACAGTCCAGGGATAGAATTCACCACCACCTGCATGAGGCTCTTTCAGATTCAAAGGAAAAAAGACTCAGATGTACTGTTTCAATGATTGTTGTCGTTAGGTGCTGTTAAGTTGGTTCCAACTCATAACGACCCTATGCACAACAGAATGAAACATTGCCTGGTCTTGCACCATCCTCACAATTGTTGTTATGCTTGAGCCCATTGTTGCAGCCACTGAGTCAATCCATCTCGTTGAGGGTCATCCTCCTTTTTGCTGACCCTCTACTTTACCAAGCATGATGTCCTTCTCCAGGGACTGATGGGGGTTATTATTAACACAAAAGAGTAAAAACCTAACATCTGCTTTATAGCTAAAACCTCAGGCTCTGAGGTCAGGGTAGCTGATTCAAAGACTAGCTCCCCATCCCTGAGCTGTGTGTAAAGTATTTAACCTCCGTCAACCCTCATTTTATCAATAAAATGGGAAAATCAATGCCTTACTTATGAAATTGTTTGAAAGTTAAATGAAATAGTACTGGCAAAGTACTTTAATATAGTGGCTGGTACTCAAAAAAATGTTAGTTCTTTCATCAAAAAAGGAAAAAAAAAAAAAAAGAAACACCATTAAGAAATAAAAAGGCAGGAGGAACCAAGATGGTGAATTAGACACATCATACCATCCCCCTACAGCAAAGATCTGACAAACCAAGTGAAACAGAAGAGATAACAATCCTGGAAATTTGAACATCAAAAAGGAAGGCAAAAGAAATAAATTGAACAACGATGGAAGAAAAAATTGAACGAGCTCAGCAAAAGAGGTGTGAAATGAAATGGAAGGACTCTGCCAACCATCCTGGCTCAATGTGGCCATCTTGAGATAAAGCCAGTAGTGACCCCAGGTAAGGAGTACAGGAAGGCAACTTCAGTGTAATCCCATAAGAGAATGAGAAACTATTTAAACACACTCGGAGAGAAACAAGGTGAGCAGATCTTGATCCAAACCTAAGGAAGGAAAGCACAGAAAGGAGGGCAAGAATTCCAGGAATCCTGCCATCCACAGAGTAGGGAGGGAGTCAAGATCCAGAGTAAGTTATACTCATAAGCGGCGTACCTGATCTCCAGGGCGGGTGACACACATGAGGCAGCGGATCAGCAGAGCATTGGTGGGAGGTCCCCCACCCAAATGGACCCCAGGTGGCCCCTCACTCTTTGCACTTGGCTGTAGCAGATGGGAAGTGCCCAGGTACCCACGTTTGCTAGATGAAGGGGCAGAACTCCCCCTCTCCCTACCTACCTGATCAGAAGCAGCAGAGGGTCCCATTTCCTGGCCACCCCGCCTGACCAGAGACCATAACATGAACCCCCCCAAACCTAGCCTCATTTGTCACCTCCCATACCCATCTGACGGAAACTCTGGTGGTGTAGTGGTTAAGAGCTATGGTTTCTAACCAAGAGGTCGCCAGTTTGAATCCACCAGGCACTCCTTAGAAACCATATGGGGCAGTTCTACTCTGTCCTATAGGGTCGCTATGAGTCAGAATTAACTTGATGGCAATAGGTTTGGCTCTTGGTTATACCCATCTGAAGAGCAGCAGTAAGCGTGATCTTGTACACTCACCCACCTACCTCCCAAACACACCCCCAATTTAGCTAGCGGCAGCAACCACGCAACTGTGTGTGTGACTGCCTTACACCCACTCTCCCCTTCACCAAAAGAGCAAGAAGCAGCAACCGTGTGACCAATTGCACACCAGCCTGTCATACACACCCAGTCCACCTAACCCAACAAGCAGTGGTAACCATGCCCTCTGCTAGCCTGCCACACCCACAACACCTGCCACACTATCCACTTGACAAGTACCTCCACCCACTCCTGCTCCAATGGATTGATGACAGACAGTGGCCAATGCCTACCCAGCCCACCCTCAGCTGCCCCAAATGACAAACAAATAGAGACCTATGCTCATACTCCCAGCGGCTGCCTCATCCACCCAGAAACAAGTGGTGAGTGATCCAGTGCTGACAGACTACTGACTGGAGTAGCACACCTGCCCCACCCAACCCAAAATCAAAACAAAACAGGAAATCAGGACTAAGCAAACAAACATACGGTAATAAATACAATAACATCTTAATGCTCAGAGACAACAGACAATAACAAATCACTTAAAGAATGAAGACAAGATGGCTCAGGAAAGTAACCAAAATAAAGGGCCAGAAAACCTTGCTGAGGAAGAAATGGCAACGGAATTACCTGATAAGAAATTCGAAAGACATATATAGGATCCTCCAAAAGAACAAGAAGGAGATCAAGGAAAACACAGGAAAAAAATCAAGAAAAACACAGACAAAACTCTAGAAGAATTCAGGAAAACAAATCAAGAACAAAATGGCAAAAAAAAAAAAAATAGACAATTAGAAATCATATAAAAACAGCAACTAGAAATCCAGAAGAGTAACAATAAAATCTCAGAAATATATAACTCAATGGAAGGACGTAGGAGTAGAAATGAATCAATGGAACACAGAATCAGTGAAATAGGGGACATATCCCTTGATACTAATTTATTTGAGGAACATTCGAAAAAAAGAATGAAGAAAGCCTAAGAGTTATATGGGATAAAATCAAGAGAAATAATTTATATGTGATAGGAGTTCTGGAGCAGGAGGAGGAGACCAAAAAAAAAAAAAAAAACAGAGAAAATTTTTTTAAAGATTTGGTAGCAGAACACTTCCTAATATCGTGAAAGACAAGAAGATGTCTTTCATGTGACAACTTGGTTAGGCCATGATTCCCACGATTGTGTGGTTGCCCTCCATTTTGTGATTGTAATTTTATGTTAAAGAGGATTAAGGTGGGATTGTAACACCCTTACTATGGTCACATGCCTGATCCAACGTAAAGGGAGTTTCCCGGGGTGTGGCCTGCGCTACCTTTTATCTTACAAGAGATAAAAGGAAAGGGAAGCAAGCAGAGAGCGGGGACCTCATACCATCAAGAAAGCACTGCCAGGAGCAGAGCCTGTCCTTTGGACCCAGGGTCCCTGCATGGAGAAGCTCCTAGTCTGGGGAAAGACTGATGAGAAGGCTGACAGAGAAACGTTCCCCTGGAGCTGATGCTCTGAATTTGGACTTCTAGGGTCGCTATGAGTCAGAATCGACTCAACGGCACTGGGTTCTGGGAGCCTACTTTACTGTGAAGAAATAAGTTTCTCTTTATTAAAGCCATCTAATTGAGATATTTCTGTTACAGCAGTAGTAGATGACTAAGACAATATTCATCCATGAAGCTCAACAAACCCCATACAGGATAGACCCCAAAAGAAGTCACCAAGACATATCATAACCAAACTTTCCAAAACCAAAGATAAAGAATCCTGAGAGCAGCTTGGGAAAAATGAGCAGTCACCTACAAAGCGTGACTGGTAAGACTAAGCCCTGATTTCTTGACAGAAACGATGTTCACAGAGGCAATGGGGTGACAGATATAAAACTCTGAAACAAAAAAAATTTCCAACCAAGAATTACATATCCATCAAATATTATGATGAAACTAGGAAGTTTCCAGGTAAACAAAAACGAAAGGAGTTTGTAAAAACAAGACCAATCTTACAGGAAATATTAAAGGAAATCTTTCTGACAGAGAACCAACAACATCAGACAACAACCTGAGATTAAGACATAACAACATTACCCAGACACGAACCAAGACAAAAAATTTTCAATAATTAAAAAAGTTACAAGACTGAAAACAGGGAACCAGAGATGTCAATCTGTAAACAACTTAAAAAAAAAAGGAGGGGGAGGGGGTAATAAATGGTGTATGTCTTGGTTGTCTAGCACTGCTTGTAACAGAAATACCACAAGTGGATGGCTTCAACAAACAGAAATTTATTCTGTCACAGCTTAGGAGGCTAGAAGTCTGAATTTAGGGTACCAGCTCCAGGGGAAGGCTTTCTCTCTCTGTAGGTTCTGGGGGAAGGTCATTGTCATCGATTTTCCCCTGGGTCTAGGAACTTCTCAGCACAGGGACCCTGGATCCAAAGGACATGGGCGTCTCCGGCTCTTCACGCTTGGTAGTAAGGAGGTCACCTCCTCTCTGCACAATTCTCTCTTTTATATCTCAAAAGAGATTGACTCCAGGTACAACCTGATCCTGTAGATTGAAGTCTGCCTCATTAACGTAATGCCTCTAATCCTGCTTCATTAACATCATAGAAGTAGGATATACAACACATAAGAAAATTACATCAGATGACAAAATGGTAGATAATCACACAATACTGGGAATCATAGCCTAGCCAAGTTGACACACACTTTAGGGAGTCACAATTCAATCCTTAATAGTGTAGCTACAGAGCTTCCATATGGAGAGGAAGTCAGGTGATATCAAGATATAACAGAGTATTTTAAACTTAGGAAGATATATGTAAATTTCAAGGTAACCACAAAGAAGATTAATAAACCTACTCACCAAAATGAGAAAGAAAACCATAAAGAATCAGGAAATACAAAATCAACAATAATGAAGGAAATGAAAAGAAAATCCATAAATAAAAAGAACTCAGTAGAGAAACGTGGAACAACAAAAAAGTCAATGCCACAAAAAAAATGCACAAGAAAATGACAGCAGTAAATTCATTCCTATCAATAATCACACAGAATGTAGATGGTTAAATGCACCAGTCAAAAGACAAAAGAGTAACAGAATGAATAAAAAACATGATCCATCAATATGTCACCTAAAAGAGATAACCCTTAGACACAAAGATAAAAATAAGCTAAAAATCAAAGGCTGGAAAAATATATCAAGAAAACAGTAACCAAAAAAGTAGGAAAGTAACAATATTAATCTCTGATAAAATGTACTTTAAGGTAAAATCCAACATAAGAGACATGGAAAGGCACTATATATGATTAAAGGGTCAATCTACCAAGAGGACATAACCATAATATTTACACACTCAGCAACAGAGCTCCAAAATACATAAAACAAACTCTAATGGTATTAAAAAAAGAAATAGACAATTCCACAATAATAGGAGGAGACTGTAACACACCACTTTCAAGGAAGGACAAAACAACTAGAAGGAAACTCAATGAAGATACAGAAGATCTAAACATCATTTTCTTAGTTTTCTAGTGCTGCTATAACAGAAATACCACAAATGGATGGATTTAATGAAGAGAAATTTATTCTCTCACAGTTTAGGAGACTAATGTCCAAATTCAGGGTGTCAGCTCCAGGGAAAGGCTTTCTTTCTCTGTTGTGCTGGGGAAAGGTCCTTGTCATCAACCTTCCCTGGTCTAGGAGTTCTCAGCACAGGGACCCTGGATACAAGGGATGTGCTCTGGTCCTGACTCTTCTTGCTTGGTGGTAATGAGGTCCCCTTCTCTCTGCTCAATTCTCTGTTTTATATCTCAAAAGAGATTTACTCAAGATACACCCTAATCCTGCAGATTGAGTCTACCTCATTAACATGACTGCCTCTAATCCCGCCTCATTATCATCATAGAGGTTAGGATTTATAACACATAACATAATCACATCAGATCACAAAATGGTGGACAACCACACAATACTGGGAGTTATGGCCTGCCTAAATTGACACACATTTTTGAGGGACACAATTCAATCCATAACAAAAGGGACACAATTCAATCCATAACAATCACAGTCAAGCCACTTGACCTCATAGATATATACAGAACACTCTATCCAACAATAGCACAGCACATATTCTTCTCCAGTGCATATAATCATTCTCCAGAATAGACCATATTCTAGGCCACAAAGCAAGTCTCAATAAATTCAAAATAATGCAAAGCATTTTCTAAGAACACAACACTATAACATTAGAAATTGATAACAGGAAGAACAAGGAAAAAATTCAAGTACATGGAAATTGAATAACACCTTGCTTAAAACCCAGTGGGTTACAGAAGAAATAATAAACGAAATAAAAAATTCTTAGCATCAAAGTGGGAGTGAAAACACAACATACCAAAAGATTTGGGACATAGCAAAAACAAAGCTCAGAGGTCAATTTATACCAATAAATTCACACAACAAAAAAGAAAGTCAAGGCACAAAAAGTTGTCTGTATTCACCTGGAGGAACAGAGGAAGAAGAAGAGTCAGTAATAGGAAGAGGATATGGAATGTGTGGCTAATTGCCTCAGTGAACAACCTCCTCCTTTGCCATGAGGCCAGAAGAACTGGATAGAGCCCAACTACCATTACTGAATATTTTGATCAAAGATTCTGTAGAAGAATCCTGATCAAAGGGGAAAGATGCAGAACAGAATTTCAAATTTCTCTAGATACTACTGCTCTGAGAAATCTTTAAGCCTTAAACCAAAAATACTCCCTGAAGTCATCTTAAAACTGAACAATAGTTTAGCTTAACTAGTAAAAACAGCCTGCCTTGAGAATTAAGGTCTTTTAAGAACTATTTATATGTGATCAAATTGACAACAGTAATTTGAAAGATTAGATAGGAGTCTTAAGGGGCTCTGAGTTTATGTAAATGAGGGAGGAACAACTCAGAAAGGAGGATAAGAATGGTTGCACAACTCAAAGGAAGCAATCAGTGTCATTAAATTGTACATGTAGAAACTGTTGAATTGGTGTAACAAAACAAAATAAAAATTAGAAAAAAAGAAGGATCAAAATCAAAAGCTTAACCCTACAACTCAAATAGAAAAAGAACACCAAAGGAAGTCCACGGTCGCCAGAAGAAAGGAAATAATAAAGATTAGAGCAGAAATAAAAGAAACACAATCTAAAAAGTTGATAAGACTGGCAGCTAGTTCTTTGAAAAGATTAATAATATCAATAAACCACTGGCCAAAATGACAAAAGAAGGAAAAGATGCAAATAACCCAAATAAGAAATAAGATGGGTGACTTTAAAAAAAAAATTTTTTTTTTTTTGGGTGACTTTAGACCAACTAAAATAAAAAGGATCATAATGGAACATTATGAAAAACTATACTCCAACAAATTTGAAAACCTAGAAAAAATGGACAAATTTCTTGAAATATACTACCTACCCAAACTGAGGTAGAAAATCTGAACAAACTCATAACAAAGAAATCGAAGAGGTCATTTAAAAAAAAACTCCCAAAGAAAAAAGCGCTGGTCCAAACAGGTTCACTGGAGAATTCTACTAAATATTCAGAGAAGAGTTGATACCAATACTATTCAAACTATTCCAGAGCATCAAAAAGAAAGGAATACTTCTGAATTTACTCTATAAAGCCAGGATAACACTGATATCAAAACCAGGTAAAGACACCACTAAAAATATCCCCTATGAATATAGATGCAAAATTTTTCAACAAAATTATAGCCAATAAAACTCAACAGCGTATCAAAAAAGTAATATATCATGACCAAGTAGGATTCATCCCAGGTATGCAAGGATGGTTCAGCATTATAAAATCAATGTAATCCACCACATAAATAAAACAAAGAACAAGAATCACATGATCATCTCAATCAATGCAGAAAAGGCATTTGATAAAGTCCAAAACCATTCTTGATAAAAACTCTCAGCAAATAGGAATATAAGGGAAATTACTCAACATAATTAAAGGCATGTATACAAAACCAACAGCCAACGTTACTCTCAATGAAGAGAGACTGAAAGCATTCTTCTTGAAAATGGGAACCAGAAAAAGATGCACTTTATCACCACTCTCATTCAATATTGTGCTGGAAGTAGTAGGCAAAGCAATAAGGCAAGAAAGGGAAATAAAGAGCACAGAAATTGTAAGGATGAAGTAGAACAATCCCTATTTGCAGATGATATGACAATGTACAGAGAAAATCACAAAGATTCCACAAGGACTAATAGAAGAATTCAGCAAAGTGGCAGGGTACAAGATTTAACACACAAAAATCGGTTGGGTTTCTCTATACCGGCAAAGAGAACTTTGAAATGGAACTCAAGAACACAATACCATTCACAACAGCCCTAAAAAAGGTAAAATACTTAGGAATAAACCTAACTAGAGATGTAAAAGACTTATACAAAGAAAACTACAAAACACTACTGTAAGAAACCAAGAGACCTACATAAATGGAAAAACATACCATGCTCAGGGACAGGAAGACTTAACATCATGAAAATGTCAGTACTACCCAAAGCAATCTACAAATCTACAATCCTGATCCAAATTTCAATGACATTTTTTAACGAGATGAAAAAATTAATCACTAATATGGAAAGAGTCCCCGTATAAACAAAGCATTTTTGAAGAAGTAGAATAATGTAAGACGCCTCACACTCCTCAGTCTCAGAATCCTCTATACAGCCATGGTAGTCAAAACAGCTCAGTACTGGTATAATGACAGACACATAGGCCAATGGAATAGAGTTGAGAACTCAGAAGTAAATCCATCCACCTATGGACTTCAACAAAGGGTGAAGTTCATTAAATGGGGAAGAGATAGTCTCTTTAACGAATGGTGTTGGCAAAACTGGACATCCATTTGCAGAAAGATGAAACAAGATCCATATCTCACACCACACACACCACACATAAAATCTAATTTAAAATGGATCAAAGACCTAAATGTAAAACTTAGAACTCTAAAGATCATGGAAGAAAACAATGCTAGGGGCCCTCATACATGGCATAAATAGAATACCAAACATACTTAGAAACACAAACAGCATGAGATAAACTAGATAACTGGGATCCACTAAAAATCAAACACTTATGTTCATCAAAAGACTTCACCAAAAGAGTAAAAAGAGAACCTACAGACTGGGAAAAAAATTTTAGCTACGAGATAATCGACAAGGGTCTGATCTCTAAAATTTATAGAAACTGTAACACCTCAACAACAAAAAAACAACCCAATTAAAAAATGGGCAAAGGACATGAATAGACACTCCACCAAAGAAGATATTCGGACAGCTAACAAACACATGAAGAGATGCTTGAAATCATTAGCCATTACAGAGATGCAAATCAAAACTACAATGAGCAATAATGGCACTGATTAAAAAAAAAAAATGTTGGCAAGGTTGTGGGGAGATTGGAACTCTCATACACGGTTGGTATGAGAATGTAAAATGGTACAACCACCACAGAAAATGGTGTGATGCTTCCTTAAAAGGCTAGAAATAGACATATCACATGATCCAGCAACCCCACTCCTAGGTATATATACTAGAGAATAAGAGCCGTGACAAGAGTTGACAACCCATGTTAATAGCAACATTATTCACCGTAGCAAAAACATGGAAACAACCCAAGTACCCATCAACAGATAAAGGGATAAACAAACTGTGATACATACACGCAATGGAATATTACACAGTGGTAAAGAATGATGATGAATCTATGAAACATCTCACAACGTGGATGAATTTGGAGGACATTAACTGAGAGAAATAAGTCAATCACAAAAGGACAAATATTGCATAAGACCACTGTTACAAATCATCAAGAAAAGGTTTATACACAGAAGAAACATTTTTTTTATGGTTACCAGGGATGGGAAATGGAGGAAGGGAAAATCACTAACTACAGAGTAGACATGTGTTAATTTTGGTGAAGGGGAAGGCAATATATCATATGAGGCAAGTCAGCACTATATAACCAAGGCAAGAGAAGACACTGAGACAAACACAAGCATAAAAGGCAATGAAGGTAAATACTATAATACACAATCTTAAATAACAAAATAACCTACAGTAATTTATGAATGGAGACATGTGTAGGTATGTATGCTGAATAGGTGAGGGAAGGTCTGTGGGAGTATACCCACATGGACAATTCTGTATACATATTTATACGTGCTGCGTGTATATTCATATAAATAATAGAGCACAGAGGAGCCACAGTCATGGAAACAACCCAGACATAACTAAAAACCTCTTGGGACTGAGTTACAGGGCAGGAAGCCTGAGGATCATAGTCTCGGGGGACATCTAGGTCAACTGGCATAACATAGTTCATAAAGAAAACATTCTACACCCTGCTTTGGTGAGTAGCATCTGGGGTCTTAAAAGTTTGAAAGCAGCCATCTAAGATACAGCTGTTGGTCTCTTTCCATGTGGAGCAAAAGAGAGTGAAGAAAACAATTAGTCCAAATGACTAACGGATCACAGGAACCACAGCCTCCACTAGCCCGAGGCTAGAAGAACTAGATGGTATCCGGCTACCACTACTGGCTGCTCTGATCAGGATCACAATAGAAAGCCCTGGACAGAGCGGTAGAAAAATGTAGAACAAAATTCAAATTCATAAAAAAGACCAGACTTAACTGGTCTGATAGAGACTGGTGGGACCCCTGAGACTAAGGCCCTTAGACAGCCTTCAAACCTGGAACTTAAACCATTCCTGGAGATCACCTTTCAGCCAAACAACAGACAGGCCTATAAAGTGAACAGTAATACCCATGAAGAATGTGCTCCTCAGAACAACCACAAGAGACCAAAAGGGTAGCATTTGCCCAAAAATAAAGGGGCAGGAAAGATGGGCAAATAGAAATGGGGAACACAGGGAGGAAGTTGATACAGTGCTGTCACATTGAAGGGATTGTAACTAATGTTACAAAAAAATATATGTCTAAGTTGTTGAATGTGAAACTAATTTGCTCTGTAAACTTTCACCCAAATCACAATAAATGGTTGAAAAAAAAGAAAAAAAGCTAAAGGAGAACTCCACCTTGACAGTTTTAATAGTGTTTCAAAAAGTAGGGCAGGATATTTTTAGGGTTTTAGGGCCCAGGCTGGGGGATTTTAAGGCAGATCTTACAAGGTGAAGAACTTGTTGTTATCAGGCAGAGTTTATGACACAAGAGCTTGCATTTGTGAGCTCAGGGAGGCAAAAAGTCTTGAAGGGAGTCTTAATGACGAAGCTGTTAGTCCTGAATGCAAAGCTGTTCAGTTAGTTCATAGTCTTATCTTTCTATCTTTCAGGAGCAGGGATTTATTTCCCGGAGCAAGCAACTGACTTATTTTTGCTTGATCCCAGCATTGTTTAACACAAGGACAGAGAACTGTGTTTTTCAGTTTTCATTGATTTATTCATAAAATTTTAAAGCTATTTTGCACATATTCTACTTTAATCTCCTGCCTTCAAATCCATCAATCACCAAGCAAGGTTTCTGTGTAAGTCACAGCTGTTGGAGACCTTGGGGAAGGAGAGCAGGTTGTGATAGGGTGGCTAATGTTTTTTAAATTCCTATGAGACACCAGGATGCTTTTTATATTTTACCCATGATTGTCATTCTATCAACATTATGACCCTCTGCACAACTGAGCTTCCTCATTTGTAATATGGAGACAATAAACATATCTACCTCATAGAGTTGTGAGGATTAAATGAGTTACATAAGTGTAAAGAGCTTGGAAACATGGATGGAGCTTGAAGATATTATGCTGAGTGAAATAAGTCAATTGCAAAAGAACAAATATTGTATGACCTGGCCTGCATAAAAAGACAAGAGGCAAGTGTATGGAGAATAAAGTTTATTAGTGGTTACCAAGGGTGGAGGGGAGATAAGGGGCGGGGGGGTTATTGCTTATGAAGCACTGAGCTTTGGCTTATGGTGGCAGAAAACTCACATTGATTAGGGGTAGGTTTGCATTTCTGATTATTGTAAGGCTGTCAATAAGTTGTACGCCTGTAAAAAGGTGAATTGGCAAAAGTTGTGCCATAGGCATACTTACAATAATGACAAAAAAAGGAGAGAGACGCTGCTGAGGCTGCTTATGTACAATCAAACACCTCGTGGAATTTCGCTTTTTGGTTTAGAGGTTTAGGGTCACGGTTTCATGGGACATCCCAGGTAATTGGCCTAATAACATATTTAGTGCTGCTGTTCTACCTCCTAGTTCATTGCGTAGTTCCTGGGATCGTAAAAGCTTACAAGCATCCATTCAAGGCGCAACAATTGGTCTCTATTCAATTGGAGCAAGAGGAAGAAGGAAAGTCAGGAATAGGAGGAGGAAATGGAATGTGTGGCTAATTGCCTCCATGAACAACTGCCTCCTTAGCCATGAGGCCAGAAATGGACGGGGCTTGGCTACCACTACTGAACATTTTTCTTCTTTTTAATTTATTTATTGTGCCTTAGGTGAAAGTTTACAAAGTCAAGTCAGTCGCTTATAAAATAGCCATACCCATGCCACCATGCACTCGCAGCTGCTCTCCCCTTAATGAGACAGCACACTCCTCCTCTCCACGCTGTATTCCCCGTGTCCATTCAACCAGCTCCTGTCCCCCTCTTCCTTCTCATCTCACCACCAGACAGGAGTCCCCTACATAGTCTCATGTATGTACTTGAGCCACGAAGTTCACTCCTCACCTGTATCATTGTCTATTGTATAAAAAAAAAAATCGTATAGTTCAGGCCAATCTCTGTCTGTAGAGTTGGTTTCGGGAACGGTCCCAATCTCAGGTTATCAAAGGGTCCGGGGACCATGACAGTCAGGGACCCTCCGGCCTCAGTCAGACCACTAAGCCTGGTCTTTTTACAAGAATTTAAGATCTGCATCCCACTGTTCTGCTCCATCAGGAATTCTCTGTTGTGTTCTCTGTCAGGGCAGTGATGAGTGGTAGCTGAGCACCACCTAGTTCTTCCAGTCTCAGGCTGATGGAGTCTCTGGATGTGGCCATTTCTGTCTCTTGGGCTCATACTTACCATGTGTCTTTGGTGTTCTTCATTCTCCTTTGCTCCAGGTGGGTTGAGGCCAACTTATGCATCTTAGATTGCCATTTGCTAGCGTTTAAGACCCCAGACTCCTCTCACCAAAGTGGAATGTTTTCCTAATACATTTTGTTATACCAGTCGACCTAGATGTCACCTGAAACCGTGGTCCCCAGACCCTCTTCCTTGCTACTCTGGCCTTCGAAGCTTTTGGTTATATTCAGGAAACTTCTTAGCTTTTGGATTAGTCCAGTTGTGGTGACTTCCCCTGTATTGTGTGTTGTCCTTCCCTTCACCTAAGATAATTTACTATCTAGTCAGTGAATATCCCTCTCCCTCCCTCACTCCCCACCCTCATAACCATCAAAGAATATTTTCATCTGTGTTTAAACTTTATCTAGATTTCTTATAATAGTGGTCTCATACAATATTTGTCCTTTTGCAATGGACTAATTTCACTCAGCGTAATGCCTTCCAGACACCTCCACATTATGAAATATTTCACAGATTCATCATTGTTCTTAATTGTTGCATAGTATTACACTGTGAATGTCCCATAATTTATTTATCCATTCATCTGTTGATGGGCACCTTGGTTGCTTCTATCTTTTTGTTATAGTAAACAGTGCTGCAATGAACATGGGTGTGCATATATCTGTTTGTGTGAAGGCTGTTATTGCTTTAGGGTATATTCCAAGAAGTGGAATTGCTGGGTCATATGGTAGTTCTATTTCTAGCTTTTTAAGGAAGCGTCAAATTGATTTCCAAAGTGGCTATACCATTTTACATTCCCACCAGCAGTGTAGAAGTGTTCCAGTCTCTCCACATCCTCTCCACCATTTATTATTTTGTGTTTTTTGGATTAATGCCAGCCTTGTTGGGGTGAGGTACAATTTCATTGTAGTTTTGATCTGCATTTCTCTAATAGCTAATGATCGTGAGCACGTCCTCATCTACCTGTTAGCTGCATGAATGTCTTCTTTGATGAAGTGCCTGTTCCTTTCCTTTGCCCATTTTTCAGTTGGGTTATTTGTCTTTTTGTGGTTGAGTTTTTGCAGTAACATGTAGATTTTAGAGATCAGACTCTGATCGGAAATGTCATAACTAAAACTTTTTTCCCAGTCTGTAGTTAGTCTTTTTACTCTTTCAGTGAAGTCTTTGGATGAGCATAAGTGTTTGACTTTTAGGAGCTCCAAGTTATCTAATTTCTCTTTTGCTGTCTGTACATTTTTAGTAATGTTTTGTATACTGTTTATGCCATGTATTAGGGCTCGCGCTGTTGTCCGTATTTTTTCTTCCATGATCTTTATCGTTTTAGATATTATACTTAGGTCTTTGATCCATTCCAAGTTGGTTTTTGTGCATGATGTGAGGTATGGGTCTTGTTTCATTTTTTTGCCGATGGATTTCCGGTTATACCAGCACCGTTTGTTAGAGAGACTGTCTTTTCCCCATTTAAAAGACTTTGGGCCTTTGTAAAATATCAACTGCTCATATATGGATGGATTTATGTCTGGATTCTCAATTCTGTTCCATTGGTCTATGTATCTGTTGTTGTACCAGTACCAGGCTGTGGTGGTATAATACATTCTAAAATCGGGTAGTGTGAGGCCTCCCACTTTGTTCTTGTTTTTCAGTAATGCTTATTCAGGGCCTGTTTCCCTTCCATATGAAGTTGGTGATTTGTTTCTCCATCTCATTAAAAAATGTTACTAGTATTTGGATCGGGATTGCATTGTATCTATAGATCACTTTGGGCAAAATAGACATTTTTACAATGTTGACCCTCCCTTCCTATCCATGAACAAGATGTGTTTTTCCATTTATGTAGGTCACTTTTAATTTCTTGCAGTAGTGTCTTATAGTTTTCTTTGTATAGGTCTTTTACATCTCTGGTTAGATTTATTCCTAAGTATTTTATCTTCTTAGGGGCTATTTGGTGATTTCCTCTTCGACATTGTTTTTGTTGGAGTAGAGGAATCCAACTGATTTTTGTATGTTTATATTGAATCCTGATACTCTGCTAAACTCTTCTATTAGTTTCAGTAGTTTTCTTGAGGATTCTTTAGGTTTTCCTGTGTATAAGATCATGTCATCTGCAAACAGAGACACTTTTAATTCTTCTTTGCTAATTTGGATACTCTTTATTTCTTTATCTAGCCTAATTGCACTTACTAGGACCTCCAGCACAATGTTGATAAAGGGCATCCTTGTCTGGTTCCCATTCTCAAGGGGAATGCTTTCAGTGTCTCTCCATTTAGGATGATGTTGGCTGTTGGCTTTGTATAAATGCCATTTATAATGTTTAGGAATTTTCCTTCTATTCCTATTTTGCTGAGAGTTTTTATCATGAATGGGTGTTGGACTTTGTCAAATGCCTTTTCTGCATCAGTTGATAAGATCATGTGGTTCTTGTCTTTTGTTTTATTTATGTGATGGATTACATTGTTTGCTTTTCTAATGTTGAACCATCCCTGCATACATGGTATGAATCCCACTTGGTCATTGTGAATTATTTTTTTGATACGTTGTTGGATTCTATTGGCTAGAATTTTGTTGAGGATTTTTGCATCTAAGTTCATGAGGGATATTGGTCTGTAATTTTCTTTTTGGTGGTGTCTTTACCTGGTGTTAGTATCAGGGATATGCTGGCTTCATAGAATGAGTTTGGGAGTATTCCACCCTTTTCTATCCTCTGAAATACCTTTAGTCTTAGTGGTGTTAACTCTTTTCTGAAAGTTTGGTAGAATTCTCCAGTGAAGCCATCAGGGCCAGGGCTTTTCTTTGTTGGGAGTTTTTAAATTACTTTTTCAATCTCTTCTTTTAATATGGGTTTATTTAGTTGTTCTGCCTCTGTTTGTGTTAGGTAGGTAGGTAATGTGTCTCTAGAAATTTGTCCATTTCCTCTAGGTTTTCAAGTTTGTTAGAATACAGTTTTTCATAGTACTCTGTTATGATTCTTTTAATTTCTGGGTTGCGTCTGTTGTGATATCGCCCATCTCATTGTTTTCTTGGGTTATTTGCTTTATCTCCTATTTTGCTTTTGTCAGTCTGGCCAGTGGTTTTTCAGTTTTGTTAATTTTTTCAGGGAACCAGCTTTTGGTCTTGTTAACTCTTTCATTTGTTTTTCTATTCTCTATTTAATTTATCTGCTCTAATTTTTATTATTTGCTTTCTTCTGGTGCCCAAAGTTTTCTTTTATTGCTCTTTTTCTATTTGTTCAAGTTGTAGGGATATTTCTTTGATTTTGGCCCTTTCTTCTTTTTGTATGTGTGCATTTATTGATATAAATTGACCTCTGAGCACTGCTTTAGCTGTGTCCCAAAGGTTCTGATATGAAGTGTTTTCATTCTCCTTGGATTCTATGAACCTCTTTATTCCATCCTTAATTTCTTCTATAATCCAATCATTTTTGAGCAAAGTGTTGTTTGGTTTCCATATGTTTGATTTCTTTTCCCTGATTTTTCTATTATCAACTTCTAGTTTTATGGCTTTGTGGTCAGAGAAGATGCTTTGTAATATTTCGAAGTTTTGGATTCTGTTATGGCTTGCTTTATGGCCTAATATGTGGTCTATTCTAGAGAATGTTCCATGTGCATTGGAAAAGAAAGCATACTTGGATGCTGTTGGGTGGAGTGTTCTGTATATGTCTATGAGGTCAAGTTGGTTAATTGTGTCATTTAGCTCTTCCATGTCTTTATTGAGCTTCTTTCTGGATGCTCTGTTCTTCACTGAAAGTGGTGTGTTGAAGTCTCTTACTATTATTGTGGAGCTGTCTATCTCATTTTTCAATGCTGTTAGAGTTTGTTTTATGTATCTTGAAGCCCT
This sequence comes from Loxodonta africana, assembly GCF_030014295.1. NCBI lineage: Eukaryota > Metazoa > Chordata > Mammalia > Proboscidea > Elephantidae > Loxodonta > Loxodonta africana. The sequence goes on along the minus strand of NC_087347.1, from coordinate 88,616,851 downwards.
GTGGTTGGGTGCATAAATATTTAATATGGTAATATTTTCCTAGTATATTGTCTCTTTAATCATTATGTAGTGTCCTTCCTTGTCCTTTGTGGTAGATTTAAGTTTGAAGTCTGTTTTGCCAGAAATTAGTATAGTCACTCTTGCTCTTTTTTGATTGTTGTTGGCTTGATTTTTTTTTTTCATCCTTTGAGTTTTAGTTTCTTTGTGTCTTTAAGTCTAATATGTGTCTCATGTAGGCAACGTATAGATGGATCATGTTTTTTTAATCCATTCTGCAGCTCTCTGTCTCTTTATTGGTGAATTTAGTCTATTTACATTCAGCATAGTTATAGATAGGTATGAGTTTAGTGCTGTCAATTTGATTTCTTTTTTAGTGTGTGTGTTGTTGACTGTTTCATTTTTCCACTTATTTTTTTGTGTTGAGTAGTTTTTCTTTGTAAATTGTGTTTTCCTCTTTTTTATTGTAGTTTTATTGTGTTTTTGCTGAGTCTTTATGTTTTTCTTGTATTTTATTTTGATGTGTAGGATTGTTAGTCTCCTTCGTGGTTACCTTAACATTTACCCCTATTTTTCTAGGTTTAAACCTAACTTGTATCTCCCTATATCGCCTTAACTTCCTCTCCATATGGAAGATCTATGACTACTTTATTTAGTCCCTCTTTATTGATTTAATATTGTCACCTTTTACATAATGACATCGTCGACTGCTTTATCTGTGTGCTCCTTGGCTTGTTCTGCGTTTTGCCTGATCTTCTTCCTGATATCTTGAAGAGTATGTTAATCTTTTGTATTCTACATGTGGTAATTCCAGGAATACACCTTCATCCAGAAGAGCCCTTGATGCTTTGTTTTGGGAGTTTGTTGAAGCTTCCTTATGTGATTTGATATCAACTGTTGTCTCCGAGCCATCTGTAAGTTATTATATTATTTTATGTTTGCTCACTGTGTCCTAGCTTCTTGCTTTGTTTTGTTTTGATATACCCAAATAGGCTGCTAGAGCAAGCTAACTTGATTATTGGAGCTTTGAAGCACTATTGTCCTGTTACCAGATGGCTAGAGCTGTTACCAGGTATATGAGCCTAGAAATCCATTCACTATTCTTATATAGATTCAGCTCAGGTATCCCAGTAGTCAGTCACCTAGTGTGTGGTGCAAGCTCTCACCTATGATTTTAGAGGAGAAGTGGTGACTGGTGTATGTACAGGTTTCTGGTAGCAGCAACAGGTCACACTTTGAAGAAGGCAGGGGGCTGAAAACCTTCCCCTGAGTGTCTTTGAGGAAGGCACATCCCTGTTCTCTAGAGTGCTCTGGTGGATGGGCTCTGCAGCTGTACCATAGGCACACAATGCTTTTAACTGTAAGGACTGGTAGGCACCACTTGTCCTTAGGCCCCTGCCACAGGTGGCTAGGTGGCATGGTTGAAGCCTCCAGTTCTCAGGCCCCTGCTGTGGGTAGATGAGGGTCTTGTTTAATAGGCAGAGCAGTATCAAACATCAGAAACCTGACTCTTCACCACACAGCCGAAACAGTTTCAGTCAGACCTCAAACAGATTCACCCTTGCAATATAACACCCAGATCCTATCTGGTGTAATCGAGCCACCTTAATCCATGTAGGGGTAAAAATAAAGTCTGTGGATCACTTGTGCCTGGACTGGAGCCACTTCTGCTCTGAGTTTCCAGATTAGGGGAGTCAGCATAGTATCTTTCCCCCAGTTGTTAATTTGTTCCTTCTCCAAGCCAGGAGAACGGCTCAGAAAGTGCAGCAGGACCTATCTTGGGCCCCGAGAAATCAACTGTTAATGAAGCCAGCTGGGGCAGAGGCAGGAGGGTTCAAATAGATAGGAGAGAGTTTTTTCAAAAGGAGGAGCTATTAATTGGATCCAAGTGCTAAATTAGACAAAATCACCTATCTTGTGGCAAGAGCTCTGTTTTATCTCAGACTCCAGAGGCATGTGTAAATTGTGTGCATTGGCTGGGTCCCTGCCTAGATTGCCCCAGGGGGTCAGGGCTACGTCCCCGCACTTGCCTTCTTTCGCTGAAGCAGCTGCGTCCTAAACTTCACCGCCACCCCCACTGCCATCACACCAGGGGATCGGGGTGCACCACTTCGCTTGCCTTCTTTCACTGAAGCAGCTGCATCCCTGAAAACTACCAGCAGCTCCGCCACAGTGGCACCAAGGACTCAGGGCTGAGGTGCTGCTGAGAACTTGGCAACTCTTCACTGCTTCTACACCATCTCTCCCTCCCCTGTCACTCAGTCCGACTTCTTAATTTTGCCTTTGATGCTCAGGGTTCCTAGCTTGTCATATGTATAATTGATTCACTTGTTTTTTGGGGTCTGTGTTGTAAGAGGGGCCACCGGAAGTGTCTGACTACTCCCCCATCTTGGCCCCACCTCTACCGAACATTTTGATCAAAGATCTTATAGCAGAATCCTGACTAAAAGGGGGGAATGCAGAACAGAATTTTAAATTCTCGTGGAATCCAGACTTTCCGGAGCTATGGCGCCAGGATGAACCCCTGAAACTATTGCCCTGAGATAATTTTTAAAACTTAAACCAAAAATATTCCATGAAATCTTCTTAAAACCAAACAGTAGTTTAGCTTAACTAGTAAAGAACATATGCCTTGAGTATTATGCTCTTTTAAGATCTATCTACCATATTTTTACACAAATTACACACAATTTCTACATTTGTTTGCCACCTGCACCTTCCCAACCAAAGGATTTTTGTAAGCATGCCATACTTTTTTTTTTTTTACAGCAACATGTAAAAAAAATTGGCATAGCAGCATTTATGAAAATACTTCATGGGGGAGGGTATTGTTGGCAAACAAATACATAAAAATATGGTATATGGGATCAAACGGACAACAGCAACTCAAAAGGTTAGATGGAATACTTAGGGGGCAGCAAATTTATGTTAATGGAGAGGAACAACTCAGAAAAGAGGGTGAGAATGGTTGTATAACTCGAAGAATGTAATCCATGTCACTGAGTTCATGCAGAAGCTGCTGAATTGATGTATGTTTTACTGCTTATATTCTCAACAAGAAAAAACAAATAATTCCTTTAAAAAAAAAAAAAACTTAGAAACAACTTAAAAAAACCCTATTACTATATCATTATTTCTTCTTTTCTCCTACCTGGAGACACCGTGGCAATCTTTAGCACCATGGACATGTCTTGGCAAGTCCTAGTGTGGCACTGCCCCCTCACCTCTCCATAACCAGGTGCACCAGTATAGCTATAGCAGTAATTTATAGTATTGAGAAACTTCCACCCAGGTGTCCAAGTCCCCTAAGTGCCCCCCACCCCATGCTGTCCTAGCCTTTCCCCTCAGCACCCAGTTTTCTCTGTCAGGCAACTAAAGGGTGAACTACCTGGCCCAGCAGGAGGCTCTGAGACCCTGCTCAGCACAGTTCTGCCTTTACTCCCAGCCTCTGCTTTTGGTTCCAGTCCCCTCCCCACCTCACCCCTGCTGCCTTTCTTTGCTCCTACCTATCCCTGGTGGCACAGAGGTTAAGCATTTGTCTGCTAATCAAAAGGCTAGCAGTTTTAATCCACTAGCCGCTCCTTGGAAACCCTATGTGGCAGTGCTATGCTGTCCTATAGGGTCTCTGTGAGTTGGAACGGCTCAATGGCAACAGGTTTGGTTTGATTTTATAGTATCCTGATATTTTGGGGCCCCGGTGGCACAATGGTTAAGAGCTGGGCTGCTGATCAAAAGTTCGAATCCACCAGCCGCTCCTTAGAAGCCCTACGGGACAGCTCTACTCTGTCCTATAGGGTCACTATAAGTTGGAACCAACTCAATGGCATGTAACAACAACATCCTGATATTAACCTGTCCAGATAACAGAGTGCTCTTTAAACACACACACACACACACACGGCTATACCAAATGCACACAGTTATAAGAGGAGACTCTCAGTAGATAAATCACTTGAGTTTGATCCCTTTAAGACTCCTTTACTTCAAAACCAGGTATTTTGCTGAGTTGGAACTTACTGAAACAAGAAAGCCACAGGAGGAACCTTCAGGTAGCTTACCATCTACAGGGCAGATAATACAAAGGAGTCCTCAGCTAGAAAATGTGCTTAGCTGATAAGACTAATGCTGCATCAGCCCCAAGGCTGACGGCTCAAGTCCTGTCAGCCTCTGTAGTCCAGTCAACACTCTGGGCACAGGGCCTCTGCCTATTCCTACAGAAGCTGGTGACAACCTTAGGGCTTCCTCTAATATAGTTCACCTGGTGTCCAGTCACCACCATATTAAAGCCCTTTTCTCTTCACTGGAGTTCCTGAGTGGTGCAAATGGTTAACAAGGTTGGTTGAAGGTTTGAGTTCACCCAGAGGTCCCTCAGAAGAAAGACCTGGCAATCTACTTCTGAAAAATCAGCCATTGAAAACCCTACGGAGCATAGTACTACTCTGACACACATGGGGTCTCCGTGAGTTGGGACCTACTAGACAGCAACTGTTTGTTTTTTTCTCTTCTACTAGCAGTCTTCCATTTTACACCTACATATCCGGCTTTTCCTGCTTTTCTCAAAATTAGAGGTCATTTTTTTTTTTTCTCCTGGAAGGGTTAAGGGGCACTCCATGTTTACCCGGTTACTGCTAGAGAATTTGCAACACGTGGAAGCCATAGACATAGTCTCATGCATTCAGACCAAAGTGGGGGTGGGGAGGGTGCCTTCACCACAGGCCTCCCTTTTCTGAGCCTTCCCCACTGTTTCAAATGTCAGCAGCAGAAGTTCTGCTGGCTCAGGAGTGGGAAGAGGCACAGTTTGTGTGTGAAGGAACAGATGGTTGCAGGGGGGTTGAGGACAAGCTTCTCTCCGCCCCCCTGCCTGGCTTGTCCTGGCAAGTTCGCTGATGGATCACAGCCTGGGGATTGCAACAGCCACCTCCCTGGTCTTCCCACTTCCGCTCTATCCCTTGTCCACTCATCCTCCAATGAAGCCAGAGTTCTCTGCTTAAATAAGGAACCCCATCACACTCCTGCCTGACAGCCTTCATTGACTTTGTTAGCTACAGAATAAAATGCCAACTCCTCAGCTTGGCATACCAGGCCCAGGTTGTCTCCGGCCACTTTGCTATGCACCATGCCCTCCCATCACGTTGATCCTCGCATCTTTCCTGAAGTTATCAGGCCAGCAGGCCCTTTCTAAACTCCACCCCAGAACACAGGCTATTACATCCACCTAGAATTTCTAGAACCTTTCCTCATACCCTTTGATACCTGACAAACTCCTATCTGCCGTTAAAATCCACTCTAATCTTCTTTCCTCTGGAAAGCTTCGTCAACACCTCTGAGAGAAGAGAGCTGCTCCCTTCTCAGGGTTCCCTCAGCACTGGGTTACTACATCCAGCACAACATATTTTAGATTTTATTAGATTTCTGTTTACATATCTCTCTCCCCATCTAGACTGTCATAAAGTTGATGCTCAATACATTTAGTGAATCAGTGAATGAAATGAAAAGTTCAATACATACTGCTTATAGTTTCTTTTTTAGATATAATTTCCTTCTCAATATTATTAATATTCCTGTGTCTCCCCCTTTCTCCTTTCCATCCACTCTTCCTGGGGATTTAGGGGTTATGTAACTGTAATTTCCTTTTTCCCATACCCCTAAAGAGTGTGAAATGGGGAACCTGTGTCTCTGGCATCTTTTACCTACTCTTTTCTGATGCCCTTTCCCTTCTTTGAGAACTCCCTTACCCCTCCAGGTGTCCACAAGGAGAGCAAAACCAAATGCAAACTATTACTGTGGAACCGTGGGCAAGTCATTTAACACCTCTAGACTGCAGTGTCTCACCTGAGAAGTAAGAGATTTGAACCAGGTGATGTCTAAAGTTATTTGCAGTTCTAACAACCTATAAGTCATAAAGAAAGTAATTGGAATTGTAGGCATTCCCAAATAACAGGAAAATTATTTCTCTCAGAGGGCATTTTTAGTTTTTTTTTTTATAGTACAAGCTCTATTTATCTTTGGATAAAGCCAACCCTGGTGGTTGTTTCTTCCTTTCCTGACATATCACCTCCTACCATTTCTGACTCAAAGTTGCCTCCTGAGTTGCCAGCTGGGCACTTTGGGAGACTTCATTTTTGGCCTATTAACTTTGATAAGACAGCATTTTCAACTGGTATACCCTGTTATAGTCCAAACTCTCCTTATTGAAAATGTGTTCTTTTTTTCTGCACCTCCTGAGATTTAAAAAAGCCACCACTCACACCCTGGGCTATGTACACGCCTGGGCACTGGCATTTTCTGAGGTTCTACATCAGGGCCTCTGTGAATGACTGTGCAGGTTGTACACTGCACAACTCTAGGAGGCACCCTTCATATCAAGGTCATTATAGACTTGTATAGGCATCAGGAAAATTTATTGGCAGCAAAGTATCTCCAGAAAAAAAATGCCTTTTTCTTACTCACACTTTGTACTTCGGAGGTTAACAACAATGCTGCCCTTTGTTTTTTTTTTTTTTTAAGATGGAAGCTATACCAAAATGGAATTCCTGGGTGGTACAAATGGTTAAAGTACTTGGCTGCTAACCAAAACATTGGTGGTTCAAGTCCACCCAGAGGCATCTTGAAAAAACGGTCTGGCAATCTACTCATGAAAAAAGCAACCATTGGAAACCCTATGAAGCAAAGTTCTTCTCTAACACACACAGGGTTGGAATAGATTCAGAAGCAACTGGTGATAACTGGTATAACCAGATACAGTATCTACTGATCATCTATGTTTCCATTTTAACAAATCAGTATTTTTAACACACCAAAAAATTGCATGATGAATAATTCTTTCAGGCTTTTCACAGTATATCTGGGATTACTCGTATAGCCTCATTTGTAGATAACATTAAAAGTCTGAATTTGAGCCCTTTGTATGTGTAAGGCCAAGACCACATGGTCCTAATGCTCCCACCCAGAGCCCCCCCACCCCCCACCCCAACTGCTATAGGCTATTCTTATTTGATCGCTCTAGCAGGCCTCCCTGGCCTAGCTGACATCCAAAGCTGATCGTTTTTAACATCTTCCTTTATATAACAAAATTATTCTCAGAAATAATCATAAAAGGAAACGAAAAATAATGATAGCCAGAAAAGAAATGCAGACAATGAAAATTTTCCTTTACTGAACTTTATATACGTTAAGAAATATGAAGCCACACAGCTTACTGTCTGCATTAACATGACTTCACTCTTCCAGAAAATTCTTGACCAGGAAGATGAACTTGAATTTCCTGAAAAACCTACTTATCTGAACAACAGACTATCAATTTGCCCTAAAGGGAGTAAATAGCTCCTTCTCAAAGCAATAGCTCAACAAGGCTTATCAAATAATTATTTACTTTTCCAAGGCTCACTGAAAAATCCTGGGTTTACTGTACTTACCAATCTTAAACTATTATATCATGAATTTTGCCCATTTCCAATCAAGCCTGCGTATCGAAGACCCACCTTAAACCAGACCCCCAAAACTCATAAATATTCCATCTCTGAATTTTCTTTTCCAAGTCTCTCTACTTATGTCAAGGTAGTGATCTTCCCAGGCGTCGGCAGCCAACATATAATCAAGTCAATAAAAATAAAGTTTAATAAAACGTGAAAAACAAATCTTGCAAAAAAGAAAACATGTAATAGATTTTTAAATACTTTAAAAAAAAAAAAACAGGGCAAAAACGTATGCCTACATTTGGTCTGTTGGCAGTAATGCACAGCATTGCAGTTTCTGTTTCAAGCCTCGACTGTCAACAACTGTCACAATCAACCTTCTTCACATGTTGAATATAGACAGCACAGCTGTCTCCACTCGTAGCTAGACAAAGGACACTTTTAATTATCTTCATTTTGAAAGTTTCAAAGAAGGCAATACATATACAAAAAGTCAAGAAAAAACTTAAGCATAAGAATGAGATGGGCAGAAATTCATAAAAATTCCATTTCACAATAAATCCCAGAGATTATAATACTGTCTTTTTTTTCCCCCTTCAGGATCAGTTCTGGCAGTTTTCAGATGTCTCTGCAGTCTAAAAAAATACCTTCACCAGAAAATTCATCATAAATTTCTTCTGTATTTGGTAAATACTTCCCAAATTTTCTTTTGCAAAACTCAGAGAAAATGTCTGAATGATAGGAAACATTGATTGCTTTTGATCCTTTGCTTTCAAATGAGGGTCCAGTTCTTGGTGAAAATAATTGAGGCATTCAAAGTTGCCCTTTTGATTTCTTCTGGCAACGTAAGCCCAGCATCTTTTGTATTTCTCCTGAGATTCTTCTTTGAAATGTCCATTTCCATGTGCTTTGTTTTTGCATAGTTAATGGTCTTCTCCACAATTTCTTTTGCTTCTATTCTTCTCGATTTCTATTGAGTTTGGCCTGTTATACAGGCCAACTATACAACTGGAAATTCTCCAAATTAACTTCCATGGTATAGAACACAATGTTTACGAAAGAATAAGTAATGTGTTAATTGGAAAGGTATATGTATATTATTAAAACTGGACAGAAGCCACAGAAATTGTTTAGAACTTAGACCAAACATTTTTCTTCAGGGAGAGTTATTTTATCACTGACATTGTTTAGAATTGCTGACTAATGTGATAATAAAAAGAGGCCATCTTCATTATGCTGAGGGAAATAAGTCAATCACAAAAGGACAAATATTGTATGAGACCACTACTGTACTGAAAATGTTTACATACAGAAAGAAATAATCTTTGATGGTTACAAGGGAGGGGAGGGGTGGGGATGGAAAAACACTGAATAGACAACAGATAAGTGGTAACTTTGGTGAAGGGTAAGACAGTACACAATACTGGGGAAGCCAGCACAGCTTGTACAAGGAAAGATCATGGAAGTTCCATAGACACATCCAAACTCTCAGAGTGGCCGAATTGCTGAGCTGAGGGCTGTGGGGACCATGGTCGCAGGGAAAAACTAACTCAATTGGCATAACATAGTTTATAAAGAAAATGTTCTACATTCTACTTTGGTAAGTAGTATATGGGGTCTTAAAAGCCTATGAGAAGCCATCTAGGATATTTCACTGGTCTCACCCCTTTGAGAGCAAGGGAGAATGAAGAAAACTCAAGATACAAGGGAAAGATTAGTCCGAAGGACTAATGAACCACATCTACCATGGCCTCCACCAGACTGCGTCCAATATAACTAGATGGTGCCTGGCTACCACCACTGCCTGCTCTGTCAGGGATCACATTAGAGGGTCCTGGACAGAGCTGGAGAAAAATGCAGAACAAAATTCTAAATCAAAAAGAAAGACCAGACTTGCTGGCCTGACAAAGACTAGAAAAACCCTGAAAGTATGGCCCATGGACACCCTTTCAGCTCAGTAATATAGTCACTCCTGAGGTTCACCCTTCAGCCAAAGACTGGACAGACCCATAAAACGAGACTAAACAGGCACACCACCCTAGGGCAAGGACTAGAAGGCAGGAAGTGACAGGAAAGCTGGTAATAGGGAACCCAAGATTGAGAAGGGAGAGTGTTGACATGTTGTGGGGTTGTTAACCAATGCCATAAAACAATATGTTTACTAACTGTTAAAACTAGTTTGTTTTGTAAACTTCCATCTAAAGTACAGTAAAAAAAGAAAGGCTATCTTTTTGTTGCTTTATCACGTTTTTAAGTCTCCTTTAGACAACGCATCCCTTATTGCCTGCACAGGGTAGATTGTTCCCACAGCTCTGCCCTAGGCACACCACTGCCTCCTAAGGTCTGCCAGGGATGGAGATTGGGGATAATGAGCCTTGGATGAGATTATGGCACAGCACTTCTTCTTTGTAAACAGGACCCCAGTTTTCTTCAGGTCTCCATCTCTCAGGAAATGTGACCCTATCCCCAGTTTGGGAGAACTAAGATTTCATGATAATCCACTTCACCACACCCATGATTAATTTAGGCACGGACATTTGTTGAAACTCTAGCCGAAGAGATATGTGGGACTTCCAGAAAAGGTTCTTTCACTCTTACAAAGAGAAACAGAAAAAGATACCCTGTTCTTCTGTTGGAGGATGTCAGGTCTGCTTGTGATACTTGGAACCGTGGTAGCCATTTGCTACCATGCTAGGAGCTAGCCTGAAGATAAAGTTAACACACTCAGGGTAGGAGAGCAGAAAGGGGAAAGAACTTGAGTCCGTGATGATGTCATCGGGCCACTGAATTAAAGAATCTAGGAGCCACCGTACCTTAAGATGGGCCTGAGTCTTTCAACCTTATGGGATACTCTGTCTGTATATACACATATTCCCGCCCCCCCCCCACCATGGTTTGAGTTTTAAACCAATTTCCTGTGGGAATTCTGGTAACTCCTCAAGATTTCTGAGGGTTTCTAAAAGGATTTATTGTCTTCTGAATATCTTGCAGAAACCGTGGTGGTGTAGTGGTTAATAGCTATGGCTGCTAACCAAAAGGTTGGCAGTTTGAATCCACCAGACGCTCTTTGAAAACTCTATGGGGCAGTTCTACTCTGTCCTACAGGGTCTCTGTAAATCAAAATCAGCTCAGTGGCAATGGGTTTTGTTTTGGTTTGGTTTGGTTTGACTATCTTGCTTCACAGTCTCTTCCCAAGTTGAGTCCCGATTCCCTCTGAGTATCTCATTTTAGCAGCTGCTCACCCATGAGTGTGGGGCTCAGCAGTCACTTCTTTCCCTAAAGCACCAATAACACAAGGCTGGTCCTGTTGCACAGTGAACTACTGAAACAAGCAACTGTGAAGCTGGGCTTTTCCACCTACCTGAACCAACATACCTCCCTGCCCATTTAAGCCAGCTTGAGTTGGGCTTCTGTTTCTTGCAATCAAGAAGTTTCTAAGTGATGTATCAGCTCTAGTCTTTGGAAAAAGTACCTAATCTTTCTGGGTCTCAGTCTTCCCACCTGTAAAATGAAGAAATAAAACTATTTCAAACCCTTCTTCTTCCAAATTCCAGATCATGAAACCCATGTTTCTGTTCATACTTCAACTGTACCTCTCAAAAAATCTATATCATTTCGTTTCAACACACCTCTAATTGAAGTATATAGCTCATCTCTTTAAAAATGGATACAGTGAGGCCACTGTGGGAAATAGTAGTGTTATACCCCAAAGGTTAAACGTAGAATTACCGTATGACCCAGCGATTGCACTTCTAGTTATATACCCAAGAGAACCGAAAGTATGTGTTCAAACAAAAACTTGTACACGAATGCTGACAGCAGCTTTATTTGTAATGCTGCATGTGCCACTATGTGCATTCACGTACAAGTCTTTAATACCCAAAAAACAAAAACAGCCCAAAGTCCATCAGTTGATGAATGGAGAGACAAAATATAGCACAGCCATACAATGGAATATTATTCAGCTATAAAAAGGAATGAAGTACTAATATACCCTACAACATGACTGAGCCTTGAAACCACGCTAAGTGAAAGAAGCCACAAAAAGTCACATATGATTTCTGTTATATGAAATGTCCAGAATAGGCAAGACCATAGAGACAGAAAGCAGATTAATGGTTGCCAAGGGCATGTTGGTGGAGGGCAGGGGGAATGATAAAAATGTTTTGAAATTAAATAGTGATGGTGGATACATGACATTGTGAATGTGCTAGAAGTCACTAAATCGTATACTTTAAAGGAGTTAAAATGGTGAATTTTATGTTACATGAAATTTACTCCAATTTATTTTAAATGCAGACAGAGAAAACACATGCGCCCTTCCCACCACCACTGTCCATATTTTTCTTTTTTCCTAACCCAGTTATCCCAGCCGTGAAAATTATAAACAGCTCACCTGAACTTCTTTAGCACTCAAATATCCAGGAGAGTAACTGATAGGGAGTTTCCGCAGGATCTCTGGATCCAGAACTGGGGGATGGTGCTCAGTGCTTGCATTGTCTTCTGATACAGGGCAAGTAGTGTAGCTGAGAAGAAAATGGAGGGAGGATGGGTAAGGGGGCGAGGGTACAGGTAGGGCCTGTGGATTGATTTGGGAAAAGCATTTATTTATCTACTATTGCTTAAATATCCCATATTATACCTGAGACTTACGACAGATTGCTGCAGTCTTCTTTGTTTTTGTTTTTTTAGGATTGCTCTATTCTTAATGGAGATAGTTGAATAACAATTATTTTCCATTGATGTCTTGCTTAACACTCTCCCCAATACCTGGAGGGCCTAGAGCAAGGTCTAGTAATTACTCACTAAATGTGCGTGGACTGGATGAATGAAATAATTATTCCTTTATTTAAAGATTCAAACTTTTTCTTTTATGTGTTAAATTTTTTAGGGTAAAGTCACACCCACTGATGTCCTGAGACACCCTGTATTTCAGCTCATACTGTAAGGTAGACATCGCCGAGCTAAGTGTCAAGGATGGGGTTATGGATGGAGAGTGGGCCATGGAGTTATCCTAAGGGATCTCCAGATCCATTAGTGTATCTCAGGCATTGTCTCTACCGGAACCAAATAGGACACAGAACCATACTCACCACCTGTATAATATTGAGATTAATAAAAATACGTGTCCACATAAAAGAGCTACTAAATTCATAGTAGCTTTTTGTCTTTGTGTATTTTTCTCAGATATAAATACTATCAAAAATACGTTCATGACTGCTCTTTATGTTTCAAGAAGTCCTCCTGCATCAGCTATTTTGGGCATCAGATAGCCTGAGCATTACAACTTTCTATGGACCACTAGAGGGTGGTATAGACCAGCGAAAAAGCCTACCCTTCAGCAGGCTACATACAGCATATCCGGGACACCATCTACATAGTGATAAAGTACAACTTGATTGGAAACCCTGGTGGTATAGTGAGTGGTTAAGTGCTATAGGCTGCTAACCAAGAGGCCAGCAGTTTGAATCTGCCAGGTGTTCCTTGGAAACTCTATGGGGCAGTTCTTCTCTGTTCTAAAGGGTCACTATGGAGTAGTGGGTAGGCGATTTCATTAGAATGGCAATCTAGGCAAAATAACTTAGGCCTCATTTTTTTTTTTTTTTGGATAACAAAATAAAAATAACTTTAAATACTTAAAAAAAAATTAAAATACCTTTACTAAATCCCATGGGGAAATGTGTTTTCTAACCAGTTACACTGCCTTAGACACTAAATAAGGAGCTCTGGTGGGGCAAGGGCTAACAGCTCTGCTGCTAACCAAAAGGTCAGCAGTTCAAACCCACCAGCTTCCCCGAGGGAGAAAAGACCTGGTGATCTGCTCCTGTAAAGAATTAAAAAAAAAAAAAAAACCTTTCCCATCAAAGTAAAACTGCCTCATAGGATTTCCAAGGAGCAGCTAGCAGATTTGAACTGCTGACCTTTTGGTTAGCAGGTGTAGTGCTTAACCATTGCACCATTAGGGATCCATATAAAGATTATAGCCCAGGAAATCCTTCGGGCAATTCTACTCAATGGCACACAACAACAACAACACATTAAATGCTCAGAGTCTAGGGTTAGAATGACTGGATTTAAATGTCATCTCCACCCCTTAATAGCAGCGTGAACTTAGAAAAGCTTTTTAACTTCTGTTACCTTTTCTGTAAAATTATGTATCTAAAAAACCAAAAACCAAAGCTGTTGCCGTCTAGTCAATTCCAACTCCTAGCAGCCCTATAGGACAAAGTAGAACTGCCCCATAGAGTTTCCAAGTAGCGCCGGGTGGATTTGAAATGCCGACCTCTTGGTTAGCTACAATTATGCAATTAGAGCAGTGTCTCTACCTGCATAACACATAGAGAGCAAGCTCTCTAAATGTTAGTTAGCTCTTCTTCAAGGTTAGGCACTCCGGCTCTGGAGTTACATTGCCTGAATTCAGATACTGGCTCTACCAAGTAGCTTGGTGACTTTAGGTGAATCCCTTTTCTTAGCCCCTTTCCTAGTTCATGAAATGGGCTAATAACACTAACCTCAAAATACTGCTTAAAGATTAAATGTACCCCAGTGGCACAGTGGTTAAGAACTTGGCTGCTAACCAAGAGGTTGGCAGTTTGAATCCACCAGCCGGTCCTTGGAAACCCTATGGGGCAGTTCTACTGTGACTAGATGGCAATGGGTTTGGTTTTGTTTTGAAGCACTTAGCACAGTGACTGGTACGTAGTAGAACGTAATATGAGTTCTGATCATTAGTGTTGTTGTAAATATCTTAATAGTAACAATATTATTATCAAAATTGTAATGAGAAATTTGACACTGCAAGGTGTGCCATTTATTGCTTACCTTAAGGCATATCTGCGAAACAGCTACCTGGAGCCCATTTTCGAATTCTTCCTAAAGGGAGACAGGCTCCTGGACATAGACTGCCTGTCACTGGTCTAAACCTTCGCCTCTACCTGAAAACTGCGATGGAAATCATGCAGTCCAGGAGAGAATTTGGTCTATGTCAACAGACAATGTATACAATTTGTGCTGCTCAAAAACTTGCTTTTTTTTTTTTTTTAGAAGTAGATAGTTTAGTAGGATCACTCAAAAGTTTGAGTTTCTGCTTTCAGACTGTACACAAAATGTCATCTCTTGTTTATTTCTGGATAGACTTTTAGAGATCCAAGCAAGCAGATGCTTCCTCTTGAAGCTGGCCTCTGCCTGCCTGGGGCTTGCTCATCATTGAGTAAGGATGCGTCCCCATCAACAGTCTGCTCTCCCTCCTCCTATCTCAGAATTGACTTGACAGCAACTGTTTTTTTTTTTTTTAAATAAATCTCACAATTGTCAGCCAATCTGGTCAATTCTTGGCAATGGACCAACTTTCCTGTCAGGTCCGTTTTGTTCCATCTCATATCTGAACTTCCTGTTCCACTGGATACCATTGCCACTCAAATCGACCCCGCTAAGGACAGAGCCAGTGGGCACATCACCAAAAGATGAAGAAAATGGCTGGGTTGAATTTAGTGCAAGACCTAGCTCGCTTCCTGGATGGCACAAACAGCTAAGGTTGACAAGTCCAATCCACCCAGAAGGCATCAGAAGACACGCCTGGAGATCTGTTTTCTGAAAGGTCACAGCCTTGAAAACCGTATGGTGCACAGTTCTACTCTGCACATATGGTATCGACTAGACAGCAACTAACAACAAGAACAGAGCTCCCGTGGGCATATCACCAAAAACAGAGGAAACGGCTGGGTTGAACTTACTGTAATCCCTGGATCGCTTCCAGAAGACAACTTCCCCACATGAACCAATGAATCCGTTTTTCCAGTCATCTGTTTTCAACAAGTTAAGAGTTCAAAAGACTTGTCCAGAAAGTCAGAATTTCTGTAGCCCAAGACTGGTATTCCAGTGTGATCATGTCTGCCCTTTAGATGTAAAAACTGAAGCACTTTGTAAAACCTGAAACAGTTCAAGACATTAAAGAGGTTCCCCCCAAAAAGGAATTTTCATGCACTGTAGAAACCATTCAGAGGCAAAACATCACATCCTAGTGAACATAATAGGGTCTTGCATCCCCCTCTTATTTGAACACAACTCTCATTGACTTAGAAGTGACATTTCCAAACTGACTGCAAGAATGGCTTGTCCCCCA
This sequence comes from Loxodonta africana, assembly GCF_030014295.1. Taxonomy (NCBI): domain Eukaryota; kingdom Metazoa; phylum Chordata; class Mammalia; order Proboscidea; family Elephantidae; genus Loxodonta; species Loxodonta africana. Next base: position 88,601,317 of record NC_087347.1, on the reverse strand, counting down.
AACAAAGCAGGCTGCCTTTGTTCTGGTAGACTGGCTTCTCTTCTTTGTTTTGGGATAATTTGATACAGCATTCATTCATTCAAGTGTGACTCTCATTGGAAAAATTTCTCAATGAGACCATTTAAAAAATATATTTTAATCCAGAGCTTTCATGACTTATTCTAAGGCTGCTTTCAGCCTTCAGCCTTGTCCCAGTTAGTTCAACAGAATTGGCAAAAACTGGTGTTTTGAAATAAACATTTTCACAGTAAATTTCAATCTATAAGTAATTATTATTCCCTAAAAACTGTTTGGGTGATATATATATATGGTTCGTGTCCACAATTTTAATATTAGGGATGTTCCAATTGCTTCAAGATTTTTTTTTCCCCCGTTAAAATGGCAGGTTATCAACTTACAGCTTGGAAGGGAAAGGAAGTTGCTTAAATGAAGCCTAGTGCCTTCTATGTGCCAGAGGCTCCGTAGAAGGAAAAATGAATCTCTGAGTGTTTAAAAACAGTGCTGTGGAAACCAGAGTGGCAGATAATATTATTTTCTCTTCTGGGAAATATACCCCGTTGGGGACCAGCTTCCTTGCTACCCACCTTCTCCGTTCCTGTGCACTTTCTGACCCCTCAGGTCAGAGTCCCTGTAAATTTCAGGACCTGCCACTCTCCCAGGGCAGAGGTGAAGGCCAGGGAAGAGGAGACTCAAAAATCGCAACCTCGTTAACTCAAACAAAGCAGATATCCGAGTTTACATTTTAAGCCGATGAATCTTCTTCCTGATGGTTCCCATGTCTCTTTAAATAAACAATGTGGAAAGAAAAATATTACGGTCTCTATTTGTAGCATTTTGCCCCGAAAATAACTTGTGCTGGAGAGGTGAACCAGTGGCACATGTGTGAGTGCAGCCCTCTGACTTGACTTTTACATAAACGACCAGCTCACTGATTACCCTACTACCTGCCTGCGCATATGAAAGGTCTCTAATATTAACAGTAAGATCTGAGTTAAATTTAAAAACTGACTAAAAGGCAGTCTTGGCGGTGGTCAGGTTTTTCTTTCAACTTCTCTTTTTAGCATATGAATAGGTTTCAAAAGAATAACCAGTTATATAGTCTCATCGATGCTGACTTTTGGCAACCCTACGTGTGTCAGAATAGAGCTGTGGTCCACAGAGTTTTCAATGGCTGATTTCTCAGAAGTAGATCGCCACAGAGATCAATGGATGGACTCGAACTCTAACATTTTGGTTAGCAGCTGAGGGCATTAACTGCTTGCACCACCCAGGGTCTCCTTCAAAAAAATATTCAAAAGAATTGTTTAGCCCATAAAGATATGAATAACTTAATTGAAACAACCAATGAGAATGTTAAGCATCAAAGAGGGTACTACATGCTAAATTTCGCTTTGAATGAGAAGTGAGTGATCAAATTCAAAAACACTTCATTTGATAAAGCTAAATGCTACCCTTCTCCTCACTAATCTCCTCCAGAGATTTTGCCCTTCACTTGAGCAAATCAATTGAGGGTGAAGGATGATCAAAAGAAAAACTTATGAAGAGTGAACACCATAAATTGCTGGTGAGACTGAAACACAGATCGGAAAAATCTTTCTTTAGTCAGATAAAGATCAGAAGGAAAAGGCACAGACACGAGCATGAGAAATCCGCTGTAAAATAAATAAAAGGAAAACAGAAACAGGAAGGTTTGGAGAGGGGTTAAGAATGTCACAATTAGAAGAGATCTTTGTGGAGCTCAGCCGCTCCTCACAGCCCTCTTTGCATACCTTTCTTGGCAGGTAGAACCTGAATTATGAGGAGCTTACAATACAGTTTGTAGCATATCACAACCCACCACATACACACACACACACACCCACACACACCCAAACGTGTTCCACATCACGTGCTCCCGCACCGCATACACACACATACCCCACATCACACCATACACACACACACACCCAGAGACATGCTACACATCACAGACATGCCTCACACATACCACACACACACCACACCCCATGCTCCCACACACATATCACACACATGCAGACATGTCACACACCAATTTTATTTTTTGTAAATAACATTTACACAAGCCTTGGACTGCATTGAAATGAATGGAGAAACTTTACATATGAGTTAAGAAAGGCCATGCTTTAAGAAACACCTGAAAATTGAAGGAGAGTCAAGAATAGGAAGAGGGAATGGAATGTGTGGCTAATTGCCTCCGTGAAAAACTGCCTCCTTTACCATGAGGCAAGAAGAGCTGAATGGTGTCCACTACCATTGCTAAACATTTTGATAAAAAATTCTATAGAAAAATCCTGATCAAAAGGGAGGAAATGCAGAATGAAATTTAAAATTTTCATGGAATTCAGATTTTCTGAAATCATGGAGGCTAGATGAATCTGTGAAAACTATTGTCCTGAGATAATCTTTAAAACTTAAAGCAAAAATATCCCCTAAAGTCTTCATAAAACCAAACAATAATTTAACTTTTTTAGTGAAGAATGTCTGCCTTGAGCATTGTTCTCTTTTAAGAATTATGTAAATGAGATCAAGGAGTCCTGATGACACAGTTGTTAAAATGCTCAGCGGCTAACCCGAAAGGTCAGTGGTTCGAACTCACCAGCCTCTCTGCAGGAGAAAGATGTGACAGTCTGCTTCTGTAAAGATTTACAGCCTTGGAAACCCTATGGGCACTTCTAATCTTCTTTCTGGGTCACTATGAGTCAGACTACAACTGGAAAGCAATAAGTATATGGGATCAAATTGACAACAGCAACTCAAAAGATTAGATAGGAAACTTAGGGGTAAAGAGTTTATGTTAATGGATGAGGATCAACTTAGAAAAGAAGGGTGCATAACTTGAAGAATGTAATTAATGTCCCTGGATTGTGCCTGCAGAAACTGTTGAAATGGTGTATGTTCTGCTGTGTATACTCTTAACAACAACAAAAATAAAATAATAAAAAAAGAAAATTCTGAAAATATATCCTACAGATATACCTGCACACATACCAAAGGACATGTATACAAGGTTATGCATTATAGCACTGTTTGTGAAGAAATTATTTGAAACCACCCAAATGTCTGTTAACAAGGACTAGTTAAATAAGGTACACCTTATCCTCGATAGAATACTATGGAACTGCAAAAAAATAAATAAATAAATTTGAAGTTGATCTCCAAGATACACTGAGGCTGAATAGTGTGTGTTGTTGTTGTTAGGTACAGTTGAGTCGGTTCCAACCCATAGTGACCCCATGTATAACAGAATGAAACACTGCCTGGCCCTGTCCCATCCTCTCAAGACTTGCTATGTTTGAGCCCATTGTTGCAGCCACTCTGTCAATCCATCTCGTTGAGTCTTCTCTTTTTCACTGACCCTCTGCTTTACCAACCATGATATCCTTCTCCAGGGACTGGTCCCTCCTGATAATATGTCCAAAGTAGGTAAGACTTGCTTCTAAGAAGCATTCTGGCTGTACTTCTTCCAAGTCAGATTTGTTGGTTCTTCTGGCAGTCCTTGGTATATTTGATCTTCTTTGCCAACACCGTTACTCAAATGCATCGATTCTTTTTCTGTCTTCTTATTCATTCTCCAGCTTTCCCATGCATATGAGGGGATTGAAAATACTATGGTTTGGATCAGGCACACCTTAGTCCTCAAAGTGACATCTTAGCTTTTTAACTCTTGAAAGAGACCTTCCGCAGCAGATTTGCCCAATGCAATATGTTGTCTGATTTTTTTTTCAATTGTGTTTTTAATGAAGGTTTACAGAGCAAATTCGTTTCTTATTAAAAAATTAATACACATATTGTCTTGTGACATTGATTGCCAACCCCATGATATGTCAATACTCTGCTCTTCTTGTCCTTGGGTTCCCTATTTTCCTTTGTCCAGCTTTCCTGTCACCTTCTGCCTTCTCATCCTTGCCCCTGGGCTGATATGTCCATTTAGTTTCTTATATGTGGTTGAGTTACATGTATTATTGTTTTATGGGCTGGTCTAATCCTTGGCTGAAGGGTGAACCATAGAATTGACTTTCATACTGAGTTAAAAGGGTATCCAGGGACCATACTGTCATGGTTTCTTCAGTATCTGTCAGACTAGTAAGTCTGGTCTTTTTTTGTGAGTTAGAATTTTGTTCTACCTTTTTCTCCAGCTCTGTGCATGACCCTCTATTGTGATTCCTGTCAGAGCAGTTAGTGGTGGTAGTCGGGCACCATCTAGTTCTTCTGTGCTCAGTCTGGTGGAGGCTGTGGTAGTTGTGGTTCTTAGTCCTTTGGACTAATCTTTCCACTGTGTCTTTGGTTTTCTTCATTCTCCCTTGCTCCAAATGGGGTGGGAGCAGTGGAGGATCTTAGATGGCTGCTCACAAGCTATTAAGACCCCAGACACTACTACCAAAGTAGGATGTGGAACATTTTTTTTTATCAACTATGTTATACCAATTGGGCTAGATGCCTCTCGAGATTATGGTCCCCAGCCTTCAACCCAGTAGTTTAGTCCCTCAGGGAGTTTGGATGTGCCTTTGAAGCTTCCATGAAACTTCCATGGTCAAATCGTGCTGACTTTCCCAGTATTGTGTACTGTCTTGCCACTTACCAAAGTTACCACTTACCTCTTGTCTAGTTAGTGTTTTTCCTTCCCCACCACTCTCCTGCCTCGTAACCATCAAAGACCGTTTCTGTCTGCATGTAAACCTTTTCATGAGTTTTTATAATAGTGGTCTGATACAATATGTGTCCTTTTGCAATTGACTTATTTCCCTCAGCATGATGCCCTCCAAATTCATCCATGTTGGGAGATGTTTCGCAGATTGAACGTGGTTCTTTACTGTTGCATAGTATTCCATTGTGTGTATGTACCATAGTTTATTTATCCATTCATCTGTTGATAGGCACTTAGGTTATTTCCATCTTTTTGCTATTGTGAATAATGCTGCAGTTTACATGGGTGTGCATATGTCTGTTCTTGTGACGGCTCTTATTTCTCCAGGATATATTCCTAGGAGTAAGACTGATGGATCATATGGTATTTCTACTTTTAGTTTTTTAAAAGAAGTGCCATATCATTTTCCAAAATGGTTGTACCATTTTACGTTCCCACCAGCAATGCATAAGAGTTCCAATCTCCCTGCAACGTCTCCAGCATTTTTTTTTTATGCATGCCAGTAATGTAGGGGTGAGATGGTATTTCATAGTAGTTTGATTTGCTTTTCTCTAATGGCTGGTGATCGTAAGCATTTCCTCATGTGCCTGTTAGCTGCTTGAATGTCTTCATAGTGAAGTGTCTGTTCATATCCTTTGCCCATTTTTAAATGGATTATTTGTCTTTTGTTGTATCATCTGAGTTCCTGACTGCTGCTTCCATGGGTGTTGATTGTAGATCCAAGTGAAATGAAATCCTTGACAACCTCAATATTTTCTGTTTATCATGATGTTGCTTATTGATCCAATTGAGAGAGTTTTTTTTTTATGTTGAGATGCAACCTATGCTGAAGCCTGTAGTCTTTGATCTTCATCAGTAAGTGTTTCAAGTTCTCTTTACATTCAACAAGCGAGGTTGTTTCATCTGCTTATCACAGGTTGTTAACAAATCTTTCTCCAATCCTGATGCTACATTCTTCTTACGTAGTCCAGCTTCTCAGATTATTTGCTTAGCGTACAGATTGAATAAGTATGGTGACAGGATACAATCCTGACACATACCTTTCCCGATTTTAAACTATACAGTATCCCCTTGTTCTGTTTGAATGGCTGCCTCTTGGTCTATGTACATGCTGCATATGAGCACAATTAAGTGCTCTAGAATTCCCATTCTCAATGTTGTCCAAAATTTGTTATGATCCACACAGTCAAATGTCTTTGCATAGTCAGTAAAACACAGGTAAACATCTTTCTTGTATTCTTTGCTTTCAGCCAAGATCCATCTGACATCAGCAATGATATTCCTTGTTCCAAAGCCTCCTCTGAATCCTGCTTGAATTTCTGACAGTTGCCTGTTGATGTACTACTTCACCCATTTTTGTATCATCTTAAGCAAAATTTTACTTATGTGTGATATTAGTGATATTATTCAATAATTTTCACACTCTGTAGGATCGCCTTTCTTTGGAATGGGCACCAATACAGTGACGGCAAATGGTTTGGTTTTTGGTTTTGGTCGAATCAGTTGGCCAGGTGAGTTGTCTTCCAAATTTCTTGGCAAAGAGGAGTGAGCGTTTCCAGTGTTGCATCCATTTGTTGAAACATCTCAATTGATATTTCGTCAATTCCTGGGGTTGTGCTTTTCACCAGTGTCTTCAGTGCAGCTTGAACTTCTTCCTTCAGTACAATCAGTTCTTATCATATGCTACCTCCTGAAATGACTGAACATCAACCAATTCTTTTTGGCACAATGACTCTGTGTATTCCTTCCATTTTCTTTTGATGCTTCCTGCATCATTTGATATTCTGCCCATAGAATCCTTCAATATCACAACTCACGTCTGGGATTTTTTCTTCATTTCTTTCAGCTTGAGAAATGCCAAGTGTGTTCTTCCTTTTTGGTTTTCTATCTCAAGGTCTTTGCACATTTCATTATAATTTACTTTGTCTTCTTGAGCCACCCTTTGAAATCTTCTGTGCAGCTCTTCTACTTCCTCATTTCTTCCATTTGCTTTTGCTATTCTATGTTCAAGAGCAAGTCTCAGAGTCTTTTCTGACACCATTTTGGTCTTTTCTTTCTTTCCTGTTTTTTTAATATCTTCTGCTTTCTTCATGTATGATGTTCCAGATATCATCAAGGAATACTGTATGTAGCACATTATTCTTGATATAAAAATGGGGGTGGGGAGGTGGAAGTACATGTTTGTATTTACATAAGGAAAGAGTGGAAGGAAACATAAGAAATTAATTAAAATGTTCTCTAACTGGGGCGTACTGAAATGGGCATTTTTCAACGAGTGCCTTTTAAAATCGTTTTGGTTTTTGAACTATGTGAATGTATTACCTATTTAGAATTTTTAATTGAGAAATAATAGTACTCACAACTCATTAATAAAACAAACAACCCAATTATTTTTAAATGAGCAAAAAATGTGGATGCTTCACGAAAGAAAAGATATAGAAATCAAATAAACACATGAAAAGATTCTCAACATCATTAGTTATTGTTGTGTGCCATTGAGTCAATTCCAACTCATAGTGTCATGGATCGAATTATGTCCCCCCAAAAATGTGTGTATCAATTTGGCTGGGCCATGATTCGCGGTATTGTATGATCTTCCTATGTGTTATAAATCCTGCCTCTATGATGTTAATGAGGGAGGATGGGCGACAGTTGTGTTAGTGAGGCAGGACTCAATCTATAAGACTGGATTGTGTCTTGAGGCAATCTCTTGAGATATAAAAGAGAGAAGCAAGCAGAGAGACAGGGAAACCTCATACTACCAAGAAAGCAGCACCAGGAGCATAGCACGTCCTTTGGGCCCGGGGTCCCTGCGCCTGAGAAGCTCCTCGAACAGGGGAGGATTGAGGACAAAGACCTTTCCCCAGAGCCAGTAAGAGAGGAAGCCTCCCCCTGGAGCTGACACCCTGGATTTGGACTTTTAGCCTACTTTACTGTGAGGAAATAAATTTCTGTTTGTTAAAGCCACCCACTTGTGGTATTCCTGTTATAGCAGCACTAGATAACTAAGACACATAGTGACCCTATAGGACAAAGTAGAAGTACCCCATAGGGTTTCTTAGGTTGTAATCTTTATGGGAGCAGATCACCAAGTTTTCTCTCCTGTGGAGCAGCTGGTGGATTCAAAGCCCCGACCACTCAGTTAGCAGCTGAGCACTTAACCATTGCACCACCAGAGGTCCTAAATGCAAATTAAAACCAGAATATCTCAAAAAAAAAAAAAAAAGACTGACAATAGCAAGTGTTGAGGAGGATGTAGAGCAATCAAAAATTTTATGTATTATTACTGGAAACACAAAATGGTACAGCCACATCAGAAAACAGAGTCATTTTCTTATAAAGCTAAACATACATTTACCAGATGACCTGGCCACGCCACTCTGAGCCATTTAACCAAGAGAAATGAAAACATATGTCCGTACACATACACACACACAAAAATTTATACACGAATGTTTGTAGTAACATTATTCATAATCTCCCAAAGCTGGAAACAACCCAAATAGCTACCAACTGGTGAATACATAAGCAGTTTTATGGCAGGAATACTACTCCATAATAAAGGAAATGAACTACTGATACATGCGCCAACATAAGTAAATTTCATATGTGTTCTGCTAAGTGAAAGAAACCAGACTCAAAAGGCTACAGGTTGTATGATTCCATTTACGTGACATTGCGAAAAAAAGCAAAACTTTAGGGACAGAAAACAGATCAGTGGCCAGAGGCTGTGGATGGTGAAAGGTTTGCCAAAAAGGAGTTTGAAGGAACTTTTGGGGATGATGACATTGTTCTATAGTTTAATTATGGTGGGGGTTACATGACAGTGTTCATCTGTTAAAATTCATAACTTGTGTTATGGGGTTGAGTTGTGTCCCACCAAAAAAATAAATGTTGAAGTCCCAATTCCTAGAACCTCAGAATGTGACCTTATTTGGAAATAGGGTTATTGCAAATATAATCAGTTAACATGAGGTCATACTGGAGCAGGGTTTGCCCTAATCTCTTTATGACTGGTGTCCTTCTAAGAAGAGAAAGAAGAGACTCAGACACAGTGGCACACAGAAAGAACTCTGTGCGAAGACAGAGGCAGATATTGGGGTGATACCTCTACAAGTCAGATAACACCACAAATTGCCAGCCATCAGAAGAAGCTAGGAAAGAGACATGGAACAGATTCTCCCTCAGAGCCCTCAGAAAGAATCTACACTGCGGACACTCTGATTTCAGACTTCTAGCCGCCAGAACTTGAGAGAATAAAGAAATTTCTGTTGTTTTTAACCAGTTGGTGGTACTTTGTTACCATAGCTCTAGGAAACGAAGACAAATTATGTACCTTAAAAGGATGAATTTTGCTATATGTAAATTATACCTCAATAAACCTGACTTTTAAAAAATCATAATGAATTGAAGGGAAACACAGTCAGTTTTGTTTTGAAAAGGTCACTCTAGCTGTTACGTGGTAAAAGGACTGGAGCAAGCAGGAGCAAAGACCAGTTCGCAGCTATTCCAGTAGTCCAGGTGAGATCTCTCAGCTGAGAGCTTGGACTAGCGTGGTGGTGGACTAGAAGATGGAGAGAAGCAGGCCCACTAGAGGCATGTTTTGGAGTGAGAATTAGGAGGATTTGCTAATAGACTGGATATGGGTCAAGAGAGAAGTAGAGATGTCCAAGGTGATTCCAAGGAGTTTCATTTCCCTGTCATTTGAAACAGGTGTAGAACAAAGAGCATCAGAGTTCTATTCCTAATTCCATTACAAAATTATCTGCAGTGCTTCCAGCAGGGTCTCCAAATGTAAGCTAAGGACTAGGAAAAAACCAAAAAAACAGTTGCTTTCGAATCGACTCTGACTGATGGTGACCCCATGTGTGTCAGAGTAGAACTGTGCTTTGTACGGTTTTCAGAGGCAGCAGTGCAGTGAATTACTTAGTATGGCCCTTCTAGCCATGGTCTTTGTGACTCTGGCACAAAGATTGGATGGGACAATGCGAATAAGGTGCTTGTGGCTCACCAAGGGGATTGGACAGCTTGCAGCTGATGCAAATTAGGTATATGGAGCCTGTGATGGTTAAGGTTATGTGTTAACTTGTCTGGGCCATGATTTGCAGTGGTTTGGCAGTTAAGTAATGATGTAGTCACTCTCCATTATGTGGTTTGATGTAATTGTCCTTCATTTTCTGATCTGATGTAATTATTCTCCATTTTGCAAAGTGTTGTAAATCCTAGCTTCTATGCCTGTGTTTATGATCCCATTAGAGAGTGACTTGTTTATTACGTTAATGAGGCAGGATTAGGGTGTAATGTATCTTGAGTCACTGCCTTACTAGAGGGTATGACTCAAGTCACCACCTCTGCCCCAGTCACCACCCTTACCACTCTTATTCAAGTCACACCATTGCACTGCCTTGCTCAAGTAAGGAGGGTTTTCTTGAGGGTATGGTCTGCATCCAATACGTATATGAATGCTCTGGCAAAGCTTTCTCTCTTGCTCTGGATCCTGCATCCTGCTCATCATCATCTGACCTCCAGTTCTTGGAACTTGAACCAGCAGGCTGTCATTTGACCTGCTGATTTGGGTTCATCAGCACCTAACTGTTCCATGTCTCTTTCCTAGCTTCTGCCGATGGCTGGCAATCTGTGGTGTTATCTGACTTGTAGAGGTATCATCCCAGTGTTTGCCTCTGTCTTCACACAGAGTTCTTCCTGTGTGCCGCTGTGTCTGAGTCTCTTCTTTCTCCTCTTAGAAGGACACCAGTCATAAAGAGATTAGGGCAAACCCTGCTCCAGTATGACCTCATGTTAACTGATTATGTTTGCAATAACCCTATTTCCAAATAAGGTCATAATTTGAGGTTCTAGGAGAAGCCTTCAGCCTGATGTCTTACCCATGGGTTTGGGATTTGCCAGCCTCAACAACCACATGAGCGATTTCCTTGCTAGTTTGTGAGTTCTGTAAGACATTGCAGTGAATTATGGAACCCAAAGATAAGAGGGAGAATACTGAGAGGAGGAGGAATAGTTGATGTTAGAGATGAAGGAGTGGTACAGCAGTTTGGAAAAGTGGGACATCATTAATTTCTGCCTCATAGGAAGCAGATTTGTGCTGATCCTTCTAAAAGAAATTACTAATTCAGTGGCTGATTTTATGGAAGTGGATCAACAGGTGTTTTCTTCTAAGGTGCCTCTGCGTATACTTGAACCTCCAACCTTTCAGTTAGCAGCCAAGTGTATTAGCCATTGGCACCACCAAAAACTAGGATGGTAACCTAAAAACTGAAGAACATGAGACCATGTTGTTGTTTATCCTAGAGCCTCTAGGGCAGAGAAGTAATTCAGTCAAGTCCTCTCAGGTAAGAAGGACTCCTCTGAAAGACGGTTTCCCCACCAGAAGGGCAACAGCAAAAAGCTGAAACTCTGTGCTTTCTGATCAACATAAAATGGCCTGACAAGGAAAAAGGAGAAAATAGTTTGGCTGAAACTTATCCCATTTATTAATAATAAATTATTATTAATTTATTTGTCTTTTCTTTTATCTGTAAACTTTCTTATGTTGGCACATGCTTTTACCGTAGTTGGTTGTGGACTGACAGGTGATTTCTTATTAAGCCAAGCTAGGACATTTCTGGCCTTGCCATTAACACACTGCTCCCAGCTTTTTTTTACCCAGCCTGGCTCTAGCAGTCCAAGGCTGGTTGCCTTGGGTCACCTCAGTTCAGGGTCATTAGGTCGAAGTGGTTAAGCCAAACCATGGAATGTCCTGTGAAGTCCAACAGGAAATCCTTTCAGGTTTATGCTTGTGAAACTCCCTTGTGATGCAGGTGAAAACCATAAAATAAAATGAAAAAAACTGCGATAACAATGCCCAAACCTACCACTATGTACAATTCCTGTTTTTTTTTTTTTTTTAATAAATAAATATACATATACAATACCTATACACAATATATTCTGGTTATAAAAATAACATACACAGGCTGTAAAAGGTTTTTTAAAAACTTCCCTAGTTCCACCTCCCAGATATCCACTGATAGCTTTTTGTTATAAATTCCTCCAGATTGTTTTCTAAGCAACTACATGTTTATTTTAAGAGTGTTGTTTATACAAAGATAATTTAAAGAAATTCAAACCAGGATAGAGACACTGGATATTAATATTTTTACCCCTGATTAGGAGGGAGGAAATTACATGAGAGGCAATGTCTAAATATCTCTAAAGGATATAGCTAAATAATTCATTATCTTTTAAAGTATTAATCTAGGGTTGTTTCCTTTGATGATTATTAAAAGAATGTGATAGAAAATTTATGTAAAAGAGTACAATAAAATATAGAACTATTTGATTCTGTATAAAGATTCTTAGTGACAGTATTTTTAACAGAATTAATAGATTATGGTAGAAAATCTTGTACTTTGATAGAAATGCTTTCTAAATAGTATAAATTATATGCCCTAATGTACTTTAGCCATGTATATGATTTAAGACTTGAATTAAGGCAAAATCATTATTAATAACTAGTATGTAATTAATGTCAAATATCTTGTTTGTCTAGACTCAAACTTATTCTAGAAAATTTAAGAAAACCTTTACTTTGGATGTGTTTTACATTGCCTTATGCAATATTTTGTCTGTAAAAATATTTTGAGCAGTAAAAACATACCCAGACATGGTTTGAAATGTCAGCTTATACTATAAAGTGTATAATAACAAACAAATAGCAACTACAAAACCCAGCAGTACTCGGCCCCAGAATTAGGCTCCCCAGAGGCGAGGCCAACTTCTAACCTGGTTAGCTGTTTCTCCTCTTACATATGATTCTTTATTTTCAAACTTAATTTAATCTAACTCTTTAATTTTAATTTAAAATTGTTTAATCAATAAACACTGCTGTTTATTGATTAAACAATTTTAGACATAATTCCTACTAGAGAAGATAAATATTTAGTACACTTATATCATCCCCCACCCCACGCTTACACACACACCCACACACACACTTCTCTTCCTCTGTGTTTTATCATAATTTGTATTAAATTAATATTCAGTTTTTACAATATAATGATGATGCAAACATCGTTCACAAGTAAGCAGTGTATCTTGTTTACATTTCCCTTTTCCTTCCTTCCTTCCTCCCTCCCTCCCTCTCTCCCTCTCTGTCCTTCTCTCTCTCTCTTTTTCTTTCTTTCCGTTGTTGTTGTTGCTTACTTTTCTAAGCATCTTTTCTTATGCTTTCCCAGTTCTCTTCCCAGAAGCATGGTCAAGCATCTCAAGTATTCTAGCAGCTCCAGTCTTTTTCTGAAATATCTCTCTGTATCCCTCCATTCTCCTGTTTCTGTCTAGATTGGCTGATCTCCAAAATGGCTATGTTTTGTCACTTTAGGACTTTTCTGTTTCCTCACTCAGATCCTCCTCTTTCTTGGTTTATTCCCTCCTTTTGGTGGCACACATACTCCAGAAGCTTCCTGAAAACACATTCGAGGGAAGCAAATTTTTGGAAATTTTGCTTGTCTGCAAACATCTTTTTTTGCTCTCTTCATATTTGATGGCTAGTCTGGCTGAGCTGAGAATCAGGTTGAAAAGATTTTCTCTCACAATTTTGAAGGTATTACTCCATGTCTTTTAGCTACTGGCATTGTTGTTGAGGGTTCAAGGCCATTCTATTTCCTCATGACTTCTCTTTTTCTCTCTGGAAGCTTTTAGAATACTTTTTATCCCTAAAGGGAATTTTACAGTGATGTGCCTTGGTATGGGTCATTTTTCTTTGTCTTTAATGTGGCTCTTCACAGGTGAGTCACATCCTTCATTCTGGGATATGTTCCTGTATTATAAAAAAAAAAAAAATAATACAGAGCTTTCACAATTTCTCCCCTTCTGTTGAAATCCCTGTTAATCAGATAAACCCCTTGAACTGCCCTATTTTTTTTTTCTTCTTTTCTCTCTCCTTTTCTAGCTCTTTTGTTCTACTTTTTAAGGGATTTCCTCAACTTTTATCTTTCAATCCTTCAATTTTTTACTAAAATAATCGTATTTTAATTTCTAAGAGCTCTTTCTTGTTCTTTGGTTTTTTCTTTGCGTTAGCATCCTGGTCTTATTTTATGGATGAGATATCATCACTTATCTTCCTGAGGATATTAATAGTTTGTTGGAAGTTTTCCTCTGCCCGTTGTACTGTCTTAGATCTTTTTGAATTCCTTTTTTTCTGTCTGTTTTGTTCCTATATTTTCATGTTGGAAGATTTCCTCACAAGTTTGTCAGTTTATATTTAAAAGTGAGGCACTAAAAATAGCTGGTTGGATATACACCATTCCCTGTTCCCTTTCGATGAGATTACACATACACAAATAATTTGATTCTATTTTTTGTTTGTTCTGTGTCTGGGTTTTGTCACTTAACAAAATGTCTTAAAGTTATTCCCTTATTAGCACATATATACCTATCTCACTCTTTTTAATGACTGTATAATATTCAATAGTATGAATTTATCATGATTTATGTAACCACGCTCTTTTAAAAATTATATATATATATATTTCCTTAGAAGGTCAGTAAATTAATGACTAAAAAAATAACCAAACCTGTTGCCATTGAGTCAACTCCAACTCATTGTAACTCTATATAGGACAGAGTAGAACTGACCCTTAGGGTTGCCAAGGAACGACTGGTGAATTAGAACTGCCAACCTTTTGGTTAGCAGCCGTAGCTCATTATACCTCTTAACCGCTTCACTACTAAGGCTCCAAATTAAGTGACTAGAAATTTACAAATATCGGATAATTGAGAGCAAAAGAAGGACAATGTTTTATGCATCAAAATCTTTGTGATTTTTAAGTGAATAAGTAGAACCATCTCCTCCAAAATCAGAGATACTTAAGATTCACCACCTCCAGTTGATGACGCACCATAAATTAAAAAGCATCCTTGGCTTTTAATGCAAGTCAATATCTCTATGGTTCAATTTATAAAACAGGTGATTTTTATTTTAATTTTATATTTTTACAAAACATGTGATTTGCACTCCACCAGTCAGAACCCTTCTATGTCAATCACAGTCCTGACAGAGAACACATGGCATTTCCAATGAGCACTGTGGAGGGTTTAATGAAGGCAGGGCGGACAGAGAGAAGGGAAACAGAATGGGACAGTGAAACCCTCTGGGGCTAGTATCAGGCTAGTAACAGGCACAGCTGTTAGCACCCCTAGGCCCTAGGGTCAAGAGAAGAGAGCAATTAGTGGGCCCAGAGGGAGTAACTCTAGCTGGAAGAGAGGCTCCCTGCTGGAGCTGTAGACTTTGTAGAGGAACCAACCAACCTTGAGCAACCAGTAAGGGAGGGAACTGAGACAAAATACCTGACTTCACTCTTCTTCCTTTTTTTTAGCCTCCTGCTGGTGTATTCCATTGGCAGCCTCCTATGGCCCAGAGCAGAGTGGAGACAGAATTGCGGAATAAAATATAAGACACCCAGTTAAATTTGAATTTCAGATAAACAATTTTTTTAATGTAAACATATTCCATACAATATTTAGCATCTTGCATTTTTATTTGCTAAACCTGGCAACTCTTGGTGGAGAAGGGTAGAGACTCAATCGGAAGGGACAAATAGAGAACATTCCTCTTACATGAAGGAGATGCCTCAGTGTCCTTTGCCCGTTAACAACCATGTGTGAATCCCAGTGCAAAGCCACTCACTGAGAACCACAGACAATACATTCATGGTAATGAGTCAATTAGTAAGTCTGCTCTGAAAATTTTCCAGACCTTGGTTTACAATTCTAATTATATAGAAAAAAGAATGCAAATAAGATACACCAACAGAGCTGAATGGAATGTCTCTGTCCAGGCCTTAGAAAAATTTCAACACGACTAGAAGCTAATTTTTAGAAGCTAAGCCGTCAAGAGAATGCAAGAAGGATGACTTGAGCAAAGGCTGGGAACCATCCTCAAGTTTATAATTAATATTAACCTAAGACAGAAGCAGCGTACAAAGAGGAATATGGATGGGCTAGATAAGAAGGCAGGGTCATCCACAAATCAATATGGTTAAACAATATTCTGGTCAACGCAAAACAGCATTCTGCTTTAAGAATAAAGTTTATTTTAAAATATAAGCAAAGAGACAGAAATTGGAGACAAAATGTCTGGCTAGTCTTACCTTAAAATAATAAATCTGATTTGTTGAGAAAAAAGCCTAGGGGAAGACCTAATATTTTGTATGTTTGGAAAGTATTTTTCCCCTAAATTTTTTTACATAAAAATGTATTTGATTTATCCCGTTTCCACAGCTCATCTATGTGCTTTTGCTTATTGGTCCAGGTGTGAGGATTTTTGTTTTCTTTATGTTCAGGTGTAATCCATACTGAAGGCTGTAGTCTTTGATCTTCATCGATAAGTGCTTAAGTCCTCTTCACTTTCAGCAAGGTAGGTTGTGTCATCTGCATATTACAGGTTGTTAATCAGCCTTCCTCCAATCCTGATGCTGCATTCTTCTTCATATAGTCCAGCTTCTCGGATTATTTTTTCAACATACTAAGTGGATAAGTATGGTGAAAGAATACAACCCTGCCTCACACCTTTCCTGATTTTAAACCACACTGTATCCCCTTGTTCTGTTTCTAATAACTGCTTCTTGGTCTATGTATGGAAACCCTGGTGGAGTAGTGGTTAAGAGCTACAGCTGCTAACCAAAAGGTCGGCAGTTTGAATCCACCAGGCACTCCTTGGAAACTGTATGTGGCAATTCTACTCTGTCCATACGGTCACTATGAGTCGGAATCGACTCAATGGCAGGGAGTTTGGTTTTTGTGTTTTGGTTGGTCTATGTACAGGTTGCACATGAACACAAATAAGTGTTCTGGAATCCCCATTCTTCACAATGTCATCTATAATTTGTTATGATCTACACAGTTAAGTGCCTTTGCATAGTCAATACAACACAGGTAAACATCTTTCTGGTGTTCTCTGCTGTCAGCCAAGATCCATCTGACATCAGCAATGATATCCCTCGTTCTATGTCCTCTTCTAAATCCAGCTTGAAATTCTGGCATTTTCTTTTTGATGTATCCTGCAACCATTTTCAACCAATAAGCAACTTCATAAAAAAACAGAGAAAATGTTGAAGTTGTCAAGGATTTCATTTTATTTGAATCCACAATCATGTCCATGGAAGCAGCAGTCAAGAAATCAAAGGACATATAGTATTGAGCAAATCTGCTGTGAAAGACCCCTTTAAAGTATTAAAAAGCAAAGACGTCACACTGAGGAGTAAGGTGCACCTGACCCAAGCCATGATATTTTCAATCATCTCATATGCATGTGAAAGTTGAACAATGAATAAGGAAGACTGCAGAAGAATTGCTGCATTTGAAGTATGGTATTGATAAAGAATATTGAACATACCATGGACTGCCAAGAGAACGAACAAATCTGTCTTGGAGAAGTACAGCCAGAATGCTCCTTGGAAGGGAAGACAGTGAGACTTAGCCTCACATTCTTTGGACATGTTATCAGGAGGGACCATTCCCTGGAAACGGACATCATGCTTGTTAAAGTAGAAGGTCAATGAAAAAAGAGGAAGATCCTCAGAGAGATGGATTGACACAGTAGTTACAACAATGGGCTCAAACATAGCAATGATTGTGAGGATGGTGCAGGATTGGGCAGTGTTTTGTTCTGTTGTACACAGGGTCACTATGAGTCAGAACCAACTCAACAGCACCTAACAACAACAATAGCAACAACATCAATTTACTACCAAAACATGGCATTTTTAGAGGTCAAATATGATATACTTTTTATTATGAAATTTGTTTTTTAAAAAGTACTGAAGATGAAAATGTTTAAAATTCTGTCGTGTGGTTTGGGCTCAACGTCTGGAAGAGAGTTTGAATGCATTTTAAGTGATTGGCTACTGTTCACACGTATATGCCTGAAGAAGATCAAGCGTCCAGTTTTCAATAGTGACTACATAGCACATCTGACGCCTTAGTAGATCATTTTTTAACATATCCCTCTCTATATGACAAAATTATTTTTAGTAATAATCATGAAATGAAGAATAATAATGGTCAAAAAAAAAAAAAAAAACACTGAAAATTTTCCCTAAGTGTTATTATTTGTTACATCATTGTGGGTGGAGGGTGACATATCCTGACTCTACCGGGAGAACAGCTCACTCTACACCCCTCTTGTTTTGACTGATTCTCACTAGTATCCTTTTTTGCTACGATAAAACTGTAATAAGTACAGTAATTTCCTGAGGTCTATGAGTTGTTCTAGTGAATTACTGAACCTGAAGGGCTAGTGGAAACCCCAAATTTATAACCAGTTGGCCAGAAGTGTGGGTGTCCTGGAAACCCCTGAGCTTGTGACTAGTGTCTGAAGTCAGAGCAGTCTTGTGTTGGACTGTGCTCTTAGCCTGTGAAGTTTGGCCTAACTTTTTTTTTCTGGGCTATTAGGGTTGGAAGAACTGGTTTTGCCAGTATGCAAAGGTCTTAGTACACATTGCCTAGCACTGAGAAATCACTCAATGAAGAGTAGGTCTTATTTTTATTTATTTTTTATTTAGGGAAATTACTTTGTAAGCAAATTTGGTATAAGCAAAAAAGACTACCAGATATCTCCAGTGGAAAACTACGCATTTTCCAGAGATCGTCCTTTGCTTTCTCCGAGTCTAGCCTTTCATTGACTCTGAGATATTTCACAGCTCGATAAATTGTACATGAGTGATTTAGCCCAGTGCAGGGTAATGCTATTCAGCTATATGCATCCCTTCTCTAATGGAATCAGCTTTGCTCTTCCCAGAAGCACGCTGGGGATGAATTCGGGATGGACGCGG
The DNA here is from genome assembly GCF_030014295.1 of Loxodonta africana. NCBI lineage: Eukaryota > Metazoa > Chordata > Mammalia > Proboscidea > Elephantidae > Loxodonta > Loxodonta africana. Next base: position 88,582,822 of record NC_087347.1, on the reverse strand, counting down.
GCTAAGGTACAAGGCTGGGAGTGGCATGACTGGGCCAGCAGCCAAGGCTGAGGAATGCCTTAGCAACAAGAAGGAAAACATCTGGGCCTGGATGTGAAGTCCCTAGGAACACTGACTACCCAAGGACGTGGGAGAAAAACAATAAGCCTTGGTTCCAACTGGAATGGTATATAAGCTTAGGTCCCTTGATAGGTGGTTGCAGAAAATACTACAGCCAGCCACCAATGGAGAGCAGCTGCTTTCCCATGTCAGTAAGTTTCCCTGAATAAACTCATGAATTTGGAAAGGGCTACGTGTCAGTTCTTCAGATTATCTGGCAGGACGCACAGTGAGGGTCTTTCCTTGTTTGGGCTGTCCCCCAACATCCCACTCATTGCCATTGAGTCGATTCCAACTCATAGTGACCCTATAGGACAGAGTAGAACTGTTCCATAGGGTTTCCAAGGAGTGGCTGGTAGATTCAAACTGCTAACCTTTTGGTTAACAGCCAAGTTCTTAACCACTGAGTCACCAGGGCTCCAGAGACATAAGTGATAGTAATGCAAAATAATTCTTATCTCTAGTCATGCAAACAATTCTGTGGTAGAGTTTCCAGTGACCTCCCCCCCAGCCCTGTGTCCCAACCTCCTCACCTCAATGGAAAAACCCAGTTTTGTGTCCATTTATAAATTCATTTCAACATTCCTATACTCCATATAGGAGCCCCTGAATGGTTAAAGTGCTTGGCTGCTAACCAAAATGTTGGAGATTCGAGTCCAACCAGAGGTGCCTCAGAAGAACGGCTGGGTAATCTACTTCTGAAAAATCAGTCATTGAAAATTCTCTGGAGCATAGTTCTATCCTGACACACACGGGGTCACCATGGTTGGAATTGACTCGATGGCAACTGGTCTATACTCCATATAAAGGTATGGTTCTTTGGCTTTCTCTTTTGAACCAATGATAACATATATCCAGTTTCTTCATTAAAAAATGAATTAGGTAAGATCTTTGACATTTGTTCATTTTATATCTGCACTAGAGTCATAATTTTACATTTTTTGAAAATTATCTTTTAACACTATTATAACTGGAAAATGTGCAGAAGCAATATAAAATTGTTACAAAAGCATTTTCCACAGCATTTTAGATATTTAGTCATGTTGGATGTCTTGAATTATCTGGAATTTTAGGGTCTTTTATTCCTAATAATCAAATAAGCTTTTGTTATCCTTATTATAATGTTTTACACACAGTAGGTCCTCAATAAATACTTGCTAAATGAACAAACCGAAATGATACTTCATCTGAGATTGCTCAATCAGATGAAAAGATAGGTTTTAACTTTTGTTCTCATTGGCTGAGGCAGAGTAAAAGCCACAATGCTTCTCATTACTTATTTACCATTGTTTCCAATTTTTTCAGTCAGGATGGGCTAAATGACAGCTCCCAAACCTCAGTAGAATAATGTGACAAGGAATTTCATTTCTCCTTATGTCGTCCGTTGCAGAGTGGAAGGGAGCATTTCTCATCTTTGTCACTCAAGGACCCAGACTGTAGGGACTCCATCTCAGTACCTATTGTACAGCCAATGCAGCTGTGGAAAGAAGACCTAAGGAATCAGACACTGCTCTTAAAGTTTTCCCTTAGAAATGATACGTGTCACTCCCCCTTAGATGTCATTGACCAAAGCAAATCATATGACCTCACCTTACTTCCAGAGAGGCAGGGAAATACAGCCAGAAAAGAGCCCTGGTGGCACAATGGTTGAGTAGGTCTGTTGGGGGAGAAAAGACCTGGAGATCTGCTCCCACAAACATTACAGCCTAGGAAATCTACGGAGCGGTTTTATTCTGTCCTATAACGTTGCTATGAGTCAGAATTGACTCGAAGGCACACAACAGCAACAAGGTACAAGAAGGAAAGACAAAAACAGCATTAATGATTTTCACATCAATATAAAAAAAAAAAAAAAACAGACCCAATAAACTCAGTGAAAAAATAAACACAGGATGAAATGTCCAGAAAGGGCTTCTAATTAAATTGTTAATTTAAATTGCAGAGCTGTTACAAATATACTGTATACATTTTCACCCCACAACTCCCACTCACCAAAAAAAAAAAAAAAAACAGTTGCCGTGGAGTTCATTCTGACTGATAGTGACCTCCATGTGTGTCAGAGTAGAACTGTGCTCCATAGTTTTCAATAGCTGATTTTTCAGAAGTAGATTGCCACACCTTTCTTCCCAGGTACCTCTGGGTGGATTCAAACTGACAACTTTCCAGTTAGCAGCTGAGGGGTTTAACATTTGCCCACCCAGGAACTCCCCTGCCATCACCAACGCTGAACAAAAACAAACCATTGTTTGCCCTTTTTTTTCTTTTTAGTTAGAGTTTACACAGAAAGAGAAGAAAATTTTTTCCTTGTTATTATTATTACAACCAGAAAATCACTGAGGCACTCTAGGAGAACCAAAACTCATTGCTGTCGAGTCTATTTCAACTCATAGCAACTTATAGGACAGAGTAGAACTGCCCCACAGGGTTTCCAAGGCTGTAATCTTTACGGAGGCAGACTGCCACATTTTTCTCCTTTGGAGAAGCTAGTGAGTTCAAACTGCTGGCCTTTCAGTTAGTAGCTGAGTGCTTAGCCACTGCGCCACCAGGGCTCCTTTAGGAGAGATGAGGAGAATCTATGGGCACTAATCTAAAAAAAGAGATAATCTAAATGTCTAAGGGAAAACTTAGGAAGAATCCAAATAAACCTCCAGTCAGGAAATAAAGAGTTTTTTAAAAATTGCTCTAATTGAGTAAAGTTAAGAGATTCCTCCAAAACCAGATCTATGGGTTTAATGCAGTATCTACCTGATAATCACCATGAGGGTGGCCACATAGTTCCGGTTGATTTTTGGGTACTCCTTTGTGAAGACAGAATGATTATACCCCCGCACAGTCTGAAACAGAATGAGGGTTTTAAATCACTGTTTAATTGAAGGAAAACCATAGTCTGCACTGGAGGACTCAACAACCCAGTAAGTGAAGTGTAGCCAACTGCTGCCTGGAGGCGTAGGGGATGGGGGTTGGTCTGTACCTGGATCCAGACCAAGTCTGTTTCAAGTTTATTTGATTGAGAATTTCACTTTGAAAAGAGTACTTCATGGGACCCTTGGGAGCTGTCAAACTCTGCCCCGGGGCAGAAGATTAACTGCTCTGTGGACCAGCGGGGAGAAGCTTAGTAAATCAGAGGCCCCTTGTTTGTGGCTCTGTGGGCTTACAGGTGGCAATGTAACAGGCAGTGCCTCTCTGCAGGCGCCTCAGGGACTTCACAGTTTATGGGACAGAACTAACCATGTGGATAGAAAGGAGCAACGGAATCCAGTCTCCAAACTACAGATTGAAAAACGAGCTGGAATGAGCCTAGAAAAGAGAAGTTTTCTTGATTTATGTATCTTCTGGGAGAATCCCCAGGAAGCTGGTAATAGTGGTGGCTTCTGAGGAGGGGACCAGCTCTTTTGTGTCTTATTGAGGGAGGCAGTCAAGTGTAGTCATTAAGGGCTGGACTCTGGAAGCCTAGCTCTGCCTTGCCTTGGTTATGGGAGCTTGCAGCCTCATATTGTCTCAGCTGTAAAACGGGGATTTTAATAGAACCCAGCTCATGCAGTTATTTTAAGGATTAAATGAGCTAATTATACCTAAAGCAGAACAATGAACACAGTAAGCAGTAGACAAGCTATTACATATATTTGCATGTATTAAACCTGTTGCCGTTGAGTCGATCCTGACTCACGGCAGCCTTATAGGACAGAGTAGAAGTGCCCCACAGGGTTTCCAAGGCTGTAATCTTTATGGAAGCAGATTGCCATATCTTCTGTGGAGCAGCTGGTGGGTTCGAACCACCGGCCTTTCAGTTAGCAGCCAAGTCCTTAACTACTGAGTCACCGGGGCTCCTTTTGGATGAATTACCTATTGAAAAAAATTTTTAAATTTTTGTAAGGTTCTGGAAATGTTTTTTATAGTGCAAATAATCATCTCATAATCTATGTCTTCTGGGCTTTATTTATTTATTTATTTTGATGATAATATACACAGCAAAAGATACACGATTTCAACAATTTCTACATGTCCACCAGGGTTCCATGGACTACAATTTAGTGACATTAATTATATTCTTCAAGCTCTGCAACCACCCTCACTGTCTTTTCCAAATTATTTCACCATTATTAACTGGGATTTTATTTTCAAAAATTAAGTTTTCTTAAAATTAGACACAACTATAATGTTCTCTTCTTCTCTCCATCTCTCTTCTTTGCATTTCTTGTTGATGATCCTGTCCTTCCTGGTACAGAGCTCCCTTTAGCTACAAGGATGAAGGAGGGTTTTCATCAACGGCCCTCCCACCCTACTTCTGCAGTTATGGCCTAACCACTCCCCAGAGAGCTCATCAATAACAGTAGAAATGAAACACTATCTACTACAACTCAAGCTGTTCCCTGTATTGTAGACACCCCAGCAAGAGAGGAGGGCGCTCTCTTCTTCCATTTTAATTAGCAGTTACTTAAGGCAAGGAATGCCTTCTATATAAGCATACCTTATGCTTCTGGGTATGGCTGATGTTAAACTAGATACATCAACTTCATTTTTTTATTTAAAATTTTTTTCCAAATATTCAAAGAAATAGGAGATACAATGAATTTCCATACATCCAGCACCTAGGTTTAACATTTAAGTTTGCCATATGTGCTTCCTTTTTTTTTTTTGCTTAATTATTTTAAACAAAATTACAGACAGTATGATTGTTGTCCTTTCTTTCTCTCCTTTAAAACGGCTTTATTGATATGTTTCAGTAGGTTCAACAGGGTGGAAGGTAGGGCATAGGCCCCTTTCTCAGGAACACATATCAGTGTTGCAGTTGCTTCCTTTCCCTCAACTCTCCTCTCTCCTCCAGGGTTGACCATATTCCAGGAGTTGGTAATCCGGCTTTTCAGACAGTCTTCCTAATCTGTTTATACCCCACCTGAGCTTTTGAAAGTTAAAAGCCAAAAATTTGACTGGTTCTACTTTTTTATTCCTATCATGAGCAGGCTATGCATCCAACACCTTAGCTACTGCCAAGAATGGGGGAGATATTATAGAGAAGCAGGAAATATTGGGAATGAAAATTACATCAGTTACTATGTCAAAACATTACCATTACTCATCATTCCATTAACATGTTTTGTGCAACGACTCTCAAGTGCTATGCTAGGAGCTGGAAGCATGAAAATGAGACTCAGTTCCTGCCTTCAAAGAGTTCTGGCCTCATGGATAATTCAAGCATGTAAACACATACCTGCAATAAAATGTTAGAGGTGCTACAGCTGAAATCCATTTGGGGCATAGCAGGACACAAGAAAAGGTCTAAACTGTCCAAATATGCCAGTGGGTGGGGGGGCGGGGTTGGCAACCAGGAAATGCAAGCTGAAGTGCTGTGGAAACTGCAAAGTGTTATGGCAGCCAAACATATTATTATGGCCTGTTTTAGTTCCTCAGGAGAGTTGCTTAACCTTTCTGAGCCTTGATTTCCTCAACTGAGGAGGATAATGTGGATAGTTTGATCTGTTCTCTCTACCTCACAGCATTGTTGTGAAGGTGAAATGCTCATTCAACAAATGTACCAAGCTGCTAGTAAGGTTTGGCTTTAGGTGGTGGGATTATGGGTGACTATTATTTTGTTCTTGGAAACCCTATGGGCCAGTTCTACACTGTTCTATAAAAATAAAATAAAATAAACCCAACCCCGTTGTCATCAAGTTGATTCCAACTCATAGAGACCATAGGGTCGCTATGAGTCAGGATTGACTTGATGACAACAGGTTTGGTTTTTTGGTTCATTATTTTGTTCTTAATATTCAGTATTGCCCAGTTTTTATATAATGAACAAGTATTACTTTTATAATCAGCAAAGAAAAAAAGAACAATTTTATTTTAAAGTTTGCCTTTGCTGCCAAAGTCCTTGACTGGTGTTCTATAGTGGCTCCCTCAACTTCCTCCCCATGCACTGAATTCAGCCATTGTAATCTGGCTTCCACCCCCTCATGCAAAGGTCTTCAATGGCCTCTCATTTCCCAAGGCCAATGACCTCTTTTCAGTCTTCCTTCAACTTGACTTCTTTACAGCATTAACACAGCTTTTTAAAAAATTTGAAAATCATTGTTGACATTACAGGAGTAATGTACCTACACTACAAACAAAACAAAACAGAAAATTCCTACATCATCCACAATATCACCACCATCAAGGATATTTTGGTATATTTCTTGCTAATTTTTTTACTTAAGCATATTTGACATTCATGATGGCGTGAACGTACATCCAATTTTGAATTCACGACCTCTTCCTTGGAAGTCTCCTTTTTTTCCACAAAACAATTCTCCCCTGGTTTCCCACAATTTGCCCATGTTGTGATTTATGTTCACGATAAAGGACCCTGAATCCAGCTGATTAAATCAGGTCCAGAGAGGGTGACAATTACACCAGTGTGAAGAAAAACTTCCTATGGTGTTTGTCAAAAAGCAGATGCCTGGACCTTTCTCCACCCTCTTCCAAAGCCCGTTTCATTGGGCTTAGTTTGGGGCCCAAGAGCCTGCACTTCTGATACATGTGGTCTAGAGACCCTACTGAGAAATGCTGCTGCAGACACACTGTTCCGCAGCAACTAACTAACCAACCAATCAAAAATAAAAAAGGGACCCAAACCAGTGTTTTCTAATTATCATATTCTCAACGGGTGGAATCTGAGTATCTATATAGTTTTTGAGCCACCCAGATGATTCTAATAAACCCTTGCCTTAACTACAGCCACACTTACTCTATTTGCATTTCCCCTAAGACATGGCTCCATTTCAAGCTTCAGACCCTTTGTGCTGTCCCCTTTGCCTAGACTGCCATTCCTCATTGTGTCCATCCTTAAAGTCCAGCTCAAAGTTGCCCTCCTCTATAAAACTTTCACCAAGGATTCTCTTCTGTCCTCTCACTCTGCCTACCCAACTCACACATTAGTTACGTAAATGTCTAAATGTTCAGGCTGAGTAATGAGCTACTTGACAGCAGGTATAGTGGATGTATTATCTATTGATAAGTAAGAGGTTATCCCAAAACTTATTAACTTAAACCAACAATAAACGTTTATTGTCTCATGGCTTCTGTGATTCAGGAATCCAGAAGCAGCTTAGGTGGGTGGTTCTGGTTCAGGGTTTCTCATGAAGTTACAGTCAAGATGTAGCCCAGGGCTGCAGTCTTCTGAAGACTTTTCTGGGGCTGGAAGATCACTTGCAAGATGGTTCACTCAAAAGGCTAGTAGGTGGGTACAAGCTGTTGGCAGAAGACCTCAGTTCCTTTTCACGTGGATCTCTTCAGAGGGCTGCTTGAGTGTCCTCACAACATGGCTACTGACTTGTAACAGAACAGGTAATCTGAAAAAGCATGATGGCAATGTCTTTTGTGACCTAGCCTTGAAGGTCACACAGCATCACTTCTACAGTATTTTATTGCTCATACAGGCCAGCCATGATTCACTGTGGAAAAAGATTTCACAAGGATATAAATACCAGAAGACAGTTTACGGAGCCCCAAAATTATAAGACACTTGTCCAAAGTAAAATGACTGATCCAAGGCTCAGTCTCATACCCTATTTCAACTTCCGCTTCTTGCTTACAGGCTGTTAATCTTTTACACAGGTTCAACCCTATCACTAAGGAAATGTTTTCTTTGTAACCAAGTGATGCAAGCCACTCCCAAGAACCTCCACTGTACAAGAAAGGTATGCTCCCAGAAAGGAATGTCTTGCAGTTACCTTGTAACTGCCTTTGTAGTCACCAAGTAGTACCTAATCAACATAGTGGGTGTTGCCAAGCAGTAACTAATTAACCAAGCACACGTATCACTAAGTAGTAACCAGCCAACAAAGACCCTTTAAACCAATCAAGTAAACCCACATATGCTGGGTTCACCAATGATTGTAAAGATCCCACTTTGAATGTCCCACCTTTGACAATGATGTATCACTGAATAACCGATCAGAATTTGTCTTTACTTCCTTCTATAAAACTATATTAGAGACTCCAGCACTGTGATTCAGGGGACTCTACTAGTCTCTTCTGCCCAGTGCACACTGGCAGATGCCTCATTTGAATGATTACCTTTGTCTTGGCTTAATAAAAACCTTTTGATTAAATTTGAGTCTGGGGTCTTTTCCCACTACCACAGGGCTATCTTGGAGGCTGGCAACCACGGTGAATACCTTTCCTTTTTGTCTATCTTTCCTGTCCCTGTGTGGGAAAAACATTTTACATTGTACAAATGGAATTGAACTCCTTCTCACCTGAGGGGTAAGTAGGTAACCCAGTCCTAGCCAATCCGAATGCTGCTTTCTCCTGGTTAGTCAGCCAAATGGACACGTGATGAAGGAGGACCAATCAGAATATTCTTTAGATTTTTGGTGTATGGATTCTGGGGAGAAGGTCTCTATTCTCTGCAATTGTAAACTCTAAGAATGACCTAAGCTGGAGCTTCTTAAAGCCATTTGTTTAGGTTGTATCAGAGGAAGCTATCTTTAGTAAGAGGAAATGAGGCCAGCACACAAAGAGAAGCAGAGATGAAAAGAGAAAAGAGAGTCCTGATAAAATAAATCGAGCCCTCGTGACTCAGCAATGCCTGAAATTTACATCTGGACTTTATAGTTACATGAGTCAATAAGTTTTTTGTTTAAGTTGGTTTAAGTTGGGCTGCTATTGTCTGCAACTAAAACAGCTCCCAATAAATCAGCAGAGTCAGTGTCTTATTCCTTCCTAATTTCCTGCACTGGATTCAATTCCTAGTACTCAATTAAAGTTTGATAAATATAATAAGTAATCACTATAGTTTTACATAAAAGCACTCTGATATCTATAATATTATGCACAAACATTGAGGATTTCTAAAAAGATTTGTCAACTTGCCAAGTAACAAACAGTTACAAGGATGCCTAAGTCCTCCAAAAGGTGTAGGATCTGGATGTAGGAGCCCCCAGAAACTGTGTTGGTCTGCTGCTCTCAGGGTCAGTTTGCCATAGTTTGTAGATGTGGTTGAGTGAGTGGTTCACCAGGATCCTGACTATACACAGAGCTAAGCTAAGAAAACAGGACTGCTAGTGATATGTGCCATGTTGCCTTGCTGGGGGGAAAATGAAAAGGGGTCTTAAGTGGACCTCCACACACTCACTTATACAGTATGTTTTTTTAGTGGGTAAAGGATGGAATGATGAAGTGGACTGGTGATTTCTGTTCCAAGAACCATGCCCGAAGAGGCATCTGCAAAAGAAAAATGCAAAATCAGATTCATAGCTTCAGGTTAACAGCTTACCAAATAATTGTGCTTATAATCAGATTATCCTAACTCTTACCCCTGCTGAGGAGTTGAGAGCCAAAAACCAAACCAATTGCCATCGAATTGATTCCAACTCATGACAACCTCATGTATGTCAGAGTAGAACTGTGCTCCATAGGTTTACTGTGGCTGATTTTTCAGAAATAGATTGCTAGGCCTTTCTTCCATGGTACCTCTGTGTGGACTTGAACCTCCAACCTTTTGACTAGCAGCCAAGCATGTTAACTGTGCACCGCCAAGGGACTCCAAGGGGTTGTGAAGAATAGAGAAAAACACGGCTGCGTGAAAAAAAGGTTTTGCTGTGGCTTGCTGTGTGAGTGATTGTGTTACTCTAGGCTGATATACAAGGGATGTAAAAGGAAGAAAATCAAATATGGGATAAAGAGAGGCAGGTTGTCTGCTGTCTGCCTTTCTCTTTAGAGTCTCCTAATAGTCAGCAGCTCTGTTGCGTCTAGGAAAACTGTTGTACACATCATCAACCAACTGACAGGTCTTTATTTTTAATTCATCACAGAAGCCCTGCTGCCCAAATGATGCTTGACAGAAAAATCCCTTGTTGGTAAAGGCCTTGCTGAAGCCAAGGAAAACCTCAGAATTCCTTAGTTTTCCCCCTGGGCTCTTACACCAAGTCCAGTTTTCTTTAACCCTATAAACTCCTTTGGCTTCTAGTCACTTCCCTGACTGCTATTTTTCAAAAAGGATAAACTCTGGCATCTATTACAGTTACCAGCCCAAATTCTGCAGTTAGTGGACTGCCTGGATTCAAATCACTGCTTCCCCACTTACTTGATCTGTGTAATCTAAGACAAGTCACATTTTGTTTCTCAGTTTCCTCTTTGATAAAAGAGCCATAATAATAGCATCTTTCTGAAAAAAAAAAAAATATATATATATATGTATTTTTTATTTTCAGAGTTGTGGTGAGAATTAAATGAATTTATCTATCTGTATCTATCTAATGCATGTATATGTATATACATATATATGTATACATTAGAACAGAATTTATACCTACATCTTAGAACAGTGCATGGCACATGTATGTTGTTGTTTTTGGGTGCTGTCAACTCATAGTGACCCCACGTGACAAAGTAGAACTGCCCCATACGCTTTTCTAGGCTGTACCTTTACAGGAGCAGATTGCCAGGTCTTTCTCCCGTGAAGCCGCTAGGTTCAAACTGCCAACCTTTCCATTAGCAGCTGAGCACTTAACTGTTGCGCCATCATGTCTCCTCACATGGTACATAGTAAGCTTTATGTAATTTTTAATATTGTTATTATCGTTATTAATAATAATCATTATTATTATATAGACAAAAGCACATATCTCCTTATGAAAACTTGTCACTTTTTTTCAAATACATACCATTTTACGTAGAATTTTTTTTTTTAACTTGGCCCTCAGTTTTTCATTAAATACATTTCATGGTAACTAACTCCTTGTAGACCAAGTGTGGTTAATGGCCTTAAGCCAGTTTGTGGGTACGCAATTGTCAGCTTCTTTGAGGAGGCCTCTGACAATTGGAATCATTAGAGCCTTCTCACCCTCCACTGCACAACTGGGTGGTGTGATCAATGAGAATTAGCCTCGGAGTGAATTCCGTGATCAAACATTGATTAGTAGCTGTAGGGTCGCTATGAGTCGGAATCAACTCAGTGGCAACAGGCTAGCACATGAGTCAAACGAATTGTTCCTGTAAGCTCTCTGATGAGCACCTTGAATGAAACACTCATATGAAGCAGACGCGACAATGTTTTGGAGCAGGATTTGGTCACTCTTGTTGGATCAGGTGACAGGTTCTCCATTAAGTGGCAGGCACAGGACTGAAAAAACACCCAAGCACCATTTTGGGCTCACCTGAAATTAATACTTGACTTGCTTCAGGGTGAGCTTCCTGTGCAATACACATACGTCAAAAACCATTCATTTCACCAATAAAAAGTTATTTCTAACATATAGGAAAAGTTGACACAGTTGCTGTAGTCACCAATTCCAAATCCAAGGCTCCTGATTAGGGCTCTTAAATGCTAACAAACCACCCCCTGGAGTGTGTGTCACCTTTAGGACACTTCAAATGTTAATTAACAACTCCTAGAGTGAATATTAGTGCTAAGTTTTAAAGCACATACATATATCTTACTGTCTAAATTGAAGTATTTAAATTACAGACGATAACCGCCTAATGTCAGCTAAGCCCTAAAACTGAAACTTTACTTTTTTTTTTAGGTGACAGTCTAGCTCTTGACTCTAATTTTTAATGACATCCATAGGTCCTTCACTAAAGTGAAAAATTAAAATAACATCAGCTGATCAAACGCTCTGTTTGCAAGGAAGCTCCACAGCTTTTGATTTTATAATTGTTGAAAAATGTGTTTTCAGACACGTGGTGGGGGTTGGAAGTGACTCAACATGTGACTCAGACACATCAGAAGTGACACTAACGAGAACTCTTAATACCAGGATCATCAGTGGGAAACGGCCCTCAACAAAGTAGATTTTTGATGAAGCAAGTGGAATTTCAGAACTCAAACGTCAATTTTACTGACATGGATAACCTTTTTAACTTTTGCTGGCTATAGAAAACAACTTTAGTTTATGGTACAAATGCTGAGCAACCAACACTGCTTAACAGAGTTCACAGACATGTTTATTTATGACATGCCTCATCACTTGCTTTTGAAAGTGGGTCACAGTAGGCAAAATATTAAAATAAAATATAGATATTTATTTTTAGAGTCCTTGATGGTGCATAAGTTTGGCCCTCGTAATTGCACAGAGGGCAACAGGAAGGCACCGATTCTCCACAGGGTGAGAGAGGGAAGGCAAAAGCAGGGAGAGATGAAGAGGAGTGGCTGGATTTTTGCTTGGTATTTTGGAGGTAGATGGTATAACACTAAAAAATCTGAACAATGTTTTTCTGTTTTTGTTTTTGTGTTGCTAGAGGAAATGAAGAAATCCTATGATTATTGAAGAGTGGTGCTCCATTGGGGTATAAGCAGAAAACTGTTGAACTGCTCCTAGTCTCCACGTACGTGATCCCTGCTTTAATCTGAGCTCCCTTAATAGCTTAACGGTGGCTTCATCCAATTCCATAACTTCCCAGTCACTTCCCATTTCTAATATTCAGCCCTATTCAGTTTTAAACTTCAATCTCAAAAGTAAAACAACATAAAATTTCTTTCTTATTTATTTTTTTAATGTTTTATTGAGTTTTTGGTGAAAGTTTATACAGCAAGTTAGGTTCCCATTTGACAATTTCCACACAAATTGCTCAGTAACATTAGTTACATTTATCACAATGTGTCAGCATTCTCTTTAATTGTGTTCAGTTTGTTCCCTTTCTAGTACCCTAGTTTCCCTGCCCCCTTATTTTCTCATCTTTGCTCTTGAGTAATTTTTGATATTATGGACTCATATTGATAGTTGTTAAGTAGGGCACCAATCTTATAGGTAATACCCTTTATTTTGTGTGCCACCCTGCTATTTTGCTAAAAGGGGATCTCAGAGGATAGGCTTGGTTCTAGGTTTGAAGAGTATCTCAGTTCTCTACCGTTCCAGTTTGGATTTTTTTTAAAAAAAAATTAGAATTTGAGTTCTATTCTATGTTTTTCTCCCATTCTACCCAGGACCAACTATTGTAACCCCAGTCAGAACTGTCACTGGTGGTAGCCAGGTACCATCTAGTTCTTCTAGTCTCAGCGTAGATGAGGTTCTGGTTCATATAGACTTGTTTCTTCTCTGTGTCTTTGTTACCTTCTGACTTGTTTTTCTCCTAGTGAGTAGAGACAGATGCGTAGTTTTGTCTTAGATGCCCGCTTGCAAGCTTTCGAGACCATGGGCGCTACTCTCTTCACCAGGATGCAGATCATGATTTTTGTGAGCTATCTTATGCCAGTTGACTGAGTTGTCCCATGAGACTATGGTCCTGAGCTTTCGAACCCAGAAAACCAATGTTGGAAGATGTTTGGTTATATCTGAAGAATACCTATATTTTTGTCTTCAATGAGTATGTGTGCCTGTTCCCACATATTTAAATTTGCATGTACCTATAGATATTTCTATCTGTTCTCGCCTACGTACACACCTGTACTTACCCGTATACCAATTTGCCTATACGCATCCATATGTGCTCAAACACACGTTTTTACTTTGGTTGTGCTTTGCTCACTATATCCACATTCGGTGCCACATTTCCCATCACCAAAAAAAGCAAGTCTCTGTGGTCTAAAGCATAATTTCCCTTTGCCCCTCTCCCCCCACCGACAGTCAATGAACATTGGTCTCTCTATATTTATCTATTCTTGTCTTCTATAAAAGAGGGATCACACAATATTTGTCCTTATATGCTTGACTTATTTCATTTACCATTGTGTCCTCCAGATTCATCTGTGTTATAATATGTTTCACGAACTCATCATCGTTCTTTACGGTTGCTTGGTATTCCATTGTATGTATGTACCACAATTTGCTTATCCATTCATGAGCTCTTCGGTTGTTTCCATTCACTTGCTATTGTGAATAAAGCAGCAATGAACATAGGTGTGCCTATGTCTGATTGTCTCTATTTTTAGGTCTCTAGGGTATGCTCAACAAGATGGATTGACACAATGGCTGCAACAGTGAACTCAAGCATAGCAACGATTGTAAAGATAGTGGCACAGGACTGGGCAGTGTTTCGTTCTTTTGTGCATAGGGTCGCTATGAGTTGGGGGTGTACCCATACGGTTGCTATGAGTCAGAATCAACTCTATGGCAACGGATTTGTTTTTTTGGTTTAGGGTATATTCCAAGTAGTGGGATTGCTGAATCATAGGGTAGTTCTGTTTCTAGTTTTCAACATAAAATTTCAATGTCAAAAGATTCAGTTTTCTCTCTTTTTTACCCTCCCAGTACAAGCCAGTCTAGTGGGAGTGGGGTGGGAACTGTATCTGCTCTCATACACCTTCTTCTCCTTCTTTCCCAAGGAGAACCACGTTGGAGTTGAAAGAAAAAGTGAGGGGCAGCATCTCCTTATTTGACTCCCCCGGCAAAGGAGCAGTGGTTCTACCACAGAGGTTGCTCCCGCCTCTGGAACTCCGATGTGACTTACTCTCACTCTGTGGCTGCCCACGCTGGCTCTTCCTCAGGCCACATATCCTGGTGCATTGTCCCTTGGCATGGGAGTTCCGGCTGAGGCTCAGCCTCTTCCTCCCTCCCTCAGGCTTTCTCCTTGTATCCTTCCCCCCTGCTTCCCCAAATGGCCCTCTTATCCAACACCATCTTGGATAGGGCACTGGTAAAATGGTTCATGTCCAGCTACTTTGTCTACTCCATTTACAGGAAACTCTATCCTTGCAGTTCAAATGGTGGAAATGCAGTCTGGAGTCTCATTAAGAGTGATTTAGAGCACTTTGTAGGAGACAAGGGGAACAACAGAAAACAATCTGTCATTAAGCCAAAAAGAAATGCACTGTTCCTGGAAGTATTGCAATTCCAGGCTAGGAAAGGAGTAGACAGAGCAAGCTCCAAATCTCTCTCTCAATTCCATATAGGCAGATAGAGAACACATCACAAACTTGAACGGATAAGAACAGATTCTATGTTTTATCTTAGCCAATAGCCAAAGAAGGGATAAAGACAAGATTCTACTCAAGCCACACCATTCCCCTTTTACTCTTCAGGTGGAGGCTGACACCTCCGCAATTTCCCATGCCTGACCAGGGCTCTGAATCTTTTCCTGATGTGCCTGTGACCTGATACAATGTTCTTGGAGAATCACCTTCTTTTCACTAAAGGTGATCAGTGTCATTGTCTTCTTCCTGAGGACTGATCCAAACACCTCCATTGTATACTCACACTCTCTAAACTTAATTCATCAGCTCCATCTTCCCAGTTTTCATATTTTCTGAACCCCTTTGAGAGTCAAGGGACAATTCTAGGACTCAAATCAATAAACTATTTTTTCAACTTTTCATTGTGGAAATTTCCAGATATAAACTGGCATGTACCCATCACCCAGCTTCAATAATTACCAATTTGTGGACAATCTTGTTGCATCTGTATCCTCACCTACTTCTCTTCTGTCCTGGACCACATATCTAAAACATAAGAGTTCTAGCCTAAAGATACCCTTTTAACCTGGAACTGAAGCCACTCCAGGAGGTCACCTTTCAGCCAAATAATAGATTCGCCTAAAAACTAAATGGTAACACCCAACACCCGTGAGAAATATGCTCCTTTAAATCAACTATAGGAGGCCAAACAGTCAACTTTTACCCAAAAGCAAAGATAAGAAGGCAAAGAGGGGCAAGGAAACTGGATGGCTAGAAACAGGCAGGCAGAGTGGAAATAGTGAGAGTGCTGACACAATTCAGGGATAGTAACCAGTGTCACAGAACAATCTGTGTATGAATTGTTGAATAGGAATCTAATTTGCTGTGTAAAGTTTCATTTAAAACACAATAAAATATTAAAATTTGTATATAAAGCTCTTTTTTTTTTATTTAACATAACTGCAATACCATCAAGGAACCCTGGTGGCACAGTGGTTAAGTGCTCCAAAATGTCAGTGTTTCAAACCCAACAACTGCTCCAGAGGAGAAAGATGTGGCAGTCTACTTCCATAAAGATTACAGCCTTGGAAACCCTATGGGGTAGCTCTACTCTGTCCTATAGGATCATTATAAGTCGGAATCGACTCGACAGCGACAGATTTGGTTTAGTTTTGGCAATACCATCAACACATCTGAAAAATAAATAATAATTTATTATCACCAAATATCCAGTCTGTATTTAAATTTCTCCAATTGTCTTATAAATTAGAATTCTAACAAAATTTACATGTTGTATTTGATTTAACTATTTTCTGTATGAATCAGATTATACTAGATTATGCTATGGTAGCAGACAACTCCAAAATCGCAGTGGCTTACCCAATTTAGGTTTACAGTAAAACCTGTGATAGTCAGAACCAGTGTAAGGCAGAAACCTGTCAGAGAAAGAAAATTCAAATATTTTGCACTAATAGAGAATGATAAAAAAGTGGAAAACTTGCGAGACTCGGAAAAGCAAGGCAGTCTCGTCAAGTTCTGGCTTTCACAGGTTTCAGTGTATTTCTGGCTCATGTGACTTTCCATTGTTTGTTAGTTCCATATCCTCTTCACTCCTGGCCAAAGCCTAAGAAACAGTCCCTACTTGGGATACACGCATTTCCTGACAGTTGGGAATGAGCAATTGTTGAAACATGCAATGACTTTTTGAGTTTCTGCGTAGGAGTAGCAAGATCACATCTGCTTATATTTCATTGGTCAAAGCAAACCACATGGCCAAATTGAGACAGATAGGGTTAACTGTGCACAGTGGCTGAACAAAAGAGCTTTTAAAAGATTATTATCTAGAAGTTGGGTAAACAGGAACCACACCCTATCATGAGACAGATAGGGTTAACTGTGCTGGTGGAACAAAAGAGCTTTAAAAAAGATTACCATCTAGAAGTGGGGTAAACAGGAACCCACCCTGTCAACATGAGATAGGATTGGGGCAGTCCGTGAATTACTATCTCCTTCTTAGTGTCTTTCTTGTCCCCTTCTGCTTTGCAGACTTCCTATGTGCAGAGGAGCAGAGTGTGACTGCAGTTTGACCTTCTTAGCCCTCCGAAGATCGCGATGTAGTGCTGCAGATCAAGTGCCTGTGCACTATATCCCATAATAAGTGATGCCAAGGGCTGCCGAGAGGACTCCATCTTGAATATCAGTAGGTTCCATCTTAGATTCCAGACGTGGGCCAACACAACCTGATGTTAGTGGGGAGAAAGGAAGTATAATCCTCCCACAGAAGAGGGCCTGGAATATTGGGAATAATGCAATCTTCCACACCTCATAAGTCCGTTAATTTATAGGTTAGATTTCCTTCCTCATGTTTTTGTTTTGTTTTTTACAGTTTTGAGTTGAACAAATTGTGACGTTGGTCATCTAGAATTCCCCGTATTCTAGATTTTGCTGATTGTATACCTCTGGTGTGTTTATTTAACTTGTTCTTCTGTCATCTCTACTTCTTTTAAATTTATAGATTTAACTATAATCAGAGTCAAGTTCAAATTTTTGGCAAGAATTTTTCCTAGGTGGTCATGTGCGTTGTGTTATCTATTGCTGCATAACAAATCATTCCAAAAATTAGTGGATTAAAACAATAACCCACCAAAAACCAAACCCACTGCCGTCGAGTTGATTCTGACTCATAGCGACCCTATAGGACAGAGTAGAACTGCCCCACAGAGTTTCCAAGGAGCACTGGTGGATCTGAACTGCCGACCTCTTGGTTAGCAGCCCTAGCACTTAACCACTGTAATCATGTATTAACTCATGGTTTCAGCACACCCCGACTTCCGATAGAGTGCACTGGAATGGCTTGTCTCTGCTTTATGATTTCCTAGGTCTCAGCTGGAAAATTCTAAGGCTAGGGGAGTACAATCATCTGAATGCTTGACTGAGGCCAAAGGGTCTGCTTCCAAGATGGATTAGTTGGTATTAGTAAATTGGTTATTTTCCCTGTGGGCTTGTTCACAGGGCTGATTAAGCATCCTGACAACATGGTGGCTGACTTCCCTGGAGACCAATGCTGAAGTAGCAATGTCTTTCATGACCCAGCTTGGGAATCCAGACATTGACACTTGCACTGGTAACAAAAATTAGCACTTACTCGGTGAGGGAGAGAGCCACATAGAGACATGAATACCAAGAGAGGGAAGTTTACTGGGGGCAATATTGGAGGCTGGCTACCGTATGTAACGAGTGGTTTTGATGTTAAAAAAGGGAAAAAAGGGGACAAGCTATTATCATACTGTCTAGGACAATGGTTTCTAGCATTTGAGGTATTGTGGTCCAAAAGTTTTCAGGCAAAATAAAATTAAAGTCTGAACGAAACTACTAGGTCTTTATTTTTGTCATCTAAAGATATCCAAAAAGAGCAGCCTGTTAATCCTACCATTATTATTATTTCATTTTTTAAAAAGGCCTTTTTCATACAGAAGTATTTAACTTCCAAATGAAAAATCATCATTTTAAATGTGGAGCAGGAATGCTCCTAAATTGCTGGTGGGAATGCACATTGGTACAACCGCTTGGAAAATCTTCTATAGTTGAGGACTCATATATTATTGTTATTAGTTGCCACTGACATACTCTTTGACCCAACAATTGTACACCTAGCTATGTACCTTAAAGACATATGTGCACATGTATAGAAGAGGCATGTACAAAATGCTTATAGCTGCATGTTAATAATAGCCCCAAGCTGGAAACAAGCCAAATGTCCCTCAATAGTAGCATAGACAGACAAATTGAAGTATATTCATACCATAATTCCATTTATTTAAAGTCCCCAAACAAGCAATACTAAGGTATAGTGCTTTGGTAGTGCTTTGGGGTGCATGCTTAGATGAAAAGAGTTTGTTGCTGTTGTTGTTTTTAAGTAAGAAAAGTGTTTACCAGAAAGTTCAGGTCTATGGTTTTCCCTGGGTGGAGGGAGGGTTTTCAGATTTTCAAACACAAGAAAGAAACTGCTGGAGTGCTGGTGACAAAGTTTTATTTATTGACCTTAGTGGTAGATACACAGGTATTGGCTTTATAACTGGTAAAGCTGCACATTTTTGTTTATGAATTTTTCTGTCTGTGTGCTACATTTTACAATAAGAAGGGTTTTTCTAAAGGAGAAAAATTAAATGCCTTTTTAATTAAAAAAAAATGTAGCTTTAGGGAAAATGCAAAAAAATAAAAACAAAGGCCATCTGTTCTTTCTCGGCTTCACCATCTCTCTCCTGTCTCTTTCTCCACACGAGGTATCGGTGGGATCTCTGCTGGTTCCATCACTGGCAGCGCTCATGCTGGAGATTATCACATGTCCCTGACTCAGTGGAGGGGGACTCAATGTGTTACACACACACACACACACACACACACACACACACTCTCTCTCTCTCTCTCATGGGGCTTGCCTCCTTGTACTTTCAGGAAGGGGAAGTACCTCATTGCCTCCTCCCAGTCCTCAAGAACTCCCCTCAGAAGTCCCCCCCACTTCTTGCTCCCAGCCTTCTGGGCAGGTATAATGGTAGACTGGTAGGCTCTTTTGACAGACATTCTCAGCAAGGACTGCAGAGAAGCTGGCAGCCTCGGGCAGTGCTCTGGACTAACGATGTGTGGTGTGTAGTGCTTTAGCTCTCAGCAGCGGGCCTTTAAGACCAATTTAGGTGCTGGGCACTGTCTGCCAAAGTATTACACCTCTGTTGATGGATCATCTATTACATGGTGGAGGCTTTGCAGGTTATCTTATATACATTGCATAATGCTTTTAAATTTATATTTATTTTATTCTCACAGCAATCCTATGAAATAAATGGGGGATATGTAATTATTTGCACTTTTCAAACAGCCAGTTGAGGGTTGGAAGGCTTGAGTGTTTTGTCTGAAGTCATTGTAAGAGCTAGCTGTGCCTCTGAATGCCTGTTTGGTGGGGGAAGTAGCCCTGAGTGATCCCTCGGGCAGGGTTTTCCGTGATGATATCTCCTGACCCACCCCAGTCCACAGCTGATTTTGTCAGGAGTGAGTTCCTGACTCATAGGTAGCCAAGCTATAAATCAGTTAAAAAAAAAAAAGCAGTTGCTATCCAGTTGACTCTGACTCATGGCAACTTCATGTGTGTCAAAGTAGAACTGTGCTCCATAGATAGGATTTTCTTCTTAATAATATTTTATTGTATTTTCAGTGAAGGTTTACACAGCAGGTTGAGTTCCCATTCAACAATTTCTACACAAATTGTTCAGTGACATTGGTTACATTCTTCATTATTTCTCTTCTGGTTGTTCCGTTTCCATTAATCTAGTTTCCCTGCTCGCTTATAGTCTCATCTTTGTTTTAAAGTAATTTGTTGATCATTTATTTGGTCTCATATAGGTGACTTTTTAAAAGAGCACAGTACTTACGGGTGCTATCCGTTACTCTGTGAGCCAATCTGTTATTTAGCTATAAGGTGACCTCTAGAGTTGGTCTTGGCTCAAGGTTTGAAGAGTGTTTCAGGTTAACGGTCTGGGACAGTCTGCCAATTTCAACCAATCCAGTAAGCCTGGTGGCTTTTTGTTTTGCTTTGTTTTTTTAGGAACTTGGGGTTCTGTTCTACATTTACCTCCTCTTCTATCAGAGTCCATTTATTGTGGCCCTGATTACAACAGTTGGTAGTGGTAGCTGGGCACCATCTAGTTCTTCTAGTCTTGGGGTAGATGAGGTTGTGGTTCCTGTACACTATTTGTCCTGTAGATTAGTTTTTTTCTTTGAGTCTTGGTGTCCTTTTGCTCCAGATGAGTAGAGACCAATAGATGTATCTTACATGGTCCTTAGAGTTTTCAATGATTGATTTTTAAAAATAATTTTTATTGTGCTTTAAGTGAAAGTTTACAAATCAAGTCAGTCTGTCACATATAAGCTTATATACACCTTACTCCGTACTCCCACTTACTCTCCCCCTAGTGAGTCAGCCCGCTCCCTCCTTCCAGTCTCTCCTTTCTTGACAATTTTGCCAGTTTCTAACCCTCTCTACCCTCCTATCTCCCCTCCAGACAGGAGATACCAACACAGTCTCAAGTGTCCACCTGATACAAGTAGCTCACTCTTCGTCAGCATCTCTCTCCAACCCAATGTCCAGTCCCTTCCATGTCTGATGAGTTGTCTTCGGGAATGGTTCCTGTCCTGGGCCAACAGAAGGTTTGGGGGCCATGACCACTGGGATTCCTCTAGTCTCAGTCAGACCATTAAGTCTAGTCTTTTTATGAGAATTTGGGGTCTGCATCCCACTGTTCTCCTGCTCCTTCAGGGGTTCTCTGTTGTGTTCCCTGTCAGGGCAGTCATCAGTTGTAGCCAGGCACCATCTAGTTCTTCTGGTCTCAGAATGGTGTAAGTCTCTAGTTCATGTGGCCCTTTCTGTCTCTTGGGCTCATAGTTATCGTGTGATCTTGGTGTTCTTCATTCTCCTTTGATCCAGGTGGGTTGAGACCAATTGATGCATCTTAGATGGCCGCTTGTTAGCATTTAAGACCCCAGACGCCACTCAGTGATTGATTTTTATAGAAGTAGACCACCAGGTCTTTATTCTGAGGTGCCTCTAGGTAAACTCACACTGCCAAACTTTTGCACCACCTAAGGACTCCATCCAAGCTATTGGACAGATAGATGGGGTACCCCAGAGCAACAGCTCTGCCCAAACATGAATAATGGTGATTGGGTAGGTAATTATATTATCCCAGAAAATTTTTGTAGAAAATAAAGGGAGGCTATTGTTGTCAATAGAAAAAGCTAAAAGACACCAGAAATGAGAAAGCTGTGTGTAGAAATCATAAAGGACTAGGAATCATTAATAAACAGGGAGTATGAGTAAGAGTAAGGTAACTGAGACCAGAAAACACCGAGTGGGAAACACTATACAAATAGAGGGTGGAGCCTTTAATTGGCATTGGCAGGAGCATTGAAAGCAGGGATTTAAGTGGACTAAATTTCCATAATGGTGGGGGAGCAGAACTCCTGCTATGGAGTGAGCTCAGTCCAGCCTCTTTAGTTCAATCCCCTCTCATTTTTTAAAAGTTTGAACAGATGAGCAGACTATATGGACAAGGGTCCAGGGATACTGAGCCTATCAGATAATGACTATTGTATCTTATCTGATTACAACAGTAAAGACCTTCTTCCAAAGTACTGATGGCAATGAGTCAATTCCAACTCATAATGACCTTGTAGCACAGAGCAGAGCTGCCCCATACGGTTTCCAAGGAGTGGCTGGTGGATTCAAACTGCCAACATTTTGGTTAGCAGCTGAGCTCTTAAACACTGCACCAGGACTCTGATGGAAAAGTAGAAGAGAAAAAATATGAAAGCTTTTTTATAGGATCAACCCAGGAGGCCCATCATCTAACAGAATGTTGTTGTATACTATCAAGTTGATTCTGACTCCTTGTGACCTTATATGACAGAGTAGAACTGCCTCACAGGGTTTCCTAGGCTATAATCTTTAAGGAGCAGATCACCTGTTCTTTTCTATCACAGACTCACTAGGTTACAACAGTGACCTTTCAGTTAGCAGCCAAGTACTTAACCATTGCACCACCAGAGCACCTTCTCTGTAAGATTACAGCCATTGAAAGCTCTATGGAGTGCAGTTTTACTTTGACACACGTGGAGTTGCCATGAGTTGGCTATTTTATTGGTTAGCCTATCCTTACCAATAAAATATTTAAATGAATGCTGTTACACTTTTGGAGAGCAATTCAATAGTACCGAACAAAGTAGTGAAAGCAAAATATTTTGATACAGTAGTTCCATTTATAAGAATATATCATACAGAAATACACAAGCAGGCAAGGTTTTGTGTAGGATGTTTACTACGCCATTACTGAGAGTAAGAAAAAATTAGACAATCCTCTATGCATTGAATAACATCCCCACAAAAGGTACGTGGAAGTCCTAACCCCTGTACCTGTTAACGTGACCTTGTTTGGAAGCAGCGTCTTTGAAGATGGTATCAATTAGCATGTAGTCATACATGAGTAGGGTAAGTCCTAATCCAATATGCTGTTGTTAGTTGTCATCAAGTTGGCTCCGACTCAAGGTAACCCTATGCGTTACAGAGTAGAACTGCTCCATGGGGTTTTCTTGGCTATAATCTTTATAGGAGAAGATCTCCAGGTATTTCTTCTATAGAGCCTCTTGGTGGATTTGAACCGCCAACCTTTCTGTTAGCAGCCAGTCTCAAACCTCCTGCATCACTTTGGCTCCTTAATCCAATATTAGTGTCGTCCTTATAAAAGAGAAGAGACACAGCGAGAAGACGCCATGTGATGACAGACACAGAAAATGGAGGTATGCTGCAGCTACAAGTCAAGGAATATTAGGTGCTACCAGAAGCTGGGAGAGAGAGGAAACCATCTTCCCCTAGAGCCTCGGGGGAGGGCATGACCCTGCAGACCCCCTGAATTTGGACTTCTAGCCTCTAGAACTGTGAGACAATAAATTTCTGCCATTTTAAGCCACCCACTGTGTGGTACTTTGTTACAATAACCTAGGAAACCAATACACTACCCATATGTATGTCTTTAGGGAAATGATTAATTTTGTTATAAGCATATAAAGAAATCCTGTGCAGCATTAAATGAGACATACATTTGAGGAAAAAAGATGTCCTTAATAAATTATTTATTGAGTTAAAAAGTACAAAAATAATATTCATAGCATTTTATAAACGTTATGAAAAACAATTATAAATATATATGTGTGTGCATATGTATAGATATATAAAAAGTATGTGTATACGTGTGTGCATATATACATATGCACATGTTTTATATATTTGTATGTACATAGAAAAAGGTCTCTGAAGTTATATACCTAAACATTAATAGCAATTACCTTTAAGAAACAGGAGCACTGTGGTGGTTATGTCCACAAATTTTTCAATATTCCTCTGTCCAAAAGGTGGAGCCTAGTTCCCCTCACCTTGAGAATGTTAGATTTAGCGTATGTGTGATCCCTGAGATCAGGCCATAAAAGACATTGGCTTCCTCCTTGCTTTTCCTTTTGGATCACTCACTCTGGGGGAAGCTAGCTGCCACATTGTGAGGATGCTCAAGCAGTCCTACGGAGAGGTCCAAGTGGCAAAGAACTGAGGCCTCCTTGCCAACAACCAGTGCTGACTTCCCAGGTGTGTAAGTCACTTTGGTAGTGGATCCTCCACCCAATCAAGCCTTTAGATGATTGCAGTCCTTCTGACATCTTGATTGTAACTTCATGAGAGACCCTGAGCCAAGGACTACCCAGCTAAGACACTCTGAATTCCTGACTCACAGAAACTGTGTGAGATAATAGATGTTTATTGTTGTTTTAAGCCATTAAGTTTTGGGGGTAATTTGTTATGCAGCAATAGATAAGTAAAATGAGTATGAACAGGAGGAGGTGAGGGAGAACATTTTAGTTTTTTATATTCCTTTTTGTTGTTTGTATTTTATAATTAGCATTTGTAATTTTTTAATTAAAAAAATTAAAGTTAAAAAATACACAACTTTTAAGGAAAAGTACTAGCTCATCATTTTCTGTATCTAGGAAGAACAACATGTATTTCAAAAAACATGTAAGAAACTCTATGACTAGTACTGATAACTGCATACCTTATATATATAACCCACTGCTGTCCGGTCGATTCCGACTCATAACGACCCGATAGGACAGAGTAGATACATTATATATATATATGCCAAAAATAGGCAAAATATCTGCTCCCAGTGATAAAAGCCATAAGATACATTCAGTGATCAATCATTATGTTTTTCTGACTGAATATTATCCAGTCACCCCTGATTTGCAGAGGAGAAAACCACAGAAGGGTAGTTCTCTCTGCTGCACAAATATTTGTGTTTATGTTAACAAAGGACAAAGGACAAAGAACCCCTTTCTGGTTTTTTTCCTTAGAGAACCAGTACTTAAACTTGCAGTATTGATTAATGGCAATTGCACTAGTAAAGACACCAGTTAAAGAAGTATTTAACATCTGCTTCTTTCTTATCACCATCGTAGCTCTCCTCTGGTTTGCATTTACACCCATTGTGACTTCAATATTTGTCATTAGCTCACACCATTTCTTCTCTTCTACCCAATCATTTTACATCTGTACTCCTTAGGCAAACCCAACAAATCAGTCTAGCTAGGTTGCAGAGAGTAAGGACTTCCTAAAAAAATACCATTTACTTAATGACTTCCCCTATTCATAAAAAAAAAAAAATTTTTTTTTTTTTAGTTACACTTAATTCCTGTTGAGCTAATGGTACCAAGGGACCGATGTCTGCATCCTGGAGCAAATATTCCCATCATTTCTTCCTCTCTACTTAAAAACATTCCTTAGCTCTTAGTTAAGGGCCCCAGAGTTCCTTGTGTGAGTGTTGTATGTGCTGTTATATGGATTTTATCCATGTACCAGATTTTTTTTAAGTGAATATGAATCTTGTCTGTTACATTAACTAAACATCTGCAGTTTTCCATATGTAATGATACATCAAGGGAGGAGGGAGTGTAAGAGAAAAAAGAGAAGAAGTGGATAAATCATTAAAAACAGAACGTTAGGCTAAGA
Organism: Loxodonta africana; assembly: GCF_030014295.1. Lineage (NCBI taxonomy): Eukaryota > Metazoa > Chordata > Mammalia > Proboscidea > Elephantidae > Loxodonta > Loxodonta africana. Next base: position 88,557,308 of record NC_087347.1, on the reverse strand, counting down.
AAAAGGAAACCTAAACCTAGACCAACAGTCAAAAAGTTAAAGTAATTGTTCTCCTTGAATTACATCATCAACCCAAGTTGCGGTGTTCAGGGCCCTTTCCATCATGGTCATTCCAGCTGACCATCCAAGTAGTTAAAAAAAAAAAAAGAAAGAAATCCGCAACCTGTTCTTGTTCATTGTTAGCACCCAGGCTTAATTAGTGTTCAAACAGGAACTTGACACTAATTCAGTTTGCTTGAAATTTAAGTGTTAGTAAAATAATCTCCCCAATATCCTCCCCTAGCTCCCTTTACTAACACTGTCAAAGTATCCCCTACAACTTCCCCCAAAACGAGTCAAGATCTGTGCTATTTCAACTATGGAAATCAGGTCTTTTGGGTACTGATTGTTTTATGGTCTCATTTGGATTGTGGTGGGCCAATAAGGGTGAGATAAAGTCCAAATAAACTGACTCTGAAATTCCCATGCTTGCATGGATTATTTAGCCTTTTGATGTCCTCTTTGTTTCTCCATTGGAATGTTTCAAATATGCACTTAAGTCACCCATAGAAAAGGCTGCTAATGTAAATGGACATGTGTTTAGAATGGGCTGTCATCTTAACCTTCCCAAAGATGCAAAACCTATAAAACACAAAGGGTTAATTGGAATTACTTCTTCTGTTTCTTCTTTTAAATATGAGAGGTTGCAAAGCTCAGTCTGCCCTTTCCTTTTCTTCTCTCTATTTATTCAGGTGACTTAAATTTTGGCTGTTTTAGAGAGGGGTTGACCCTCAACTCTAGGACATTCCTCTTAAAATTGAGTTTTGACTTTCTTGTCTTACTGATTATTTTAAGAGTACTATTTGAGGCTTAATTTTGATACTCTACCTTCATAGTGATTTCCATTTTAACGAATCTGTAGGAAAATAGCAGCGTGTAATCCAAAGTGCTTGAATTTATGTATCATAAATGTTCTTTTCAAGTTTAAATAATCAAAAAATAATATTTTATCACAAAAATATTATAATTATACTATTAAAGAAAAATTGAGGTGCAGAGAATAAACCATTCGTAACCCCAACACAAGCATGTCTAAAATATACCTGAACAGAGATGAGGTGGGGCACTGAGCCATCAGAGCACATGCAGATTGGTTTGCTGAAGCCTGTGTGAACTGGTGCCTAGCAGCTCTGACTGCCTTTTATGGGTAACTTTACATCACAAGCATTTTTAGGTACAGTCTTCACAAGAGTTACCTTTATTCCTTCTGTTTTATAATTTTTTTTTTAAAAGAATGTACCTAGAGAAATCAAAATCAAACTATATTATATCAACATCTTCACCTTTGGTTAAATATTTAAGGTTTACCATTTATCAGCTATGTAGTAAAAATGAGACAAGGAGCCCTGGAGGCTCAATCGTTAAATGTTCCGCTGCTAAACTTTGCAAAGGGTCATCGAGTTGAACCTACAAGCAGCTCTGCACAAGAAAAGACCTGGTGATCTGCTCTGGTAAAGGTTTCAGCCTAGGAAACACCATGGGACGGTTCTACTCTGTCATGTAGGGTCACTATGAGTCAGAATCAACTCAATGGCTAACAACGACAGAAATGAGACACAGTGTAAAAACTATTTTAAAGAATTAAAGGATCAAGCTTTCCTTGCTGAAAATTACATCTGTCCTAGAAGCAGGTCAATGGCACACAAACATGCTCTTCCCGAGACTTCAAGAGAGGATCAGTCTCTCTGGGGTGCTTAAGTGTGTACTTCACTTCTAAATGTGAGGCCCTGTCAGAATTAGTGTCTTCAGAGCAGAAAGAAAAGAATATACATATAACACTTTTAATGAACTTCTAAAAATAACAGACACTTTTTAGGGGTAAAGGTAAGAAGTATATAATAGCAAAGAGATGACTTTAAAGTAATAAGAGGGATTCTGAAGTGAACCCTTGAAGGTTTTTGCAGAGCAGATACAGCGTAACGCTGCCTCTCAAATTCATGGTACTATCTGGCTGAACCACCAATATCCTTTTCTCCACAATTTTGTTTTAGTCAGTTTTGTTTCTGGCTTTGTGGTGTTCAGTTGGGATCCTTGGGTAGGATAGTTCTGTTGGTGACCTCATTATACTAATGAGGCCAAGGAAGTATGGATTATTTGTCTTTGTGAAGAGAAGGATTTGTTACTAATAGACCCATTTCCTTCATGCTCAGTTCTCCTTCTACCACTGTTCGTAAAGCTGTGAGCAGCTAAGCATGTTTTACTAGGAGGAATAATGGAAAAGCATGGATTTGGGAATCAGACGAAACTGAAATCAAATATATATATTAGATGAGACTCTTAGGCGAATTGCTTGACCTGTCTAAGCTTCAAATTTGTCATCTGAAATTTCAAGTCAAACAAAATCAAAATTTGTTGTGAGAATTATATAATGTAAGCAACATGACACACAGCTGGCACATAACAGGCGCTCAGTAATGCTATTTCTCTGATGATCGTCAGTGAGATTTGCCAACTCTTTCTTGTGCTCCTCTTCTCCACACATGGCAGAAATGGACTTCTTGGCCACTTTTGGTTGGGTAGGGAGGACATGGGATTGTTCCTGGCTAACAAGTTGTGAGAAAAAGTGACACATACTTGTAACTGCCAGTGTAAACCTCTTTTCCTTTGATATGTTGTTGCTGTCGTTAGGTGCTGTCGAGTCAGTTCTGACCCATAGCAACCCTATGTACAACAGAAGGAAGCATTGCACAGTCCTGCGCCATCTTCACAATTGTTATGCTTGAGCTCATTGTTGCAGCCACTGTGTCAATCCATCTCTTTGAGGGTCTTCCCCTTTTTCACTGACCCTCAACTTTACGAAGCATGATGTCCTTTTCCAGGGACTGATCCTTCTTGATAACATGTCCAAAGTATGTGAGACGAAGTCTCGCCATCCTTGCTTCTAAGGAACATTCTGGCTCTGCTTCTTCCAGGATACATATGTTCATTCTTCTGGTAGTCCGTGGTTCAAGATTCTTCATCAACACCGTAATTCAAAGGCATCAATTCTTCTTCGATCTTCCTTATTCATCGTCCAACTTTCGCATGCATACGAGGCGATTGAAAACGCTATGGCTTGAGTCAGGCATACCCTAGTCTTCAAGGTGACATTTTTGCTTATCAACACTTAAAGATGTGTTTTGCAGGAGACTTGCCCAATGCAATTTCATTTGATTTCTTTTTTTTCTTTCTTTCAATTGTGCTTTAGGTTAAAATTTACGGCTCAAGTTAGTTTCTCCTACAAAAATTTATACACACATTGTTATGTGACCCTAGTTGCTATCCCTATAATGTGACAGTGCACTCCCCTTTCCACCCTGTATTTCCAGAGTTCATTCAACCAGCTCCTATCCCTTTCAGCCTTCGCATCTCACCTCCAGACAGGAGCTGCTCATTTAGTCTCGTCTTTTTTTTTTTATCTTAAACTTAAACTAAGAAGCATGCTCTTCACAAGTATCATTTTATGTCTTATAGTGCAGTCTAATCTTTGTCTGAAGAGTTGGCTTTGGGAATGATTTTAGTTCTGGGTTAACAGACAGCCTGGGGGCTGTGCCTTCTGGGGTTCCTTCAGTTTCAGTCAGACCATTAAGTCCGGTCTTAGAATTTGAGGTGTGAACCCCACTTTTCTCCTGCTCCGTCAGGGACTCTCTGTCACGTTCCCTGTCAGGGCAGTCATTGGTGGTAGCTGGGTACCATCTAGTTCTTCTCTCAGGCTTATAGAGTCTTTGGTTTATGTGGCCCTTTTTGTCTCTTAGGCTAATATTTTCCTTATGTCTTTGGTATTCTTCATTCTCCTTCACTTCAGGTAGGTTGGGATCAGTTCATGCATCTTAGATGGCCACTCGGTAGCTTTTAAGACCCCAGATGCCACTCACCAAAGTGGGATGCAGAACATTTGCTTAATAAACTTTGTTATGCCAATTGACCTAGATGTCCCCCCAAACCATGGTTCTCAGACCCCTGCCCCTGCTACTCTGTCCCTTAAAGTGTTTGGCTGTGTTCAGGAAACTTCTGAGCTTTTGCTTTAGTCCAGTTGTGTTGACCTCTCCTGTATTGTGTGTTGTCCTTCCCTTCACCTAAAAATTCTTGTCTACTAACTAATTAGTGAATTTCCCTCTCCCTCCCTCCCCACCCTCGTAACCATCAAAGAATGTTTTCTTCTCTGTTTAAGCCCTTTCTTGAGTTCTTGTAATAGTGATTTCATATAATATTTGTCCTTTTGTGACGAATTTCACTGAGCATAATGCCTTTCAGATTCATCCATGATATGAGATGTTTATCGGATTCATTGTTGTTCTTTATTGTTGTGTAGTATTGCATTATGTGAATATATCATAATTTGTTAATCCATTCATCCATTCATGGGCACCTAGGTTGTTTCTATTTTTTGCTATCTTGAACTATGCTGCAATGAACATGGGTGTGCATATGTCTATTCGTGTGATGGTTCCTATTTCTCTAGGACATATAACAAGGAGTGGAATTGCTGGATTGTATGGTACTTCTATTTCTAGCTTTTTAAGGAAGCACCAAATCAATTTCCAAAGTGGTTGTACCATTTTACATTCCCACCAGCAGTGTACAAGTGTCCCAGTCTCTCCACAACCTGTCCAACATTTATTATTTTGTGTTTTTTGGATTAATGCTAGCCTTGTTGGGGTGAGATGGTATCTCATTGTAGTTTTGATTTGCATTTCTCTAATGGCTACTGATTGTGAGCTTTTTCTCATGTAAGTGTTAGCCGCCTGAATGTCTTCTTTGGTAAAGTGCCTGTTCATATCCTTTGCCTGTTTTTTAATAGGGTTATTTGTGTTTTTGTTGTTGAAGTTTTGCAGTATCTTGTAGATTTTAGAGATCATACCCTGATTGGATAAGTCATAGCCAAAATTTTTTTCCCAGTTTGTAGGTTATCTTTTTACTCTTTTGGTGAAATCTTTTGATGAGCGTAAGTGTTTGATTTTTTAGGACCTCCCAGTTATCTAGTTTCTCTTCTGGTGTTTGTGATTGTTAGTAAAGTTTTGTATTCTGTTTATGCCATGTGTTTAGGGCTCCTAGAGTTGTTCCTATTTTTTCTTCCATGATCTTTATCGTTTTAGATTTTATATTTAGGTCTTTGATCCATTATTAGTTAGGTTTTGTGCATGGTGTGAGTTATGGGTCTTGTTTCATTTTTTTGCGGGTGGATATCGAGTTACGCCAGCACCATTTTTTAAAGAGACTGTCTTTTCCCCATTTAACAGACTTTGGGCCTCTGTCAAATATCAGCTGCTCATAGGTGGATGAATTTTACGTCTGGATTCTCAATTCTGTTCCATTGGTCTATGTATCTGTTGTTGTACAAGTACCAGGCTGTTTTGACTACTGTAGCAGTTTAATAGGTTCTAAAATCAGGTAGTGTGAAGCCTCCCACTTTGTTCTTCTTCAGTAATGCTTTACTTATCCAGGGCCTCTTATTTGATTTCTTGACTGCTACTTCCATGAGTGTTGATTGTGCAGCCATGTAAAATAAAATCCTTGATAAATTCAGACTTTTCTCCATTTATCAGGATGCTGCTTATTGGTCAAGCTGTGAGGGTTTTTTTTTTCTTTACGTTAAGGTACAATCCATACTGAAGGCTGTGGTCTTTGATCTTCATCAGTAAGTGCTTCAAGTCCTCTTCAATTTTAGCAAGCAATGTCGTATCACCTGCATAACACAGGTTGTTAATGAGTCTTCCTCCAATCCTGATGCCATGTTCTTCTTCATATAGTCAACTTCTTGGATTATTTGGTAAGCATGCAGATTGAATAAGTATGGTGAAAAGATACAACACTGACACAAACCTTTCCTAACTTTAAACCACGCAGTAGCCCCTTGTTCTCTTTGAATGACTGCCTCTTGATCTATGTCCAGGTTCCTCATGAGCACAAGCAAGTGTTCTGGAATTCCCATTCTTTGCAATGTTATCCATGATTTGGTATGGCCCTTTGACATATGACTGGCAATATTTAAGATGGTGGTTGCTTTCTCAGTGTGGGTTCAATGGCAACAATGAGCAAAATGTACCTGATAACTCATGAAGAACTGGTGGAGGGAAACCTCATTTTTTACTCTTGAGGCCTTCAACTGACTGGATGAGGCCCACTCACAGTATCAAGAGTAATCTTTACTTAAAGTAGGTTAATTGTAAATATTAATCACATCTATAAAACACCTATACAACAACACCTAGACTAGTATTTAACCAAACAACTGGGCACCATAGCCTAGCCAAGATGACATATAAAATTAACCATCACAACACCCTTTGGAAGGTGATTCTCAAATCACAAAAGTCAAAACTGGAAAATTGGTCAAGTTTGGAGCTTGGTTCTCCTTTAATTCCTTTAACTGCTTGATGAATCAGTCACACACAGAGCTAACCCAGGGTAGGCCAAAGTCTCTTGGGCAATCTGCTAGCATGTCCCTGTGGGAGGTAGTTATGCTGTCATACTTTCGCTGCTGTAACCACACACTCTCAGACTCTAAACAGTCTTAAGGCAGCTGTGGCAAGCATCTGTATTAGCTGCTAGAGAGGCGGAGTTCAGAAGTCCAAAAAACCTGTCACATCATGTGGGCTGTCTGGGGCAGGGGTAAAACAAAGACTCAGACTTTCTGCCTTCTGGATTGAGGGTTTGTTACAGGCATAGTACAAGGCGCTTCAGGTTCAAGTAAAGAACAAAATCATTTTGAAGCAATAAATATTTGCCAAACTACAAGCAGTCATTAAAATGCTGGGTTTTTTGTGTTCTCTCTGTTATCTTTATTCATTGCTTTAGTTAACTTTAACAGCTCCTGGCCTGTAGTAAAACACATGCAGTATAGCAACAAAAAGAAAGTTCGGCTCAGGGCAAGAGAGCAGAGGCACTGGGAGCCAGCCAGTGTTCTCAGGTTGTAAAATAAAATCTCTAGACCAACTGGACACTGGCCTCAGGCCATGGCAGTGATTAATGCCAGAGTTGTAAAAAGTGTTATGGTGGGAACAGTTAGCCAGGTTGTAGTGGGTGTGTGTGTGTGTGTGTGCGCGCGCGCGTGAGTAAGGGCTCACATGTAAGTTGGTTTTTTTTCAAAGCAACTTAATATGAAACACATAACTTACAGTTGTTTTGGAATCTAAAAATAAAATTAAAGACTCATTTACTTTTCTCATTTCATTAAGAACTCAAGCAACTTTATAGAAGAAAAGAAGCCCAAGAAGCATTAAGCTCTAAACTAGTTACATTACTCCAAGTCTCCCCGATCTTTGTTAATGTATGTTCATACATTTTTATACAGTTGTAATTAGCATAGAGGTACCATTCTTGGTTTCTACTTTTTTCATTTGACCTTATTTTATATGAACATTTTCATACTTATTTGAAACACATGTTTCTTTTTTTTTTTTTCCTTTTTAACTTTAGAGTATTGTGTTACATCGATATGTCATGCCTTGCTTAATCATTCCCCTATCGTTGGGCCAAACCAAACCAAACCCACTGCCGTCAAGTCAATTCCGACTCATAGCGACCCTATAGGACAGAGTAGAACTGCCCCATAGAGTTTCCAAGGAGCACCTGGAGGATTCAAACTGCTGTCCTCTTGGTTAGCACCTATAGCACTTAACCACTATGCCACCAGGGTTTCCTATTGTTGGGCATATGGGCTATTTTCATAGTTTTGCTGTTATAAATGATGTCACTTCTACTATCTTTGTACAAACCTTCCCTTCTTTGCCATTAGGCTACTTCTTTAGATTATGCTTCCTCACATGGCATTATTTAGCTAAGGGGTATGAAGAGTTATTTATCTCTATCTGTGCACCAGTTTAAGGAGCTCTGGTGGTGCAATGGTTAAAGCAATCAACTGCTAACCAAAAGGTTGGTGGTTTGAAACCACCAGTGATTCTGTGGGAAAAAGATGTGGCAGTCACTTCCATAGAGATTTACAGCCTTGGAGTTGTATTTACAGCCTTGGGGTTGCTATGAGTCAGAATCAACTGTACAGCAGAGGGTTTTTCGGGTTTGGTGCTCCAATTTACAGTATCGTAAACAATATAGAAGTATACTTGTTTTTCACATCACTTAATGTGCTGATTATTTACCTGTTGTCTCTCAGCTCCATACCAACCTTTCTATATTCTGCTTTAACACTAGTGCTAGGAGCCTGCAAGCTACATTTCTCAGGCTTTGCTCCCAGCTGGCTTCCTGTTAGGTTCTGCCAATAGAAGGCACCAGCAGAAAATTAGAAGGTGGAAGGAAGGCAGAAGACATAGTTCTCTTTCTGCTTCTGGCAGTATTTCCAGATGTGATTTCACTTCTGTGTGGCCTCCACCATGCTCCCAAAATCCTGCATGGTACACCCAGTGACATAGTAAGAAGTTCAATCTTGGGCTATTATAACACTACCACTTCCTTTTCTGTTCCCTCAGCTGCTTTCTGTCTTTTTGTCCTTACTAATCTCAGGTTGGAAATCCTGGTGGTGTACTGGTTAAGAGCTATGGCTGCTAACCAAAAGGTCGGCAGTTCAAATCTACCAGGTGCTCCTTGGAAACTCTATGGGGCAGTTCTACTGTGTCCTATAGGGTTACTATGAGTCGGGATCAACTTGAAGGCAACAGGTTTTTTTTTTTTTTTTTCTTAATCTCAGGATTGTTATTGTCAGTACTGCACATTTGGCTCCAACTCAAACAGCAAGCCCGTGTGTAATAGAATGAAACGAGGCCTGGTCCTGGACCATCCTCGCAATAGTAGGTATGTTCGAGCCCACTGTTACAGCCACGGTGTCAGTCTGTCTCCTTGAGGGTCTTCTTCTTTTTTGCTAACCCTCTACTTTACCAAGCATGATGTTCTTCTCCAGGGATCTCTGACTTTTCAGCTCTCCCAACAACGTAATATCCTACATTAAATGCCCTCTCTTTGAAATCCCTAGCTTGATTTCTAGCTTCCTGATTGTTATTATTGTTGGTAGTTGCAGTTGAGTTAGTTCAACTCATGGTGACTTCACGTGCAGAGCAGAACTGCTCCATAGGGTTTTCAAGGCTGTGATCTTTTGGAAGCAGATTGCCAGGGCTGTCTTTTTTGATTTTTCTGATTTGACCCTTATAAGCTGGCTCTTAAGTTCTAATATACGTTTTATTAGGTTAATGTGTATATGATGGTATCTCAAGTCTTATTTTGCATTTTCAAAAATTGCTAGTGGAAATTAATTTTTTTTAAAACTGGATATTGCATTACCAGGTAAAACTGATTTGTAGCTTTAAATCTAATCTTAAGGTCTTTATTCAACTTTGTTAGCTCATTTTTTTATTCCAACGAGTAGTACACCATTTTGATATTTATCATTAAAATTTTTTTTTCTTTATTCTATTTGTGGCATTCAAAGTACTTATGAATTAAAAAGGAAACTGGTTACACGAATATTGCTATTAGATAATTCGGTTTCAGATGCGTCCTTACTCATATCCCCGCCTTTTTTAGGTGAGATTTATTACAAGTTGTTCCTGTTCTGTTCTATTCCATTTTGCTGATGACTCTAATAAACCTTACAATTAGGCCTCTGTGTCATTTATGTTCAAGGGAAAAAAAAAAAAAAACTATTAGCTCCTTGTTGGGCCAGGGCGCTTACAATTAATTTCTCTTCTCCTCTCTTTTTTTTTTTCAGTCTTTTTTTATTATTATTTTCGATCCACATATTACCCTATTCTCTTCCCTTTTCTTTTGCTTCTCTTACACCAGTGATTCCCAACCTTTTTTTAAAAAAATTATCGTTACCAAAAACCATTCATTATTTTTCCCCCATAGCTCATAATTTGAAGAATTTTTGTCTATAACCCATATTTCCCACCTGTAGTGGGTATTTGTTGGTTTGCTTCCCCTTGGTCAGATATTCCAAGCCCTAGTGGTGCAGTGAAGAGCTCACCTGTTAACCATGAAGGTTGGCACCAGCCTCTCCTTGGAAACCCTATGAGATGGTTCTACCTGTCGTATAGGGTCTCTATGAGTCAGAATTGGCTTGACAGCAACAGGTTTGGTTTTGGTTTTTAGTCTGATATTCATTTGGGAATTTATCCCTTTCAGGTAAAGCCCACATGCAAACGAACTGCCTCCTCCTTTAACACAGGGATGGGCCATGATGGACTGAAGCCAATCAGCATCTTCTACTCCCCTGTCCACTGTCATTGATTTAGAAGTGGACACTGAACTCAGATGGTCCAATCGGGGTGAATTTTGGGACCCTTGTTTAAAGTGTTGGCACAGGAATATGTACCAAGAAAGCACATAGCCTAGTTGCGATTGGCAGCCATGTTTCATTCACAAGGGAAATTAGCATCAGGAGGAAGCTAACACTGTGTATACATGAGCAGAGATGGGAGAAAATGGGTCCCTGATGACCTTGTTGAGTTGTTCTTCGAATCCTGAAGCTTGGTCTCCTCTGACCTTGCCACTTAAGTGAGCGAATAATATTCTGTTTTTGGTTAACCTCATTTGAGTTGAGCTTTCTGTGATTGTAGCATCAGTCATTTTTATGCAGACATGTAAGGCTGAGCTTTTGATCAATGTTTAAAATACTTGCTACCATTTACTGGCTATATACTATGTGTCATTACACCGCAAGGTAGCTACAATCATTCTCATTAAAAGTATAACTCATATGTCAACTGCCGAGGGAGGGAGAATGGCACAGAAACAACCCAGTAGCACAAATAATTTTCAATTCGATAACAGGCATCCTCATTCTTAAAATGTCCTTTAGGCACCTCACTGCAGGGAACTTCTGGGGCGGGGGAGTAGGGAGAAGGCGGGGGGAGTGGAGGAGGACCTTCATATGGTTAAAACAGATTGCTTCCTCCTTCTTGCTATCTTACACTTTCTTCTCATCTCCTCTTCTCAGGAGCAAACACAAATTCCTTTCTTATCACACTCAGAGTGGTTTAGCCTTTGTTTCTGATGCCTTGCCACTCAACTCATACCCAGGACCATAAGGTCTCGCCCCCTGTCCTAATAAATTTTTTCCCGTTGAAGATGGTTACCTTCCAGAGGGAGATTCTGATGTCAGCTATTAAGATAACAAGTTTCACCTTGGGTTGCAAAGAAGTTAAATCACTTCCCAAAGGGTTCACAGCTAGGAAGTGGAGGACACAGCTCCGTCTCCCTCTGAAACTCAAGGTCTTTTTGTTATATTCTGACAACTCTTAACAAGAGAACTAAAGGGTGCTGTGTGAATTCTGAGTCTAGGTGAGAAAAGGCCATACAGTTTCCTCCTGTTGCCCTTGAGAACTCACTCTGGGAGCCTGCAGCTGCCACGTAAGAAGTTTGACTGGATTTGACTGTGTGACGCAATCACGTGGGGAGTCCACACACACACGCACGCATGCACGCACGCACGCACACACGCACACCCACAGAGATGCCCGGTTGTTCCAGCTCCCAGCTATTCGGGTCTTCCCAATCCAGGTGCCGTAACCCGGCCCCACTTATGTTCTGACTGCAGATGAATGAGAGACCCTGTGTAAGAGCTGCCTAGCTAAGCCCAGTCAAGCCCTAGATTTGTGAGGAAAATAAATAATCATTATTATATTAAGTCACTGAGTTTGCACTGGTTCATCACACAGGAATAAATAATTTGAAAAAATGTGCAATTTACATTTATTAAATCACGCAACATGTTCCCTGTCCTCCTGGAGCTCATATTTTAGCAAAAAAAGTTGTCAGACTCATTACAACCACATTTTAGGCCATTCTGCATGTGGTCATCAGCATTATTTATTGTAGAGACGTCTCTTCTCAAGGGCTTCTGAATGTTATGTTTCAATCAATATCTGGAGACAGTCTTTGGTTTTGATATATTTGTCCTTCTCAATGATAATACCCAGGATTTTTTTTTGGTAAGGCAATTTTTTAAAAATATTATTTTGGTTTTCAGCTTTCTGAACTTTTTTAAACTAAACTTTTTATTTTGAGATATTGTATGAACATGTGCAGTTGTTAGAAGTAATAGAGAGATTGCTAAAACAAATGCAAGAGACATAATTAAATGAAAAGACATCATGTGTTTATGGATTGGAAGACTTAATGATGTTAAGATGTCAATACTACCCCAAAACAATGCACATATTCAGCACAATACCTATTGAAATTCCAATGGGCTTTTTTTTTTTTTTCAGAAATGGAAAAGCTAATCCTCAAATTCATATGGAACTGCAAAAGACCCCAAATAGCCAAAACTGTGTTGAAAAAGAAAAACAAAGTTGGAAGATACACATTTTAAAAAAAATTTTTATTGTGCCTTAAGTGAAAGTTTACAAATCAAGTCAGTCTCTCATACAAAAATTCATATATACCCTGCTAAAAAAACTAAACAAAACAAAACTATACCCTGCTATACACTCTTAATTGCTCTCCCCCTAATGAGGCAGCACACTCCTTCCCTCCACTCTCTCTCCTCGTGTCCATTCGGCCAGCGTCTGGCCTCCTCTGCCCTCTCATCTCCCCTCCAGACAGGAGATGCCAACATAGTCTCATGTGTCTACTTGATCCAAGAAGCTCGTTCTTCACCAGTATCATTTTCCATTCCATAGTCCAGTCCAATCAGTGTCTGAAGAGTTGGCTTTGGGAATGGTTCCTGTCTTGGGCTAACAGAACGTTTGGGGACCATGACCTCCGGGGTCCTTCTATTCTCAGTCTGACCATTAAGTTTGGTCTTTTTATGAGAATTTGGGGTCTGCATCCCACTGCTCTCCTGGTCTCTCAGGGGTTCTCTGTTGAGTTCCCTGTCAGAGCAGTCGTTGGTTGTAGCCTGGCACCACCTAGTTCTTCTGGTCTCAGGCTGATGTAGTCTCTGCTTTATGTGGTCCTTTCTGTCTCCTGGGCTCAAAATTACCTTGTGTCTTTGGTGTTCTTCGTTCTTCCTTGCTCTAGGTGGATTGAGACCAACTGATGCATCTTAGATGGCTGCTTGCTAGCGTTTAAGACCCCAGACACCACTCTCCAAAACGAGATGCAGAATGTTTTCTTAATAGATTTTATTATGCCAATTGACCTAAATGTCCCCTGAAATCATGGTCCCCAAACCCCTGCCCCTACTACACTGGCCTTCAAAGTGTTGAGTTTCTTCAGGAAACTTCTTTGCTTTTGGTTTAGTCCAGTTGTGTTGATCTCTCCTGTATTGTGTGTTGTCTTTCCCTTCACCTAAAATAAAACTGGAAGATATACATTTTTATATTTCAAAACTCACTACAAAGCTACAGTAATCAGAACAGTGTGGGATAGACGTATAAAACTGTTGAATAGAACTGAGTTTACAGAAATAAATACAAACATCTATGGCCAATTGATATTTGACAAGGATGCCAAGACCATTCAGTGGAAAAAATAGTCTCTTCAACAAGCATTTGTGGAAAAACTCAGTAACTACATGCGAAAGAATAAAGTTGGACCCCCTACTTTACTCCATATACAAAAAAATTAACTCAAAATGGATCAAAGACCTAAATATAAGAGCTAAAATTGTAAAACAGTTAGATCTTCAAAACCTTGTATTTGGCAATGAATTCTTATATTTGACATGAAAAGCACAAATAAATAATAAAAGAAAAAATAGATAATTTGGCTCACATAAAGATTAAAAAAAAAATTTGAATCAAGGGACAATATCAAGAAACTGAAAAGACTACAGACTAGGAGAAAATACTTGATAGGGGCTTAGTGTCTGTTATGGATTGAATTGTATCCCTAAAAATATCTGTCAGCTTGGCTGGACCATGATTCCCAGTATTGTGTGATTGTCCACCATTTTCTCTTCTAGACGTGATTTTTCTATGTGTCGTAAATCCTGTCTCTGTTATGTTGATGAGATGGGATTAGTGACAGTTATGTTAATAAGGCAGGACCCAATCTACAAGATTAGATTGTGTTTCGGGCCAATGTTTTTTGAGATATAAAAGAGAGAAGTGAGCAGAGAGATGGGGAAACTCATACCACCAAGAAAGCAGGGCTGGGAGCACAGTGCGTCCCTTTACCTGAGGTTCCTGGAAGGAAGAAGCTCCTAGACCAAGGGAAGATTGATGACAAGGACCTTCCTCCAGAACCGACGGAGACAGAAAGCCTTCCCCTGGAGCTGGCGCCTTGAATTTGGGCTTCTAGCCTACTAGACTGTGGGAAAATAAATTTCCCTTTGTTAAGTCACCCACTGGTGGTATTTCTGTCCTGATAGCACTAAATAACTAAGACAATATCCAAAGTATATAAAGAACACTTATAACTTGACAACAAAAAGATAAACAATCCAATTAAAAAATGGTCAAAAGATTAGGAATGACATTTCTCCAACGAAGATATACAAATGGCCAACAAGCACAAGAAAAAAATACTTAACATCATTGGGCACTAAGGAAATGTAAATTAAAACCACAACGAGATACCACTTCACACCCAGTATAATAGCTATTATCAGGAAAATGGAAAATAACAAGTATTAGCAAAGATGTGGAGAAATAGGAACCTTCACACATTGCTGGTGTGAATGTAAAATGGTGCAGCTGTTCTGGAAAACAGCTTGGTAGGTCCTCAAAAAGTTAAATGTAGAACTACCATACAACCAGCAATTCTACTCCTAGGTAGATAACTAAGGGAAATGAAAACTTATGCCCACACAGAAACTTGTACACGAGTGTTCATAGCAGCATTATTCACAATAGTCAAAAAGTGGAAACCCAAATGTCCATCAATGGATGAAAGAATACACGAATTGTGGTATATCCATACAATGGAATATTATTCAGCAATAAATAGAAATGAAGTACTGATAAATGTTACAACTTGGATGAACCTTGAAAATATGCTATGTGAAAGAAGTCAGACACAGAAGGTCACATATTGTATGATTCCTTTTATATGAAATGTCTAGAATAGGAAAACCCATACAGATAGAAAGCTGGTTAGTGGTTGCCAGAGAATGGGAGGAGTGAGAGATGAGGAATGATTATTTAATGTGTGTGGGGTGTTCTTCTGGGATAATGGTTGCAAAACATTGTAAATACACAAAATGCCACTGAATTTTTTGAATGGCTAATTGCAATTTATGTGCATTGCGTCACAATAAATAAATTAGAAGAAATAATAGAGATCTCGTGTACACCCTTTACCCACATTATTCCAGTGGGAATATCTTGCAAAACTATGGTACAGTATCACAACCAGGGTATTGATTGACATTGATCCAGGACAATTTCATTAACACTAGGATCCCTTCTGTTGTCCTTTTATAGTCACACCCACTTCCTTCCCTACACAGCCCCATCCATGATCCTTGGCAGCCACCAATGTGTTCTCCATTTCTATAACTGTGTCATCTAAAGAATGCTATATAAATGAAATTGCTTAGTATGTGACCTTTTGGGATTGGCTCTTTTCACTCAGCATAATTCCTTGGAGATTCATCCAAGTTGTGCATACTGATAACTCATTTGTTTTTATCGCTGAGTATTATCCACTCTATCGATGTACTACAGATTACTTAACCATTCACCTGTGAAGGACATCTGGATGGTTTCCAGGTTTTGGCTATGGTGAATAAAGATGCTATGAACCTTCGTATATAGGTTTTTCTGTGAACACGAATTTTTATTTTTCTGGGATTAATATCCGGGACTGCAATTTGCTGGGTAGAAGTCTTGCCTGCCAAGAGGGAGACCTGGTTCAATTCCTGGCCAATGCACTTTACACACAGCCACCACCTGTCTGTTTGTGGAGGCTTGTGTATTGCTGTGCTGCTGAGTAGGCTTCAGCAGAGCTTCCAGACTAAGATTAGGAAGAAAGACTTGGGGATCTGCTTCTAAAAATCAGCCCGTGAAAATCCTATGGATCACAACAACCATCTGATCCACAACTGCTCAGGACCAGGCAGGATTTTGTTCCGTTGTGCATGAGACCACCAGGATTCAGGGTCCAACTAGACAGCAGCTAACAACAACAACATAGTAGTTATATGTTTAGTTTTATAAGAAGCTGACAAACAGTTGTCCAGAGTCACTGTGCCATTTTATATCCCCACCAGCAACAGTCACCAAAGTGATTCAGTTTCTCCACATGCCACCTGATTTTGAATAATAAGTTAAATATAGCTTCCCAGGTAAATATTAGGACAACTCCCTTCCCCCCCAACCCCCCGTTAGAGGTATTTACTTGGCAGTTCACATTCGCCAGGCGCTCATTGGAAACTCTATGGGACAGTTCTACTCTGTCTCATAGGGTCGCTATGAGTTGGAATTGACTCAACAGCGGTAGGTTTTAGTGGGTTATTCTTTGTCCTGGAGCCCTGGTGGCACAGCCTTGGCTGCTAACCAGAATGTCAGCAGTTCGAATCTACCAGCTGTCCCTTGGAAACCCTATGGGGCAGTTCTACTCTGTCCTATAGGGTTGCTATGAGTCAAAATGAACTCAGGGCAACAGGTTTGGTTTGGTTTTTGGGTTACTCTTTGTCCTACAAGATTTAGGACTCTAACACTGTGTGTGGTTAGCTCCTAGGAATAGGGCAGGGGCATGGAGAATTAGAAAGAAGATAAAGAACCTAAGAGGGCAACATCTAATTGTAACACCCAGTGACTGTTGTCTTATTTTGGGTTCCTGATGTCTTGTTTTAACCTGTTTCTATTGTAATTGTATCAGTAATCTCTTTCCCTTCAGGTGGTCTTTTCAAAGGCACTGAAAATCTTGAAGAGTGAAAGGCAACAGATTAACAGCAGAGCAAAAGGAGGTTTAGGAATAGCTTGAAATTACTGAGAGGTAACAGGGCTTTAGCTACATCTCACGAGGTTGTCAAATCCATCTTTATAAAGTAGGTGGTTTTTAGAGCAAGTGCTCTAGGTAAGGGGTGACTTCTTTAATTAAGCCGCGTAGTTTAATTTGTCCTGATAATTACATAGCGCCCTATTTTCTCCTAGGCAGACATGACTCCTGCTAAAGGCATTGAGACACTTATATATGACACATGCAAAAGATATAGAGGAACCGAAGTTTATATTTAAACAGCGTCTGACCCAAATCTAAAATGTTTAGATCTTTAGTAGACTGTTAGAGACACAATGAACCATTGTATTAAATTCTCAAAAGTAGTTTAAAAAATAGTCTTTTGTTTTGTCCATTTGCCCTTTCATCGAGAAACCTCTTTGACTTTTATCAAATTGATTATTTTCATCATCAATACTATCAATATTCCTCATCCGTTCTAGATTAGGCTCTCTAATCATCAGTGGGAAAATATTAAACTGATTTTTAAAAAAAAAATTCTGGTGGTAAAATATATATAACACAAAATTTGACATTTTAATCATTTTTATAAATTCTATTGTGGTAAAGTATATATGTATCATATATACCACAAACTCTGTTGCCCTTGAGTCGGTTTTGACTCATAGTGACTCTATAGGACAGAGTAGAACTGCC
Source organism: Loxodonta africana (assembly GCF_030014295.1). Lineage (NCBI taxonomy): Eukaryota > Metazoa > Chordata > Mammalia > Proboscidea > Elephantidae > Loxodonta > Loxodonta africana. The sequence goes on along the minus strand of NC_087347.1, from coordinate 88,539,851 downwards.
CCATGTGGTTTCCAAGGAGCGCCTGGTGGATTCGAACTGCCGACCTTTTGGTTAGTAGCCGTAGCTCTTAATCACTATGCCACCAAGGTTTCCATATCATATATATACATAATAATTTGGCATTTTAACCACTTTGAAGTGTACAATTCTGGGGCACTAATTATAGTCACAATGTTGGGCAACTTTTACCATTATCTATTTCCAAAATTTTTTCATCACTCCAAACAGAAAACTCTGAACCCATTAAGCAACGACTCCCTATTTCCCCCTCCCTTAGCCTCTTGTCTGGAGCCCTGGTGGTGCAGTGGCCAAGAGCTCAGCTGCTAACCAAAAGGTTGGCTGTTCAAATCTACCAGCCTTTCCTTGGAAACACTATGGGACAATTTTACCCTGTCCTACAGGGTTGCTATGAGTCAGAATCAACACGAAGGCAATGGTTTTTTTTGTTTTTTAGCCTCTGGTAGCTTTTAATCTACTTTCAGTAAACTTGCCTATTCTAGATATTTCATAAAAATGGAATCATGTAATATTTGTCCTTTCCTGTGTGGCTTATTTCACTTAGCATAATGTTTTCAAGGTTCACCCATATTATCACATATATTAGGTTATCATTCTTTTTATGGCTGAATAATATTCCATTGTATGTACATACCACATTTTGGTTGGTGGACACTTGTGTTATTTCCACATTTTGGCTATTGTGATTAATGCTGCTATGAACATTGTCGCACAAGCATATGTTTGAGTCTCTGCTTTCAGTTCTCTTGGGTGTCTACCAACAAATGCAGTTACTAGATCACATGGTAATTCTAGGTTTAACTTTTTGAGGAACCACTAAACTGCTTCCCACAACAATTGCACCATTCTACATTCCCATCAACAATGCACAAGAGTTTCAATTTCTCCACATCCTCACCAACACTTGTTATTGTCGTCAAACTGATTTTTAAACAAAATGAAAATAATCCATTCTGACTAGGCTCTCCACACTTATTACTCCACTCCCCTTTAAAAAACCAAATCTTTTATAAGTGCTCTTCTCTGATTTACGAATCCACAGCTTTCTTCAAATAAATATACAAGTGCAAAGAAGTTTCAAGTAGTTCTTATTCTTACAGAAAATATTTATATGGACTTAAGTTCATAATTTCATTGGTTTTTATTACTGCTATTACACAGAATTGGGGGTTCCTGGGTAGAGCAAACAGTTTCAGCTCAGCGGCTAACAGAAAGGTTGGTGGTTCAAATCCACTCATCTGCACCATGGAAGAAAGGCCTGGTGATATGCTTCCGTAAAGATTACACCCAAGATAACCCTAAGGAGCAGTTCTACTTACTCTGTAACACATGGGGTTGCCATGGAATCAACAGCAATGGGTTTTTTGGTTTATTACACAGAATTAAAAGGATGGCCAATAATCAATAATGTGAATAAGATTGTAATAGAACTTGCAAAGAGTTTCAGCAAGATTTTTTTAAACAAAACATTTCCTTTAAATTACTATACTGTATAAATGTTATGGTTTGAATTATGTCTCCCCAAAATATGTGTTGTAAATCATAACCCCCATACCTGTGGTAGAGGAGCCCTGGTGGCACAATGATTAAACACTCAGACACGAACCAAAAGTTGGCAGTTTGAACCCACCAGCTGTTTCTTGGAAGAAAGATGTGGCAGTCTGCTTCTGTAAAGATTTACAGCTTTAGAAACCCTATGGGGCAACTGTACTCTGTCTTACAGAGTCACTTTGAGTCCTGAAGGCAATTGGTTTGGAGTATACCTGTGGTCATTTGGAAATGGGTTTTCTGTTAAGTTAGTGAGACAGTATTAGCATAGGATGTGTTTTAAGTCAATCTTTTTTGAGATATAAAAGCAAACTAAGCAAGCATGCAGAGATCTTCTCAAAAACCTGTGAAGACAGGGATTCTATGCTATCCTTATTTTATAGATGAGGAACTTCAGGCTCAAAAAGACTAAATGGATTGCCAGACATCACAAAAAATAAGTGCCTCAGTCAGAGCTGGGATTTAGATAGCATGACTCTAATTTCAGTGTCTTTCTTTTCTGGTACAAATTGCTGAAAAGAGGGAAAATGACACTCCCAAGGTGGAGAATATTGAAATGCATTTGTTATACTCAATGTTAACAGCACATTTCTTTTTAAGCTGCTTTAACCAGACTCAATAATATTTATTGGAGGGATTACCACCTGATTGCCTTATCTTGCTCTTCCTGAATATAGGCAATTCCATATTTCCTCCAAAGGCCATTTTACCCTCAGAAGATTGTACTAAATGTATGTTTAAAATACCAGGGTGGCATGCCATCTTAAACCTGCTTCTCCCAAGACTTTAGTTACTCCCACTATCTTATAAGGAAATGTGAACCTCTGAATCTGCCTCCCTGCTTTCTTCCCTCAATGGATCTGTTATCGGTTTAAATAATTCACTATCTAGCCCATATTGGATGAGTTTCTACAATACCGGCAGGCCATGTGCTAGACCTGCCGAGGGGGTTATATGTCCCATTAGATGACTCCTTTAATTTAACAGCCTGGCTAACTGTGCACAGCTATGGCTTTTGCTATCCCCAGATGAGCATGTGTCATTAGCCCACATCTGACCATGGTGTTGGTACACGTGTGTGACCACGGCACATGCAGGAACTGTGTCTAATACCGAACTGTGTAGGTGTATGTAATTTCATTGCTTTTCCCAGCTGATTTCTAACTATGTCCAATTTCTTTTATTATTCCCAGTGTCTTTAAAAATTCTTTTCTTCCCTAACATGATAAGAAGGAGCAGAAGAATGAATGGACCGAAGAAAAATGAATTTTGCAAATATTATGCCTCGACAAGAAAAGTACTTGTGTGCTATACTCTGAACTGTTTTGAGTCTGGATTTCCTACCTTGCTTAAGTTTTTTTCAGTCCTGTCTCAGTCTTTGTATTTAATGACTACACTGTTCTAAACACTTCACTTCTCACTATGTATTCTATGCTACACATACCATAATAAACACTGGCCATGATCCTAACTTAGGGTTGATTTAAAATAGAAGTATTTATGAATCTGAGCCAGGGAGGAAAGCATACTAACACTCACAAGGCACATTCTTTTCTCACGCCTTCCTTTGCCTATTGCTGTGGGCAATAAATTGTATTGAAAAATAACCAGTTTATTATTTGCTGTTTTCTTTGACTCTATGGAGAAAAGCTATAGTTGGCAAACTGAAAGAAAATTTAAGAATTTAATCCAGTATATTGTATATATGTTTGGGGAATGTGCTTAACATATAATAATTACGTGATACGTATTTCCAACCCTTTTGTTTTTTTAGCTGGTATCAATACAAATATCAATACAAATACAGTGAAATCTATGAGAGCTGGAACTCAACAGGAATGCCTCGATTTTCCGGGTCTACAAGTTTTCCGCCTTTGACAGGGGGCAGTCTTACCACTTTTGCTTGTTTTAGTGGATGTATTTGAGCTTTTCTTTTCTGACAGGCTTCCACCTTACATAGGTTCTGGTTTTCCCAGGCTTTATTGTACTATGAGTGAGAAGTTTAAGATGAATGGGATGAGCAGAGATACCCCAGGAAAAGTAAGAGGTGATTCTTGCCCTCCCCTCCCCTTAAAAATACAATCACCTAACAACCAAGTAAAATATCTTTTATTCTGTACAGGAAAAGCAGATTTTAAAGAAAGCATTAAAAATTCATTCTTTGAGCCTTTGCTCAGCTAATACTTCACAGATTAAGATACTTAGAAAATGTTCTAATTTTTTTCTTCTTACAGAATTGATTATAATGGAACCATTTCTTTTCTCACATGTGAATTTTTATTACTGTTTTTTTGGCCTTGTCTTTTAAAAAATGTACCATTTTCACCCACAGCTTAAGACAGCTTTGATGTTCTTCGTATAACACGCCGTATGTAATGTTAGCTCCTTAAAGCTGGAAATCAGACTGTGCATAATAACACACGTAATTTGGATGATATAAACAGCACAGGAAGAAGGGGAGACAGGGCCCTTCTGTGTACAAATTTCAGATTGCTAGCTGTATGCCTGTTCAGAATGTTAAACACTTCTAACTAGGCAGTGATGAAGTTACTCCTTTAGTGACTGTGACTTTTGAAACTCTAAAGACAAAAATTCCTCAAGTAAAAATAATTTAAAGATACTGGTAATGAACATAGTATTTATTTTATGTGAGCTTCTGCTCACTACTTTGGGAGCATTAAGAGTAGAGGGAGAAAACCTAATTTCATTGTCTTCAAAGCCCAATTTAATTGAGCAATTTCATAAAAAATACGGAAACAAAGCTTAGAAGAGCCAGATAGAAGACTGTGATACAAATTATAAAGTGTATCCATTACACATTCCACCCATTATAAAGAAGTCTGAAGCAGGGAAATGTTACCAGTCTATTTCCTTAGGGCTGTTTCTCTTATATCTTAGTTTTTAGGATTGGTTAGACTACAGTGGAGCTTTTTTTCTTTTGTTTGTGGCATTCTTTTATCAACAAGAATGCTCGCTGTCTGGCTTTTTCATCTGTTGTGGCAAGATTGGTAACTTTCTTACATTTAATTTCAAGAGAAATTAAATAAAACGAATTACCGTATTTTTCAGCAACAAGACATTTCAAAGTGGAGGAAGAAGTCAATAGCTTTTCTGGTTTAATACGTTTATATTTTATTTTAAATATTCATATTCTGCCTTGTTCCAGGAAGGCTGCAAGGCCACTGAAATGTTTGCAGCTGAAATATCAGGATGGTAGTAATTGGGCCTTTGAAACTATGGGTGAAAAATCCAACAAATTTCAGTCATCTTTTATTTATGTGGACAGATTGTGTGGCATTTTGCTTCCTGTCCTTTTTTCCTAAGAGCTTTAAATATGGACGCCCCTCCAATCAGCATCTTTATACTGGGAAGCTCTGCGTGAGGTTGAAGTTTTTATAGGGGAACTTGTTTAAAACACAGTTGTCTTTAAAGGCGGGTTTGCCACATTAAGGTTAGGGGTTACCAATAAATCCCGTTACAGCAACTTCTGATTTCACCGCTGCAGCACACCGGTGGAGCGAACCATGAACAATTCTCGCTGACCATACCAACAGCAGCGGTCCTAGTTGATCTTTCCTGGATGAACGCCGGTCTAAAGGGCTTCAGGGGTGAAGCGGCCGACTCCCCCACCCCAGCCTGGCAGTCGTTGCCTGGGATTCCTGCGCGGAGGTGGCGAACCCAGGACAGCCGAATCCGCTAGGCCCTACCCTGGCTTTCATTCTCCTGGGGAATAACAAAACATTTTGGGAACTCGGGAATTTAATTTACTGCCACCAACCGAAATAATAATAGCATCTTTGTGTTTCACCCCCTCCCCCTTTTCTTTCTTTCCTCTCGCCGACAGAAGCACGACGCTGGCCCTCTGTGGATGTGGCACAGGCAACACAGCGCCAGCCCAGAGCAGCCGCAGGAGGGGGCTGACTTGGGGCCTTGGGGAAACCCAGTCAGTCACCAGGTCCCTGAACGCCCCTAATGTCCTAATTTGGGAAAGAAAAGGGCCCAGCCAGCAAGGTGCCTTCTTACACCTTCCATCTTCCTTAGCTCATTCTGGCCCCAGAAAGCGAGTGTTGTGTGTACACAGTTAAGTGAGGCAGAGAATATCCAAGAAAGCCACACAAGTCACCCTAAAGCATCCACCGAAACTTCGGCTCGGTTAATTGCTCCCATATGTCCTCCTCGGCTGTTTTCGAACGGCACTGGGGAAGAGGAAGGCCGGGTCATTTTATTGATTTTAAAGAGGCTGAAAAAAAGGCTATCATCCCCCTCAATCCAGTCCCAGAGGGGCCCAGGAGTAGCCTCGGAGGACCAGCCCCCTCCGGGGCAGCTGGGGCGCAACCAGCAGGGACCCGACCCGGCAAGAAGAGCCGGCGAGGGGCCGCGCCCGCGCCCCGCGGAAAGTTCGCGCGCCGCGCCCCAGCGGGTCCTTGGAGTCGCCGCAGCCCCAGGCGGGGAGGGGCGCGGAGGCGCGGCCGGGGCGGGCGCGCGAGAGGAGGGTGCCTTCGGGAACACGCGCGGGGGCGGGGATTTGCGCTGCCAATGAGGCCGCGGTGTGGGCCGTGCGAGGCGGGGGGACGGGCCGGAGCGCCGCTTTCCCTGTGGCAGCTGCGGGAGCTGTGGCCGCCTCGCGAGCCTGGAAAAGGCAGCCGCCGAGTGCCCAGCCGGCCGCGCCCCGAGGCCCGTCCTTGGGGGTGGGGAGCCGCGCTGAGGAGCTGGAAACTTTCCCGACAGGTAACTCCCGCCTCCCGAGCACCGCCGCGGGCCTGCGTGCGTTCCAGGCAAGTCCAGTTGCCGCGATACTGGAAGGAGAGGGTCCCGAGGAGGAGGCGAAGGTGATGTGGATCTTGGAAAAGCGTGTGGGAAAGTTTCTGGAGCCCCTCTCTTCCGCCGGGCACAGCCGAGAGGTTTCCGGGGATAGGCACGGACATGTTGGGCGCCCCCAACCTGCGTCCGGTTGGCTCTAGGGAGTCCGCGCCTTCCTTGCGCTGTCCCCTCCTTGTTGGACCGAGCCCCCGGCGCAGCTGGGGTTCGAGGGCACCGGGAACACGCGGGGGCAGGTCTCGAGTTTCGGGACTACCCTCACCCGGCGTGCCTCTTCTCCCTCTCTCCCGCCTCCTCTGTAGCCTTCGGGCTTGGCAAGGGCCTGGGCTGCGCCTGGTACCTAGGCGGGGGAGGCGGGTTAGAGTCGCGCCTAGCACCGCGAGGCTCGGGGAGTCCCCGGAGTGTAGGGGCGCGCAGATCGCAGCTGCCAAATGAGTTTTGGGGGGAGGTCTGTTAGTGCCCCAGTTCTGGGCTGAAAGTCCCCAGCATTACTTAGCTTCCAACAACAGTGCGATTATCAATATACACGTTCTTTTTTTGCGGGGGGGGGGGGAGCGGGAGTTAGAGTAGACGTTGAGGCTTTTTCTTTTGGAGGGTGCTAAGGAAAGAGACAAGAATTGTGTCAAGATTGTGAGTCCCCCTATTCTTGAAGGGTGGAGAGTAATAGTCGAGTCGAGTCACTTTTAGAGGACTCATCAGGGTGCAAGTTCTTCTTGGAGGACGTTGGGGTACGAGCGTGCAGCGCTGGGGATGTAAGGGGCTCCCTACTTTGGCGCGGCAGCTTTCCGGAACGGCTGGTCGGGAAGGAAGCCGTAGGCATTGTGTGGCGTGTTTGCAGACAAAAATGTCCGTGAACCGGCATTCTCAAAACTTACTTGGCTTATTGTGTAAGTCTCCGGGAGGAAATGCGGCAGTGGCCAGGTAGAAATGCGGCGCCACGTCCAAAAGGACGGAGGACGCAGTGCTCGGCGGCGGCAACAGTCCTCCCTACCCTTCCCCCTCCAGCCCGCTCTTGGCAACCCCAGATTCCCGTGTCTCAAGTATGGGACTCGTATCGAACTCCTGTTCCCTGCAGGAGTCGGCTCCGACAGGCTAGGCGGGCGCTTTCATCTTGAACTTGACCCCAGGAGCAGCGTCGTCCTGGTGGGTTACTCGGTAAAGGGTAGCTGAATCTTAACACGGGATGGACCTTAAACTCTGGCATGGAAAGGAAGTGCCTGGTTCAGAAGCTTTGAGGAAAGGGCTCAGAACTGCTGAGGTCGCTTACTCGAAATGCCCAGGCGCACCAGTGCGTAAGTTAATGTGTGTTTGGAGGAGGCGCGGGTGGGGGAGGAAAGGAGTAACCTGGTTAGCTGGCGCTGAGGGTTGGTATTTCTCTGTAATGGAAATGAAGGGAGTCTGCATCTCTTCTTTCACCAGATCCGCTACTTTCTTTTTCCTTCCTGGGTCATCTTTATTCCTGCCAGGCTGGCACTCCTGGGATGGGGGCAGGGAAGGAGAAAAAAGCAGTTGTGAGGCTTCTCTTGTCGGCCCTGGAGGTATTTCAGATCTGCTACCAGGAAGACAAGAGGTTCCTGGATTTTCACAGCTGCTTCTTGATTGCTGGGAATGAAAGAATTTATGAGCGGCTGAGAGGTGTTCACTATAGTAGTTGTTTGAATGTTTTACTCATCTCAGCTACTTAAAGATCTCACAAGAGACCTTCCCTAGAGTATACCAGTTTCCACAAAGTTGTCAGCCAGAATGCTCCATGGGTGTCAGCCAGAATGCATTGTAAATATATCCTGGTGGTTGGAAAATGAAAAGTATGTGGGAGTAAAGGAAATATGGTATCTAACATCCTTCAGGGCTTCCTCCTAGGGTTGCTCCTGTTACCTGCCAAGTGAACCCAGTCCAGGCTTCCGGACTGTTGTGATTTGACAATAAGGGATGGGAAATAGTGTCATTGGTTTTAGTGGAGGCAGGAAAGTCCAGAAATAAATTTAGGGTTGCTTTCATGACCCTGTCTTGCAGCTGTGGTTCCACAAACTTTTTTGCTGGAACTTGGAAGCACTGGTTTTCCTGCCCTTTTTTTTTTTTTTGGTTCATTTAACCACGAGAATGTCCAAATTATCATAATTTATGTCCATCATAAAGCTAAAAGATAACTGATTCATAGTCAGCCCTTTTCTGCTTCCCATAACAGCCTGGAGAAAAAGAACATTTTATGTCTTCAACCACACACAATTTATTTGGTGCCATAGTGGGTTTTTGATATTGGGTAGCAGAGGGCACAGTTTTAGAAACGATGGAGTTGTCTTGATTAAATTGTCCATTTTTAGGCAACATCCTCTTCTAAGTTGCTGATTAATTCTTTATCTCCCAGAAAACATTAAAACCAGTATCCCTAGGCTGGTCTAGCTGTAATCCATATTATAATGGTGCCTGCCAGCGTAGCGGGAGGTTAACGTTATGTCAGTATTTCCATTAGACATTTCTAACCCAATTGTAAAGGTTTTGTCTGGGTTGCTAGTGGGCTGTGAGTCTCATAGCCAGAGAAATAGCTTTATTTTTATCTTGCTAATGAAAAATTCATTTTAACTGTTAAATTACAGGAGTAAAATTTACAAATGTGAAATAAAGCAAAGGGATGTATATATTTTGGGGAAAGGGGGTGATTTAATTTAGTACCTGGGATAATTTTGTTTTGAACTGTTTTTAAATGTATATTTCAGTGGTGGAAAAATAAATTCCTGAATCCCACCTAATATTTATAAATGTTCTTTGTACAAGGTTCTTAAGTCTTCCTGGGCCTTGGTTTTCTCATTTTTATCATTCCTAAAATGGGGATTACCTTTCAATCCTAAAGACTCTCTAAGAGTTCTAAAAATGTAGGCATTTTGGAGCCAGTGCTGTGATATTAAAATGTAGTATTTTGGGGTTTCTAAAGTGCTTTACTTACATGTTTTATACCTGAATCCTCAGTTAAGTAAACTAAAGCCTGTTAATTTAAATCAGTTTGTCCATTATTATCTACACATAGTAGAGTTGCACTTGAACCTAGGTCTTCTGATTCTCCTTACTCCCTTCCCCAGGCATCTTTATTCATGGAGTCACCTGTGAGGATATTGTGGTCTTAAGAATTGGCTAAAAACTGACAGACTTATGTTAATATGTGGCAGTTCCTCAAGATTTCATTCATGGATTATTTTGGTTTCAGAACCCCAAGGTTAACATCAATACTTTGATGTCTGGGATAAAAAACAGCTCACTAATAATGATAATAAAACTTTCTGCCCCAAGAGTGTTTCAGAAATTCATATGCTTCAAATGAATCATTTGTTTATTTTCAACTTCTTTATTAAGTAGGCTTCAGGCTGTAGTGTGATTTATAATCTGGACTGGTAACCCAGACAGCATTTTAAAGGAAATCACTTCTTGAATCTGTACCTTTTTTTTCTTTTCAAATAAAGAAATGAACCTATCATTCGCCTTTCATCCTGGTATCTCTCAACCTAATTACGAAGCCTGGATGAATATTCCTTTTTCTGTGTCATCGTTCCTGGACTCTTTCTACTGATGTCTGAATAAGTGATTTTGAAGCACTTTGTGTGCTAAATAAGTCTTTACGCTCCTGGCTTAATGGTAAAGAAGTTGTGAGTTGCAGGTGACCCATTTTTTACTCTGTCCCTAAATGTTTGTGCCATGTCCTGCTTGCCTATTTAGGAGCACTCAGTGTAGCTTGACACTCATCTTGAAGCTGGTACGGGTTTTCTTTAAAAGGTGCTAAAATAAAATTACATGCTAAGCTATGGGCTCTTTTATGTCTGAGCAGCTTGTCCGTCTTCAGTTTTTAAAACTTGTTCTCAGAGGATTGTCTTTTCAAGATATTAAGCAATGGGGTTTAAATCTCAAAAAGAGGATGTATCAATCATTACCCATTAACTGACTGTAAAGGAGTTGTGGTTAACCTGAAATTGCTGCCATCTCCTTGTGTGAACCAGAGAGAGCATCATAAAGCTGTATCTGCTAACAAATGGAATCTGGATGGTGCAGTTGGCTAAGCACTCTGCTGCTAACCTAAAGGTTGGTGGTTTGAACCCACCAGCTGCTCCAGGGGAGGAAGATGTGGCAGTCTGCTTCCGTTAAGATAAACAACCTTGGAAACCCTATAGGGCAGTTCTACTTTGTCCTATAGGGTCACTCTGAGTTGGAATTGACTCAGTGGCAATGGGACATCTGCTGACGAAGCTGGGAGACTTTGTTATCACTGTACCAGAAGTGGATAAGAGCAACAAAGCAGGATGACTTTTGGGTTTTGAATTATGATTAAAAAGGCTTTCTGGAAACATCTTTTGGAGAGCGAACGTGGGCCTCCCGGTTTGGTTTGGCTGTGTTATTGATGGAGGGTGTCCTTCTAGGGTAAGGGTTGTCTTTAGACATTTCTGCAGGGGTGTGTGTGTGTGTGTGTGTGTGTGTGTGTGATCAAAGGGAGTATCCTGGAGCGTAGGCAGTAATACCAGGGGTACGGAAAGTGTTGTCAAGGGTGGCAATCCATAGTCACTGGATTTTAGCACAGATTTGGCCACTAACATGAGGGGATTTATTGGTATTAATCTCCCAGGTGCAGTTGTAGATAGATGTGAACTCAGGATTTTCAACCATATAGCCTAGAGCCACAGTGACTCACCACCTTCTCTGCCCCACCCCAGCACACCTAGGGTTACACACTTGTCATGAACCGTGGCTTATTACCTCAGTGAGGTGGGGTAGGAGGGCGAGGTGGTCTCTAAGACACACTTGATTATGACCTTTTTGTGCGTACGTGTTCATACAAGGATATAATCCTATTTTACCTGTGCTATTGAAGAATCGTGAAAAATGTACATACAAGAACGTGTGATGTTGTTTGTACAGTATATAGTATATACATATATAGTGTCCTCCCCCCCATCCATACACATTCTTTTTTGGCACTGTTTAATGGCTGTTTAATGAATCCATTATATATGATGCCATAATTTGTTTCTATTTTGATGTTTAGGTGTATTTGGAAAGAACTCTCTTTTAGATTGTAAAGAGCCCTTTAGCTCAGATCTGATTCATGCATCATTAAATCACCAGGGCCAAGCACAGTGCCCAGCACACAGAGGTTATCTGGCTGCTGGTAGTTCCAAAGCCTTACATCACGTAGTTCCATTTTGGGAAAGTCCTAATTGGTCTCATGCCAGCCAAAGGAGAGTTGTGGTTGGTAGTACCCATTAGACCCAAAAGGTGGGACTGTGGGGAAGACAAAGTATCCCACAAAGAAAGGGGTTATTGTTAAAGGAGGAGGGAGGGAGCTGGGTAAACAAGAGTTAGCTGCCTACTATAGAACATATTTTTCAAAGTGGTGTTGCTGGCCGTGACAGCAGCATACCAATATGCTGAAGGATATGAACATTTGTAATGCTCTTGTGATGCACACCCGTGTAGTCTTGAGAGATCACAGTTTTTGCCACATTCTACGGGGATCTGAATTGCTGCATATACAGGCACTTGTGTAATGGAGTGTTGAATTACTGCTCAAAACGTGGAGTTGGTCATTATTCTCATATAACCCATTATACTCCCTGCTCTCTGCTGTGCTTTATTCTAAATTACTCAGGATTAGCAACATCAGTTATTAATGTTTATTGAATGCTTGCTGACTCTAACTACATGTTTGAATTAAAAAAAAAAAAATCTGTCATCACCTGCACGTTGGGGGTATATGTTCATGTTTTTTTTTTTTTTTTTACTGATAAGGGTGCATGATCAAAAAGTTTTGAGAACACAGTTCACGTTGCTTATATAGTTGTTAGGTACCATTGAGTTGGCCCTTGACTCCTGGCTACCCCATACACAATAGAGCAAAACACTGCCTGGTCCCGTGCCATCCTCATGATTGGGTACAGATTGGACTGTTGTGATCCATTGGGTTTTCTTTGGCTGATTTTGGGAAGTAGATCGTCAGGCCTTTCTTCCTAGTCCCTCTCGGCCTGGAGGCTCCACTGAAACCTGTTTAGCATCATAGCAGTATGCAAGCCTCCACTGACAGCTGGTGGCTGTGTATGAGGTGCATTGACTGGGAATGGAACGTGGATCTCCTGCATGGAAGGCAAGGATTCCACCACTGAACCACCAATGCCCTTAAGCCACCTCTAGTCGGGTGTTTTTCGTTACTTGCAGCTGAAAGTATCATACCTGATGCAAGGACAGATACGGGTGGTGGTGGTCCCCATTTTATTTATTTATTTTTTTATACTTACAGTTTTACTATAGCAAAAAGTATACAAAAGAGGAAATACATATGGAAAGCCCTCCAGCACAGAGCTTCTGTGTTCCCAGCGGTGCCTTACCCTCCTTATTCGTTGACATTTATGACCAACCAGAAAACTCCCTTGAGCTTTGGTGTCTGTCTATTGAGTTTCTTTACATAGTCATAATTGATTGACTCATTGGCCACATGATTAAACTCAATCTCTCACCTTCCTTATGCCCGGAAGTTAGACTAATAACACCTGGTGGATTTTTCTGGCGGGCACAACTGGACTGATAAGCAACATCCTGATAAATGGAGAAAAGATTGAAGTTGTTAAAGATTTCATTTTACTAGGATCCACAATCAACGTCCACGGAAGCAGCAGTCAGGAAATCGAACAATGCATTGGCTTGGACAGATCTGCTGCAAAAGACCCCTTTAAAGTATTAAAAAGCAAAGATGTCACATTGAAGACTAAGGTGCTCCTGACCCAAGGCATGGTGTTTTCAGTCGCCTCCTATGCATGTGAAAGCTGGACAATGAATAAGGAAGACCAAAGAAGAATTAATGCCTTTGAATTATGGTGTTGGTGAAGAATACTGATTATACCATGGACTACCAAAAGAACAAACAAATCTGTCTTGGAAGAAGTACAGCCAGAATGTTCCTTAGAAGCAAGGATGGCAAGACTACATCGTACATACAACAGATACATTATAAAGAGGGACAACTCCCTGGAGAAGGACATCATGGTTGATAAAGTAGAGGGTCAGTGAAAAAGAGGAAGACGCTCAATGAGATGGATTGACACAGTGGTTGCAACAATGGGCTTAAGCATAACAACGCTTGTGAGGATGGCGCAGGACCAGGCAGTGTTTTGTTCTGGTGTGCATAGGGATGCTATGACTCGTAAGTGACTCTACAGTACCTAACATATACACACAGCCCACCATCAAGAGTCATCTAATTTGCATAAACTGTCAGGTGTGGTTCAGGTAATTAACAACCAAAACAAAACGAGAAAACAAAAGCCCAAACCTGTTAGCTTTGAGTAAATTCTGCCTCATAGAGACCCTGTGGGGACAGAGTGCTGCCTTAGTGCTGCCCCATAGGGTATCCAAGGCTATAATCTTTATGGAAGCAGACACCACATCTTTCTCCTGCGCTGATGGGTTTCAACTGCCGACCTTTCTGTTAGCAGCCGAGTGCTTAGCCACTGCACCACAAAAAAAAACCCCGTTGCCATCGAGTCAATTCCGACTCATAGCGACCCTATAGGACAGAGTAGAAGTGCCCCATAAGGTTTCCAAGGAGCGCCTGATGGATTCGAACTGCCGACCTTTGGTTAGCATCCATAGCTCTTAACTACTGTGTCACCAGCGTTTCCCCTTTTTACAAGGACACTAATTACTCAGGAAATGCAGAGAATTTAAAGGTTACCTCCCAAGAATAGACAAAAAAGAAAGGCTGAAAAGAAGAGGGAGTTCTTTGGGTAGTGTAATTCTTCACTCCTCCTCTGATTTTGTCTTTGCTCACGCATTCTATCAATCTATTAATATTTACTGAGAGTTTCCTGCGGGTCAAACACCATACCCCACTCACTGGGAATGCAGTGGAGAGCAAAGGTGAACACTATTCTCTTGAACCTTGCATCAGGGCAAAAAGACACTGGTCAATGTATCACCCACAAAACATGTCCAATTACAGAGTCATAGAGGACAGTTAAACAGTGCTGTGGGGGCACACAGTCCTCAGTGACAGGGTAGACTTCCCTGAGAAAGTGATGGTAAGGTCCCATCTGAACATGTATGAGGCATCAGGGTGAAGAAGTGGGAGAATAGCATTGCTGACTAAAAAAATTAATATGCAGAGGAGTCTGTAGGAGGAGGGAACATAGTTGGTGGAAGGCAGTGTAGCAAGGGCATAGAAAATGTTTGGGAAGAGTGGCATGAGGCCCACCTGGGGAGATGGGGTGAAGCTAAGCTGTACCTTTTGGACCTGTTTAAGGTTTGGTTGTTTATCCTAAGAGCGGTGGAAATTTATTAAAGGGTTGTAAGAACAGGAGTAAAATGATCAAGTTTGCATTTATAAAATATCAACCTGACCTCATGACAAAAAAAGAAGGAATAGAAGTGTCTTAATTCTTAGTGCTGCTATACCAGAAATATCACAAGTGGGTGACTTTAGCAAACAAGTTTATTTTCTCACAGTTTAAGAGGCTAGAAGTCCAAATTCTGGGTACTGGCTCTGTCTGTTTTGGGAAAATCCTTATCTCTTTCAGCTTCTCTTCCTGGGTTCCTTGGTGATCTGCAGGTAACATCAGTCTTTCCTTATTTGTGCTTCCTTGCTTCTGTGCCTAATCTGCTCCTTTTATTGTTTAATTTTATTGTGCTTTAGGCAAATGTTTACAGCTCAAGTTAGCGTCTCATTCAAAAAATTATACACGTATTGTTTTGTGACATTGGTCGCAATCCCTACAATGTATCAGCACTCTCCCCGTTTTCACCCTCGGTTCCCTTTGTCCATTCATCCAGTTTCCCTGTCCCTTCTTGCCTTCCAGTCTTGCTTTTGGGCAGGAGTTGCTGATTTGGTCTTGTATACTTGATTGAACTAAGAAGCACATTCCTCATGTGTTAGTGTTTGTAATTTTAGCCTGAAGAGTGGGCTTCCAGACTGGCTTCAGTTCTGATTCAGCAGAGTGTCCAGAGGCCATAGTCTTGGGCTGGGGTTCCTCTAGTCACTGTCACACCAGTAAGCCTGGTCTTTTTTGTGTGAATTTGAATGTTGTTCTACATTTTTTTCCTGCTCTGTCTGGGACTGTCATTGTGATCGCTGTCAGGGAGGTTGGTGGTGGTCGGCAGGCACCATTTAGTTCTTCTGGGCTCAGGCTGGTGGAGGCTGTGGTTCGTGTGGTCCTTTAGTCCTTTGGGCTAATATTTCACTTGTGTCTTTGATTTTGTTCGTTCTTTCTTGCCCCGGATGGGATAGGGCCAATAGATGTATCTTAGATGGCTGTCCCCCTTTTATTCATTGCTTCAAGATCCTCTGCAATCTTGTCCCTAGTTTTCATTTCCAGACCCAGCTGTCCTCTGCATGTTTCTGCTAATGCCACTGAACTCCAGCCTGTTTTCCGACTGTCACATATTTTCATTCTCTGATGAGACTCTTCTCCCATTTCCATCACTGACATTGTCCTTGACCTTCAAAGCCTAGCTCAAATACTGCTTCCTCATGAACATTTTTTCTGATTCTCTCTCCACTTTCCACATTTAAATGATTCTTTCCTTTTAGTCCCCACAGCATGTTGCTTGTAAATTTATTATATTTTTCTCTTTTTTGCCTTTTATTATTAAGTTGTTGGCCAGTTTGCTTTGACTATGGATAGTAGCCCTCTTGATGGTACGGGCCTTGTCTTCCCTGAGTCATTTTTTTACATCCCTTGTTTCCCCTTCTGGGAGAAAGGGAGATAGGCAGAAAACCCACAATTGTTAAACACCAGTTCTGTGCCAGTTACCGTGGTAAGTTCTCTCACCTCCAACCCTCAGCAACCTTAGGAAGGTAGAGAGCTCTACATGTAAGGAATCTGAATACAAGGGGATCCGGGATTCCAACTTATGTCAGTTTTATTCCAAAGCTGTTTTGTCTGCACATGCTGCCTGCAGTTACGTGTTCTTTTTTCATGTGGGAACCCTGACATGGGTTAAAATGGAAAGCCCTGATACCTGCTACAATGTAGTATGTGCACCATAATCATGCAAAAACATGGTGCAGAAGCATGACTGGACGATCATAGGCAGGCACAGCAAGTTCAGAGAACCTTCTCACCTTGTGTAACAGAAAAGGCCTGGTGGATCTAATGTCTGAAAATCTAAATACCTGTGGATGGTTATCTTTGCACACGTACCACCAAGCAGAATCATGGGAGTTCTCTGCAGTAGGGTCTGCACTAAGCATTCCTCTTGGGAGATGTGAGATGATGGGCTTTCTTTCTGAGTACAACAGCTGAATTGAATTCTCTGTGGCAGTATTCCCTCCATGGAATGGATAAATGAGGGTTGACAACTTGTCAGCTTTAAAGTTGAAACATGTTAGATGTATGCTATAATGATGGAAAACAGACATCTCTCCAGGGTATTGAGGGTTCAAATGACAGAATGTATATGAAAGTGTTCCGAGTGTTGTAAATTGCAAAACCAAACCAAACTTGTTGCCATTGAGTTGATTCCAACTCCTAATGACCTTATCGGACAGAGTAGAACTGCCCCATAGGGTTTCCAAGGAGTGGCTGGTAGATTCGAACTGCCGACCTCTTGGTTAGCAGCCGAGCTCTTAACCACTGCTCCATCAGGGCTCTGTAAATTGCAAAGGAGGCATAAAATTTGGTTGTTTCTCTTTGGCAGTGACTTAGAACTTAAAAAAAAAAAAAAAAAAAATTTTTTTTTTTTTTTAGAACTTAGATTTCTTTGTTAACCACTCTTATTTTCTTTTAAGCGCATTTTCAAAGAGCTTTTACATGTTAGAGCTTAAATGGAATAGAATATAATTTTTCTCAAATTAACTGCAGATATTAGTTGAAAGCTTGCCATAAAGCCTTTTAGTCCTGAAGTAAGAAGAATTCATGATAACCTGAATCTGTCTGCAGATCTAATTGTTTAAGCACCCAAAAGGACCTGTTTCTAAGAGGTAGGACCACTTCTGGTACATAAAGATGGAAATTTGGGGGGCTTTGAGGTTATTTTACTGGAAATCCTTAAGTATCAGAAGAGTTTTGATTTCAGGGTTTTTTTTTTTTTGTTACTCAGAAGCTAGTAATTTACTTTGAGGAGTCCTTGTACAGGATTTGAAAAACCTTTGAAATATCTAAAGGCGGTTTTGAAAGTGAAAACCATGTGTGGACTGATACCTGGAATGAGTTGGAAGTCTATTCCATTGTAGATTTCCAAGGAAATGGATTTGAATGAGTAAAATTTGACTTGTTTAGAGGGAAATTTTGAAATAGGAAAAAGACCGACTTACAGACTAAAACATGTTAACTTAAAAAGTAAACATAACTATTTCTAAATGCTAAAGACTCAGAAAAAGTGATTGGTTCCTAAACTGTAAATAGATCCAGTTGTGAAATTCTTGTTATTAGGTCTTTTTAAAATAAAATTTTATTGTGCTTTAAGTGAAAGTTTACAAATCAAGTCAGTCTCACACAAAAGCTTGTATACACCTTGCTGCATACTCCTAATTGCTCTCCCCCTAATGAGACAACCCGCTCCCTCCCTGCACTCTCTCTTTGTGTGTCCATTTCACCAGTTTCTAACCCCCTCTACCCTCTTGTCTCCCCTCTAGGCAGGAGATGCCAACATAGTCTCAAGTGTCCACCTGATCCAAGATGCTCACTCTTCACCAGCATCCCTCTCCAACCCATTGTCCAGTCCAATCCATGTCTGAAGAGTTGGCTTTGGGAATGGTTCCTGTCTTGGTCTAACAGAAGGTCTGGGGGCCATGACCACCGGGGTCCTTCTAGTCTCAGTCAGACCATTAAGTCTGGTCTTTTTACGAGAATTTGGGGTCTGCATCCCACTGCTCTCTATTAGGAGTTCTTGAAGCATGTGACTTGAAAGCCTTAGAGTGATTTATCTAAGTAAAGCAGCAATTCTCAAAATGGTTTCCATGGGAAACAGATTTACAGGAAACTGATAGGTATTATGCAGGAAAAGTAAGGTCTCTAGGTGGGCAAATGGTTTGTGCTTGACCACTAACCTAAAGGTTGGCAGTTCGAACCCACCCAGTGGCACTTTGAAAGAAAGGGCTGGTGATCTGTTTCCATAAAGATTACGGCCAAGAAAACCGTATGGAGCAGTTCTGCTCTGTAACACATGGGGTCTCCATGAGTTGGAATTGACTCGATGACAACAGGTTTGTTTTCTTTTCCTGTAGGAATGGGAGTTCTGTGTGGTGCAAATTGTTAATGCACTCAGCGGCTAACCAGAAGGTTGCAGATTCCAGTTCACCCAGAGGTGCCTCAGAAGAAAGGCCTAGCAATCTACTTCTGAAAAACCAGCCATTAAAAACCCTGTGGGACACAGTTCTACTCTGACAAACATGGGGTCGCCATGAGTCAGAATCAACTGACCAGCAACTGGCTTTTGCGGGGAAAAAGGGTTGTATGGTCAAATCAGTGGTAAAATCTGGGTAACCGAAGTAAACCAGGTGTTTTTGTATTTAACTGCAAAACTTTTGAGCACCCTGAGTTCTAATGTGCACTCTGAATCTCCTTGAAGGGAACTAGATTTTTTAAAACTTCTCAAACTCATTGAACTGTAGATGCTCTCTTGCAGAGCACCTTGTGGCCAGAGAATAATGTATGTTGGTTTGTTCAATTTGCTGAAATATTTTAAGGCAAACCCCAGATATCATGTAATTTCACTGGATAAACTTTAGTATTCATCCAGGGTTTCCCTCATTTCTAATTAAGGACTTAAAAAAACAACACAGCAACAACATAATCGCCATGCTATTATCACTTCTAAAATCAACAATAATTTCTTAATATCATCTAATTGTTCCCCACATGTCATTTGTCACTATTTTTGTTTTTAAAACCAGAATTCAATCAAGGTTTAGTTATTGCACTGTGGATTTGTTGTTTGTTCCTTTGGTCTTTTCAAATGTGAAAGAATACTTTCACCCTCTTCCTCCCTTTGCCCTTTTCTCTCTCTCTCACACTCTTGTTCCGCTTGCACTCACACTTGCCTTCCTACTGTAGCTTACATGCCCTCTCCTGGCTTTGGAAGACCTTGTAGAATGGCCCATATTCTGAATTCATTTGCTTCCTTGTGGTGTCATTTACCTTGTTCCTTTGTCCCCTATATTTCCTGTAAACTGGAGATTAGGTCTAAAGGGATGATTAGATTCAGGTTAAATATTTTTGGGAAGAATTGGTGCTAGGCTATGGTTTTTTTTTTTTTTTTTTTTCATCCCTGTGATTTGGGGCAGGCATTTAAGTTTAACAATTCATAGAGAGTAACTTAAAAACAGAATACAATAATGGCTTAGAGTTTCTTTGGAAATTTCATTTTATTAGTATACCAAGGGGATGCAAGTTGAATTTATTCTAGGTGTGGTTGGAAGCAAATCAGTATTCTTAATATTTGGCATGGTTAAATGCATATAAGTTTTCAGTATATCTTAAGACTGTAAGCTATGTGCCTCTTCGGTAACATGGCTTGGTGTTAAACATATTAGGTAGTTGAATTTGATTAAGAATGACAGGGTATCTAGTTGTCATGATTAAACAGTATTACCTAAAGACTTATTTTTAAGTCTGTTAATTTAGGAATATGCATTATTATTACCTGTACTCTATAAATATTTAACACAATGCTATCCTGATAAATGCCTTTGCTAATTTGAAGTACAGCTATAAATTTAAGTACATCCTCAAGGTGATTATTTTATATGTACATTGTCTTAGAAATGCAGACATAAATAAAAGTTCCTATGATAGCAGACTTTGTTAACATAATGTGCTACTTAATTTTTTCCCCCCTTGATTTCCTTCCCAGTGCTTGTTGTATGTCTGGGAAAAATTGAAGGATTTTTTTTTGTGTTTTAATAAAGAATAACCTGGTATATATAAAACAGCTTTGTGTGATCAGTGGTAACTATCATAGGCAGCTCCTAGCCCATTGTTGTGTTTAATGCCTTACAGGGCAGAGACACTGTTTTATACATTTAAATTTGCCTGTTGTGAATAATACGGTGCTGTGTACTTTGTACTGTAGTAGTGCATGAAAAATACACCTAAAATACTCATTGCTGTGAAGTTAATTCTCACTCATGGCAACCCCATGTGTTACAGAGTGGAACTGCCTCATAGGGTTTTCTTGGTTGTGTTCTTTGTGAAAGTAGTTCTCTAGGCCTTTCTTCTGCAGGGTGGCAAGGTGGGTTCATACTGCCAACCTTTAGGTTATCAGTTGACCCCAAAGCGCTTGTGCTCCCCAGGGACAAATATATATATATATATATATAATGTATTTATATGTATACACACGCACAAACCTACACATTGTTTTTTTTTTCCTCCTTCTCCCCCTTTTGAAATGTAAATACACTATGATATAGTGAAAAAGCATGACCTTTGAAACCAGATGAACCTTGGTTTTTGTGTGTGGCTCTGTACAATTTACTTGATCTTTGGTTTTTTTTTTTTTTTTGGTCTGTAAAATCGGGTAGTAATTTCTGTTTCATGAGATCCTTCACAGGACTAAAGGAGAGAGTCTACATAAAGTGTTTAGCCCCTTACTTGGCTAAGCTGCCCCCCAAAAGGCCATCTTTTCCCTTCTCTTCTTGCCATATTCTGGTAAAGAAATTTATCTTTTAAAATTTAACTTTCTTTATCAGTAGTTTAACGGGAGTTTTTATTCTGTGAGTATTTTTAAAATTGCTAATTATAATGTACTTGTTACAGAAGTCTAAATAAGATCTTGATTTCAAGCTAATGTGTATGGATGGTTGATTGCTTATATTAAAACAATTAGATGCTTATGCTAGATATTTTGAACAAACAGGTGGGCTATTTTTAGATGGTAATTTATAGAGAAGAAGGAACTAGAGAAAAGATGTTATTTATTATTGGCACCAGGATGTTGCTAACAAACTGTCTTGTTTTTATGAAAATCAGTACTTAAAACATCTTTTTATTTACTGAGACTGTGAGCACATGTGAAGTTGTGGAGGCTTCAGTGGTCTTTTGCTCGAGTGTGGTTTAGAACAAGAATAAATTTTGTTTTATTTAGCTAGAGTAAGTCTAGTGCCACACTCAAGTCCATGGCATTTCCAATTAGGAAAGTAGATTCTCTAGGGAGAGAGGGGTCAGTGCTTCCCTAAAGGGCCTCAGATCCTCAGGAAGGGGGAGGAGGAGGGAAATTCTGCATATGGTTTCGTGCCCTGTTTATTAAAGATCCATGTAAAGGCAGAAGTGTTATACCCTAAATCTCGTACAGGTGAAGTCAAGGAACATTCTGTGGCATACTTAAATAGATATTTTTATGGGCTTGGCATTCTTGACATTTATGGACAAACCAAGAAGAGTCGTCAGCATGTCCAGGGCATTAATCTTGTTATATAAGAAAAAAGTCTTGGCCAATTAAAAATGGGCAAAGGACATGAATAGGCACTTCACCAAAGAGGACATTCATGCAGCCAACAAACACCTGAAAAGGTGCTTGCCATCATTAGCCATTAGAGAGATGCAAATAAAAACCACAATAAGATATCATTTCATCTCTGCAAAAACGGTACTGATCAAAAAAACAGAAAACAACAAATGCTGGCAAAGTTGCGGAAAAATTGACACCTTCCTCCACTGCTGGTGGAGTTGTAAATTGTTTCAGCCTCTATGGAAAACAGTGTGGTACTTTTTCAAAAAGCTAGAAATAGAAGTACCCTATGATCCAGTAATCTCACTGCTAGGCATATACACTAGAGATCTAATTAATAGCAGTGACATGAATAGACGTGTGCACACGTATGTTCATTGCTTGCAGCATTAGTCGCAGTAACAAAAAGGTGGAAACAACCTAAGCACCCATCAGTAGATGAATGGATATACAAATCGTGGTACATACACACAATGAAATACTATGCAGCCATAAGGAATAACGATGAGTTTTCAAGATACAATGTGGATGAATCTGGAGGGCATTATGCTGAGTGAAATAAGTCAATCACAAAAGGACAAATATTGTATGATTTCACTATTATAAAAAAATAAGACTAGGTGTACATATAGAAAGCAACGTTCTTTGGTGGTTACCAGGGATGGGAAGAGGAGAAAGGGGGAAATGAAGTACACAAGAATAAGGGACAGTTTTGTAAGTGCTATAATATTTGTAATTTTGCAGCAACAGTAATAACTAAAAAATGTGTGTGTGATTACATAAATATGTATGCATATGTAGGTATAGAAAGGCACATGCAAATATATGGGTATGCATGTACTGTAACAACAACAACAAAAAATGTTGCTGTCAGGTTAATTCCAATTCACAGTGACCCTATTAAAAAAAACAAAAACAAACTCTTTGCCATTGAGTCATTTTCAACTCAGTGACCCTAACGGACAGAGTAGAACCGCCCCATAGGGTTTCCAAGGAGTGCCAGGTAGATTCCAACTGCCGACCTTTTGGTTAGCAGCTGTAACTTTTAACCACTATGCCACCACGGTTTCCATTGACCCTGTAGGCCTATGTATATACATGTTTATGTGTGCTGCGTATATATTCTTATATGAAATAAGGCACATGGGGGCATAGTTATGGATACTTCCTAGATACAACCAAACACCTCACAGGATTAGTTTACCAGATTTGAAGGTTTAGGACCATAGTCTTGTGGGGCATCTCCATAGTTGGTGCAATGTAGTTCATAAGGATAATGTTTTACATCCTAGGTTGGTGAGTAGTGTCTGGGGTCTTAAAAGCTTGTGAGTGGCCATCTGAGACACAACAATTGGTCTCTGATCATCCAGAGCAAAGGAGAAAGATGGAAACAGAAGATTTAAAGAAGAAACTAGTCTACAGGACTAATAGTCTATGGGAACCACTGCCTCACCTACCTTGAGACCAGAACTAGATGGTGCCCAGCTACCACTACTGACCATTCAGACCAGGGACACAGTAGATGGTCTCAGACAGAATGGGAGAAAAATGTAGAACAAAACTCTAATTCCTAAAAAAAAAAAAGCCAGACTTATTGGACTGGTAGAGACTAGAGGAACTCCCAAGACTGTTGCCCTGGGATACCCTTTAAACTTGAAACTCGAACCACTCCCGGAGGTCACCTTTCAGCCAAATGACAGATTGGCTCATATAATAAATAATATTGTCCATGAATACTGTGCTCCTTTAAATAATCTTCTAAATGAAACCTAAACATTTACTCTAGATCAAAGATGAGAAGGTAAGGGGGACCAAAAAAAAAAAAAACCCCAAACCTGTTGTGGAGTTAATTCTGACTCATAGTAACCCTGTAGGGCAGAGTAGAACTACCCCAAAGAGTTTCTAAGGAGCAGCCGGTGGATTCATACTGCCCACCTTTTGGTTAGCAGCTGAGTTCTTAATGACTGCGCCACCAGGGCTCCAAGGGGCTCCAGGGAAGCTAGATTAACGGAAACAGAACAACTAGAATGAAAATAATGAGAATGCTGACACGTTGTGAAAAATGTAACCAGTATCACTGAACAATATGTATATAAATTGTTAAATGAAAATCTATTTGCTGTGTAGACTTTCACCAAAAATACAGTAAAATGTTAAAAGAAAAGAAAAAGCCATTGCAAAACAAGGAATGATACCTGCCCATGCAGTACGTGTTCTCTAAGAATGAACTTGATTGCTTAGAGAGAAGCTGAGCGGAACTTGAGCATTTTACACTTCTTTTTCCTACCATTAAGTAACTGTTTTGTTTCTCATTTCTTTTCTGAAATGTTTTGTTTAAACAAGAAAAGAAAAAAGCAAGCAAACAAAAAAACACAGTTGGTGTGGAGTCGATTCTGATGCATAGCCAGAATCGTGTGTGTGTGTGTGTGTGTCTGTGTCTGTGTCTGATTTTTCTGGAGTAGATTGCCTGGCCTTTCTTATGAGGCATCTCTTGGACTCAAGGAAACCCTGGTGGCATAGTGGTTAAGTGCTACAGCTGCTAACCAAGAGGTTGGCAGTTCAGATCTGCCAGGCATTCCTTGGAAACACTATGGGGCAGTTCTACTCTGTCCTGTAGGGTCGCTATGAGTCGGAATCAACTTGACGGCAGTGGGTTTTGGTTTTCTTGGACTCAAACCTCTAACCTTTTGGTTAGCAGCTGAGTGCATTAACTGTTTGCACCATCCAGGGACTCTGATTAAGCAAGAGGGACCCCTTTAAACTGTTCAGCAACTCCACATACCAAAAATAAAGGCAGACAGAAACAAGACTGAGGAACCACTGGCTGTGATTTCCCCCTTCCTCATGGAAAAAGTGAGGTAATTCCATTTCTAGAGGGACAGTGATTAAGCTGTAAGTGGACAGAATTCATAACGATACTTCACTTTCCCAGGGCTTTTTTGTAGTCTTAACCAGCTCAATAAATATAATATCCTTATGAATTTTTAGAGGTGGAAAGTTACCACGAAAGTGTTAACTGATAAATTAGAAACAGGTTTCATTTGCCAAAGGGTGGTGGAGGTTTTGCATTCTTTTTTTTGCAACAAATACTTCCTTAAAAGTCTTTTTATTGTGGTAAAATATAGCATAGAATTTGTTATTTTAACCTTTTTAGGTGTATAATTCAATGGCATTAATTACATTTACAACTATATAAAACCATAGCGTTACCTATTTCTAAGACTTTTTCATCACGCCAAATAGAAACTCTAAACCTGTTGCCTTTGAGTTGATTCAGATGATATCAGCCCTTTAGGATAGATTAGAACTACCCCATAGGGTTCCCAAGGCTGCAATCTTTATGGAATCAGACTACCACATCTTTCTTTTGCGCCACAAGGGCTTCTTAATAGAAACTCAGTACCCCTTAAACAATAACTCCTCATTTCCTCTCCCTGCAGTTCCTGTTGTTGGTGTTACCTGCCATCAAGCTGATTTTTGACTCATAATGAACTATGTGGCAGAGTACAACTGCCCTATAGGATTTCCTAGGTTGTAATATTTACAGAAGCAGATTGCCAGGTGTTTCTCTTGAGGAGCTGCTGGGTTGGTTCTAACCGTCAACCTTTCTGGTTAGTTTAACTGTTGCACCATCAGGGTTCTATTTCCAGCCTCTAGTAACCTCTAGTCAACGTTTTGGGTGTATGAGTTTACTTATTTTAAGTTATTCATATAAGTAGAATCATACAATATTTGTCCTTTTGTATATGGCTTATTTTGCTTAGCATAGTGTTTTCAGGGTTCATCCATGTTGTAGCATGTATGATTATGTCATTCCTTTTTATGGCTGAATAATACTTCCTGTGTATGGATATGCCACATTTTATTTATTTAAACCACTGTGTGGTTTAAAATCAGGAAAGGTGTGCATCAAGGGTTGTATCTTTTCACCATACTTATTCAATATGTATGCTGAACAAATAATCCGAGAAGCCGGACTAAAGAAGAATGTGGCATCAGGATTGGTGGAAGACTCATTAACAACCTGAGATATGCAGATGACACAACCTTGCTTGCTGAAAGTGAAGAGGACTTTAAGCACTTACTGATGAAGATCAAAAACCATAGCCTTCAGTATGGATTACACCTCAATATAAAGAAAACAAAAATCCTTACAACTGGACCAATAAGCAACATCATGATAGATGAAGAAAGGATTGAAGTTGTCAAGGATTTCATTTTACTTGGATCCACAATCAACACCCGTGGAAGCAGCAGTCAAGAAATCAAAGGACGTGTTGCATTGGGCAACTCTGCTGCAAAATACCTCTTTAAAGTGTTAAAAAGCAAAGAGGTCACCTTGAGGACTTGGGTGCATCTGACTCAAGCCATGGTATTTTCAGTCACTTCAGATGCATGTGAAAACTGGACAATGAATAAGGGAGACCAGAGAAGAATTGATACCTTTGAATTACAGTGTCAGCAAAGAGTATTGAATATACTGTGGACTGCCAGAAGAACAAATAAGTCTGTCTTGGAAGAAGGACAGCCAGAGTGCTCCTTAGAAGCGAGGATGGTGTGACTTCATCCCATGTACTTTGGACTTGACTTCATCCCATGTACTTTGGACTTGTTATCAGGAGGGACCAGTCCCTGGAGAAGGACATCATGCTTGATAAGGTAGAAGAAAGGTCAGTGAAAAAGAGGAAGACCCTTGATGAGATGAATTGACACATTAGCTGCAACAATGGGCTCAAACATAACAATTGTGAGGATGGCACAGGACCCAGCAGTGTTTCTTTCTGTTTTACATAGGGTCACTATGAATCTGAACCGACTCGATGGCACCTAACAACAATTTATTTCATCGGTTGATGGACATTGGAATTGTTTCTACTTTTTGGCTATCATGAATAATGCTGTTATGGATATTCAAATACAACTTTTATGATTTCAGTTCTTTTGGTTATATACCTAGGAGTGGAATTGCTGGGTCATATGGTAATTATATGCTTAGCTTTCAGCGAATTTTTTTGAGGACTGTCATTGTGCTTTTCCTTCGAGGCCCAGTTCTGTGTCTCTCAAGGCATCCCTCAGTTGGAGGAGACAAGTGCACACGTACATACTTGGGGGTGTTAGGGAGACACACGTGCAGTGGGAGTGTGAAGAAGGAAGAGGGCGGGGAGGAGGAGGAGTTGGAGGCTCAAAGACTTCACTGAGGAGGATGTGTAGGACTTTGCCAGGAGAAGAAGGGGGTGAGGGGCTTTCCAGAAGAGAGCACAATGAGCAGAGGCTGAGAGGCATGAGAATGCCATGTTTGTGGTGTTGTTACTGGAACAGACACTGCTTGGCATTTGGATACAGTGGCAGGGAGGAGAGAGCTGGGTTGTGAAGGGCCTTGCATTCCGGGCTAAGAAGTATGGACTTGGTCCTGGAACCAGTGATAGGTGTCAGGGGTTTTCAAGCAGGGCGATGATGTAATCAGATCTATGTGTTGGAGACAAGCTTTGGCAGCGGTGGTGTGCAGAAGAGACTGGTGTGTGGAGACAGATGGGCGGCAGGGCTCTCTGTTAGGAGGCTTTTGAAGTAGGTCAGGTGAGAGATGATGTTTGAGGCCTGAGCTGTACATTTAGGTGCATTAGCTCATGTAATCTTCACAAAAACCTTTATATAAGATGCTGTTGTCATCCTCATTATTATGTTTTACTATTCACCAATTTTTTTTTTTTTTAATTTAATGAGGTAAGTTTAAGAACCAACTTGCAGAAATACTGGTATAAAATAGCATCAAATCTCCATTGGATCTGTGGAAGAATGCTTTTTCACCATTGAAAATAAATTCTGTATCTGTTATTCTATTTGAGTACAAGGTAAAACCAATAAATAAAAAGATGCAAAGGATATAGGTAGGTAATTCATACATGTGGAAATCCATGTGTTAAATAAACAAGTGGAAATTCATTTGCACTGGCCATAAAATACATAAAAATAAAGTGACGGTTATATTTTTAAATATATTAAATTATCTTTTAAAAAGTTTAATGGTGGTCCTTGCTTTCCAGTTTACTCTGTTGGTAGCAATGACAACTGGTAAACACTCTTTGGAAAGCAATACATTAAAATTTAGTAATAGCCATGACCCAGTAATCCTACTCTTAAGGATTTATGCTAAAAATGATTCAGTTGAACCAAAAGGCCATACTTAGGAGGATATCTGTATTAGTTGTCTGTTGTTGCTGTAACAAATTATGACAAACTTAGTGGTTTAAAACAACACAGATTTATAATCTTACATTTCTAGAAGTCAGGGGTCAGGAGTCCTAAAATGAAAGCATTGGCAGGGCTGCATTCCTTCTGGAGGTTCTAGGGGAAAATTCTTTTCCTTGCCCTTTTCCAGCTTCTAGAGGCTATCTGCGTGTGGCCCCTTCCTACATCTTCAAAGCTCTTCATTCCAACCTCTGGTTCTATTGTCATAGCTCCTTTTTCTTGTCATCCTCATTTTGCAAATGAGGAAATAGACTCAGAGTAACCAGGCCAGGCCAGGATTTGAACCCAGATTGACTGTCCTGTGGCACTGTACCTTTAGAACCCAGGGAATGAGAAAATGGGGAAGGGTGTGCCTGGGAGATAATTTTTGTGGTGAAATGGAAGCTGCTTCTATGTTTTATGTTCCAGAACTGAAAGGGAATATTTGGCAGTTGACTGTAGAGTACAAGGAGGAGTTTCCAGGCTTGGCAGCAAGGTGTGGGCGATGATGAATGGTACTAGTAATTGAGATCCCCTGTCAGAAGGGGGAGGGGCAGGGCTTGGGGCACATGAGTTTGGGGCCCTCTCTGGGATATCCAGGAGTAGGAATCCCTGGGTAACAGAGATGGTTAAGTGCCGGGCTACTAGCCAAAAGGTTGGTGGTTTGAACCAGCCCACAGTCGTGCTTTGGAAGAAAGACCTGGTTATCGGATTCCAAAAGGTCACAGCTGTGAAAGCTCTATTCGCAGTTCTATTCTGAAACACATGGAGTTGCAGTGAGTCAGAATAGACTCATTGCAACTGATTTGGTTTCGATTTGGTCTGGGATATCCAATTGGAAATGCCCAATAAAAATTTTTTTTTTTTTTGGAAATTTGGTTGTTGAAGTAGCATTCCAGCCTCGCTGTAGAAACTTCTTTAAGACTGTAATTTACCTCTGCGTAGGCATGTGGTTTAGGACTTGTTACGTGCTGACAGTTGGTTCCGACTCCTGGTGATCCTATAGGACAGAGTGGAACTGCCCTGTTGGGTTTTCAAGGAGCAGCTAGTCCATTGGAATTGGTGACCTTTTGGTTAACAGCCAAGCTCTTAACCACTTAGCCACCAGAGCTCCTTAGGACTTGTAGAGGGTGTTGAAAATCATATTAAGCCAACAGTATAAATTGTTTTAAAGTTTATTTAATATACAGTTTGCAAATCAGGGTAACATTTCAACTAGGGAGTCAAAATGTTCCAAAGATGGCAGACGTTCAAAAGATTCTTATACTCCATCTTATCAACATTGCCATGAAAATGGGGCCAGAACAGTGTTTGCATAATAACAGTTTACCTCTAAACACAGCTTCTAGTCTGACCTTTGAATTTTCTGTTTCTTGAAACTGACTTGACTTTTGCACATAGATAATTCTTTAAAAGAGCACAATGCCTAAGGCAAAACGGCCTTTACTACTTGTTTGACTTAAAGATGACATTAGGAAACCGGTTTTCTCAAGCCTTAAGGTTAAGGAAATCATCTCAGGGTGATGACTTGGGTAGGTCACCTCATCCTTCATGGAACCCAGTAATCTGGATTCTACCAATTAAAGCTCCATTTCTCAGAGAGGGTAGAGGTAATGGCTTGTGTGTTGCTGTGATGCTGAATAGGTTTCATGGAGGTTCTAGACTAAGAAGGACTAGAGAAAAAGGCCTGGCTAGCCAGTGGAAACTCTGGATCACAGTGATCTGATCCACAACTGATCATGGGAATGACGTAGAACAAGACAAGAGTTAAGAGTTTTCCATAGAATTGCAGTGAGTGTGGGGTGATTCAGCAGCAGAGGCAGCTAACAGCAGCAGCAACAACTTATTTAGAATGCAGAGTTCCAGGCTCTGCCCCCAGGTGGTGTTTCAGTAGGTCTGGGTGGGGTTTGAGAGTCTGCATTTAAAACTACCTCCTGGGTGGAGTCTGAGTCAGTTGGTTGCAGAGGCTCCTGCTATTGAGAAACCCTGGCTTAAGTGTTTCACCCGAAAATCTCCAGTGAAAACCAACATGTAGGAAAATTGCTTGTTTTTAAGCACTTATAAACATTCATATTTAATTCTGTCAAGGGTGCTTTTTAGTTATTTGGATTAACATTCAAAAACCACAAGCTCTCAAAATCAGTTTTGTTTTTGCCTTTTAAATAGACTTTTGTCAAGAGAATTTCCAGTGAAGTTAGATTCTGAGTAGTTTTTTTGCTCAAGAAAGATGTCGTGTCACCTAAAGCACAATACAATTTTAAAAAAGAGGAGTGGCTCATGACAGAGGGAGGAGTTCTTGGTTTGCCCAGGGCTGGCCTCGGTTGTCACAGGTTAAAAAGTCAAGGAAAAGTACTCAACACTTTGAAATGTGGGCTTTAAACTGGACCAGCCAGTTATTAGGCCATTTTTTTGTAATTACTCATGACCCTATTCTAGATCCTTCTCCCCCTTCTCTCTATCAGTGTGTCTTTTTTTGATGAGTGGAGGCTTTGAAGCCAGACAGACTGGGTTCTGGTCCCAACTTAGCCCCTTTGTAGCAGTGTGACCCTGGGGGAGTTACCCAGCCTCCTTGAGCTTGTTTTCTGTGAATTTGGGATGCAGGTACTTTTTGAAGGTTGTTTTGGAAACTGAATGACGTAAAGTCAAAACTTCTAGACCTGGACCTAGAAACATTCCCTTAATCTTAAGAGGGAGGGTGAGTCCTGGGCCATTGCCTCATTCAACACAGCTGTTGTTGTTAGTTGCCACGAGTCTGCCCGGACTCATGGCTACCCCATGTACAATGGAAGAACACTGCCCTGTTCTGCACCATTCCCATGATTGATTGTGGATGGGCCATGGTATTCCGTAGGGTTTTCATTGGCAGATTTTTCAAAGTAGATTGCCAGACCTGTTTTAGTCTGGAAGCTGTACACAAGCTTCCTCTGATAGATGGGTGGTGGCTGCACATGAGATATGTTGACTGGGAATCGAACCCCAGTCTCCTGCGTAGAAGGCAATGATTCTACCACTGAACCACCATTGCCCCCAAGCACATTCAAAAAAACCACTGCCATCGAGTCGATTCCGACTCATAGTGACGCTATAGGACAGAGTAGAACTGCCCCATAGGGTTTCCAAGGAGTGCCTGGTGGATTCGAACTGCTGACCTTTTGGTTAGCAGCCGTAGCTCTTAACCACTATGCCACCAGGGTTTCCCCAACACATTCAGTGCCTGCTTATTCTGCTAGGCAGAGTGTTTAGGGCAGACTGCCTGTGTTTCTTTAAACCGTAACCTAACTTACTCTACGTACTCTGCAGATTCGGGATGCATTCTTGTTTGGTTGTGGTTAATAGAAATAAAGGTTTTTCTGGTTTGGGTTTTCAGCCTAGAGATCTTTTTTTTGTTGTTGGTATCTGGTTACCCTTAGAATGATTTTTGCTTCTTGTCTCTTGTGAACAAGGTTTGGGTTCATTAACTGCTTGCTGCTGATTAGTTAATTTTTCTGATGTGTGGGAGAGAGGAGTGACTTCCTTCTTGTTTTCCCACCTTTGCTAAATGCCATCACACTTCCTCTCTCAATTACAGAGTTTTCCCAGCCTCCTCTTCTTCAGTCCCCATCCTGATGGGATGGGGCAGGAGGAAGTTCGCTTCTTTCTGGTTGGCTTGTTCATTTAACAGATGCCAACTGAGCTCTTACCCTGTGTCAGGCTCTGTGCTAGGTGTTTGTTCTTAAATTGTCTAATTTAATTCATTTAAGTACTTTGAAAGGGAGCAGATACTCTTCTTATGCCCGTTTTGTAAATGAGGTTACACACCTCACCCTAGGTTTCCTACAGGTTAATAGGATCCTAGTACCTTACTCTAGTTGTGCTGCCCTTCTTTCTCACCCCTTGCCTAGTGGTAGGCCTCCCAGTAGGGAACCACACATGTTTCCTGGGAGTCTCTGTCCAGAACTGATCAATTTTTAAATCCCTTAGGGGTACTGGCACATGATCCATTTCATTGAATACTGTAGAGTTGAGGGGTGGGAGAGAAACTTGGGACATAACCGACAGTGTTAACAAGGAAAGAAAACTGGTGGAATTAACAATTAATTAACTTTAATTAATTAAAAATTAAATGGGGATTTTGCAGCTGCTTAAGACTGCTTGTCCTCTTTATTTTGAGCGGCCCCTGAAAGACTGTTGGGGTATGTTAAATGCATATTTGCATGACTTATTTATTTTAACATCTTTTTAGTTTTCTGCCATTTTAAGCTTATAGTCTAAATCACTTTTTACCGATTTTTTTTTTTGGGGGGGAGCTACAGTATCCTTAGATTATTCATAATAATTATGAAGATGTCTGTGAACTGCATATTTGACCTTCTCACTTAACTTTCAGCATCAAACATGCATGTGAACAGCCTAATGAAAAGACCAGTGATTCTGGAGCAAAGTAGACTTAGTTTCAAATTTCATCTCTCCTCTATGTTCTTGGACAAGTTTCTTAACTTCAGGGCCTCAGTTTCTTCATGTTTTATGCAGAGAAGGTAAAATGAAATAATGTTTGTACAGTACATCTAGAATAGGATTTGGTGTATAATAGGTTTTCAGAAGTTTTCTGGTTTTTTATCTCAGCTTGATTCAATAGGTGTTAAATACATTTAAGGTGCCAGGCTTTGTCCTAAACTGTGGCAGTTACAGAGATGAATAAGATGTGGTTTCTGCCCTGGAAGAATTTAAAATCTACCAGGCAAGGCTGACACATACACATAAATTCATCCGAGGAGGTTAAGTGCTTAGACTTCCAAGACAGGAACATTTCCTCTGCCCAGAGGGTTGGAAGATCCTTTCTGGGAGAAAGTAATGCCTAAGTCATCTCTTGAAGGATGAGTAAGAATTAGCTAAGCAAAGGAAGG
This sequence comes from Loxodonta africana, assembly GCF_030014295.1. Classification (NCBI taxonomy): domain Eukaryota; kingdom Metazoa; phylum Chordata; class Mammalia; order Proboscidea; family Elephantidae; genus Loxodonta; species Loxodonta africana. Next base: position 88,506,945 of record NC_087347.1, on the reverse strand, counting down.
TAGGATGGGTTGCAGCCAAAGAAACGGCATTAGCAACTGGATGCAGTGTTTAGAATTATTGTCCCTAGGTGGTCTAAATGGTTAATGCACTCGGATGCTAACAGAAAGGTTGGAAGTTTGAGTCCACCCAGAGGTGCCTTGGAAGAAAGGCCTGGTGATCTGTTTCTGAGAAATCAGCCATTGGAAACCCTGTGGAGCCCCTGAGACCATGGACTTAAGACACCTTTCTGAACTGAAACTGAAGCCATTCCTAGAGACCACCTCTCAGCCAAACCATAGACAGGCCCATAAAATAAACAGTAACACCCAAAAGGAACGTACTTCTCAGAGCAATCAAATACACGAGATCAAAAGGGCAACATTTGTCCAAAAGCGAAGATGAGAAGGCTGGAAGGGGTAGAAAATCAGGATGAAAGGAAACAGGAAACCTAGGACGGAAATGGGGAATGAAACGAATGTCATGGGACACTTTATATACAAAGTATGGAATGGGAAACTAATGTGCTCTGTAAATTTTCAGGTAATGATCCATAGAGTGCAGTTCTACTCTATACGTGAGGTCACCATGAGCTGGAATTGACTCCTTAGCAACTGGTATACCTGGTCTGTGTTTGTCTAGAGTAGAGCAGAAAGTACTGGGAAATGAGCCTCAAGAGCTTGGTATGTGGCACTGATGGGACTTGTTACCTTGCTGAAGAACTTGGACTTGATTCTGTAGATGATGGGGAATCACTGAGGTTGTAAGTAGGAGAGAACACCGTCACATTTGCACTTCAACCTGCCTGCTCTGTGGGGCGGGCGGATTTAGGGTAGGTCTGGAGGGATGGGGAACTGGCTAAAAGACTATTCTGTGGTTAAGCTAGGAGGTGATGACTTCAGGTTGGGACAGGAATAGGAGAGAGAGAGAAATATTAAAAGGCAAAATCAGTAGCAATTGATTGATAAGGCATGGGAGAGGAAGAAGAAGGAAGATGTTCAAGATTTCAGCCTGTGTAATTGTGAAGGGTGATGCCAGATACAGAGAAAAGGAATACAGGAGTAAAGTTAAGGTTTTTTTCTCTCTGGGTAGGTAAGGAGTTGATGACATGTGACGTTGAGGTGCCTGTGGGAATTCACATAGAGTTCAGCGGGCAGTTGGATATTGGCCTTAAGCTCGTGAAGTTCAAGGGAGAAAAATCAGGGCCGGAGTTCAGAGGTAGTTTAGTAAGTTTAGGGCTTAAAATATATGATTATAGATAATGTTAAGGATACTTGAGGGCTTCCAACATGTTCTAATGGTTCAGTCATGGCCAATGGAAATAAGGTAGGGCTTCAAACTGGTTTGAAGTGGTTCAGTCATGGCCGAGGGAAACAAGGGCAACATATGCAGTTGCATAGCAACCAAGTCTCTTGTGCATTGGCTTTTGACTTGGGTGGGAAACAGGCATTGGTACCTTACTCAAAGATGGCAGCCAATTGCACCATTTTGAATGTGTGTCACTCTCCACAGTCCTGCCAAGAACCTAGTCTCCCACATGAGGCTCCTGAAAGTTTCCTGAGGCAGGAGGTTGTATTATTTGTTCTTGAAAGTTTCCTGATGCGGGACATTAGATTATTGACAGGACTGTGGAGAACAAGACTGTGGAGTGTGACACACAGTCAAAGCTAGGCAGTTGGTCCCCATCTTTGAGCGGGACACTGCTGCCTGTTTCCTGGTCAAAAGCCAACGCACAAGAGATCTGGTTGGTATGCAACACTTATGCTGTCCTTGTTTCCAAGGCCATGACTGAACCACTTTGAACCGGTTCAAAGCCCTGCCTTGTTTACTGGCCACGACTGCCCCAATTAGAACCAGTTCAAAGCTGATAGTTGCAAGTGATTTTTCAGTTAAGATACAAAAGAGATGGAATTTGCTAGGATGGAAAAACAGAATGTAAGGAGAAGTAATTACATAAATATCTTTAATAGCAGTGTCACAAATTTTTTATAGTGTATGGTCTGATTAAGGAAATTATGGTGTATCCATATAATATAATTTTCAGATGCTAAAAGAATGAGGTAAATTTATATGTGCTCTTGAGGAAAAATTTCCAAGGAATATTATTACATTAAAAAATACCCTCGGGTTACAAAATTATATAATGTACCCATTTATGTTAAACAAAGGGCTTGTATACTATATATGCATAGAATATCTTTGGAAATATATATAAGAAATTACTGATGGAGATTGTCTTTGAGAGGGATATGGGGCCTGGGACAGAAGAAAATCTTGCTTTTTACTTCAGGCCTTTTTGTACTGTTGTAACATTTCCCCATATGTGTGTATGTATTTTAAAAAATGAAAATTCTGTAAAAAATGACGAAGGTGGTACATTATCAGGTGAGCTGGAAACCAAGTGGCAGGGGATAAAAATAACTTGTGTTACTGCACCGTAATGGTATTATGCAGATGCTGGATTATCTCATGTCCTGACAATAATAACACCATTCTCATGGGGCTTCAGAGTTTCCCACTTTGACGTACATTATTTCAGTCAGAATTAATCAGTCTTCCATCTGTGCTCTGATCGCAATTAAAATATTTTAAGAGTTATAAATGTTAAATGATGCTCTGTAAAGTTTGGAAAAGGAGAAAAAAGAGAATACTGTTATTTGTTTAATTTGACAACCATTACTACTTTTATTGTCTCCCAGTCTTTGCATATGCCTTAAAAAAAAAAAAATATATATATATAGTTGAACTATAAGCTTTGCTATTTAATATGATTTCATGCATTTTCCCAGTCACTGTGTAGTTATTCTCCTTTTCTTTTTAAATAGCTGGCATTTTGTGGAACATCATGATTCATTTAACCGTGGTCCCCTGACCTTCACTAGGTACCTCATGTTCATGAGCTCTCTTGCTGCTTGGATTTTCTGTGTTGATGCTCATCTCTTCCTAGACCCTTGGGGCTGGGATGGCCTCTTTGTAACCAGAGTGCAGGGCACAGGGACAGGACTCAAGAAGTATTTTTTTGAAGGAGTGGCTGTTCCTTAAAACTACTGCCCTGGTGGTACAGTGGTTGAATGCTCAGCTGCTAACCTGAAAGGTTTGTAGTTCGAACCCACCAGATATTCCACAGGGGAAAGATGTGGCAGTTGACTTCCGTTAAGATGACAGCCTTGGGAACCCTGCAGGGCAGTTCTACTCTGTCCTTCAGGGTTGCCATGAGTCAGAATCAACTCAATGGCAATGGATTTGGTTTTTGGTTTTGGCTATTCCTTTACAACAACATTTTAAGGTAGATACAGAAGGTGGTATGAGCAGTTTTCAGCCAAAGAGATTCAGGTTAAGCAGTCTTACCAAGGTCACACAGCTACCTGGAAGTGGCTGAAGTCAAACTGGAATTTGGTTATCCTAACCCCAGCCTGGAAACCCTGGTGATGTAGTGGGTAAGAGCTATCTGTGGTTGCTAGGAAACCCTGCTGGCCTAGTGGTTAAGTGCTACGGCTGCTAACCAAGAAGTCGGCAGTTCAGATCTGCCAGGTGCTCCTTGGAAACTCTATGGGGCAGTTCTACTCTGTCCTATAGGGCCGCTATCAGTCGGAATCGACTGGATGGCAGTGGGTTTGGTTTGGGTTTTATGGTTGCTAACCAAAAGGTCGGCAGTTGGAATCCACCAAACGCTCCTTGGAAACTCTATTGGGCAGTTCTACTCAGTCCTGTAGGGTTGCTATGACTGAATCGATTCAACGGCACTGAGTTTGGTTCTTTTTTTTTTGGTTAGCTCCAGCCTTGGTGGCACAGTGGTTAAGAGTTCCGGCTGTCAACCAAAAAGTCAGCAGTTTGAATCCACCAGCCACTCCTTGGAAACCTTATGGGGCCGTTCTACTCTGTCCTGTAGGGTGGCTATACAGTTACTATGAGTTGGAATTGACTTGATGGGAACAGGTTTGGTTTGGTTTTTTAACCCTAGCCCAGGAGCCCTGGTGGTGCAATGGTTAAGTGCTAGGCTGCTAACCAAAAGTTTGGCAGTTCAGACCTACCAGAATAAAGACCTAGCGATCTAGTCCTGTAAAGATTACAGCCTAGAAAACCCTATGGGGAGTTCTACTCTGTCATATGGTGATTAATCTAAAAAACAGACATTGTCTTTTGTCCTAAATTGCTTTTTTAACAAAACCAAATGTTGCAGAGTTGATTCCAACTCAAGGTGACCCCATGTGTACTCCAGAGGGTTTTCAATGGCTGCGACCTTTTAGAAGTAGACCACCAGGCCTTTTCCTCTGAGGTGCCTTTGAGTGGACTGGAACCTCCAGCCTTTCTGTTAGCAGCTGAGCACATTAACCATTTGCACTCCCCCCAGCCCCCACCCCCCGCCTTTTTACCTAATAACGAATATAGCACGTGAGTGACTACTGTGTGGACGAATGTGCTGAGGTCTGACAGGAATACTGCAAACATCCATGGAACTTGACAGTATCCCTCCAGATCATTTAAAGAGTACTTAAAAAATTAAATCCTTTTAATAGGGAAAACTTTTCGGGTGCCTTGGGCAAAATATCTCTATTCCACTTTACCTACTCTTAACTTCCCAGGGGGATTTCTATCTCAGGACAACAGAAGATTAAAGTATCAGTGGGTCCTAATCTGTTTGTATTATGGTTTATAGATCACAGAATAGAATGTTGTTTTGCAATGAATTGTAGTAGCGGAATCTCTCTTTTTTTGGGGGGTGGTGGTGGTGGTAAGGCTAAGTAGAAAGCGAGCATGGAGAAGAGATAGAGAAAGAAGGTGGTATGCTTTAAAATACAAACTAGATTAGTTCCTATTGAGGATGAAAAAAAAAAAAAAATCAATCCAGATGTCTGTGTCTCAATCTGAGAACTTCATATTACAGAAAAGTTGAGTTTTTTAATGTTTAAGATTTGCAATGATTCCCCCCCATTTTTTATTAACTTACAACTTGTAATCAAATTAATTAATTTGTGGGCTTTGTAATATTGTATTTGCTAAATCATTAGCAAATTTGCTGCATTGGAACTTGAATATGCTTTAGATTTTTAAATTAAAATTTTGGCATCATATGTTAGTTATGTGGGAAAATAGCTACTGTTTTGAGAAAGAGCTGATGAGATTTTTTTTTCTTTTTAACCAGTGGTACAAATGGCATGTTTTAGCTTGCTTTGGACTTTGTTGAAACAAGTGAAACCACTCTAAGTGGAATTAGAGCTGGACAGAACTGAGTGTGAATTTAGGTTTGCTGGTTGTAAGAATTACATGAGATAATGTGTATAAAGCACCAGCTGCCTGGTCTAGTTAAATATTCTGCAGATAATAGTTCCTCTGAAGCCCTTAGAGGTGAGATGGGGATTCCGTGGCTGTGTGTTGCCACTGTGTTAAATAAGGTTGTCCTATAGCTCTCTTGTGCGTTTACAAAGGAGTGTGACCTGTTGTGTATTCAAAGTTATTTGAAGCTGAGAGTTCCTCATTATTGCCATTGAACTTTTTAATGTAACGATGGTTATGTGTTTATTTGTGTTATTCTCTTTTAAAAAGTCCCCCCCCCCACCCTTTTTTTTTTGTTGGGGTAGGGTGCAAATTCTAATGTAAAAATGTTGATCTTTGAAAAGCCAGAGGCAGGCTCCTGTTATCAGCCAACTTGAGCGTTATCAAATCTATTGGAGGCCAACCAGATCCCATTAGGTAATCCACCCCCACCAAGCAGATTGCCAGAGGGTAGGACACTTTAAACCCAGACTCCTGATGTGGCTTTCATTTTTTAAAACCTTCCTTGGGTTTTTTTTAGAATGGGTTAGTGAGAAGCCTTCCAGATTGAATGAGCAGTCTTATTAATACCTGTATCTGTTCTCATTGCCTCCTTTCGTCCTCCCTCTCCCTGTTTAAACCTTACTTGCCTTTTAAGGCTCCATCCAGACCCCACATTTCTCAGGATGCTTCCCCAGACAGCTTTTGATCCCATGCTTGCACTTCTGTCTGTACTAAACATATTAGGGCAGGCCACCATTGTTCTTTCCTTTGATACGTTGGTCTCAGATTGTAACTCACCTTTCTCAGGTTGTAACTCGCCTGAGGGCATCTGTCAACTATTTTTTGCTCTTTTCTTTCCATTTCCTACGTGGCTCAGTTCTGGATGCAAGATCCACCGTTTTATGTCTTTGAAGAATCCTCTGTATCTTCTTTAATTTTAAGTAAAAAATAACTTTTCACGTATACTGTTTAATGTTTGTCTTTTCACAGACATACAAACAGTAATAGACATTAAATGATAGACTCCCATTTTTGTTACGTAACTTGCTATTTTTACTTACATATACACACATAAATGGTGTATATTATTTCATATCAGAAAGTATTCTTCAACAAATGATTTCTAATCCTTATATGTTACTCATATTCTAGTTTGTAGGTGTAATATAATTTCCTCAACTATTTTAGTTAGCGTTAGGTTTCAAATAACACTGCAATGAACATTCTCTTTCTGGAGTTTTATTAAAAGACTTCCAGTAATCACACTTTAAAATCAGCTTAACAAAGTAGTATTTTCTTTGAATAAATTTGCAGAATCTGTTCTTTTTTTTTAAAATTGTGCTGAAAATATATGCCACAAAACATTCTCCAATTCAACAATTTCTACATGTATTTTTTGATGACATTGACAAACTGTTCATTTTCTTAGTATCTGAGTAATCACTGTGGCCCAGGACTGTGCAAAATGCAGTGAGGTACACTCAGAAATGCATATGATTGGAGAGGCTGTGGGGAGATTGGAACTCTTGTGCACTGCTGATGGGAACTCAAATTGGTACAACCATTTTGGAAAACGATATGGCACTTCTTTAGAAAGCTGGAAATAGAAATGCCATATGATCCAGCAATCCCACTCCTAGGAATAATCCGGAGATAGAAAAGCTGTCACATGAATAGACATATGACACCTCATGTTCATGGCAGCATTGTCCACAATAACAAAAAGATGGAAACAACCTAGATGCCCATCAGTAGATGAACGGATAAACAAACTGTGGTACATACACACAGTGGAGCACTATGCAATAATAAAGAACAATGATGAATCTGCAAAGCATCTCATCGATGAATCTGGAGGGTATTATGCTGAGTGAAATAAGTCAGTCACAAAAGGACAAATATTGTATGAGACCACTACTATAAAAACTCATGAAAAGGTTTACACATAAAAAGAAACAATGTTTGATGGTTATGAGGGAGGGGAGGGGTGGGGATGGAAAAACACTAAATAGATAACAGATAAACAGCAACTTTGGTGAAGGGTAAGACAGTACACAATACTGGGGAAGCCAGCACAACTTGACTAAGGCAAGGTCATGGAAGCTCCATAGACATCCAAACTCCCTAAGGGATGGAATTACTGGGCTAAGGGCTGTGGGGACCATGGTCTTGAGAACACGTAGCTCAACTGGCATAAAATAGTTTATACAGAAAGTGTTCTACATTCTAGTTTGGTAAGTAGTGCCTGGGATCTTAAAAGCTTGTGAGCGGCCATCTAAGATACTCCACTGGTCTCACCCCATCTGGAGCAAGGGAGAATGAAGAAAACCAAAGACACAAGGGAAAGGTTAGTCCGAAGGACTAATGGACCGCAGCTACCACAGCCTCCACCAGACTGAGTCTAGCACAACTAGATGGTGCTCGGCCACCACTACCAACTGCTCTGACAGGGATCACAATAGAGGATCTTGGGCAGAGCTGGAGAAAAATATAGAACAAAATTCTGACTCACAAAAAAAGACCGGACTTACTGGTCTAACAGACTGGAGAAACCCCAGAAGTATGGCCCCTGGGCACCCTTTTAGCTTAGTAATAAAGTCACTCCTGAGGTTCACCCTTCAGGCAAAGATTAGACAGGCCCATAAAACAAAAAATGAGACTAAAGGGGCACACCAGCCCAGGGGCAAGGAGTAGAAAGCAGGAGGAGACAGGAAAGCTAGTAATAGGAAACCCAAGGTCGAGAAGGGGAGAGCGTTGACATGTTGTGGGGTTGGTAACTAATGTCACAAAACAATATGTGTACTAATTGTTTAATGAGAAGCTAGTTTGTTCTGTAAATCTTCATCTAAAGTACAATAAAAAAGAAAAAAAATGTTTATTATAGTTCAAAGGATAAAACAAAACATGTATACCGATAGAAAGTGACGTCAGGTAATTAAATAAATACATATTTATTTAGATAAGATGGGCATTATATAACTTTAGAAGGAGTTCCAGTGGTATGGTGGTTAAAGCGCTTGGCTGCTAACTGAAAGGTAGGCAGTTCAAATCCACTAGCCACTCTGCAGGAGAAAGATACGGGAGTTTGATTCTGTAAAATTTCAGCCTTGGAAACCCTATGGGACAGCTCTACTATGTCCTATAGGGTCATTATGAGTCAGAATGGATAGCAAGGAGTAAATAACTATGCAAAATTTAAGAAAAAACAACTGAGGGCAAGGTGAGGGGTGGGCTAGGGGTGAGGCCAAGCTGGAATGCAGACTGTGATAAAAGACTGTGCCTGTGTTACAAATGTTGTACAACCTCACTGAAGAGCATAGGGGAAAAAAAGGAGTGGACTTAAGTAAATTTGGAAAATGGTGTTTTGACTAGAAACAGTAAGTCTAAAGATAGAAAAACTGTACCTAAACTGGACTCTAGTTGGTGAAGTTCTTTCTCATAGTAGGGGTATGGGTTAATAGTTCTGGAGCTGCTTTACATGTACACAGAGGCTAAACAAATAAGTAAACGAATGGTGGATGGTGGGAGCCAGGTTTCTTAACAATGGAGAAGGAAGTTACAAATAAGCAAGGGAGGAAGGCTAGAATGAGCCACATGTTACCGGATTAAAGTCTGAGACATCAGTATGAATTTATGATTAGCTTAATATAGCTGCAGAAATATAGATACATGTTTATACATGGGTTAGGCTACATACATGTACAATCATGTATTGCATAGCATCCGTTCGGGCAATGTCCAACCTCGTGTACGTGCTTGTTCCCATGAGGTTATAATACAGCTCAGAAATCCTGATTGGAGAACGGGACTTAGGGACATAACCGCTTCCCACACACAACAGGTGTATCTTATGCCTTTTTTATACAAAAGTGATTGCACTGCCAGGTGTAGAATGGTACAGTACATATAGAACCTATAACTCATATGTCTTGATAGTCATAATAAACACCTGTGTTTCTGGCTTATGTATGTATTGTACTTTCTGTCATTGTTTTAATGTGAACTTTTCCTACTTACCAATAAAAAGTTTCTGTATAACAGTGTATGCTTTGACTCGTAGGCAGCAGCATCCAATCTCGTGTATTGCGCATCTCTTGAGTGTTGTTGTAGTGTTATCTGTTTAATTATCTTTCAAAAATATTGTGAAGTGCATCATGGCTCCCAGACGCAGCAAAACCAGTGCTAGTGTTAGCAGCAGCAAGAGGCAAAGGACAAGTATCAATTTGGAAGTGAAACAAAAGGTATCCCATATAGCTTTGCAAAGTATTATAATACGGTGTTTGCACAACGTCCAAATCACATTATGTTCTATTTCACAGAACTTATCGTGGATGTTAAGTGATACATGACTGCATTTCCTAGATTTTTCTTCTAAGAGGGCTTGGAAGCAACGACACCTCAGTAGTCGCAAACACACCCAGAACTTCGTTTCTAAACACCATTCTTCAGTGAAAAGAAGTAGGACTTCTATGGGTAATTATAGGGCTGGAGCAACTTGTATTGCCAGAAAGTAAGAAAGTGCTCAAAAAACAAAGGATGTGGTATGTCAAAAGGACGAAGGAGTCAACTTCAAAGAGCTCCTCATGACCCAGGCTGAAATAATTTTAGCAACAAAATAAATAATGCAGTATGGGATTATAACCCAAACTATAAAATAAATACACGTAAGTCTATATAGGGAGAAGGAGCCCAGGTAGTGCATTTGTTAAAGGGTTTGCCTGCTAGCCAAAAGGTTGGTGGTTTAAACCCACCAGCTGCTCTGTGGAAGAAAGATATGGCAGTCTGCTTCCGTAAAGATTTACAGTCTTGGAAACGCTATGGGGCAGTTCTGCCCTGTCTTGTAGGGTCTCTGTGAGTTAGAATTGACTCCATGGCAGTAGGTGGGTTATAAAGGGAGAAAAAACAAATCTTTATAGAAGAATTCTAAATAATTTATGTAGATACTTCTTCCTTGAAGGCATAATCCCTTCACTTGAGTGTGGGCTGGTGACTTGCTTCTAACATATAGAGTATGGAAAGGGGGGAAAAACAGTAAATTTACAGTGGAGAAACTGGCAGATGCTACCTTACCCAGGAGATCAAGCTTCATACTCTCAGTGATATGTTGATAGCATGACCCTAACATACTTTTCCTCTGTTATCTTCTCCCCCAAAATCCATAATCACAGTCTAACCATGAGCAAAAACATCCTACAAACTCAAATTGAGGGACAGTCTAAGACATACCTGACCAATACCCCATATACTCCTTACAACTGTTGAAGGCCATGAAAAACAAGGAAAGAATGAGAAATTGTCACTATCCAGAGGCGACTAAGGAGACATAACAACTAAATGCAATGTGGTATACTGGATTTGAATCCTGGAAAAGAAAAAAGGATATTAGTGGAAAAATTGGTGAAATTCAAATTCTGATTGGTTAATTTTTTTTCAATGACGCGAAAAACTTTTTCCAACATTTTATTATGTAAACTTTCGAACACAGAGATAAGTTGAAAGAATTCTACAGTGAAACCCACTTACCCATCACCTAGAACCTGTAATTTAAGGTTTTGTGATCTTTGCATTATTTACATGTATTTACTCATCAGTCCATCTTTAATTTTTTTAAAGCATTTCAAAACTGCAAACATCAGTACACGCCACTCTCTCTCCCTCACCAAAAAAAAAAAAAAAAAAAAACCTGTTTAAAAACGTAATTTCTACATTCTCTGCCAAGCACCTACCAGGCATTTCACAGTTGATAATGTGTCTGTTTGTGCCCTGTTGAGTGTAGAAAAAACCAGTTGCATCCAGCTGACTCCAGCTCATGGCAACCTCATGTGTATCAGAGTAGAACTGTGCTCCATAGGGTTTGCAGTGGTTGATATTTTGGAAGTAGATTGCCAGGCCTTTCTTCTGAGGAGCCTCTAGGTGGGCTGAAGCCTCTAGGCTTTCATTTAACAGCTGAGCACATTGACTGGTTGCACCACCCAGTGACTCCTGTTCAGCATAGAGGAAGGTGAAAGTTGGAGAGTGCGTAGGTAATGTAGGCACGTTCCAAGGTGATCACAGGTGTGGCTGATTACGTGACTATGCTTGACTGAAGAACTGGATCTCTGTAGGTGGGCTCTGGGGCCCTGAGGGGCCTGTGGGCATTCAGGAACTGACAACTGTGTGCCTGGCATGTGCTTCCAATACTTCAAACTGTTTTCAGCAGTGTGTGCAGCTTTAAGGATGGCTGGAAGAGATGGTGAGTGTGTACTGGGATAGTACTGAGCTGCTGGACTTGTATAGCACCCAAGGATTTATTTGGGGGAGGCCAACCTCCCTCCCCTCTGCTTCCCTGGGAAAAAAAAATAGTGCAAGGGGAGAGAAGTTTTATCTCTGGAGGGGATAGGAGGACTGATCAGCTCATCAATCGGAAGAGTGTAATTATGCAAAAAGGATAGAAATCACTCCCTGAAGGCCACAGACTTGGAGCTTTGCCCAGAAGAGGACTTTACAGCTGCTAACAGTGGCCCTATTCAGTTAGGGTGCATAATGATTTTAAAACTAATCAGGAACCAAAGCCCAGGGCTGGGGGCAAACACAAATATGTTGTTGACAGAGCAAACGTCTAGATTTTGTCAGATAGGAAGTTGCTGAGGAAGGTCAGAATGATGTAATGATGTGCTTGAAGCTTTCACCCTTAAACAGATGGGCCCCTCAGGTGCCATCTGCAGCTTCCCGGGGCCCTTCAGAATCACTTCCTAGAAATTAAATTGTCCTAAGTTAGGGTCAAGAAATTAGTATGGTAGCCATATCAGAAGCAAAACTAGACAAAGGAAGGAAATTTCCACTGGGTTGTCCGTTTCCTCTTCCACTCTGGCCTTATAAGTACACTTGAGACGTATTTTGTTCAGCTTTCTTGTTTAACACTTGAATATCTTTGCCTCCCCTAAATAGCCATCCAAAGTAAACTTCCCTTTCTTTTCTTAAGCTCCGACAACTGCATTTATCCCTACCTAAGCCAGTGTCAGCTGGATATTTTTCATAAGCTCCCTTGCTATTTTGGGTTCTCTGTTTTTGTTGAGCAGGAAGTAGTATTTTTGTTTCTGTTTTTTTTTTTCATCAAAGGAAGATTTGTTCTGGGAAGGCAGGGGGAGGGGATCCTTCTTGGTCTAGATCAGAGGAAGAAAATGTGCAGTATCATCTGTAAATGGTTGGTCATGACTCTTAACTGGTATTAAAAATATTTCAGAGTAGAAGCAGCGTCTGCTGTACTCATCCTTTTATCTATTAAACAACTATTGGCACACCGATGTGCTAGGTCCTGGGCATTCATGATGGGTGATGCACTCTCTGCTCTCAGGGTAAAAAAAAAAAAAAATTTTTTTTTTTTTGAGAGACCCACAAAAGTGCATTTGACAGAGAGTGTAAGAGAAGCCTCAGGAGAGAGAGTGAGGAGGGGCTTCCTGGAGGAGGCGATTCTTGAGCAGTATCTCAAGGGAATAGCCAGTGAAGTGTGGGTTGGGCACAGGGGGGCCCTATGTGGTGGAGTAGTGTATGCAGGAGCTTAAGTGGTTAAGTGTGGATGGAGTGGGGAGGGCAAGAGGGGAGCTGTAGGGAAGGCCAATGGAAAGGTTGAATTGGAATAGGAAGGAAGTGGAAAAGCCCGGGAGCTACAGGTGGCAGGTAAGGAACAGGGGCAGGAAGTTGAGGTGAGAGCATGTCAAGCCCTCTGTCTTTGGTTTTCTGGGTTAAGCAGGAGGAAAAGACATTTGTTAGGACCAGGTTAAGGAGAATGATAAAAGTTAAAAATGGCTGCTGAGGGGAATTAGGGAGAGCTGTTTTAGGATGCTTAGTGCCCTTCTAGGTCAGAGACGTTCAGGTATAGTGGCATCTCTCTGTGTAGTTGTGTGATTTCTCTGGGGTCTTTTGGGTCTAGGGTGTAGGTATGGAGAAGCTGAGCTATATGTAGTAGGAATCATCCAATGGGTGTGGCAAAAGAAGAGCGTTGCAGAGAACTGAATGTTCTGTCAAAAGGTTAAGTTGGACCATCAATGGTAGGTTCCATGCTGTGAGGAAATCAAGGGCAGTACACACCAAGGACTTCAAAGAAGAAGTACTGCTGGAGCGACGGTGTGTAAGAGCTGGAAAGATAGGAGGGTGTGGTCATTAAGCAAGAGTATAGGATTATGTCTTCTGACTGTGTAGGTGTGGCCATGAGAATGGTTGTCTAGAGGCAAGAAGAGCTAAGGATTAGAGGCTAGAGGATCAGTGTATACTAGTGATAATAACAGTGATAATGACTTCTCTCATTTATTAAGGGCTGACTGTGTGCTAGGCGGAAACCCTAGTGGCATAGTGGTTAAGCACTGCAGCTGCTTACCAAAAGGTTGGCAGTTTGAATCCACCAGGCGCTCCTTGGAAACTCTATGGGACAGTTCTACTCTGTCCTATAGGATCGCTATGAGTCGGAATCAACTCGATAGCAGTGGGTTTGGTTTTTTGGTTTGTATGTGCTAGGCAGGAAACCCTGGTGGCGTAGTGGTTAAGTGCTATGGGTGCTAACCAAAGGGTTAGCTGTTTGAGTCCACCAGCCGTTCCCTGGAAACTCTATGGCGCAGTTCTACCCTGTCCTGTAGGGTCGCTATGAGTTGGAATCGACTTGACAGCAGTGGGTAGCGTGTGTGCTAGGCAAGAGGGCAGTGTGGCTCAGTGATGAATTCTTGCCTTCCATGCAGGAGACTGGGTTTGATTCTAGACTGATGCACCTCATGCGCAGCTACCACGCGTCTGTCATCGGAGCTTTGCATGTTGCTTTGATGCTGAACAAGTTTAAGGGGAGTTTCCAGACTAAGACAAACTGGGAAGAATGTCCTGGTGATTTTCTTCAGAAAATCAGCCAGTGAAAACCCCGTGGATCACAGCAGTTTGATCAGCAACCAATCGTGGATGTGGCGCAGGACCAGGCAGTGTTTCATTCTGCTGTACATCGGGTTGCCATGAGTTGGGGCCAACTTGATGGCAGCTAACAACAACAACATGTGAAATGCACTGCTGTAAATGCTTTGGACTCTTTAAGTACAACCCCATGAATAGGTACTATTATTATCTCAATTTATAGGTGAAGAAACTGAGGCCGAGAGAGTTTAAGTAATTGCTCAAGCTAATAAATGATCCATGTGGTCCAGGTCCCCTCCTTTAATCCCTCTGTTCTTATTCTCTTAGGAGCTGACTATTGGGGAAGAACAACTCAGAAGAAAAGGCTGAAAATTGTGTGTTAATCTCTCCTACCTCCTTTTTGGTGAATAAGGGGACGTTTCCAAAAATAGGTAAGTGACAGCTGAGAACTGGGATAGAGACTAGTATGACTGAGTAGGGAAAGTCTCAAAGGAGGATGAATTGCAAATCAAAACTACAGTGAGTTACTATCTCACTCCAACAAGGCTAATATTAATTCAAAAAACACAAAATAGTAAATGTTGGAGAGGTTGAGGAGAGACTGGAACACCTATACGCAGCTGGTGGGAACGTAAAATGGTACAACCACTTTGGAAATCAATTTGGCGCTTCCTTAGAAATAGAAGTACCATACGGTCTAACAATCCCACTCCCTGGACTATATCCTAAGAACTAAGAGCTGTCACATGAATAGATACATGCACACCCATGTTCATCGCAGCACTGTTCACAATAGCAAAAAGACGGAAACAATCTAGGTGCCCATCAGTGGACAAATGGATAAACAAATTATGGTATATTCACATAGTAGAATACTACGCAACGATAAAGAACAATGATGAATCCATGCAACATCTCATAGCATGGATGAATCTGGAAGGCATTATGCTGAGTGAAATTAGTCACAAAAGGACAAATATTGTATAAGACCACTATTATAACAACTCAAGAAAAGGTTTAAGCACAGAAGAAAACATTTTATGACTTCGAGGGTGGGGAGGGAGGGAGAGGGGCATTCACTAACTAGATAGTAGACAAGAATTATCTTAGGTGAAGGGATTGATAACACACAATTCGGGGAAGTCGGCACAACTGGACTAAACCAAAAGCTAAGAAGTTTCCTGGATACAGCCAAACACCTTGAGGGACAGAGAAGCAGGGGTAGGGGTCTGGGGACCACGCATCCCACTTTGGTGAGTGGCATCTGGGGTTTTAAAAGCTAGTGAGTGGCCATCTAAGATGTGTCAATTGGTCCCAACCCATCTGGAGCAAAGGAGAATGAAGAACACCAAAGACAAAAGGAAAATATTAGCCCAGGAGACAGAAAGCGCCACATAAACCAGAGACTCTATCAGCCTGAGACCAGAAGAACTAGATGGTGCCCAGCTACCACCAATGACTGCCCTGACAGGAAATACAACAGAGGGTCCCTGATGGAGCAGGAGAAAAGTGGGGTACAGAATTCAAATTCTAGTAAAAAGACCAGACTTAATGGCCTGACTGAGACTAGAGAGACCCTGGACTCTCTGTTACCCCAGAATTGAAACCATTCCCAAAGCCAACTCTTCAGACAAAGATTTGACTGGACTATAAGACATAAAATGTTACTCACGATGAGAGTGCTTCTTAGCTCAAGTAGATACATGAGACTGAATGGACAGTTCCTGTCCGGAGGCAAGATGAGAAGGCAAAATGGCACAGGAGCTGGTTGAATGGACACGGGAAATCTGGAGTGGAAAAGAGGAGTGTGCTGTCACATTATGGGGAGAGCAACTAGGGTCACATAACAATGTGTGTATAAATCTTTATATGAGAAACTAACTTGAAACTTTCACTTAAAGCACAATTAAAAAAAAAAAAGATGAATTTTTACATGGTGTCGGAAGAGAAATGGACTGGAGATGTCTAATCTTTGCTGCTGGGAGCCCAGACCTGGGCCGGAGCCCTGTCTTAGCCAGGCCTCCAGGTGGAGAGAAGCCCTGTCCAAAGGTGGTGAAGGGAGAGAATGATAATTGTTACCATTTATGAAACATTTTCCCAGTAAAAATGGGTATTTATGAAATATTTGAATGTGTGCTGGGGATTTTGTTAAGTGCTTCACATGTATTTTTGTTTAATCCCCACTTTCAGCGATGAGGTAAGCACTGTTGTACAGATGAGGTATCTCATGTTTAAAGAGATTAGGCAACCCAAGGTCATACATCCAGAAAATGGTGGAGACTGCACTCAACCAGATTCCTTTGACCCCAAAGCCCCTCATGCCCTTAACCTCTAGGGAATTTAACAGTGGAGGAAAGGTTCTAGAAGCTGTAGTGGAGAGGGAGAGAGAAGGGGTTGTTGATGGAGGATCGAAGAATAGTGAAAATACCTAAAGAGAGATGAGGATGTGAGTTGGGGGACCAGGTAACACTCACCTGGTCTCAGAAAGGGACTGTGGGTTACAGAGAAGCTTAAGGGCCCAGTGTTTATGTGTGCATCTTATGGGGTGGGGAGGTCTCTGTGATCTACAGTCTTTACCTGTCAAAAATTTGTCCCAACTGGGAGGAAGGGCTCCCGAAATAGGGACAGTGCAGAGATGGGGCTCAGCCTGTACCCCCTTTCTTATCTTCCTCCTTCTGTTGCTGAACTGCCTGAGGGGAGCCCGGCTGAATCTGAAGCTGGCTGCCTGTTATTGAATTGAGGTGTATGAATATGGGGAAGAGGAAGCAGTGAGAAGGATTTAATATTTTTCTAATGCTGACAGAGTAGATACCGAGGGTGAGGTCAGATCACGGCCAAGTACCTGACTTCGTAGACGCTCAGCAAATTGCAGACATTTCCTGCAGGTTTTCTTTCATTTTAGCAGAATGGTGTGAAATACGTGTATTAGGAAATACACTTTACCTGGCATTTCACAATTTTTTTGGGGGGCTGTAACCCAAAACTCCAGGCATGCCCAGTTCTCAGTGGTGGCCAATGGCATTTGTTACCCCCAGGGTAGAGATGTGGGCCTGTCTAGATATTTGGGTTTAGTGAGGTGTTTGTGAAGCGATCTAACCTGCTTACAAGGGAAGTAAGTGCTAGCTCTCTTGAGAGTTCGTGTTATCATTGTACTTCATGTGTTTACTTTGGATTCAGCAGAATTCGTTTATTCTGCTGGCGTGTTGAAACTCTCTGCTGAAAGGCAGGCTGCTTGAGTAGTGCTTTCAGTGTAGCAGCGGTGACCATGGACAGCATGGTCCGTGATTATATAATAATTCTGAATAAATGAAAAGAAGTTCTCATGGCAGGCCTGTAAGGCAGCCTGGAGGCTGGCATCAGTAGGGATTACGTTGCACTGCACTTAAATTTTGCAGCTGTCAGATGAGCAGCAGTTCATCAGCTGTAACCTCCAGGTGTAACGAGACCTTCATCAGCATCATTGAAAAGTCCTGGGAGGATCCCTAGTGCAGCAGGATGCTATCCATCAAAAGACTTTTGCAGAGCCTTGTTCCTGGCTATGATATGTTTTACCCCCAGTAGCTGATTGGTCTACAGAGTTTGACAACAATTCTTTTCAAGGAAAGGGAGACTGTATGTATGCTCACCTGTGCCAAATTCTGATTAATCATTATTTAACCGTCCCCTTTTCAGTCCTTTTTCACCAGCCAAGAAACAGCGGCTAGGTAGAATAGAAGGCAAATAGGATTTACTTTATAGTGACAGTGGGACTAAAGTAGCCCTTAGTTTTGGGAAATAATAATGGCTAAGATTATAACAAGTACTTATGTTCTGTGCCAGGTGCCTTCTGTAGGTATTACCTAATAGGCTCCTTGATGGCAGGGTTTTGTCTTTTGTTCACTGCTATATGCTTTTTTTTTTTTTTATATCCTTTAGCCAAGAGCAGGGCCTGGCAAATAGTAGCTGCTCAAGTAAGTGTACTTGGTGTAGACAAGGAGTCTAAGGCACACAGTTAGTAACTGGTAGAACAAAGATTCCTTGACAATAACCAAAAACCAAACCATTTGCCACTGAGTTGATTCTGACTCATAGCGACCCTACAGGACAGAATAGAACTGCCCCATAGAGTTTCCAAGGAGCAGCTGGTGGATTCGAACTGCCAGCCTTTTGGTTAGCAGCCAAGCTTTTAACCAGTGTCCTACCAGGGCTCCTCCTTGACAATAGGTAAATGGAAAAATTGGAAGGCACAGTGAATAATGAATTATCTTCAGAACGTCTTTATTGAAAACCTTATTTACCATGGTCTTAGAAATATCTAGAGTTTTACAAAAGTAAATTTCCCCATTAGTTAAAACACTAGGATAATAATAGTCTTATGAAAATTAAATGGAAGAGAACTTAGAAAGGTGCCTGCACATTGTAAGCATTATGTGTTTGAAATTTTGCCTTGAATGTCATCTATTTTTTAAACAATCTTTGATTGCTT
Source organism: Loxodonta africana (assembly GCF_030014295.1). NCBI lineage: Eukaryota > Metazoa > Chordata > Mammalia > Proboscidea > Elephantidae > Loxodonta > Loxodonta africana. Next base: position 88,488,379 of record NC_087347.1, on the reverse strand, counting down.
ATTAGTTTTAATTTTGAAGTAAAGAAAAAATGTTTTTTTTTTAAACTATGGAGACTGTCTTTATGAGTAGGCCTGAAAGAGAATATATTACTCAGAGAAAGAAAGCTGACAGTGAGGTTTGATTTTAGTGATAAGAACATTATGTTACCATCTAAACACTTAATACAAAATATTTTATTAGCCAAACAACTAGAATTTAACATAGTAATAGGAATTGCCCATAAAGCACCAATTAAGTACATTATGAGAAAGTGTTATTGTTTAGCCCTGTATATAGTCTTCAGACTTTTTCGATGTTGCAATCATATGAAATACTTTTTGTTCACACATTCAGCATTTGTATATTTATGAACTATAATCACATATGTACTTGTTGTATTATAAAAGATACAAAATAGAAATAAGAATGAGAAAAGTAAACATGATTAGAAATTCTAATATTTTCTTTTTAGACTCTAGGAAATGACCCACCACCCCCCACTTTTGAGACAGCTGGTTTAGAAAGACTCAGAGTAATGTAGAAGAGTGCTTTTTTTTTTTTTTTTAAATTTATTGTGGTGAAATATATAACAAAACACTTGCCATTTCAACAGTTTTTACGCATATAATTCAGCGACATTATGTTCACCATGCTGTGCGACCTTCACCATTCTCTTAGTTTCCAAATTTTTTCATCACCCTTAACAGAAACTCAGTAACCCTTAGGCAATACCTTCCTATTTTCCCCTCCTTCCTGCTAAATCAGCTAACCACTAATAAACTTTAGTTTCTATTCATTTACCTATTGTAGATAATTCATATAAGTGGGGTCATACAATATTTGCCCTTTTGTGTCTGACCTTTTTTTGCTCAATGTAACGTTTTCAAGGTTCCTTGATGTTGTAACATATTAAAAAAAAAACTAAACCCATTGCCGTCGAGTTGATTCAGATTCATAGCAACCGTATAGGACAGAGTAGAACTGCCCCATAGCGTTTCCGAGGAGCGCCTGATGGATTTGAACTGCTGACCTCTCGGTTTGCCAATGAAGCTCTTAACCACTACGCCACCAGGGTTTCCATTGTAGTGTATGTCAGTACTTATTTCTCTTTATGGTTGAATAATATTCCATCGTATGGATAAACCACATTTTGTTTATTCATTCTTCTGTTGATGAACACTTGAGTTGTTTCCACTTTTTGGCTATTGTGAATAATGTTGCAGTGAACACTGGCGAACAAGTATCTGTTTCTGTTCCTTTTTTCCAAGTCTTCTGGGTATATATACCTGGGAGTAGAATTGCTAGGCCTATGGTAGTTCTTTTGAGGAAGTGCCACACTGTGTTTCACATTGGCTACACCTTTTATGATTCCACCAGCAATGGATGGGAGTTCTAATTTCTGCACATCGTTGTCAACACTTATTATTTTCCATTTTTTCTGATAATACCCACCCTAGTTGGGGTGAAGTAGTATCTTGTTATTTTTGATTTGCATTTCCCTAGTCGCTAGTGATGTTGAGCATCTTTTCATGTGCTTATTGGCCACCTGTGTATCTTCTTTGATGGAATGTCTGTTCAGGTCCTTTGCCTATTTTTTATCGAGTTGTTACTCTTTTTTTTTTTGAGTTGTAGGAATTCTTTGTATATTCTGGATATTAAACTGTTATTAAATATATGGTTCCCAAATATTTTCTCCCATTTTGTCAGTTGTCTCATACCTTTGTTGATAAAGTCCTTTGATGCACAAAAGTTCTTAATTTTGGTGGTCTAGTTTATCTATTTTATCTTTTGTTGCTTGTGCTTTTGGTGTCATATCACATAATGTTTTTTGAAGGAGGGTTTCTGGTTTTTTTGGAGTGGTGTGTGGATGAGAAACTGACAGATAGGTACATTGGGCAGATTGAGTGTAGGATGTATTGGGGGAATAAATCAGAAAGCTATCCCTGACCATCTGTCTAAAACTGTTGGTGAGGTGATCACAAACCAGACTCAGAAAGATTAAACTCCTGTTAGGATTGTCAAATCAGTTCCTCATAATTGACCATGCCAGACACCCAGGAATGGAGGAAAAAGTATAGTTCATATATAAGTTATATAAAATTGCTTTTAAATTTGAAAAGTATTTTAACTATTTGGAAGGTGTAGACCTGAATCAAATGGTAAGAAAGATGAGTTAATCATTTGAAAATGAGAAAGTGGAAATAAGTTGGAAGTACTGGACTTGACCTTGGCAAGCAGTGTCCAGTGGTTAGAGAGATGACTGATCTCAGCTCCCAGGTGGAGTGAGCTGGGATCAGTGAAGATACTAGGAAGGAGGCTGGCAGGGGCAGAGCCCTACAGTAGGGCACTTGTGCTCATTATTGTGGAATATTTACTGGTAAACTAATCTTAGTTACTTTGCACACTAACATTTGTGAGATTGTTAATACTTTCTCACAAGAGGAGAGACTATCAAGTTAACAAACTATTGACTACCTATGTAGAGATAGCATGTAGTATGACTCCAAGGTGGAATTCATCAGCCTTACAAACATCAATAACCACTTCAGTCCAACAAGTGGTAATGAACAAGGGTGCATTATCTAGTAGGCACGGTAAGCATGGTGCTTACTTTGCTTACCAGATCACCTGCAGTGAACAATTTCGCATTTTCTTCACATGTCAAGGATTCTGCTTCTAGATATGGCTGGCGTCTGTCTCTCTCCCAAACCCACAGCACCTTCCTGCAGAATCAAAGCTTCTTTTCAGATTTATAGTCCCTGACAGGGACGGATTATCCAGTAAGCAAGGTAAGCCCGGGTTTACGTGTGCTTATTTACTAATCTGTAGTGAAAGTTTCACCTGGGTTTTACCATGGTGTGTAGTCTGATGGGTAATCCAACCCTGGTAATGAATATGAATTTATTTGGGATTATTGTTGGGTTAGGTTGATCATCCACAATTTTCTGTTAAACTCTGAGGCTGACTTTAACTACAGTAATAAGCTGGAGATGCCAGACAGTTTTAGAATTCAAATTGTTGTTTATTGAAGAACTAAAAGCAGGCTGTAGAAATAAATGATAGATTGCTCATAGCTTCATTTTCATTTGAGAGTGCCTAAAATTATCTACTTAGTACTGAGAGGAAAGTGGATTTTGACAGCATTTCAACAATAATGACATTTTATTGATTATCCACAAATAAAATATTTAAGTGTTATTGGAGTATTTTCAGCAGAAGCATTTCACAGCAAGAGAGAAAAAAAAAAAAGTCCCTCTGAAAATAGGACTAACTGGTCGGCCAGATATTAAAGAGCCAAGAAAATAAGCAGATACGGATTCTTAAGCTCCTTAAAAGGTGGAATATATAATAAAAATTTTTATTTTTATTTAATCTTTGACAGTATTCAGCACTGGGAAAGTTTCCTTAAATAATAATCAGGGCATCAGTCAGAGAAGACTAGTAGTATTTCTGTTCCTAAACCAAAAAAGAAAACCAAACCCACTGCCGTCAAGTCGATTCCGACTCATAGCGACCCTGTAGGACAGAGTAGAACTGCCCCATAGAGTTTCCAAGGAGCGCCTGTCGGATTTGAACTGCTGGCCTCTTTGTTTTACATAAAAAAAGGCTTAGTCACTTTCATAAATAGTTGATTTGTGGCTGAGGTGAGGAATTTGAGAAACCATCGTAGTTGGTAAATCCTTAGAAGTGACAGGAATAGAACTCAAAACTGATAAAATAAGGATTTGGAGTTGCTGGTCGCTATGAGTTGGAATCGACTCGAAGGCATTGGGTTGGGTGGGGCATCCTTAGGAAAAGCAGACTCTCTCAAAGAGTGAATCAAGGAAAAGTTTTGCTGATTCCAGAAACATTACTCTTTAGGGGAGTGCAGTGGAGCCCTTCCTCACCCTGTGAATAAGAAGCAGTGGGAGCGTCCAGCAGAGGGCCTGGCCTGGGGCAGGTGTGCCCATAAATCCTGAGTCTTACCACGGTTTGTGCAGTAAAGAAAGATTTCATACTAACATGTGGTGCTAGTTTACAGATTATGATCTGCCAAGTCCTAGTTCAAGGATGTGGGAAAGGTATAACATTCAGAACTATGTGCTTGTAGAAATGAATGAAGATATTCTGAGTGACCTTTGGCAGATGACTTGTTCACACTGAGTCTCAATTTCCTCATCTGAAAGTGAAAGAAAGGCTTGTTGGAATAATCTCCAAAAGCGCCTTCTGATTCTAGATGAATGTGTCCATTTTGAGTAGATGGTAGGTAACATTTACTTAACACTTACTATGAATGTTCCAGGTGCTTATGTACAATAGTTCCCTTAGTCATCATTGTTTCATTCACTGTCTGAATCATACCCATGAGGTAGGGATATCATTATTCCCTTTTTACAAATAAGAGTGAGTAACACGGACAAGGTTGTGCAGCGACCACTGATATGTGGCTGAGCTGGAATACAATGAAAAATGGTCATAATGATATTAAGAATGATTCTTTGTAAATTTTGGATGAAGTGAAAAATGTCAGTGTTTTGGGTGTTTCTGTCAAGTTGGCTTTGACTCATGGTGACCCATGTACAATAGAACAAAATATTGCCTGGTCCTGTATCATCTTTACGATCATTAATATACTCAAATCCATCATTGTGGCCACTCTGTATTTTGAGTTCCTTCCAACCCAGGGAGCTGATCTCCCAGCACTATATAGGACAATATTCTGTTGTGGTCCATAGGGTTTTCACTGGCTTATTTTGAGAAGCAAATCACCAGGTCTGTTTTAGTCTGTAAGCTCCGCTGAAACCTGTCCACCATGGGTGACCCTGCTGGTATTTGAGGTACCGGTGGCATAGTTTCCAGCATCATAGCAATGTGCAACCACTACAGTATGACAAACTGAGAGTGATGGTAGTTTGGGTGTTAGAGTTGTTCTTTTTTCTTACAGGTTACTTAGAAGTAAAATAAACTTTTTAAAGATAAGTAAAATCTGAAGTTCTCCTTCTGGAAGAGGAAACACTAATTTTTGGTTTGGTTTGGGAGTTGAGGGCAGGGGCAGTAAATGACACCTCAGTTTCCCTATCAGTCCAAATTCTGAATCAGCTGTGAGAGAAGCAGGGAAAAAGAAGACATCTGGAATTCATATTTCACCTTTTTTATTGATGGATCTAATATTGGAGAATGTGACTTAAATATATGTCAACAATGGGCTTCCTAAGACAGAATTCCACAAGAGATAGAGTTGCCTCCCTGCTCACAGGCAATGCTGGATCATCAAGGTTTCCCCAGTATGGCGACCAGGGCCCATGTGACTGGAATGTTCAAGAAGAATCAGTTGTGTGCTTCCAGAGGCAGGGTAGCTTAGCACCCAAGAAGGAAGAGGAGGGATGGGCAGGGACCCAGTTTCAATTTCTAACCTCTTGGATTTAGTAACACACTAGTGCTTCTAGGAAGAATGATGAGGAGCCAGGAGAGAGGCTCAGGATCATAGGTTAGAGGAGTGCTGTCCACATAGAAGGAAACAGGGACTGGTAGGCTGTCTCCCACCCCTAGTAATAAATGCTTCTGTCTCCCAAGGCCATCATCATCCTGGGTAAATTGCTTTCTTTTACTGGAGATACTGGCTTTTATGAAAGTGAAGTTGGATTTAAAAAAAGCAAAAATGAAAAAACAAATAAAAAAAACTAAACCATAGTGTTGTTGCTGAGGTTGATGCTGTTATTGCTTTCATTTTAGCAGAAGCCAGAGCAAAATATTCTGGCATACCTTATTCACTAAGAAAGTCATCCCAAGTGACTGTGCTAATAGCAGTATCTTTCAGAAACTGATTTCAAACACATGTCCTTGGAACCTTAAAATACCTTGGTGCTCCTCTAGTTTATTTGGGAGATGATGAATAGATCGAAGGTTTCATGTAAACAAACACTGCCGCTTTCTTTCCATTACGAATGCTGAAGGCTCCGCCTGTAGGAGACCAGTTTTGGAGCTGTTCTTTCCTTTCATGTGCTGTTTTTTTCCTGATAGGAAGGGAAGATATTCAGACTGAACATTTTTGGGGGCAACTGGCTTGTCAGTTTAGTCTAAAGTAACGTTTTCATTCAACAGCAAAACAAATAGGTCCAACTAAATTATTCTCAGGAATTACAAAGCTTGTCACTTAGAGTTGATGTTGGGATATTCAGGTCATTTAGGAGGCTGTGGTTAAAAATAAAGTGACCTAAATATATAACTCTACTTTTTTTTTTGTAAGGGAACTTTAAGCTTTTAATTTTTGCTTGACATTGGTCCTAATTCTGTTTCTATGGGAATGTAGTAGTTACTCTTTTAGTGTTCTAAATAAAGAGACACTGAAAAACTCTTCTCTGGTCATTTCTCATAGTATATATGCCTCTGTTTTTGTAGCCAGGCTGTGTAAGTTCTGTGTCCTTTCTGATGGCATGAGGGGTTCTGTGAGCCACGGAAATTGGAGAAGGTGGTAAGCAAATGACTCTCCTCCAAGAAAAATGGAAGACAATTCGTTAATTGTTCTGATCACTTCTGCTCTGCTTTAAAGGAAGGAGTGTTTGAAATATGAACTTGTCCCAATCCGCCTTTGAGCTGGGACAGTAACTGGAGCATAAAATGTTGAAAATCAATTATGTATTTAGGGAGGATGAAACAGGCTGACATATTGAAGGCGTCTTGTATTCTGTCTAGTGGACAAAACAGGGCAGTTACGTCATATTCCTGCAGTAAAATCGTGTCCCGGGGGGCGAGACACAGACGATAACACATCCTGATGTACCCAAACTTCACGGAACATGAGAGTGTTTATAAAATCCTTGCCATTTGTCCTGGGAAGAAGTCCGATCTTAAAAATTGGCTCTGCTCTTTTTGTTGACTGATAAGCAAAGAATCTGTTATTTTGTTTTATTCATACTTGGCCCTGATTTCTAGCAGTGTGGTAAATTTGCAATGCATTATACATTCCCCATGCCAGTTATGTGATAAGGAGAGGGCAGAGAGAGTTTTAAGTTTCTTCTGTAAACCCAGTGCTGACTGGCTACATAGCGGTTTGTGGGTTTGCAGGATACTCGCATGGATATCGTCTTATGTCCGTTTCATGGACGAGGCACCTGAGAATTGGTTTGTGTTGAATCCAAAGCCGCATGGTCTGTAAGCAGAAGATCTGGGGTCACTTTCTCTTTCTGCCGACTAATTCAACACATTTCCTGCCCTGCTTAGTATTTGTTGTTTAGTTTATATGCAGCTTGGACAGAGAAGGCCAAATACTCTACTCAACGCAGTAGCTACTCCAATCCTTACAGTTCCCTGCCAAGTTGGTTTGTAGAGTAAAGCCATTTCTTCAATGGTGACCGTTTTGCTTGAGGCTGTTTTTCAGTGAATTTTAGAAACATTTGTCTTCTCTCTGTTTGATCCCTGCAGTATAAAAATACTTGTCAGTTGGTGTATACGTCGGTTTTGAAGATTCATAAACTGTGCACTTTACCTCTGATCTTTTCCCTTTTAGTCTTTTTTTAAAATACTGTTTCCCCTCCTTAGCAGAGAAAAATGACTAGTGTTTGAGGGTTTATATAAAGGACATATAGCAGCGGAAATAAGTAATCAAGGTGCCGGGTAGAAATCAAGGCTCCCATCCTGATTTTGGGTTGGTAATCAAATGTAGTATGGAAAAGATAAAATATACTATACTGTGTAACTATGAGTTTACAGTAATATTTAAAGGGATTTTATTATGTCACACAGACAACATTTGTGTCCAAAAGCAACAATTTAAGAAATTCCCAAATGTGATAAAGTTTTTTCTTGGGGAGAGCTGGGTGCATGCTGCCAGATTCAAGATTGTAAACACTCGGGATGGCCCTGCAAATGTAGGAAATAAACATTCGCACTGGTTCTCAGTTGGAAGACTATGAATACAGACTGGATATTTCCTTTTTTTGTTTTTCTCAGAATAATTGCCATTTGCAAAGTAGTTTTAAATTTAATTATATTTTACATGCCTATTTTTAAATGAAGGACACGTGCAGTGTGTAGAAAGCAGCAGCATGTAGAAATTTAAAAATAAGACCCGCGTGGGATGGTTTGGGATATTCTCTTGAACCTGTTGATTTATAACTGGCGGGGCCCTTAATGTGTGCGCGCGTTTTGAATACTATTATAGAACAGGCAAGGAGATCAAAATCTCTTGTCAGTGCTGCCCAGCATTCCACAGTTCAAAAGCAGCCAGTTACATAGTACTTGGCAGGAAGCCTCCCATTTTGTATATTTGTTGAGATCAAAGAGAGACTGAGCAGTCTGTGTGGACCATTTTATACTGAGGGAAGAACAGCCCGACTGTGTTAGACAGGTATTAAAAGTCTGTCCCACCAGCCTCGTACTGTATTTGCTACAGATGCATTTCCACAAAGCCTCCAGTTGTGCTGTACAGCTGTTAAAATAGTTAATAGTGTTCTTCCCAAACTGTTACGGGGTATGTAGTATGTGACTTTTGAGAACATGAATAGGTAGTGTATTTGGAGTCTTTGGAATCATTAACAACTTAATTCTAGCAAATAGCAGCAGAACAGATTCTACAGGCTCTAGTAATTCTTAAGTCGTACCTGTATTCACCATTTGTCCTTTTCTTTTTTGATCATAAGACAATTTGGTAGATAACATTAAAATATTAAAGCTCTGGGACAGAGGTTTGAAAGTCCTGTGCCTTCAGGGGCCAGAAGATAGTAACATTTAATATTTATGGAGCAGCTACTGTGTATCAGACTCAAAGTGCTTGGCGGATAATAACACATTTACAACCCCATACCAGCTGGAGAAGGTATATATGAATACCTCAGCTTTGCAGACGGGAAACTGAGGCCCACAGAGATGAATTACTTGCCGTGGCTACAATGTGGCATATCTGGGATTCCACCTCAGAAGTCTTTGCTCCAGAGCTGAATTCCTTAGAGCTACATGAACCATGCAAAGGTGAAGCTTGTAAGGGAGGGAGGGTCTTCAGCCTCAGTGTTTTGGTTAACTAAGGGAATGGTGAAGATGGGGTGCCGCTTAGCTACTGTTGAGTGGGACTGTGGGCTTAGTATTGCCAGCACTTGCAGATTTTAAAGAAGCTGGGAATCCTTATTTACGGGTAACCTGCCAGTTTCCAAGTGATGGCATCCGAATTCAGTAAAAAAAAGAACAAAACATGTGGGCTGAACAGAATATCTGTGGCCCACTAGTTGGAGACTTTTGTTCTAGGAGTTTCAGGATAACCTTTTTACTTATCCAGGCCCCTCAACTCTGTACTCCTGGGGCACTGGTCACATGCAATTGTTTGGACCCAGAGGCACGGTCTTGCTGCTCTCTGCTTTCCCAGCTGCGACTTTCATACAGCCCTTTTCAGACAATGTGTGCCTAGTGAATGAGTCTTTATAGCACCCGTGATTTCTTCTTGTGTGCTGCCAAGAGTTCACTGAAAGTCTAATTTAAAACAAAGCCAAGCCACCCGATTTTGAGGAGCTCATATCCTTTAACAGCAGAGCTTCATAATTTATTGTTTCATTTTGGGTCCCTCTGAATTAACAAGGCTGATTAAAATAGGACTTTAAAGTGTTTTTGTTTTTTTTTCTTGTTTTGAGAATTCCACCAAACAGATTCAAATGTATGCTCATATAGAACACATACAAACCTGAACCTCCTTCTTTTAATAGTAGCTGCCAGCATTTATGACATGCTTACTCCACACTAGGCACTGTGTGAAATTAATAAGCATGTGTGTCTAGGGGTTCTATTCATAAGAAGTGAAGAGCTGGAAATTACAGGTGGAGGCAGGCTGTAGAGGCTGGCGTGTTTCACTGTTTGGACACCAGCTTGGGAAGAACACAGGCTTTGCAGCCTGACAGGTCTTTGGAATACCCCTTGGCAGGACAGTAACTGTGCTTTTGCAATGACTCCAGGCCAAGTCTTGATAAATTCGCAAGTATTTATCAAGTGCATACTATGTACCAGGCCCTGGGCCTATGATGATAAATTAGGATCCTGTTCTAGCTCACAGTCTAAGAGGGAAGATATTTTCATATACAAATCAAAGAGTGTAATATGTGGTATGTAGTAGAGATGGACCGGGTGTAGTGGGAGCACAGGGGAAATTGAGATCTCTGCTTTGGAGTGAAAGGTCTTGGGAAATGAATGGAAGTTGTCCAGGTGCAGAAAATGGACATTACAGGTAGAGAGAGGTCTATATGCTAATGAGGTGGCTAGAATCTGGGCAGGAGATTTTAGAAAAAATTTTATTCCAAATGGGTAACCTCAGGGTTTTTAGAGTTATTATAGAAATTTTCAAATACACACTATAGTGAGGAATGTAATGCAGCATCATATACCCATCAACCAGCTTCACAGATAACATTTTGCCAATATTGTTTTATTAACCCCACGTTGTTATTTGTGGTTGGAGCATTTTAAATCACATTCCATACATTATGTAATTTCACTTTTAAACATTTCCGCATGTATCTCTAACTAATAAAACGTTTATCACACAACAAAATAAGGATAATTATAATTACTTAATATCATTCCATACAGAGTCCATATGTAGATTTCATCTATTAACAGATTTTATACTTAAAAGGATGGTTTCTTTATCTGAAATATTCATTTACTCATCATACTTACTGTTTTAGGGATGTTGAATAACTGGGGCTTTAATACCATTTTTTCCCCCTTTCTTTAGAAAGGTTGTGTAATTTATCTGGTCTTATTTCTAATCATTTTAATTCAGACTGGTCCCAATGGAGGGCTCTGCCTTATGCCTTTTTTATTTTCTATTTTTTTTAATCGTAGTTTAGATGAAGGTTTACAGAACAAACTAGTTTGTCATAAACAGTACACACATTATTCTGTGGCATTGGTTGAAAGCACCACGGCATGTCAACACTCTCCCTTCTCATCCCTGGGTTGCCTATCACCAGCTTTCCTGTTCCTTCCTACCAGTCCTGCCCCAGGGATGGTGCGCCCCTTTAGTCTTGTTTTGTTCCATGGGTCTGTTCAATCTTTGACTGAAGGGTGAACCTCAGGAGTGACCTCATTACTCAGCTGAAACGGTGCCCAGGAGCCATATTCTCAGGGTTCCTCCAGTCTCTTTCAGGTCAGCAAGTTTGGTCTTTCTTTTAAGTTAGAATTTTGTTCAACGTTTTTCTCCAGCTCTGTCCAGGACCCTCTATTGTGATCCCTGTCAGAGCAGTCAATGGTGGTAGCCAGGCACCATCTAGTTTTACTGGACTCAGCCTGCTGGAGGCCATGCTTAGTGTGGTCCATCAGCCCTTTGGACTAATCTTTCCCTTGAAGCTTTAGTTTTCTTCATACTTCCTTGTTCCTGAAGGGCTGAGACCAGTGGAGTATCCTAGATGGCAGCTCACAGGCTTTTAAGACCTGAGACGCTACTCACCAAAGTAAATGAGTTGGAATCGACTCAGTGGCAATGGGGTCTAGTTTACTTAGTTCATAAGTTTGAAGTGTGAGGTCCATTCTACATAATACTACCCCTTCAACCTTTGGAAGCTGTTCCCTAGATTGTCTTCTTGGCTTTGACCAATGAGGTCCTTACTCAGGTGCCAGGCTTGATTCAGTTCCTCACAGGCTCAGCTTGACCCTCCAGGGTTTGGCCTAAGTGGCCCTTCTTTATATTTTCCCTGTATGCTTCAGCCTTCTTTGGTTCCCTGTCCCCTCTCTGTTCCTCTTGTTGTGCACTGTAACCCTTTAAATATGGTACAGTAGAAGAGTCAGGAAATTTGAAGCCAGAGTAATCTGAATTTCTGAGCCTATTACCCTGTTTTTTGAGTTGTTGTTGGGAGTTGCCATGGAGTCGATTCCAACTCATGGCAACCTCATGTGTGCAGAGTAGAACTGTGGTCCATAGAGTTTTCAAGACTGTGACCATGTGGAAGCAGATCGCCAGGCCTGTCTTCTAAGGCACCTTTGGGTGAGTTTGAACCACCAACCTTTTTGTTTGAATATTTAGCGTGTTTTAGGTGAAACTTTACACAGCAAATTAGATTCCCATTCAACAATTCATACACACATTGTTGCATAACATTTCCGTTACAGTCCTCGCAGTGTGTTAGCACTCAACATTTCCACCCTGCCTTCCCCGTTTCCATCCATTTAGTTTCCCTGGTTCTTCTTGCCTTCTCGTCTTTACTTTTGGGTATATGTTAACTGTTTGGTCATGTATAGTTGATTGTTTAAAGAAGCACATTCCTCACGGGTGTTACCGTTGTTGAGGCTGATTTATTATTTGACCAAAAGGTGACTTCATGGAGTGGCTTCAGTTCCAGGTTAAAAGGTATCATAGGGTGATAATCTTGGGAGTTACTCTCGTCTCTATCAATCAGTTCAGTAAGTCTGGTCTTTTTTAGGCATTTGAGTTTCGTTCTGCATTTTTCTCCCATTCTAACCAGAACCTTTTCTTGTGTCCCCGGTCATCGGTCATCGAACTGCAAGCCTTTCAGTTAGTAGTGGAGTGTTTAGCCGTTTGTGCCACCAAGGGTAAAGGTTGATAATACAGAACTCTTGTGGAGCTCTAAGTGGTACATGGCAAACCAAGTGGGCATCTCTAGAGTAGTGGTTAGTCAGCGTCTTCTGAGAGCTTTATCATAGGTGCTTAGTACTTCTTGCTTTACTATTTTTGACCGTGTCATCAATAACTTTGAGGATATTTTTGGAGAGAAGGGAATGTTTTCTCAAAGACCTTTATTCACTGGTCACTCACAGCAGCTGTGTCGTTGAGGAAGTGTTGACACTGCTTTTGGTTTTTAAATGACTGTGCCTTCCCAAGAGTGAAAAAATTCACAAGGTTGGAATATTCTGGATTCTTAACACGATCAAAAAGCAAAGATAAAGAGCCGAGGGGGAAAATAATCTTTCTACAAAATTGTGGTAGAAAGCAGAAAATGGTGGAATTCTGTAGAAAATGATAGGTAATGCAAAAATAAGCTTTGTCCAGAAAATGAAGATTGCTGTTTTTCGTGTTATTCTGAAGTGCAGAACAGTTGAGTCAGCTAGAGATTTTAATGTTGTCTGGTTTTACAGGATATTGATGAAAATTCACGTTTAAATTTAGCCTTTCAAGTGGAAGTTTAGAAGACAAATTGAGTTCCTAGGAGAAAAGAACCATTTAATTATTATTCATAATTTCAGTAACTGTGGTTGTTAGCTTTAAAGTGGTTTGTAAGAAGCACTCTTTGATTCCTCCTCCAGCCAGGCAAGACACAGTTACAGCTGTTTCTCTGATTTTCCTCATGTTTCACCTGAGAACTAGTGAATGAGAATGGTGGCTTGGTAGTACCAAAACATGGGAGTTTTCTCAGGGAAAAAGTGTATCCTGTTTTCTCTTTTTTGTTGATGTTTTGTGGTTGGGATTTTTGTTTTGATGTTTTTGATAGGGTATGATCCAGATCTCATGACTTATTTGTGTTCTAGCCAGTGGACCCTCAGCTTTTTGTGATCTGAGCCATTTCCTCAAAAGGCCTGGTACACTGCACCCAGTGAAGGACAAGGCATTGGGTCCTGGAACTCTACCCAGGGGTGGAGGACAGCAGCTGGGAGGAAGTCCATTGTGTCCGGAAGAAGAGCAAGAGTCTTCAAGGCTAGTTGCCTGGCAGATAGATGATGGTCTGATGTAGTTCAGGCATCAGAGTACCTGATAAGGATGGCCTGGTCCCATGCCCCAACCACGTGGCTTCAGGATAGACCTCTAGTCCCTGGGAAGATGCCAAGAGCAGGGCGGCGCCTCAGCCTTCAGGGACTAGCTGGTTATGGGGAGGGCCTCAGGCACAGTTATCAGAACTGTGCTAGAGGGTGGGTTAACCTGTGGAATGCAGTAGAAAGAAACTGAGTTATTAGATACAAGGTCAGGGATCGTTATGCAGCAAGAGCATCTTGGATCTGTGTCTCAGTGCTAGGCCAACCAAAACCAAACCCACTGCTGTTGAGTGGATTCTGATTCATAGCGACCCTATAGGGTTTCCAAGGCTGTAAATCTCTATGGAAGCAGACTGCCACATCTTTGCCCCACAGAGCCTCTGGTGGTTTTGAGCCTCCGATCTTTCGGTTAGTAGTCAATCACTTTAACCACTGCACCACCAGAGCTCCTTCAGTGCTAGACCAGAGCTGTTTAAATCTCTATTCTAGAAATTCCCATTGAATTGAACCAGCAAGGGAAGGGGAGGGGGTGTTAAGGTCAAGAGGCTTCAGCTGTTAGAGAAGGAGAATGGATAGAGAAGCTGGAAACAAGAGGCCAGGCCTGGAAGTCTCGACTGCCTAGACCTAAATAGAGAGGGTTCATTATCCTGCCTGGTTATTTTAGCTTGCTTGTTAAGTGAAAAAGTCTTAGAGTTTCAGTTCAATAAAGAATTTGGAATAATATTGAGAATTACTTTTTTGAACCTGGAGATAGTTTTGCTTTTAACTCAGCATAAACTCAAACCCTATATTGAAAGAGTTGAGAGAAGAGTGATAGGAGTCAGGAACTTTGAGCCAGAAGTGCTGGGATCAAAGTGGTGTTTGAGGAAGCAGCTGTGCAGTGTAAATCTAGAGAGACCGGGTCAGGAGACCAAGAGGAAGGCTGAGTTGACGAAATCCTAATTGAGGAAGTGGCAGAGGGATTTAGTGACACATCTGATGAACCCATTTCACCAGAATAATTGATGAGGGGTTTGTGACCGGCTGGCAGACTTTTGTGTCTGTGTGGTTGATTAAAATGTGGCCGTTGGGCTATATCCAGGTATTATGGGACCCTGTGGCCTGGCGTGATGCCAGGAACCCCCCAGGCCATGATAAAGCAGATGGCCTTGCAGGACACACTTTGGGAAACATTGGTGAAGGATGGAGGAGTGGGACAATGCAAAGATGACTAGTTCCCCATGAGAGACAGAAGTTGGGAATGAGACAGCCAACCTGGCCAGCCTGATATGGGTTACTGCATTACAGAAGGACAGGTAGAGAACAGGTAGCTCTCAGAATTAAGGGAAAAGGGAGCGAGAGCAGAATTAGTTCCTCAGCTGCAGCCTCTGTCCCTGCAATCCTCATCCTGTACCCAGGCTCTTTATTCTCCAGACATGGTCACAGCTGAGAACATTGTGATGATAATGAAATCAAGTTCAGGTTCAGCCCCTTGTATGAACCAGCTGGTTTTATACCAAGGAAAGCTCTGTTCTTTGGGCATTGTAACTCTAGGCAGGGATCCTATTACTAGTGTGTGCCAGATTTGGAGAGCACGAAAACATGGATCATAAGTAAAAACAAATCTGTCAGTACCACTACTAGAAGAACCAGGAGAAATCACAGTGGAAATGCAGTTGGTGCAGGAGATGCTTCACATTTGAAAACCACTGTATTATAATCACTTCTCAAACAATAAAAACTTGATTTCGGAATGCCCTTTACAGATGAGCTTTGAATTGCAACTTCTTGCTCCGGCCTCCACCTGCCAAAGCAACCAAACTGTTGTTGGTAGGTGTCGTTCAGGGTTCACTTTGGTAATGATCTGGTCTGTCCCTACTCCTTTCTTCTTCTTGGTGGCAGCGTGCAATTCCAGACTACATGTCACACTCATCCCAGTGATCATCACCTTCAGGTTATTCACTCAGCTTCCTCCAACTCTCTCACCTTGTCCATTTGTGTGTTCCCCACCACTTTTTTATCATGGTGAATCATATAACAAAATATTTGCCATTTCAACCATTTTGGATACAACTGAGTGACTTTCACCATGTTTTGCAGCCATCACCATTATCCGTTTCCAGATTTTTTCATCACCGTTACCAGCGACTCAGTTCCCGTTTCTCCTTTCACCCACTCCTGGTAACTACTAATAAACTTTGGTCTCTATGCATTTGCCTATTCTAGGTATTTCATATAACTGAGATCACATAATAACCCCTCCCCCCTTTTTTGAGGCATACAATACACACCACCTCCCAAAAGGGAAAAAAGAGAACACTGTGGATCCTGGTAGTTCAGTGGTAGTGGCTACGGTTTAGAATCAGGTGGTCAGATTTAAATCCCCTGAGTTTCTATTCTCATTGTTCTAGGCATCAAAATACTTTAAAGCTCTCCAGGACATTCTCATAGGCAGGTGGGATTGAAAAGCACCTCATTGCAGTTGACACATTAACAGAGCTAGCAGTACACATATCTCAAGGAAAAAGGAAGCTGCGAGATGTTAAATGGAAGTAGGGACTTTTTAATAGTTCCTTTTGCCTTTTTCTTTTTTGCCACTCAAGTCCTGAATGCATGTCGAAGCCCTGCGAAGTTCTTCCTGTTTTTCTCTATTTAAGCCTGCTTTCTATTAAGCACCAGCATTCAAAATGAAAGCAAACAAAAACAAGAGCTTTATTTGTTATAGGACTTCTGTGGTACTGTTTTCCATGGTTGTTGCAGTTGAATATGACTTGAGCCTTGTCATGAACTTGCTGATGTGGTGTGTGGGGAGTTGAACCTTCTGTGCCTGAGTGAGTGGCTTTTATCACATTGTTTAAGCTCTCTGGGCCTCACATTCGAATCAAGCAGCGTTCGATGCTGCAGATTCTGTACAACCAGAGGATTTGAACTGTCACATGGAGTCGATGGTGATATGGTGTGGCCCATGAACACACACACACTAATTGTCATTTTGTGGTCTAATGGGGCCAAAATACCAGGTTTTTAGGGGATATTTGAGAGAGAGGAAAAAATTTAAATGAATACTTCTACTGGATAAACAACTTTGAAGTCTCTGTTCATCCTTGAAAAAGGGTGATGACCGGGAGCTTAGGCCCTAATTATTTTCCTCAGAAGCATTTTAAGTTTTTTTCAGGGGCTTAGTTTTTTTTTTAGTCAGTTCATCATACTGTGGTGGCTTGCGTATTGATGTGATGCTAGAAGCCATGCCACTGATATTTCCAATACTGTCAGGGTCACCCATAGTGGACAGGTTTCAGTGGAGCTTCCAGACTAAAACAAACTAAGAAGAAGGACCTGGCAATCTATTTCTTTAAAAAAAACAAAACAAACAAGAAAAAATGTGCCAGTGAAAACTTTATGAATAGCAGTGGAACATTGATATAGTGCTGGAAGGTGAGCCTTTCAGGCACTCAAAATACGAGTGGGGAGGAGCTGCCTCCTCAAAGTAGAGTTGGCTTTAATGAACATGGGTGGAGTAAAGCTTTCAAGACCTTCGTTGGCTAATGTGGCATGACCCAAAATGAGAAGAACAGCTGTAAACATCCCTTAATAATTGGAACATGGAATGTACAAAATATGAATCTAGGAAAATTTGAAGTTGTCAAAAATGGAATGTATAAAGATTGATATCCTAGGCATTAGTGAGCTGAAATAGACTTGTTTTGGCCATTATGAATCAGACAGTCCTGTGGTCTACTATGCCAGGAATGACAAATTGAAGAGGAAAGGTGTCACATTCATTGTCAAAGGGAACATTTCACCATCCAGCCTGAAGCACAATTCTGTCAGTGGTAGTATAATATCCATGTCTACAAGGAAGGCCAGTTAACACGACTCTTATTCAAATTTACGTACCGGTCACTAATGCCAAAGATGAAGATATTGAAGATTATTATGAACTTCTGCAGTCTAAAATTGATCAAACATGCAATCAAGATGCAGTGATAATTACTGGTGGCTGGAATGTGAAAGTTGGAAACAGAGAAGGATTGGTAGTTGGAAAGTATGGTCTTAGTGATAGAAACGATGCTGGAGATTGCATGGTAGAGTTTTGCAAGACCAACAACCTATTCATTGGAAATATCTTCTTTCAACAACATAAAGGGTGACCATACATGTGGACCTCGCCAGTCGAATCAAGTCAACTACATCCGTAGCAAAAGATGATAGAAAAGCTCAATATCATCAGTCAGAGCAAGGCCAGGGGCCAACTGCAGAACAGACCATCAGTTGCTCATATGCAAGTTCAAGTTGAAGCTGAAGAAAACTAGAGCAAGTTCATGAAGCCAAAGTACTACCTTGACTATATCCCACCCAAATTTAGAGACCATCTCAAGGATAGATTTGATGCATTGAACACTAGCGACTGAAGACCAGATGAGTTGTGGGATGACATCAAGGACTTCATACATCACGAAAGCAAAAGGTCATTAAAAACACAGGAAAGAAAGAAAAGACCAAAATGGATATCAGAAGAGACTCTGAAACTTGTTCTCAAATGTAGAGTAGCTAAAGAAAATGATGAAGTAAAAGCTGAACAGAAGATTTCAAAGGGCAGCTCGAGAAGACAAAGAAGTAAAGTATTGCATTGACAAGTGCAAAGACCTGGAGTTAGAAAACCAAAAGGAAAGAACACACTTGGCATCTCAAGCTGAAAGCACTGAAGAGAAAATTAAATCCTCAAGTGGCATTAATGAAGGATTCTATGAGCAAAATATTGAACGACAAAAGAAGCATCAAAAGAAGATGGAAGGCATGCACAGAGTCACTGTGTGCAGTGCGTCAGGATTGTATCCTTTCACCACACTTATTCAGTCTTTATGCTGAGCAAACAGTCCAAGAATCTGGACACTATGAAGAAGAACGGGGCATCAGGATTGGAGGAAGACTTATTAACAACCTGCGATATGCAGATGACACAACCTTGCTCACTGAAAGCAAAGAGGACTTGAAGCACTTACTGATGAAAATCAAAGATTACAGCTTTCAGTTTGGCTAACACCTCAACATAAACAAAACAAAAATCCTTACAACTGGACCAATAAGCATCATCATGATAAAGGGAGAGAACATTGAAATTGTCAAGGATTTCATTTTACTTGGATCCACAATCAATGCCCGTGGAAGCAGCTGTCAAGAAATCAAATGACATATTGCATTGAGCAAGTCTGGTGCAAAAGACCTCTTTAAAGTGTTAAAAAGCAAATATGTCACTTTGAGGCCTAAGATACATCCTGGTATTTTCAGTCGCCTTACGTGCATGCAAAAACTGGACAATGAATAATGAAGACTGAAGAAGAATTGATGACTTTGAATTATGGTGTTGGTTGAGAATACTGAATATATATACCATAGACAGCCAGAATAATGAACAAATCTATCTTGGAAGTAGTACAGCCAGAACGCTCCTTAGAAGCGAGTATGGTGAGACTTTGTCTCATATACTTTTGGCATGTTATCAGAAGGGACCAGTCCCTGAAGAAGGACATCATGCTTGGTAAAGTACAGGGTCAGCAAAACCTCAATGAGATGGATTGACACAGTGGCTGCAATAATGGGGTCAAACACAGCAATGATTGTGAGGATGATGCAGGACCAGGCAGTGTTCTGTTGTGTTGTACATACAACACCTAACAACAACAACATTGGAAATTAGATCTGAAAATAAAAAGGTAAGTAGTTGAAGGTTGTCATTCAGCTAGTCTCTAAACTCTAGTGTTTTAGTTCCATTAAAAGTTACTCCTATAAGGGTATTTTTTTTTTTTTTTACCATTTTGCATTTTACATGAGTATATTTTGTGGTATATTGTGTGTTTTTCAAAACTTTTTTGAGCCTAAATTTTGGGTTATGCATTTAAAAGGCCTTTCAGTGGGGAAGGTTGCTGAAACAAGTTAGTAAAAATTTCCATGATTTTTTTTTTTTTTCTGTACTAACATCAATTCCAAAGGATAAAAAAAATTAAAGCGCGAGGCTTAGTTTCTCTTCTGAGTCTGGTAGGTGATGTAACTAGTTATCAGTAACTTCTCAAACACCATTCTGAGTTCCTCTGATCTCGATGACCTCCCTTTTTCTTTTCCGTAATTGCTGAATGTGGCGGGTAAAAACCCATGTAGGACCAAATGCAGACTCAAAGCCCTGTGATCTCATCACCACAAAAACAGTCTGTAGAGTTGGTACTTCTCACAGAAAGGTGCCTCCCCTTGGAACTCCGTCACTCTGTAATTTATGGTGGTGCCTTTGTTGTCTTAAACTCACACAGGACTTTTTTCTCCTGCCCTATAGAAGTGGTGTAACAAATGCTTTAGGTGGGGAAGGGGCCATAGAAAATGTGTGTGTGCACATAACCTATATATAAAAAAAATACATAACCTATAGCAGATCTAATTTTAAGGGTACGGACATGTCCGAGTGTGCTCTGGGCACACTGCCTGACAGCTGGCATGTTGTGGGCTGGGATGGATATTCTTTTATACCTGCCTGTTGGTTGTGGCTGGGAGAAATGAGAACCATGCCCTTTCTAGTGAGGTGCACTTTATGAAACGGGGATTGGCTGAAGTACTTGTAGCAGCTGGGAGGTGGATTCCCTCCCTGGCTACCAGAGCCCTCTGTAAGGAGGCAGGTGATCTCTTTTGTGAATGAATAATAGGAGGAAGGCTCAGATATTTGAGCTACTGTTCACCAGGTGGTGCTGTCCTGCAGTGGATGTAGGACTGGTGACCTCACACCAGTGAGGTCAGGAACCTAGTCAAGTAAAACAGGGCTTCGAACCTGTCCTGGTTTGAAGCCTCTGCTGAGAATTTGCATTTGTAACAAGGTACCAGGCGATGCTAACCTACCTTGTTAGGGATGCCAATTCTGAGAACTGCCAGTAGGGCAGCGGTTCTCAAAATTTTTTATACATATGAATCACTTGAGGATCAGATTGAAGCAGAATCTACAGTTTAACAAGATCCCCAGGTGATTCTTATGTGTAATAAATTTTGAGAACTGCTGCTCTACTGGTGGTTCTCAGAAATGGTCCCTACTCCCTAACCAGCAGTACTACCATCTCCTGGTACCTTGTTAGAAATGCCAATTCTCAGCAGAGGGGTGTGAACCTGACATTGGAAGCCCTGAAGAAACCTGGGGAGCTCAGAATTCTTGGCAGCATTTTCCGGCTGTGGCAGAACATGAGCTGGATCCCTTTTGAGGAAACATTCAACAGTTGACATGGGGCAACCACCTGGCCTATCTACATCTGTCCAACGCGTTCTGCATGAATGGAATCTCAGCCGTTTCTGAGGTGGGGGAAGACTGAACCTGTCCCAGGTATTTGTCCCTGCTTTTCTCTCAGAGAAAAACCTCCTGTTCTCATCTTTGAAGTCCTGGGTAAGGGGGGGCATGTCCTCATTAAACAGTCTTTAATGGGGAAGAAAGGCCTCCACCCAGCCTCTGCATGCACAAACGTGTTAGGACCCTGTGCCCTGCCAACGCACAAACCTGTTAGGACCCTGTGCCCTGCTAGCGTGGTTTTGTTGGCTGAAACGTGACTGCATACAATTCAATTCCTCTTTTTGGCAATGAAGCCTGGCAGCATTGCTTCGAGAGGGTTGGCTTGGGTGAGAGCCTGGTTTCTCGGTGTGTTTGAGCAAGGATAGCACCCTTGAGGAAGAGCATTTTCCAAGACGTGTAGCAGTAAAAATAATATTTCCCAGGGAAATACACTCTGAGTCAGTCATAGGAAGTTTCTTTTTGGGATCCTTCAGTCAATAAACACATTTAGTGGTGTGTCTGCCTCTGCTTGTGATGTGAGCCAAAGGGTGGCGGTGGGAATACCAGGTAAGACTAGCCCTTGAGAAATTTTGGTGGGTAGAGGAGGTCAGAGCAGGATGAAGTTAGTGCTGAAATGTAGGTTGGCAGCAAGGTGTCTGGAATGCTGACGAAGGGTGTAAATGGGGGGCCTGGGAGTTACATTTGAGCCGTGCCCGGAGGATGACTAATTTCCAGAGAGGGAGAGAGGTGTTTCAGGATGCGGGAACCTGCGAGCTAAGGTGTGAAAATAGGCAGTGTATTTGGAAATGGTGAGTAGTGTAGGGAGCTGGGTGCAGGAGTGAAGCAGGAAAGGTGGAAGGGAGGTGCTCTGGATAACTTAGGTGTCTTAAAGGTTTTAGAGAGGCTCTTGGTGCATCATCTTAAACCTTTAAAATCTTTTCATTCTGTGTTGAGCTGCAAATCCACTAGCATCACTTGAAGAGAAAGAAAACCTCAGTGGAAGCAAACCTGACACTTTATTACTTTGCTGAGGACAAGGGGCTGTCATTCCAAGTCCCCTGTCATTGTGGGCAGAGAGTATCAGAAGTAGAGGAATGACCTACCCTGGGTTTGCAGATGGGTCACCTGTTTTTTGCCACTGTTAAGAGCATGTGTATGCCTATGTTTCTTTTCTCTCCATCGCTGTGCCTTCGGGGCTTCATGGTTTTACAGAATTCCCTGTGCTTCTTGTCTGGCAGGGTGAGTGTACTCACAGGCTCTCTGTTTTCCAGTTTTCACTCCAGCTTTCTGTGGTTGACTTGTCCGGAGGACGTTTCCAGGTGCGTTCTGAGTGGAACGGCTGCTCTGTGTTGCAAGCAAGTGGAATCTGGGTTGAGCTGAAGTAAGCAAGACTGAGGAGTATTCTGACAGACCAAGTTTTTAAGACATTTTATTTTCTGATAGTTCTGAGGTTTTTGAAAGTAAATTGGATTTTCAAAGAAATTTAAGAATTATTTTTAAGTCGCCGTCTCAGTTACTATGTTAAAATACTCTTATAAATTGTATCATTAATAATGTGGACACATTACTATAGCTTTTTAAAAACTTTTCAAATTTTGTTAGCATATGCCTATTTCAGGGTTTTAATTTTTTTTGGCTCAGAGTGTCTAGCACAATACTTTTCCCCAGAAAACATTTAATAGTGACTGGTGGCTTTATATCTTAGTTTACGATTTGCATAGAAATATAGCTGATACAGAGCCCTGGTGGCACAGTGGTTGAGAGCTTAGCTGTTAACAAAAAGATTGGCAGTTCACACCCAGCAGTCTCTCCTTGGAAATCCTATGGGACAGTTCTACCCCGTCCCATAGGGTCGCTATGAGTTGGAATCCACTTGATGGCAATGGGTTTTTTTTTATAACTGATACAAAATTTTTAGAAAGCTAGCCTTTTAAATAAAGCCAGACTGGCATTCTATTCTTTATCGTTGTCATTCTCCTACCCCCGATCCCCGGCAGAAAAACTCTGTAAACTTGAATTTCAAACAACCTTCTGGCTACCAAGAGACAAACACATAAGGGAACGTTCACAGCCTGCTTCACTCTGATTGCTCTTTGTAGATTGGCTTATTGGGATTATGTCAGTTAAAGCTGGTTTAAGAGTCTCCTCCTACATGTTCTAGACAGTATTGTTAACTTGTTCTCAGTTATCTCTGCCCCATCTCCCAAGCCTGAGATGTTTCAAAGAGGATTTTCTACCTGTGCGTATGACTTTAGGAACTTGAAGAAAGTTGCTAAACTCCTCTGTGTGTGATTTCCATCCTATGGTCTTTTAACTATAAACTACAAAACAAAAATACCTACTTCAAGGGGTTTGGTGAGGCTTGATGCTCCTAACGGGTAAGGTTTTTGTTCTGTTCAGCTTATTTGCATTTCGTGTCTCTAATGTGTAGGAACCCTGGTGGCACAGTGGTTAAGCGCTTGGGTGCTAACCGAAAGGTCAGCGGTTCGAACACACCAACCATTGCATGGGAGAAAGATGTGGCAATCTAATTCTGTAAAGACTATATAGCCTTGCAAACCATATGGGCAGTTCTTTTCTGTCCTGCAGGGTCGCCATGAGTTGAAATCAACTCAGTGGCAGTGGGGAACAGGGATATTTCTAATGTGTAGCATATAGTAGGACTCAAATGTTCCTTCTCTCCTTTAAGAAGGGAGCAAATCAGCTGTTTGAGAACTGAGTCTGCGACGTAGTAGTCTTTAGTGAGCACAGTTTGGAGGACTCTTGTTATTTACGCTCAGCTGCTTAAAGTTGAGGCACAGAGCAGGAATCACCAGTAGGTCTGAGACAGGGTGGTTGATTGGTGGCGCCAAAGATTCTGCCCTAGATGCTTTCTCTGTGGATGTTGGAAATGCTTCTCCATAGTAGACGGGGGTCAAGGCTAAAGCTGCTTGCAAACCTTTGTGAGTTCTTGGATCTGGATGGGATGTGCCAGTGCACTCTGCCATCTGTCCTGTGTGATTTGTCAGCCACTTTTTTTTTTTTTTTAATATTGTGCAGTCATCTCTCCTGCCACCACTTGCTCATTCCTGAGGAACAGAGTGGCCACATTGCCCCCGGAATGTGAAGGGGTCCTCCAAAAGGCAAAGCTGCTCAATAGGGCCGTAACAGGGTGTGCACATCAGACTTTTCCTGTGAAGCTTTAAAAAGTTAGGATTCTGGGACTCACCCTGGGTCTGCTCAACTGAAATTTCAGGTGGGGGTGGACTGGGGGAGTCCCTCTTAGGTATATATTTTTTAAAAGCTCAAGAGGTGATGGTGCGATAGCCACACATGATAGTTTGAAGGAAACATAAAAGTAGTCGCCAGAAGATCAGGAGAAATCATCTGCTTAGATTCAGTAATGCTTACAAAGAGTAAGTAGTATTTTTATGGGAATTCAGAGTTCCAGAATTTTCAGATATTCAAATCTTTTGCTATATATGGGTGACTACACATGAAAAAAAAATTATTTTATTTTTACACATAGTTATGGAGCCCTGACGGAGCAGTGGCTAAGGACTCAGGGTGCTAATGAAAAGGCTGGCAGTTCGAATCCATCAGCCGGACCTTGGAAACCTTATGGGTCAGTTCTTCTCTGTCCTGTAGGGAACTATGAGTTGGAATGGACTCGATGGCAATGGGTTTGTTTTGTTTTGTTTTTAATTCTAGGTATGGAGTCCCTGGGTGGTGCAAATGGTTAAGGCACTTGGGCGCTAACTGTAAGTTTGGAGGTTCGAGTCCACCTAGAAGTGCTTTGGAAGAAAGGCCTGGTGATCCATTTCAAAAACCAGACACTGAAAACTCTGTGGAGCACAGTTTTACTCTGACACACACATGGGGTCTCTATGAGTTGGGTCAACTTGATGGCAACTGGTATATATATATATATTTTTTTATTCTAGTTAATATTTGAAAAGGAGCCCTCCCTGGTGGTACAGTGGCTGCTAACTGAAAAGTGAGCCGTTTGAACCCACCATCTGCTCCATGGACGAAAGATGTGGCAGTCTGCTTCTGTAAAGATTTACAACCTTGGAAACCCTGTGGGGCAGTTCCACTCTGTCCTGTAAGCTCACTATGATTTGGAATTGACTTGACAGGCAATGGGTTTGGTTTTTTGGTAACTTCGTGAAAAATATTTGTACGTGGAACAGGCTGAAACAAAAACCAAAAAACTCTTTCTTATGCTGAACAGATATTTGGGGGAATATTTTTGAACTCTACTAACTAGTTTAACCAGTTTCTACTGCCAAGCCAAGCGTTCCTTTGTTGTGCCATAATATATACCACAGAGCCATTTTATAACTTTAGCTTAAAATTGCCTTAGACAGCATTTTCTACGATTGTAAGTATACAAAGAATGAGGAAAATGACAGTGCAGAACAATTTGCTAAATTAAACAAGAGTTGGGGCTTATTTAGAAATCCAAGTGGGAACCCGTATGCAGGGATTTGCATATTGAAATAAGAGCCTTTAACCTGCGGTAACTAACACATTTCTCAAGTAACATTGAAACAGCAATTTCTGTATATTGCTCATAGAGATTTATTTGACAGGAAATTTATTTAGTAAACTTTACGTTTTTCTCCATCCAGTTTTTGTGTGAAAGAGAATTAGCTAATTTTTCTTTTCTGTTTTCCTGGAACTAACTTTAGAAAGTGGATAGGAGCTTAATAGAAAAGATCTTGTTAAATGGGTTTTTCTCGTTTTTAACTATATCTCTCTTTTTGTGAATTCATTTTCTGTGCAAGAAAACCTTGATGTTTTATTAATTAGATGGGTTTTAATGGAGAATGGTGGGTTTCTTTTTTGAAATAGGATGTTAGAGTTTGGGAGGAAACTTAGAGGTGAACCTGGTTCCCTTCACTTCATGACACAGAAACAGCTCCTAGGATCACAGATGACATTTGATAGTTGGGGCCTGTAGTCAGTTTTTAGTCCTTGATGGGGCCTTTCTGTAGTATGTGATACTACTGACCACCCCTCATTTGAAACTTTCTTCTCCCAGTTCCTTTGTACCATTTTTGGCTTTTTCTTTTCATTTGTCTCCTAGATCCTGCTATGCCTGCCTCTTAAATGTTCAGGTTCCCTGGGGTTTTATCTTTGGTATTTTCCCTTACCTGCTCAGCCTCTTTGGGGTAGCTAAATACTTCAGTGGCTTCAGCCACCACCCACACAGTAATGACCCCCTAAATTTCTCTCTGAGTTCACACTCATTTCAAACTATCTTTTGGACATTTCTACTTGGATGACTCCCTGTTACTTTTAGTTTAAGGACACCCAAACTGAACTCTTTCCCCACCCTAGCAAGCTCCTCACCCTCATGCTTCTGGCTGCTTTTCCTGCTTGTTCATTGACACTACACTCAACCCTGTCACTGAAGCCAGAAGTTTGTGAGTCATCCATAACCCCTTCCTCAGTCCTCATATTTTAATTGGTCATTAAGTCCTGAGGTTTTAATATCCTAAATAAAAAAGGAAAGGCAGATTTAAAAGCCATCCCACTAACATTTAGTTATTGTGGGCTTTATAATTTATAGTTGGGCCTATGTACGCAGGTATGAGAGAATTACAACCATTTATGTGATACACATTTCATGCTAGGCATAACTCTAGGCATTTTTCCTATATTTCTGATTTTCACAACTATTTTGAGGCGTATCATCTGTTGTAAGTTTGAGGAATCCTCAGTTCAGAGAGATTAAATACATGGCCAGGGTCACACACAGGGCAAATAAAGCACACAGGATTTTGGGATTTAACCCTATGAGTTGGTCTCTCTGACACCAAAGCTTTTACCTTTGATGTCAATGCTACTTTATTCTAGTCCCATAATGCTGCAGTGTTGTTTTAGTCTTCTGTCAAGTAGGTTGACTTTGCTGAGGAAATGAACTGGGTCTTAATTCAAATTTGTATCTGCGATGATATATATATATATTTTTCATGCACAGTAGACCCTAAAGAAGTGGTTCTTGGTGGAAAATCCATGATTTGTGTCTTCTGTGGCTTCATCTAGGTACAAGCCCTGGCCCTTCTGTGAGCTGTGTATTACTGTGTGGACTGAGGTAAGGACAGTGGGATCATGCTGTTTATCCTCCTGGGGATTTTTGTGAAAATCAGATGGAATAGCACAAGTGAAAGTGCTTTAAATTTCAGGGGGCATTTTTGAGAAATTCTGTTTTGATTGTGGAACTTGATAATTGACCAGCTTAGATGAGCCTCTCTTTATAAATGACATTGTGTGAAAATATAAACTTTTAGATTTTGGATGTTTATTCTCACTGAGTCTTTCATCTGCAGGTAATAGTAAGGGCAGAGAAGGCTCAACCAAGTAAAGACCTTATTAATAACAATAGTATACACAGATTGAATTTTTGATATTAGTTCTAAGTATAACTATTTTAGAGCAGATAAGAAGGAAACGAAGTCTCAGAAGAAACTAGTCTATAGGGCTAGGAGCCATGGCCTTTCTGTCTTGAGACCAGAAGAACTAGATGATGCCTGGCTACCACTACTGACCGTTCTGATCGGGGCCACAATAGATGGACTCTGATAGAAAGGGAGAAAAATGTGGAACAGAACTTAAATTCTTAAAAAAGTCCAGACTTACTGGACCAGTTGAGACCAGAGGACTTCCTGAGACTATCACCCTGAGATACTCTTTAAACCCCAAAACCAAACTGTCCCCTGAGATCACCTTTTAGTGAAATAACAGAATTGGCACACAAAGTAAGGGATATTACCCATAAGCATGGTGCTTTACTTAAAAAAAACAAAAAACCTACATGAGACCAAAAGGTCAATATTTACTCTAAAGCAAAGATGAGAAGATAAGTGGGCAGGGAAGCTAGAGTACTGGAAATGGAACAACCAGAACGCAATTAAAGAGAATGGTGACACATTGTGAAAAATGTAATGTCGTGAGCAATTATTGTATAGAAGTTGTCAAATGAGGATCTAATTTTCTGTGTAAACTTTCATCAAAAACACAGTAAAATTGAAGAGAACAGGATAAAAATATGATGTACAAAAAATCAGATGGTTCGTATTTAAGGTTCTACTTATTTTGTATTGAAGGTTTCTTTATTCTGTTAAGTTGATCTTGGAAGGATGAATTTGGACATGTTCTGTGCCGACCAAAATGAACACTAAGTCATGACACAGACATAGTTCTGTGTTTTGTTTCCCTCTGTGTCTCTCCTTTTGCCCTGTTATGGGGAGGAAATGTTCCTTTTTTTTTTCTTCACAGCTCTTCCCTTTTCATCATATTTTGGTTAT
Organism: Loxodonta africana; assembly: GCF_030014295.1. NCBI lineage: Eukaryota > Metazoa > Chordata > Mammalia > Proboscidea > Elephantidae > Loxodonta > Loxodonta africana. The sequence goes on along the minus strand of NC_087347.1, from coordinate 88,460,169 downwards.
AAAGTTTGTCAAAGGAGAGGGTCTCTTTTAATAAATATATAAAACCAGTTTGTCATTGTGGATTTTAGAAATTGTTTACCCTTTCTGAGTCTTGGTTTTCTATAACTATAAATTTAGGGCAATGCCATGTATTTTTCAGAGCTGTTTTGATACTGATAGAGGTAATATACCTAAAGCACACAGTAAACCAATAGGTCCTGGGTAAATGGTGGCTGTTACTATTCAGACTTAACTTATTGGAGGCCTAAAATGGACTCAGGCATACCAGCAATAATGAAAATGATGCAGGACCGGGCAGTGTTTCCTTCTCTTAAACATAAGATTGCCATGAGTCAGAACCAACTCCATGGCAACTAACAAGTTTTCGTATTTAAAAAGGGTTAAGCTGGTCCATGATGAAAATTTTTAGGAAAAATTTTGGTATGTGCAAAGTGGAAAGGGAGGGAGGAGCGTCTTCTAGTGGCATCAGCATCACTTGAGAATCGTTGGAAATGTAAATTCTCAGCCCCATCCTAAAAAAAAAAAAAAATCCAAACCTATTGCTGTCCAGTCAGTTCTGGCTCATAGCAACCTTATAGGACAGTAGAACTGCCTCATATGGTTTCCAAGGAGCACCTGGTGGATTTGAACCTTTTGGTTACAAGCTGTAGCTCTTAACCACTATGCCACCAGGGTTTCCCTGCCCCATCCTAGACCTGCTGAATCAGAAACCTTGGGGGCAGGGCCCAGCACTGTTTTAACGAGCCCTCCAGGTGATTCTGTGTACTTTAACTGGCCTTTTGAAGTAGTCCAGCAGAGGGATAATGAGGACCTCTCCTGAGTGGCTAGAAGGAGTGGAGAGGGGATGGAATTGGTGAGACTTAGCAGTTTGATTGGCTGTTTCATACAGTGGAGGAGGCTATAAAGGTGTAGAGGCTTTGAGTATGGTGGACTGAGAGGGGGTGGTGCTTATCGGCAGAGACAGGGAACACAGGCTGGTGAGTGGGTTTTGGAGATGTGGGGAGAGGAAGATGAGTTCAATCTTGGACATGTTGAGTTTTTGTTGCCAAGATTGATGCCAGAAAGTTGGGAAAAAAAAAAAAAAGTATTGTAACCGTAAAAAACCAGGTAAAACAACAAAACAGATTTGTGAGTCACCTGCGTGGAGGTGTAGGAGTGGGTTTCAGATCATTTTTCCAAGGAAGGCGGTGCAGAAAAAAGACAGCCAAGGATGGACTGGTGTGGGATTGTATGTTTGAGATTTGACTTTTTCAGTTTCTCTTTCAAAAGAATAAGTGTGAATATTTAGAATACATGGTGGTATAGTTTTAAATAGAACCAAGTTAGCAGAACAACATTGGTGTCTCCCTGTAATGCCATCTTTAGACCCCTTGCTGTGTAATAGAGGCTTCTTCTTCTAGGTCATTTCTTCTTGGAGTCCAAAGCTTGGCATGCCAAGGCAAGGTTCTAGTGTGTGTTTTTCTTATAAGGGGAAAACTGGAGTGAGCTAACAGCTGAGGTGTGACCTGGTGCAGGCTGCTGAGATTCTCCAAGTCTAACATTCTCTGTCAGAAGAGGATAATTATAGTTCCTACCTCAGGCTGTTGTGAGGCCTAAAGGAGGTGCTGTGTGTGAAATACTTCAGGGTGATCACTACATGTTCCCCCACCCCTGCTGCCATTTTATGGTTGTTTGGAGTAAAGACCTTCCGTTTGTAACAGCTTTACAGTATTGATAAGAGGAGATAATTATAAGAATTATAAGAAGTTATAAAATAAGTCTAAATGAGAGATTGGTGTTGTATTAAGTTTTCAGTGAATTATTAGTACATTGAAATGTGGGCTTTATTCAGTTTGTGAGAAGGCAGAAGGGAGTTGACTTGGGAAGCTGTACTGAATAAAAATAAGAACCAGATTTTTTAATAGCCAGATATTAAAAAAAAAAATTATTTTATGTCCAGCTTTGTTGCAGATGCACATATTTAGTTGTGCCAGAAAGATGTTTCCCCAAGACCATGAACGCTTTGTGCATCTATGCAACATCTTCATTATATCCACAACAGTTTCACATCCATGTCTCTAATTCAAAGTCATGCAGAAAACATGTGTTCGTGTTTTCCCCTGAGTTCTAACTGGGCTGTTTTTCCTTAAAGGAAGGCATTTGGACCACACACACTTGGGAAATGACTTTGTGCTGCGTGGAGTTCTCAGTTTGGAGACTGTAGCTTCTGAAACTTGCCCTCTCTTCCCTGCCTTTAAAGAAAAGTGATATGTGTGTATATATGTGTAGGTCTTACTAAACGCAGGTGTCAGGGTTTCCTTGCTGCTTCACAATACTGATTTCGTTCCTTAGGGCTGCGTTACGTTTCATACTGTCTGTATGTGTTACGGGAAGTGGTGACAGAAAGTGATCAAAGGGATCACAGCAGAATTACTCAGGATGTTAATTGAACCTTTCACTGGGTCTTAAATGGGGTGGGGGGGGGACACCCTGATGTTCATACATGACGTGTGACATACCTTCAAGTATAAAGCTTCAACTTCATTGTTGTTGTTAGTTGCCAAGGAGTCCAGCTCAGACTCATGGTGACCTTTTGAATAACAATGCAAATTGGCCTGGTCCTGCTCCGTTTTCATGATTGCTGGTATGTTTGAGTTCATTGAGTGTCATAAGCTTGGTTAAAATTTTGTGGGATTTCTAAAAATAACACTTGTAATCTCTACACATAGGAAACATTCTCTAATTCAAAGCTTAGCTGAAGTTTTTTTTTTTTTTTGCTCTTGGGTTGGGTTGGGTTTGAATGCCTCAAATTTAGTTCAGAACTACCATCCCAGCTCTTATATCTTTCTGGGAAGTTTGGCTGCTGCAACAGCTGAAACACAGAGCCAGACTTAGGTCATTTTATTAGTCTAGAAAAAGTAATGGACTCCTGCAGCTGTTGTTGTAGTTCTTAACCATAAAAACAAAAACCATCTCAGTTACCCGGGATCCATGAGAAATTGGCAGTGGCCCAATGTAAATCCGTGTATTTTGGACTCAGTTACATTTATCTTCATATGGGCATCCCCTGAATTAAGGGCATGCAGCTGGGGAAGGACCTTACTGTAAAAGGCAGGGTGGATGGCAAGGCCAACTGTTGTGTACCACCCTGACTAGGAAGTCTAATCCAATTAATTGGAAGACTTTAATTGCTAGAACTAAAGTGCTTTTAGAAAGGGTTAGGAGAGCAACAGTGTGTATTAAATACACTTACTTATCCCAGATATTAAACCTGGCTTTCCCCTTTTTTGTCCATTGTCACACTGTAAATTTCCAGAGGTATTTCTCCTGCTGTGCCATGCATTGTTATTGTCAGGGCTTCGAATTGGTTCTTCCCAGTTCAGTCCTGGCTGAGGAAGCAAAACCGGAACAGTCTCAAATTTTAAAAAATTGGGTGAACCAGAATGATAACTGGAACAGGAAAAACTATATGTCGAAGCCTTGTTGGAAACCTAATCTCCCTCTTAGAAAACAAGGGCAGTGTACATGTTGCATAGCAACCAAATCTCTTGTCTGTTGGATTTTGAGCAGAGTTGGAACAATGGTGCTCCACTCAAAGATGGTGGCCAACAGTGCTGCTTTGAATGTGTGTCACTCTCCACAGTCCTGCCAGTAATCCAGTCTCACCCATCAGGCTCCTCAGTACCTCTTCTGAGTCTCCCAGTACTTCAACCCATAAATTTCCTGGTCTGGTTATTGTTCCAGATCACCCAAATGGTAAAAATTTGGGCCTATTCTGGTTTTGCTTTGTTGGCCATGACTGAACCAGTTTGAACTGGTTTGAAGCCCTGGTTATTGTAGGTGAATTAATAATTTGATGGTGACAGACTTTGTTGTTTGAACTTTTATAGACTAGCCTGAGAACTAATCGTAGGACTTGGCATTTAATTGCCAAGTTCATATGTGGAATACCTGATCCTGCTAATGTGTGCCAATCAGTAAATTGCTGTTTAATTTTCTGAATTTGACTGGTGCTGTGAATTATGTAAAACTCTGTTCTGCTGTTTCTCTGGAATTACCTGAGCTATAAAAAAACTATAGCTTTTGGTAATTCTGAGTGATTGTTCTATTAAGTCTGACTCTGATCCTCTGAATCAAGGATGCTTAACCCTTGGGAGTCATTGTATGAAATTGGGGGAAGGGAATCTCTGAACTTGGATGGATGGGAAAAAAATGATGGCTTTATTTTCAGTAATCTCTAACCAGAAGTTAGTCTTTCCTTCATTCATGAATGTAGGCAACAAACCATGCAATATTAGCATTGCCTGTGGCTTTGTCACAAAAACATTACAGGTATTTTAGAATTGCACTGTTGCAGACAGCTAAAATATTACATGCATCATTGCTTAACTACAGTAGTTATTAGACATGCTGTTATCTTGCTGTTTATGTGTTGAGTACATTACTATATCAGATTTACCTTTTGAATATTTGATATTTGTGTTTAAGTATAGCTTCCTTTGTAATTATATTTCCTACTTAAAATCATTCAAAAACATTCTGAAAAGAGGGTACAGTTTGCTGAGGCAGTCCATGGTGCCAAAAAGGTTAAGTCCTTGTTTTGAGTGTGGCACCTTTGTATCTTTCTTATCTTGTTTTGAAACTGGATTTGTTAACACAGAAAAAAAAAATCTTAATATATTTGGATTTTGTTTCCTAGCCTGATTTGTCTTTAAATTTTATCACCTAGATTGGGTCTCCAATGATAAAACAGCCCTCCATTTTGGGGCTGTTGGAGTCAATTAAAAAATAAAGCCATCGTGCATTTTCGTGTGACCATTATACAGGCCTCTTGGCAGTTCCCTTGAAGATTGTTACTGCAACAAATGTTTATGGCCAAGAAAGGTTTTCTCAACAGGTTTCAGATAGGAGGACAGTGACCCATATGTTGGTTTTATTTGCTTTAGCTATGGGAAGAGATGATGCTGTGTGGCTCTCCACTTCATCTTCACTGGAGACATACCCTAGTGTATTTTAGAACTCAATGTCCAAAGTTAAAAGTGTACTGAGTTTACTGGACTATGAAAAACTGCCCAGCAAAAGAAATTGAGAGTGTTAGGCATTTCCTTGCCCCATCTCATGTAACGAACATAACAAAATTCATTCAGTAAGAAACGGGGTGGTTTTTGAGCTCCTTTAAATAGGATAGTTCCTAACAGCTGTGTGTTAGGAATAGGGGAGGCATTGCCCATGTGACACAAAGGTCTCTGCCCCAAATAATCTTCCCGTTGGCAAGATGGCCCAACCTCCAGCATTCTCCCTCTTGAGCTGATGAATCGAAGAGTTTGCTAATTTTAGTATGTTTTCTGTTCCCTGGTGCCTCTGGGGCACACACATTGGAAACACAGAGTTTGAAATAACTCTGACAAGTTGGATGCTCAGCAGAACAAGGGAGTGCACAGTAGGTATCTTTCATTAGGGGTAGGTTTTTTCCCAGGACAGATTTGGGCCATGGGACACTGCTCTGGGGGTGAATGGAGTGTGTGTGTTATATGTGTATGTTACCAAAGAAGATTTTTCTTTCCCATTTGTCAGTTTTGCCTGAGTTTGACCTCCTCAGCAGTCACCTGGGAGCAAATCTCTTCTATTTGCTTCTTAAAAACACCACATAACATAGGGATTGTGAGCTCAGGCTCTGGATGGGCATACTGGCTCTCTTCCTTATGAGCTATGTGACCCTGGGCAAGTCACTAGCCTCTCTGTGCCTCTGTAGACTGGGGCTGTTAGTACTTGCTTTAATAGAGGGCGGTGGTGAGGATAAAATGACATAAATACGTACACCCCCACACACACACATATATGCTGAGTCCTTAGAACATGGCCTTGGCATATGGTTAGTGATAAATCAGTGTTGCTGGCAAATACTAGAAATCACCTGGGGGAGCTTTTGAAAACTACATGGGTATTGAGAACTCCCATCTTAATGAAATTAGGGCCTGGGGAGGTTATAACCTTGTTCAGAGAGTCCTAGCAAGTCACTGACAGAAGTGCAGGAGGGATTTTCATGCCTTATATTCTGGGGCATTAAGTGAAAGATCCATCTGTCAGCTACATAAGCAAGAGATCTTTCTGTAATGAATAGCTGCCTTTCATGAGGCATCTTTGAAGTTGTCTGACCTTTTTCACTTAGAGGCCAGATGTAGTGCAATTAAAAAAAAATTAATTTCCTTAGATTTATAATACCAGACTTCATTCAGCTGGCATTGATTGATCGAGCGCCTTTTAACGCTTTTGAAAAAATGGACTTCCTGAAGTGTCTTCAAAGTCTATTCTCCTTCATACTAAAGGCTTATCACTCATACCACAGTCCCTCTATAGGAGGGGTTCCTTTTTCATCGTAATGATAGTTTATCAGCTACTGTGATTACAGTGGTCTTATAAAAAAGAAATTAAACTGTCCTCTTAAAATGATAGAGCCTAGAGGTGGAAAGACCTCTGAAATTGTCCAGTCCAGCAGAAAAGGTATTCCCATTAGACAGATGAGTTCCTGAAAGGTGAACCAACTTGCCCTAAGACATTTTGTAAATATAATGCTTCCTATGTTTATCCAGGGAGTTATGATTGCAACACGTCAAGATGTTGATCACTTTAAATTGGGGGTGATAACTGTTATAAGATGCAAGTGGGAAACTGAACAGGGAGGAGAAAGGAAAAGAGAAGAGAATGTAATCAGAGTGTGGTGGTTATGGAGCTAAAACCGTAACTGGAATTGAGCCTTGAGTCCTCAGTTGCTGTAAGCCTTAGACAGGAGAGTGGAACATCCCACGACTCTAGCGAAGTTCCCCATAGAGCTGTGTGAGAGGATGCGACCACATTCAAAGACTGTTTACCCCAGGTGATTTTTCAGAAACCTTCAGCGTCAGGGCCACTGGTGGCCAGGGTTGACCCTGGTGTTCTTTCACGTCTCCTTAGCTGGGTCGGTAACTGCTACACTTATACTCTCATAAAAGCCACCATTTCCTTCAGATTTGTGTTCTGTGCTCTCCTGGTCATTCCTGTTCATAAGCCTCCCTCCCCACCCCCCAATTCATTGAGGATTTTTGAGGCACCTGGGCTTTGAAGTCATACCTGGGTTCAGTCCCAGCTCCACATTTATTAACGTATGACCTGCTTATGTATAAAAAAGAAACAATAAACCATATCTCATAGATGACTTTAAAAAAATGTGCTGTAGGTGAAAGTTTACAGTGCAAATTAATTTCTCATTCAAAAATTTATATACAAATTGTTTTGTGACATTGGTTGCAATTCCTGCATTGTGTTAGCATTCTCTCCCTTTCCACCCTGGGTTTACCATGCCCATTCGTCTAGTTTTCCTGTCCCTTTCTGCCTTCTCATCTTTGCTTTTGGGCAGGTGTTTCCCCTTTGGTCTCATATACTTGATTGAACTAAGTAGCACATTCCTCACATGTGTTACTGTTTTATGGGCCTGTCTAACCTTTGGCTGAAAGGTGGACTTTGGGGGCGGCTTCAATTCTGAATAGCAAGGTGCCCGGGGGCCATAGTCTCAGTGGTTCCTCCAGTCTCAGACCAGTAAGTCTGGTCTTTTTTTTTGGTGGATCAGAATTTTGTTCTACATTTTTCTCCTGCTCTGTCCTTTCTGTTGTGATCCCTGTCAGAACGGTTGATGGTCATAGCCAGGCACTGTCTAGTTCTTCTGGGCCCAGCCTGTTAGAGGTTGTGGTTTATGTGGTCCATTAGCCCTTTGGACTAATATTTTCTTGTGTCTTTGGTGTTTTTTCATTCTACTTTGCTCCAGACAAGATGGGACCAATAAATGTATCTTAGATGTCCACACACAAGCTTTTAAGACCCCCAGATGCTACTCACCAAAGTAGGATATAGAACATTTTCTTTATGAACTGTGTTATGCTTGTTGACCTAGATGATCCCCAGCCCGAGCAACTTGGTCCCTCAACGTGTTTGGATGTGCCGAGGAAGCTTCTATGACTTTGCATTAGTCAAGGTGTGCAGATTTCCCCTATGTTGTCTCTCCATCAAAGTTACCACCTGTCTACTATCTAGTTAGTGATTTCTCCTCCTCACCCATCCACTCCCTCATAATCATCAAAAATTGTTTTTATCTGTGTGAAAGAACTAACAAATCTGTCTTGGAAGAAGTACAGCCAAGAATGCTCCTTAGAAGCAAAGATTGTGAGACTACATCTCACGTACTTTGGACATGTTATCAGGAGAGACCAGCCCCTGGAGAAGGCCATCATGTTTGGTGAAGTAGAAGGTCAGCGAAAATGAGGAAGACCTTCAGCAAGATGGATTCACACAGTGGGTGCAACAATGGGCTCGCGCATAAAAGCGACCATGAGGATGGTGCAGGGCTGGGCAGTGTTTCATTTTGTTGTGCATAAGGTTGCTCTGAGTCAGAAGCAACTTAATGGCACCTAACAGCAAGAAGCCTTTTCTTGGGTTTTTAAAATAGTAGTTTCATACAGTATTTGTCTCCTTGTGACTGACCTATTTAACTCAGCATTCATCCGTGTTGTGAAATGTCTCGTGGATTCGTCATTGTTCTTTATCACATTGTAGTATTCTATTGTGTGTATGTACCTCAGCTTGTTTGTCCATTCATCCATTGATGGGCACTTAGGTTGTTTCCGTCATTTTGCTATAGCGCATAATGGCTGCAGTGGATGTGGGTGTGCATTTATCTATTTGTGTGACGGCTCTTGTTTCTCAAGGATATATTCCTAGGAGTGGGATTGCTGAATCATACGGTATTTCCATTTCTAGCTTTTTAAGGAGGTGCTCTATTGTTTTCTGTAGTGGGTTGTACCATTTTACATTCCCATCAGCAGTACCTAGGAGTCTTAGTCTCTCTGCAACTTTTCCAACATTTTTTTTTTTTTTTTTGACTAGTGCCAGTAATGTCAGGGTGAGATGGTATGTCACTGTAGTTTTGATTTGCATTTCTATAATTGCTAATGATTGCAAATATTTCCTCATGTGCCTGTTAGCCGCCTGAGTGTCTTCTTTGGTGAAGTGTCTGTTCATATTCTTAGCCTATTTTTTAATTGGATTATTTGTCTTTTTGTTGTTGAGATGAGATGTTGAAGTATTCTGTAGATTTTAGAGATTAGACCCTTGTCGGATATGCCGTAGCCCCAATTTTTTCCCTAGTCTGTAGGTTCTCTTTTCACTCTTTTGGTGAAGTCTTTTAACGAGCATAAGTGTTTAATTATTAGGAGCATTCAGTTACCTAGTTTATCTTCTGATGTTTGTGCATTGTTAGTTATGGTTTGTATTGGATTTATGTCATGTATTAGGGCCCCTTTGTCTCTATTTTTTCTTCTGTGATCTTTATCATTTTGGGTTTTACATTTAGGTCTTTGATCCATTTTGAGCTAATTTTTGTGTGTGATATGAGGTATCGGTCTTGTTTCAAAACCTCAGTTTGCCAGCACCATTTGTTAAAAAGATTGTCTTTTCCCCATTTAATGGACTTTGGTCCTATATGAAATATCAGCTTACCATAGGCAGATGGATTTACATCTGGGTTCTGGATTCTGTTGCATTGGTCTATGTGTCTGTCATTGTACCAGTACCAGGATGTTTTGACTACCATAGCTGTATAGTAGATTCTGAGATAGGTAGTGTGAGGCCTCCTACTTTGTTTTTTTTTCAATGATGCTTGATTATCTGGGGCCTCTTTCCTTTCCAAATAAAGTTGGTGGCTAGTTTTTCCATCTTGTTAAAAAATAGTGCTGGTTTTTGAATTGCGATCGCATTATATCTGTAGATTGCTTTGGGTAGAATTGATGTTTTCATAATGTTGAGTCTTCTTATCCATGAGCGTGATATGTTTTTTCCGTTTATGTATGTCTCTTTTGATTTCTTACAATAGTGTTTTTTTGTTTTGTTTTGTAGGTCTTCTATGCCCCTCGTTAAATTTATTCCTAAGTATTTTATCCTTTCAGGGGCTATTATAAATGGTATTGTTTTCCTGATTTCCTTTTCAAAGTTCTCTTTGTTGGTATATAGAAGTCCAGCTGATTTTTGCATGTTATGTTGTATTCTGCTACTCTGCTGAATCTTTCTATTAGTTCCAGAAGTTTTCTTGTGGAATCTTTGGAATTCTTTATGTATAGTATTATATAAACTGTAAATACAGATAGTTCTTCCTTTCCAGTTTGGATGCCCTTTATTTTTCTTGTGTTATTTATTGCTCTGGCTAGGACTTCCAGCACAGTGGTAAATAGGAGTGGTGGTAAAGGGCATCCTTGTCTTGCTCCCATTCTCAGGGGGAATGCTCTCAGCCTCTTTCCATTGAGAATGATGTTGACTATTGGTTTGTATAGATGCTCTTTATTATGTTGAGGAATTTCCCATCTGTTTCTTTTTTATTGAGAGTTCTTCTCAGGAATGGGTGTTGGACTTTATCCAGTGCCTTTTCAGCATGTATTGAGGTGATCATTTGATTATTTTCTTTTGTTGCATTTATGTGGTAGATTATGTTGACTGTCTAATGTTGAGCCATCCTTGCACACCTGTTATGAGTCTCACTTGGTCATGGTATATTATTTTTTTGATATGATGCTGAATTCTATAGGCTAGAATTTGAGAATTTTTGCCTCTGTATTCGTGAGAGATAATGGTCTGTGATATTGGTTTTTTTTTGTGGTGTCTTTGCCTCAGTTTGGAATCGGGGTTATGCTGGCTTCATAGAAGGAATTTGGGAGTATTACTTCATCTACTGTGCTCTGAAATAGTTTGAGTAGTACTGGTATGAGCTCTTCTCTGAACGTTTGGTGGAATTCTCCAGTGAAGCCATCAGAGCCAGGGCTTTTTTTGTTGGAAGTTTTTTTTATTACCTCTTTGATCTCTTGTTATGAGCTGTTCAGATTTTTTATCTCAGCTTGTATTATTTTGAGTAGGTAGTGCATTTCTAGAAATTTGTCAATTTTCTCTAGGTTCTCAAATTTGGTGGAGTACAAATTTTCATAGTATTCTGTCCTTTTTATTTCAGTTGGGTCTATTGTAAAGTCCTCCATCTCATTTCTTATTTTAGTTATTTGCTTCTTCTCTCATTTTTCTTTTGTCAGTTTGGCCCATGGTTTGTTGATTTTGTTGATCTTTCAAAGAAGCAACTTTGGCCTTGTTGATTTTTTTCTATTTTTCTGTTGTCTATTTCAGTTATTTATGTACTAATTTTTATTATTTCCTTTCTTCTGGTGCCTGTGGGCTTCTTTTGCTGCTCTTTTTAGTTGTTCGAGTTGTAGGGCTGAACATTTTGATTTTGCCCTGCTTTTTTTTTGTGTGTGTGTGCGTTTTTTGCTATAAATTGACCTTTGAGCACTGTTTTTACTGTTCCCCAAAGGCTTTGGTATGGTGTGTTTTCATTCTCATTTGATTCTAGGGATTTTTTGATTTCCTCTTTGATTTTAATTACCTTTTTTTTAAGCAAGGTGTTATTCTGTTTCCATTTATTTGTTTTTCCTTGTTCTTTGTGTTATTGATTTCTGCTTTTATGATGTTGTAATCAGAGGGAATGCTTTGTATTATTTTGATGTTTTGGATTTTATTCAGGGTTGCTTTGTGACCTAAAATGTGGTCTAATCTGGAGAATGTTCTATGTGCATTGGAAAAGAATGTCTACTTTTCTGCTTTTGGGTGGAGTTTTCTCTATGTATGTCTATGAGGCCAAGTTGGTTGATTGTGGTCTTCATATCTTCTGTATCTTTGATGAGTTTCTTTCTAGATATTCTGTCCTTTACTGAGAGTGGTGTGTTGAAGTCTCCTGCTGTTATTGTGGAACTGTATTTTTCTTTTCAGTGCTGTTAGAATTTGTTTTATCTGTTTTGGAGCCCTGTTGTTGGGTGTGTAGATATTTATTAGGGTTATATCTTCTTGGTAGATTGTCCCTTTAGTCATTATATAGTTGATTTTGCTTTAAAGTCTGTTTGCTATTTCTTCATCTGTGGCATGATAGTTCTCACTACCTTGTCTGGATGGGCAGGACAGCAGCAGGCAGTGTGAACCTACTTCTCTGTACACTGATTTAGCGAGGTGGCTGGGCGGGTGCTGTCTGCCTCCTTACATTGGTCCAGTGGTATGGGAGTGTTCATAGCCCCTCGCCAGGTGGGCGGGGGTGTCATAGAGTGGTATGGGTTTCCTGCCATTCGGCAGCCAATCAAGTGGTGAGAGGGGAGGGGCAGTGTGGGCCCAGTGTGGTGGCAGGGCTGAGCGCCAGGGATGCTGTAGCCACAGTGGCACAGCAGGGCCTACTAGGAACGAGGAGGAGGTGTCATGTGGGCCTAGGTGGGAGCATAAGAGAAGAAAGAGAGAATGGAGGTGGGGCAGATCCAGGGACTGGCGGGAAGGGGAGGGAGGTGGTGGTATATGGGCCTGGTAGGAGGGAGAACAAAAGAAAGAAAGAGGAAAAGCAAATCAAAAATAAATGGCTGCGTGGTAGGAACTGTTGGTTGGGGTAGGGTAAACCTGGGACAGTGGTGGACCGATGTGCTGGTGGCAGTCTATCTGTGGCAGTAAAGTGGAGGCTGGTAGGAAGGAGGGGGCATACGGGGTTAGGTGGGAGGAAGAAATAAAGGTGAGAAAGGAAAAAAGGGAGAAGGCAGCATGGTGGAGGTGCGTGGTTGGGGGTGGTGTGGACCTGGGGGCTAGTGAGGAGGGAGGGAAAATGACATATGGTGCTAAGTGGGGTGGAGGAAGAAGAGATAGAAAAGAAGGAAAAGAAAAAGAAAGCAATGGCAGCTGTGGGGGGGGGGCTGGCAGACCCAGGACAGCAGAGGGACAGTGCCACAGGCTTTCTAGCGGTGGTGGCACAGCAGGGGCTGGCTGAAGAGACGGAGGTGGCATATGGGGCTAGATGGGTTGGAGAAAGAAAAGGAAGAAAGAGAAAAAAAATGGCAGCATGGTAGGGGCTGGTGGGAAAGGAGAGGAGGCAACGTATGGAGCAGAAGGGTGAGGGATGGAAAAGTGTGTTTCTCTCCTTCGTGAGTACTCTTGTCTCTTGTTGGGAGCTCCATGAAATTGGCTGCTCGAGGTCATTGCTGGCTGTGTTCCAAGATGGTGATGCTGTGCAGTGATTGTTGACAGGGGACCTCTACTCTATATCTCTCTTCGTTCTGTTTTCCATCAGTTTCTTTTTCCATTTGGTGTTTGATCTAGTTCTTTATCACTTCATTTGATGCTTAAGTTTCCAGGATTGATGTTTGTATCTGTTTTAGTTTTTTTTCAGGTTTTTGCTGCAGAGGGAGGGCATGGTATGGCTCTTGAGGGTGCCATATTGGCTCTGCCTCTATTTTTTTAAGGATAAAATAAGATTCAGCATATAAAATCTTCACCCTGCCTGATCTATACTAAATGCTCAGTAAATATTAGCTGCTGGGATCATTGTTGGTATCCTAAGTCCTGCCTTCATTATTGCAGGAATCATCTGAATGACCCATCCCTAGAGCAAGAATCAGAATTCCTTAACTTTGCTTCCAACCACCATTACGTGAGCACATTCCACTTTACCACACCATCCTTTTGGCCTTCCTATATGCTTTGTCATCTTCTGGGATTGCTCCACATCCAAAATCTGAAAATTCATTTAAAAGCACCTGGCTCTTTGCCAACCACCTCATTTGTTTATTCTGACTGTTTCTTCTATAATTTTTTTGAGACACCACCCCTTTCTCTCTGGCTATCGTAACTCTCAGTGCTTCAGTCCCTTCCTGTGTAGCCTTGACTCCATGGCATGCCACTCTGAACACTATTTAACTGGTAGTCTTATCAGTCTTTTAGCACCTGGGCTGAAAATGCAGAATCATTTGATCATGACCTCTGGATGGCTTTTCCTTGGGGCTGAGCCTCAGAGAAGGGAATTGCATAGTTTGGTCATTTGGTGCCATGGCCTGGCCTGTAACCTGGGTTGGGCAATAAGAGCTGTTGAGGTGTAGTTTCAGTCTTGTACTTACTGCTTTTCTCTCATTCTCTGAGGGCTATTCTGACCCTTCACTGTCCTTCTCATACCTTATTTTTACTTGACAGAGAAAATGGAGACATGAGCTTTAACTCCCTGCCCATGTTTGTTGGCATTGTTGTGTGCCTCCTCTGCCATGTTGTTGACTCTGTATCCTCCCTGCTTGGCACAGAGTAGATACTTTGGAATATGCTTCAAATGAAAAAGCTGTGATTGCTGGCCTAGTGCTCATTCCTCAATTGGAAGACTAGGTTGCAAACCTGCCTCTGCCACTTGCTGGCTGGTAGAGCCATGGCAAGTCCCCCCATCGCTGAGGGCCTTGCATTTCAAATGAGGGGTTACACTTTTTCAATTGTGCTCATCTGATTGTGTGTTAAGTTATTTTTCAGAGCAGTAAGCTCACTTACGCTTTGCCTTCTCCCAGGGATAGAGATATAAACCAACTTAAAAATGTTTACATTACACGCTAAGAGTTTGGGTTTGTCATTTACAAATATAGTAAAGGATGCTGGCGTTATGTTTTAAGGTGCAACCCCTTCCCTTTGATAATTATATAGATGGATGAAAATTATGTTCCTCCACAACCATCCATTGATACTAAAGTGAGGAAAAAATACTGTGTGTAGGGAGGCCAGGCTCTAACCATCCAGAGAGGCTCACAGCCTAGTGGAGGAGGCAGGTGTGTAAGCAATTAAAATTTGAAGTGCGGTTATGAAATTCCTTTGTTCTTCCTAGTAGTTCTAAATATTTAATGTATGGTGGTGGTAATATAACAGTTATTTTGTCTTCTAGTTAGGAGTGTTTTGCTACTGCAGTAGAGAGATAAATGCTTGGCTGGGGAGGGTGCAGGTGAGAGGGAACTGAAGACAGACTCTGGGTAAGCAGGGGTTTTTCTGCAGGCTGGTACTCAACCTTGAAAAATAGCCTTCGCCTGGGAGGCATAATGATTGTTGCTAGAATGCTGCCCTTGGCTATTTCACTATCTGAGTTCTTCCTGGTTTGAGGGAGAATGTACTTATTTGGGGTTTTCATTTTTCTGTCATTGTGCTTTTTCTTCTTGTGTGCATATTTGGAATACCAAAATGAAACCTTCCTGCAGCCAGTGCTTCAGAATGCCCGGTATTAGAGTAGCTCCTACTATGTAAATGTGCTGTTCATAGTGTATAAATCAGATTATATTGACCATAAATGTGGTAATTAGTACTTGGTACTGGAAGAATTCTTAAATTATTAGTCTATGTTGTTTTGCTTGGGTGCTGTTAAGTGGATTTTGACTCATAGTGACTCCATGTAACAGAGTAGAAGTGCCCCAGAGTGTTGTTTTTTTAATCTTATTTTATTTTTGTGATTTCCCTATCTGAATTGATATCAGGATGCTCTGTTCTGTGTCCTAGTGTTGTGTTGATATCTGATGTTATTTTCTAACCAGAAAATTCCCTTTGTTTTTTCTTGTAGTTTTGGTTTGTTTTTTGCAAATTTGCTAAGGTTGTGTTTATCTGTAAATGACTTAATTTCGCCTTCATATTTGAGAGGGGGTTTTGTTGGATATATTATTCTTGGTTGGCAATTTTTCTCCTTCAGTGCTCTGTATATGTCATTCCATTGCCTTCTTGCCTGCTAGGTTTCTGCCGGGTAGTCCGAACTTATTCTTATTGCTCTCCTTTGTCTGTGACTTTTTGCTTATCCCTGGCTGCTCTTAAAATTTTCTCTTTATCTTTGGTTTTGGCAAAATTGATAATAATATGTCTTGGTGACTTTTTTTTGCGATCTACCTTGTATGGGGTTCGATGTGCATCTTGGATAGATAACCTTTCATCTTTCATGGTGTCAGGGAAGTTTTCTGTCAACAAATCTTCAACAATTCTCTCTGTATTTTCTGTTGTTCTTCCCTGTTCTGGGATTCAATCACTCGCAATTTATTCTTCTTGATAGAGTTCTACATGATTCTTTTTATTTTTTTAAATTCTTTTATCTGATTTTTCTTCAAATATATTGGTGCCAAGTGCCTTATCCTCCATCTCCCCAATTCTGCATTCCAATTCCTCAATTCTGCTCCTCTGACTTCCTACTGAGTTGTCTAATTCTGTAATTTTGTTAATCTTTTGAATTTCTAAATGCTGTCTGTGGATTCTTGCAGCTTATCAAATTTTTCATTACATTTTGAATAATCTTTTTAATTTTTTCAGCTGCTTTATCTGTGTGTTCCTTGGCCTTTTCTGTTTGTTGCCTGATCTCATTCATGATGTCATCCCTGATGTCTTGAAGCATTCTGTATATTAATCTTTTATATTCTACATCTGGCAATTCCAGGAATACATCTTCATCTGGGAGAGACCTTGATTCTCTGTTTTGGGAGTTTGTAGAAGCAATCATGGTCTGCTTCTTTATGTGATTTGATATGGACTGCTGTCTCTGAGCCATCTATAAGTTACTGTAATAATTTATTTTATGTTTGCTCACTGTGTCCTATCTTCTTGCTTTGTTTTGTTTCAACATACCCAGATAGGCTACTAGAGTGCGCTACCTTGATTACTGGAGCCTTTGAAGCACTAATGTCCTGTTACCAGATGGTTAGAGCTGTTACCACGTATATGAGCCTATGAGTCTTTTTACTCTTCTTGAATAGATTCAGCTCAGGTGTCCTGATAGTTGGCCACCTAGTGTGTGGTATAGGCTCTCACCTACTATCTTAGAGGAGTAGTGGTGATGGTTGTATGCACTGGTTTCTGGTAGTGGCAGAGGGTCACACTCTGAGGAGGGCAAGGTGCTGACAGCCTTCCCCCAAGTGTCATTGGGGAAGGAGCCCCTCTGTTCTCTATAGCGCCCTGGTGCATGGACTCTGCAGCTGTACCTTAGGCATGCAATGCTTATACCTGTAAAGACTGGCGGGCACCACTATCCTCAGACCCTTTCGTGGGTGGCTAGGTGGCGTGGATGGAGCCTCAGGACCTCAGGTCCCTGCTGTGGGTAGGTGAGGGCTCTGTTTAATAGGTAGAGTGGTGTCAGACCTCCAAAACCTGCCTCTCCACTGCACAGCTGAAACAATTACAGGCAGACCTCTAACAGAGTTGCCTTGGCATTATAATAGCCACCTGGTTCTATGCAGGGGTGAAAGCCAAAGTCTGTGGATCGCTTCTGCCTGGACTGGAGCTGCTTCTGCTCTGAGCTTCCAGTTTAGGGGGTTCAGGAAAGTATTTTTCCCCTGTTTGTTAGTTTGCTTCTTTTCACAGGACAGGAGAATGGGTTAGAAAAAGCGCTGCTAGTTCTGTCTCAGGCCCAGGGAATCCAAATGTTAATGAAGCCGGCTGGGACAGAGGGGAGGGATCAGGTACATAGGAGGGAGTACTTTCGGAAGGAGCTATTAGATCAGCATGGTAAATTAGACAAAATCACTTATCTTGTGTCAAGAGCACTGTTTTATCTCAGATTCCAGAGGCGTGTGTAGCCTGTGTGTGCTGGCTAGGTCCTCTCCGAGATTGTCCCAGGGGTTTAGGGCTGCGTCCTGTTCTTGCCATGTCTCAGTGAACTGCCATCAGCCCTGCTGCATTCGCGCCAAAGAACGGCACCAAGGAATCAGAGCTGAGGCACGGGCTCGGCAACTCATCGCTGCTTCTGCACAGTCACTCGCTCCCCCGTCACGCAGATCGATTCTTTAGTTCTGTGTTTGATGCTCAGGGTTCGTACATTGTCATATATGTAATCGATTCACCTGTTTTTTCAGGTCTTGGGTTACAAGAGGGTTCAGTGGAAGCTTCTGACTAGTTAGCCATCTCAGCCCCGCCTCCCATAGTGTTTTCTAGGCTGTAATCTTTATGGAAGCAGATCAACAGGTCTTTCTCCCATGGAGCCGCCGAGTGGGTTCAAACTGCCAACCTTTTGGTTAGTAGCTGAGCTCTTAACGATTGTGCCACCAGGGCTCTTTATACCCCTAGTTTTATAAGATAAGGGGAGAATTGCCATTGATATCTATTCAAGCCCCCTTCTCCCCACCCCGACAATCTTCCTTATATAGGATTTTACTCATTCCTTTAGAGAGATTTATTTGGTGTTTGCAGTGTATAGGTATATTGCTAGCTGCCACATAGGGTTTGTAGAGTACAAAATTATGGTGAAAAATGTAGATTGATGTATCAGTGCAAGGAAGATGTAGATTTAGGGAAAAGATACACATTTTGTGACCAGCATGGGAAGGCTTTATGGGGGAGGTAGTGTTGAAAGAAGGAGCCTGGTGGCACAGGGGTTAAGTGCTTGGCTACTAACCAAATGGCTAGTGGTTTGAGCCCACCAACCACTCTATGGGAGAAAAATGTGGCCGTCTGCTTCAACAAAGATTACATCTTGGAAACCCCGTGAGGCCATTCTGCCTTGTCCTGTTAGGGTCGCTATGAGTTGGGAATGACTCAACGGCGACGGGTTTGGTTTGGTTTTTGGTTAGTGTTGACAATTAGACTGAATAAACCCCTCAGTGTGGAAAAATGCCTCCTGTAACCAGAAGGAAGTAGCTATTCATATTGTATTCCCAAAGTAAAAATTCCTGTCTGCCAAACAGTTATCAGAGAGATAACTTGCATACAAAAATTCTCAATCAACTTGAATACTGGCTTAGAAGAGTGAGATTTCTTTAAAAACTTTTCCTGAAAGACGTTGTGTATTTTCCTACTGAATATTTCAAAAATAGGTTGAAAGTGATTTCATCATAATAGGGAGTTTCCATTTAATTTTATGCGTCAGAACTTAAGCATTTTGAGTTGATACTTCATGCCTAGAACACTTTTAAATTCATGTTACTTGTGACTGTAAATTTACTGTGTTTTAAATAAATTATACTCAAATTTTTGAAGTCTTTTTGCCTAAGCATGGGCCTACCTAACTACAGAAAATAATGCTCAGGGCATTTAATGTTAAATTGCTGAACAATCTCTCACAGCTGATGATGGAAACTGTGAGGACCAACAGAATCTGCTAACTGGTGCCTCCGGGGGCCCGGGGCACAGTTAGACCTCTGTGCCTAAGACAGACCTAACGGAAGAACAGTAGAATTAAAAGTATAATTTGTAGAATGGGTTTTGAGTAAAGATGACCAAATGGTTGGGCCCATGTGTTATAGGGAATAAATTATAGCTTAAGGATGCGTATTACCCAGATGCGCATGTTAAGCAAAATCAAAGGCCAATTTGTTACTTCTTATCACAATTGCTTTCTTGTTTGCTTGATAAATGGCCCACCTCCTCCCTACCAGCTTTTCTGGGTGAAGCATCTGAATCCTAGAGCAGTTCAGTAACTTGTTCCCAGTCATATTGTTAGGACCAGGGTTAGGACTAGGTCTCTTCCTAGACTATTTTTTTCTTATAGAGGGGAAAAAAAAAAAAAAAAAGTGAGAGAGACATCCTGGAATTTCAAGTATTCGTCAAGAGTTGGTTTTTCCCAGCCCTGTGGAATCGCTCAAAGAATGCTAAGACATGGCTCTTGCTCTCAGAAAACTTCGATAATGCAGGGTTTTCTGTGAATTTCCAGCCAACCCGCTGGTGCCCCCTCCTAGCAGACCTCTTTGTTTCCTTTTGAGGTCTCCATTCTGCTCTGTTTTCTTTTACTTTATTCTGTTATTTATCTTGTAGGCTGCTTCAGACCCCCTGCTGCCACCACCCATTTCCTTTCTTTGGATAAGCAGTAAATGTTGCTGATGCAAAGAAATGCCCTAAAAGTGGGCATGCAGAAAATATGGCTATTATTTAGATGTGTCAGAACTTACTACGTTTAAAAAAAAGTTACAAGGCCCTAAAATGGAGGATGTTTTTGATGTCTCCTTGGAAATAAACAGTATTTCTTAATTGCCCCCCAGATTCCAGCACTTGATGATGTGTGCTTTATTTTCCATTTGTTCTACTTGCAAACCCTGCTATTTGGACACCCCCTCCACCCCCAACAAAAGAAAAGAGGCAAATTCACCTTCAACAATTTTGCTTTGAGGTCAGATGGCTAGTTTGTTGGGAGATGATGTTCCTTCAGAGGGGGTACACACAAAGCTTATGAGCTGAGATATTTGGGATAACTGGTCTGAGGCCTGAGATTTTAAGGATAATTGAGGTGTGGACATGAAGTAATACTACGAAATACAGCATTTCCCTACCTAGTGTCTCACTGCCTGATCTCAAATGGATTTAACTGAGATTTGTCATATTCCTTGTGAATGAGAATATATGGGAATGTTCTTTGTAAATGATAAAGTGCTATACAAATGTTGGTTCATTGCTTGATTTGGAGGAAATAGCTCATCTGTGTTCACTGCAGCTGTGTTAAACCTGTCAACGAATCCTGAGAACAGAGTGGGTGCAAAGCCTGTGTTCTAGGTTCTGTTTTGTCTGTTGAAGAATCAACATAGTCCCTGCCTTCAGCTCACAGATTCAACTTGAAGTTGTATAAACAGGCAGGATGGTATTCCACAAGAGGAAATATTTTTTAATAATTTAATTTTTTTTGTTGAAACTGTATGCAGCAAACATACACCAATTTAACAGTTTCTACATGTAGAATTCAGTGACATTGGTTACATATTTCAAGTTGTGCAACCATTCTCACCCTCCATTTCTAAATTGTTCCTCCCCCATTAACATAAATTCAGTGCCTCCTAAGGTTCCTATCTAATATTTCAAGTTGCTGTTGTCCATTTGATCCCATTTGGTAGTTCTTTAAAAACAGCACAACGCTCAAGGCAGACATTCTTTACTAGTTATGCTAAACTATTGTTTGGTTTTAAGAATAGGGGATATTTTTGGTTTTAGGTTTAAAGATTATCTCAGCGCAGTAGTTTCAGGGGTTCGTCCAGCCTAACTGGTTCCAGAAAGTCTAGATTCCATGAGAATTTGACATTCTGTTCTGCATTTTCCCTCTTTTCATTAGGATTTTTCAGTAGAATCTTTGATCAAAATATTTAGCAATGACAGCTGAGCACCATCCAGTTCTTCCGGTGTCATGGCAAAGGAGGCAGATGTCCTTGGAGATAATTAGCCATGCATTTCCGTTTTCTATTCCCGACTCTTTCTTCCTCTGTTGTTCCAGGTGATTAGAGATCAATTGTTGTACCTTGAATGGCCACTTGCAAGCTTTTAAGACCCCAGGTACTACACAGTGAACTAAGAGGTAGAATAGAAGCATTAAACACATTTTTAAGCCAGTTAACTGGGGTTTCCCATGAAACCATGACCCTAAACCTCCAAACCAAGAAACCAAATCTGTGAGGTATTTGGTTGTACATAAGCAGCCTCAACAACTGCTCTCTTGCTCTTTTTTTTTTTTTTTTGTAAAAATATATATCATACAATATTTCCAATTCAACTTTTTACAGGTGTATAACTTAGTGACATCTGGAACCATTACCCTTAATGTGAATCTTCCATTATTATAAACAAACTCAGTGCTCCATAAGCAATACCTCTGCTGAGAAGAGGAAAAGTTTTTTTTATTTTTATTGTGCTTTAAGTGAAAGTTTACAAATCAAATCAGTCTCTCATACAAAATCTTATACATACCTTGCTGGGTACTCCTAGTTGCTCTCCCCGTAATGAGACAGCACACTCCTTCTGTCCACCGTGTATTGTCCATGCAGCCAGCTTCTGTCCCCCTCTGCCTTCTCATCTCCCCTCCAGACAGGAGATGCCCATATAGTCTCATGTGTCTACTTGAGCCAAGAAGCTCACTCCTCACTATCGCATAATCCTGTCCAATCCCTGTCTGAAGAGCTGGCTTTGGGAGTGGTTCCTGTCTTGGGTTAACAGAAGGTCTGGGGACCATGACCTCCAGGGTACTTATAGTCTCAGCCAGACCATTAAGTCTGGTCTTTTTAGGAGAATTTGAAGTCTGTATCCCACTGTTCTCCTGCTCCCTCAGGGGTTCTTTGTTGTGTTCCCTGTCAGGGCAGTCATCAGTTGTAGCCAGGCACTATCTAGTTCTTCTGGTGTCAGGATGATGTAGTCTCTGGTTTGTGTGGTCGTTTCTGTCTCTTGGGCTCATAATTACCTTGCATCTTTGGTGTTCTTCATTCTGCTTTGCTCCAGGTGGGTTGAGACCCATTGATGCATCTCAGATGGCTGCTTGCTAGCGTTTAAGACCCTAGATGCCTCTCACCAAAGTGGGATGCAGAATGTTTTCTTAATAGATTTTATTATGCCAATTGACTTAGATGTCCCCTGAAACCATGGTCCCCAAACCCCGCCCCTGCTACTCTGGCCTTTGAAGCGTTCAATTTATTCAGGAAACTGCTTTTGGTTTAGTCCAATTGTGCTGACCTCTCCTGTATTTATTGCGTGTTGTCTTTCCCTTCACCTAAAATAGTTCTTGTCTACTATCTAATTAGTGAATAACCCTCTCCCTCCGTCCCTCCCTCCCCACCCTCATAACCATCAAAGAATATTTTCTTTTCTGTTTAAACTATTTCTTGAGTTCTTATAATAGTGGTCTCATACAATATCTGTCCTTTTGCAACTAATTTCACTCAGCACAGTGCCTTCCAGGTTCCTCCATGTTATGAAGTGTATCACGGATTCATCACTGTTCTTTATAGATGCATAGTATTCCATTGTGTGAATATACCGTAACTTATTTAGCCATTCATCCGTTGATGGGCACCTTGGTTGCTTCCATCTTTTTGCTATTGTAAACAGTGCTGCAGTGAACATGGGTGTGCATATATCTGTGTATATAAAGGAGAATAGGAAAATTTTAATGCTAGTGTCATTCTGCGATTTCAGGCAAGGTAGTCCTGGTTACAGTGTTGCTGTTGTGATTGCAAGCTGAAATAGATTTATTTTGAAATCATGTCACTTTTTTATCTGTGGTGATTTTATTATCATTTATATGCCATGAAATATACTGTGGTCGTTTTCTTCTACAGTGGTGACTTGTGTGTTGCTATGATGCTGGAGCTCCTGGCGGATCCGAACTGCCGACCCTTTGGTTAGCTCCGTGGAAACTCTATGGGCCAGTTCTTTATGATGCTGGAAGGAGCCCTGGTGGTGGAGTGGTTCAGACCTTCGCTGCTAACCAAAAAAAAAAAAAAAGATCTGGCAGTTTGAATCTACCAGTTGCTCCTTCAAAACCCTATGGGGCAGTTCTAGTCTGTCTTTTGGGGTAACTATGAGTCAGAATTGACTTGATGGCAATGGGTTATGATGCTGGAAGCTATGCCACTGATATTTCAAATACCAGTAGGGTTAGCCATGGTGACAGGTTTCAGCGGACCTTCTAGACTAAGTTAGACTAGGAAGAAAGGCCTGGTGATCTACTTCTGAAAATTAGCCAATGAAAACCTTATGGATCACAAAAGAGTATTGTCTGATACAGTTCTAGGAGAGGAGCGCCTAGGTTGGTCAGCAGGATACAATAGCTGCTACAGTAGACTCAAACACACTAATGCTAGTGAAGATGGCGCAAGACTGTGCAAGTCTTCATTCTGTTATACGTAAGGTCTTCATGAGTTGGAACCAACTCGATGGCAACCACCACCACCAGCACCACCACCACCACCACCACCACCACCACTACACTGGGGAGAATCCTAACACAGAAGACATTGTGCCTGTCCCTAAAGACTTTATATGCTAACGGAGAAATACCAGAAGTGAAAGTAAGCTTGATGGCTGATTTAACTCCTGGGAATTTAAAAAACAAGAATCTATGGGATCTGTGTTTGTGAGGGTCTTTGATGTTGAGTGGAAAATAAAGAACTTAGATGACTTCAGATCATTGGTCTTCTATGGGTAATGTCACATATTCATCTTTTATTTCTTTTAAATAAACATGACAGGAATTTTTCTCCCATTAATCTTGTCTCACTGGTAGTAACCTGAAGGCTAGCCTTTCTTTCTCCCTCAAAAGTATATAATTTAAGGAAATGACAGTTAATTCAAGCTGTCTATATTTTCAAAGATTTATTCTTACATGTTTGAATCCAATTATATTATGTACTACTTGCTGTCACGAGGCTGAGTATTTATGAGGCAGAAATTGAGGAATTATGTTGGGCTAGTATTACTTTTGAGATATGCCAGTACGTTTTGGTCTATACTATGATATTTAAAGTGAAAAAGCACAGCATTTCTTGTTTTAGTCTGTAATATTTGTAAATACTACCTCATACGTATGGTCTGCCACTAGCAACTTGATGGCTTCTGGCAGGTTCTTTACAGTTGCTGGGCTTGTCATTAAATCAGTTGGATCTGAATTACTGTGTCTGGAAGGCTGGTTTACATCATTTCTGTTTGGTTCTCATCAGTGGCTGGTCAATGTTCACCCTATTTAGAGGAAAAGTGACAGTAGTTGAAGTTACTATGGGAATGGATGTGTGTCTGATGGTGGTGAGAGTGTCATTTAAGGAGAGCCTGCTGGCTATCCTCAGGTCAGCTTCATGGACAATTTACCACTGTCTTCCCTTTGGTCCTCACACTGGGGTCAGGAAGTCAGTATTCTCATGTCATAAATGGATGGGACTTGGCAGAGCGACTTCCTCTAACAAAGCTCATGAGAGCCTTTGTTTAAAGCCAGAACATCAGTTTATTAATTTAACCTTAGAATCCTATCTGTGAACAGGCCAGACAGTTGTGTTGACTGGACCACATACTCTTTGCCCGCTGTTGGCAGGATAAGAAAGGAGCCAACTCATGAGGCACGACTCAGAACAGAATCAGAACAAAGGGAAGTAGGTACATGATGCCAGTGTTTAACAGCACAAGGCTCTGATAGCCCTTTTCCAGAATCCGACATGGGTGTGTGTGTTTGTAAGTACAGACACTGTCAGGTGTACCAGATACTCTTCCCTGGAATATACTGCCAATGTTGGCTCCTCCGTCCTATTTCTATAGCTGCCATTTCTGACCACCCCCCTTCAGATGGATGCAATCTTAAGGTCTGTTGATTTAACACTGTTTCACTTAAGTCATTTAGACCATGTATGACTGGGACTCCTAGGTAACTTTGCATAGCTTCACTCCGACCTATGTTAATTTCAGAATCAAACAATCTGGAGGATGTCTTTTTTTTTTCCTCCCCCAGTTTGTGTGTGTGTGTTTTTGAGGTCCTTTACTGCTACACTCAGGTATAATCAGTTGAAGTTTCACCAGCCCATAATTGAATTGCTTTTGAGTACAAATTTAAACCTTTTCCCTTGAGTTGCTATTTAGGGAAGAAAGCAGAAACTGAAAAACAATTTTACAGCAGATATTTGATAGCCTCTTTCATTTAACCCAAGACCACTGATGCAGAAGATGTGACTGTCCTGAAAACAGCTGAGCTCCCCAAAATAGGCATAAGAGGAGTCTGGGCTGAGAGGTGCAGTGTCACCTAGTCCTTGGCCGTGGGACACGTAATCTGAGTGGCATTGTGGGTCCACTGCTGATTGGTGATGACTGGGGTGATTAATCAGGGGCTGCTTCACCAACACAGTGGGGCATAAGCTGGTCAATAATCCAGGGAGATAGAGGGCTCACAAAGAGTTCACCAAGGCTTTTGCAAGGGTCCTTAAACAAGCATTGTTGGCATGGATCCGTTAATATTTTTCTGTTTTATTTTTTCAGTATGTAGTCTTTGCTAAATTAGAAACCCTGGAGGTGGACATACTTGGAGATGAGAATGTCTGTGCTTATTGGTCCTCATAACTGGACCCATAACCAACATCATGGTAAATGGCAAAAATATTGAAGTTGTCAAGGATTTCATTTTCCTTGGATCCACAATAATGCCCACGGAAGCAGCAGTCAGGAAATGAAATGATACATTGCATTGGGCAAATTTGCTGCAAAAGGCCTCTTTAAAGTGTTAAAAAGTAAAGATGTCACTTTGAAGACTAAGGTGTGCCTGACCCAAGCCATGGTATTTTCAATTGCCTTATATGAATGCGAAAGCTGGACAATGAAAAAGGAAGACTGAAGTAGAATTGACACATTTGAAATTTTTTTTTTTTTTAATTGTGCTTTAAGTGAAAGTTTACAAATCAGGTCAGTCTCTCATATAAAAATTTACATACACCCTGCTATACACTCCTAATTGCTCTCCCTCTGATGAGATAGCACAGTACTTCTCTCCACACTCTCGTGTCTATTTGGGTAGCTTCTGGCCCTCTCTGCCCTCTCATCTCTCCTCCAGACAGGAGATGCCAACATAGTCTTACGTGATCACTTGATCCAAGAAACTCACTCTTCACCAGTATCATTTTCCATCCCCTATTCCAGTCTAATCCCTGTCTGAAGAGTTGCCTTTGGAAATGGTTCCTGCCCTGGGCTAACAGAAGATCTGGGGTCTGTGGCCTCCGGGCTCCCTCCAGTCCCAGTCTGACCATTAAGTCTGGTATTTTTATGAGAATTTTGAGGCCTGCATCCCACTGCTCTTCTGTTCCCTCGGGTTCTCTGTTGAGTTCCCTGTCAGGGCAGTCATCAGTTGTGGCTGGGCACCATCTAGCTCTTCTGGTCTCAGGCTGATGTAGTCTCTGGTTTATGTGGTCGTTTCTGTCTTAGGCTCATAATTATTTTGTGCTTGTGGTGTTTTTCATTCTTTCTTGCTCCAGGTGGGTTGAGACCAATTGATGCATCTTAGATGGCCGCGTGCTAGCATTTAAGACCCCAGATGCCACTCTCCAAAGTGGGATGCAGATGTTTTCTTAATAGATTTTATTATGCCAATTGACTTAGATGTCCCCTGAAACCATGGTCCCCAAACCCCTGCCTCTGCTATGCTGGCCTTTGAAATGTTCAGTTTATTAAGAAAACTTCTTTGTTTTTGGTTTAGTCCATTTGTGTTGACCTCTCCTGTATTGTGTATTGTCTTTCCCTTCACCTAAAGTGAAACTTATCTACTATCTGATTAGTGAATACCCCGTCCCTTCCACCCGCCCTCCCCTCTCTTATAACCATCAAAGAGTATTTCGTTCTGTGCTTAAACTGTTTCTCCATTTCTTATAATAGTGGTCTTATACAATATTTGTCCTTTTGCAATTGACTGATTTCACTGAGCATAATGTCTTTCAGATTTCTCCATGTTATGAAATGTTTCATGGATTCAGCATTGTTCTTTATCAATGCATAGTACTCCATTCGGTGAATATACCATAGTTTGTTTATCCATTCATCTGTTGATGGGCACCTTGGTTGCTTCCAACTTTTTGCTATTGTAAACAATGCTGCAGTGAACATGGGTGTGCATATATCTGTTTGTGTAAAGGCTCTTATTTCTCTAGGATATATTCCAAGGAGTGGGATTGCTGGATCATGTGGTAGTTCTATTTCTGGCTTTTTAAGGAAGCGCCAAATAGATTTCCAAAGTGGTTGTACCATTTTACATTCCCACCAGCAGTGTATAAGTGTTCCAGTCTCTCCACAACCTCTCCAACATTTATTATTTTGTGTTTTTTGGATTAATGCCAGCCTTTCTGGAGTGAGAGGGAATCTCATAGTAGTTTTGATTTGCATTTCTCTAATGGCTAATGATCAAGAGCATTTCCTCATGTATCTGTTAGCCTCCTGAATGTCTTCTTTAGTGAAGTGCCTGTTCATATCCTTTGCCTGATTTTTAGTTGGGTTATTTGTCTTTTTGTGGTTGAGTTTTAGTAAAATCATGTAGATTTTAGAGATCAGGTGCTCGTTGGAAATGTCACAGCTGAAAACTTTTTCCCAGTCTGTAGGTAATCTTTTTACTCTTTTGGTGAAGTCTTTGGATGAGCATAGGTGTTTGATTTTTAGGAGCTCCCAGTTATCTGGTTTCTCTTCGGCATTTTTAGTAATGTTTTCTGTTTATGCCATGTATTTGGGCTCCTAACGTTGTCTCTATTTTTTCTTCCATGATCTTTATCGTTTTAGACTTTATGTTTAGGTCTTTGATCCATTTTGAGTTAGTTTTTGTGCATGGTGTGAGGTATGGGTCTTGTTTAATTTTTTTTTGCACATGGATATCTAGTTATGCCAGCACCATTTATTAAAAAGACCATCTTTTCCCCAATTAACTGACAGTGGGCCTTTGTCAAATATCAGCTGCTCATATGTGGGTGGATTTATATCTGGATTCTGAATTCTGTTTCATTGGTCAATGTGTCTGTTGTTGTACCAGTACCAGGCTGTTTTGACTACTGTGGCAGTATTATAGGTTCTAAAATCAGGTAGAGTGAGGCCTCCCACTTTCTTCTTCTTTTTCAGTAATGCTTTACTTATCCGAGGCTTCTTCCCCTTCCATATGAAGTGGTGATTTGTTTCTCCATCACATTAAAAAATGTCATTGAAATTTGGATTGGAATTGCATTGTATATACAGATGGCTTTTGGTAGAGTAGACATTTTTACAATGTTAAGTCTTCCTATCCATGAGCAAGGTATGTTTTTCCACTTATGTAGGTCTCTTTTGGTTTCTTGCAGTAGTGCCTTCTAGTTTTCTTTGAATAGGTCTTTTATGCCTCTGGTTAGATTTATTCCTAAGTGTTTTATCTTCTTGGGGGCTACTGTAAATGTATTGATATGGTGATTTCCTCTTTGATGTTCTTTTTGTTTGTATAGAGGAATCCAACTGATTTTTGTATGTTTATCTTGTATCCTGATCTATGCTGAACTCTTCTATTAGTTTCAGTAGTTTTTTTTGAGGATTTCTTAGGGTTTTCTGTGTATAAGATCATGTCATCTGTAAGTAGAGATACTTCTTACCAATCTGGATGCTCTTTATTTCTTTACCTAGCCTAATTGCTCTGGCAAGGACCTCCAGCCCGGTGTTGAATAAGAGTGGTGATAAGGGGCATCCTTGTCTGGTTCCCATTCTCAAGGGGAATGCTTTCAGCATCTCTGCATTAAGGATGATGTTAGCTGTTGGCTTTGTATAAATGCCCTTTATTATGTTGAGAAATTTTCCTTCTGTTCCTATTTTGCTGAGAGTTTTTATCATGAATGGGTGTTGGAGTTTGTTACATGCCTTTTCTTCATCAATTGATAAAATCATGAGGATCTTGTCTTTTTTCTTATTTATGTGGTGGATTACATTAATTGTTTTCCTAATGTCGAAACATCCCTGCGTGAGTGGTGGTACTACCTGGTATAAATCCCACTTGGTCATGGTGAATTATTTTTTTTATATGTTGTTGAATTCTATTGATTAGAATTTTGTTGAGGATTTGAGGGATATAGGTCTGTAATTTTTTTTTTTTGTTTGTGGTGTCTTTACTGGTTTTGGTATCAGGGATATGCTGGCTTCATGGAATGAGTTAGGGAGTATTCCATCCTTTTCTATGCTTTGAAATACCTTTAGTAGTAGTGGTGTTACCTTTTCTCTGAAAGTTTGGTAGAACTCTGCAGTGAAGCCGTCTGGGCCAGGGCTTTTTTTTGTTGGGAGTTTTGTGATTACCTTTTCAACGTCTTTTTTTTGTTAGGGGTGTATTTAGTTCTTCTACTTCTGTTTGTGTTAGTTTAGGCAGCTAGTGTGTTTCTAGGAATTCATCCATTTCTTCTAGGTTTTCAAATTTGTTACAGTATAATTTTTCATAGTAATCCGATATGACTCTTTTAATTTCAGTTGGGTCTGTTGTGATATGGCCCATCTCATTTCTTATTGGGGTTATTTGTTTCCTTTCCTGTATTTCTTTAGCCAGTCTGGCCAATGATTTATCAATTTTTTAATTTTTTCCAAAAAACCAGCTTTTGGTCTTGTTAACACTTTCAATTGTTATTCTGTTCTCTAATTCATTTAATTCTGGTCTAATTTTTATTTGTTTTCTTCTGGTGTGTGATGGTTTCTTTTGTTGCTCTCTTTCTATTCAAGTTGTAAGGAGAATTCTTTGATTTTGGCCCTTTCTTCTTTTTGTATGTGTTCATTTATTGATATAAATTGACCTCTGAGCACTGTTTTCACTGTTTCCAAAAGGTTCTGATAGGAAGTGTTTTCATTCTCATTGGATACTACGAATTTCTTTATTCCCTCCTTAGTGTCTTCTATAACCCGGTCTTTTTTGAGCAGGGTATTTTTCAGTTTCCATGTATTTGATTTCTTTTCCCTGGTTTTTCTGTTATTGATTCCTATTTTTATGGCCTTATGGTCTGAGGAGATGCTTTGTAATATTTCAATGTTTTGGATTCTGCTAAGGCTTCCTTTATGACCTAATATGTGGTCTGTTCTAGAGAATGTTCCATGTGCACTAGAAAAGAAAGTATATTTTGCAGCTGTTGGTTGGGGTGTTCTGTATAAGTCCATGAGGTCAAGTTGGTTGATTGTGGCAATTAGATCTTCCATGTCTTTATTGAGCTTCTTACTGGATGTCCTGTCCTTCACTGAAAGTGGTGTGTTGACATCTCCTACTATAAATGTATCTCACTTTTCAATGCTGTTAGACTTTGTTTTATGTATCTTGGAGCCTTGTCGCTGGGTGTATAAATATTTAATATGGTTGTATCTTCCTGGTAAATTGTCCTTTAATCATTATATAGTGTCCTTCTTTATCCTTTGTGGTGGATTTAACTTTATTTTGTCAGAAATTAATATTGCTACTCCTGCACTTTTTGATTGTTGTTTACTTGATATATTTTTTTCCATCCTTTGAGTTTTAGTTTGTGTGTCTAATTCTAAGGTGTGTCTCTCATAGGCAGCATATAGCTGTATTATATATTTTTTATTGAATCTGCAACTCTCTGTCTTTATTGGTGCATTTAGTCCATTTATATATAGTGTAATTATAGATGAGTTTAGTGCTGCCACTTTGATGCCTTTTTTTGTGTATTGTTGACAATTTCATTTTTCGACCTACTTTTTTGTGGTAAGCTTTTCTTTGCAAATTGTGTGTTCCTCATTTTCATCGTAGCTGAATTTATTTTTGCTGAGTTCTTATGTTTATCTTGGTTTTTATTTTGACATATGGAATTGTTAGTCCTCTTTGTGGTTACCTTAATATTTTTTTTAGTATTTAAGCCTATTTTTTTAAGTAAAAACCTAACTTGTATCACCCTGTATTGCCTTGATTTCCTCTCCATATGGAAGATCTGTGCCTCCTGTATTTAGTCACTTTATTGATTATTGTCATCTTTTATATAATGACATCGATTCACTGTTTTGAGCATTTTTTAAAATTAATCTAATTTTGTTTTTGTGATTTCCCTATCTGAGTTGATATCAGGATGTTCTGTGTCCTTGTGTTGTGTTGATATCTGATATTATTGATTTTCTGACCAAAGACTTTCCTTTAGTAATTGTCGTAGCTTTGGTTTAGTTTTTGCAAATTCTCTAAGCTTATGTTTATCTGTAAATGACTTAATTTCACCTTCATATTTGAGAGAGGGTTTTGTTGGATATATGATTCTTGGCTGTCAGTTTTTCTCCTTCAGTGCTGTATATATATGTCCTCCCATTGCCTTCTTGCCTGCATGGTTTCTGCCGAGTAGTCTGAACTTATTGATTCTCCTTTGTAGGTGACTTTTCTTTTAACCCTGGCTGCTTTTAAAATTTTCTCTTTATCTTTGGTTTTGGCAAGTTTGATGATAATATGACTTGGTGATTTTCTTTTGGGATCTATCTTGTATGGGGTTTGATGAGCATCTTGGATAGATATCCTTTCATCTTTTACGATGCCAGGGAGGTTTTCTGGCAACAGATCTTCAACAATTCTCTCTATTTTCTGTTATTCCTCCCTGTTCTGGAATTCCAGTCACTCGCAAGTTATTCTTGATAGAGTCCCACGTGATTCTTAGGGTTTCTTCATTTTTTAAAATTCTTTTATCTGATTTTTCTTCAAATATTTTGGTGCCAATTGCCTTATCCTCCATCTCTCCAATTTTGCATTCCAATTTTTCAGTTCCGGTCCTCTGACTTCCTATTGAGTTGTCTAATTCTGTAATTTTACTGTTAATCTTTTGAATTTCTGAATGCTGTCTCTCTATGGATTCTTGCAGCTTATTAAATTTCTCACTATGTTCTTGAATAATCTTTTTGATTTCTGCAACTGCTTTATCTGTGTGTTCTTTGGCTTTTTCTGTACATTGCCTAATTTCGTTTCTGAGGTCATCCCTGATGTCTTGAAGCATTCTGTATATTAGTCTTTTATATTCTACATGTGGCAATTCCAGGAATATATCTTCATCTGGGAAAGGTTTTGGTTCTCTGATTTGGGGGTTTGTAGAAGTAATCATGGTCTGCTTCTTTACGTGATTTGATATTGACTGCTGTCTCTGAGCCATCTGTAAGTTATTGTAATGATTTATTTTATATTTGCTCACTGAGTCTTATCTTCTTGTTTTGTTTCAGTACACCCAGATGGGCTAGTAGAGTGTGCTACCTTGATTGTTGGAGCCTTTGAATCACTTATGTCCTGTTGCTAGCTTGTTTGAGCTGTTACCAGGTATATGAGCCTATGAGTCCATTCACTGTTCTTGAATAGAATCAGCTCAGGTGTCCTGATAGTGGATTACCTAGTGTGTGGTGTAGGCTCTCACCTACTATCTTAGAGGAGTAGTGGTAATGGTTGTATGCACCAGTTTCTAGTAGCGGCAGGGGGTCACACTCTCAGGAGGGCAGGGTGCTGATAGCCTTCCCCCAAGTGCCAGTGAGGATGGAACATCTCTGTTCTCTGTAGCGCTCTGGTGCATGGGCTCTGCAGCTGTAACTTAGGCACCCAATGCTTGTACCTCTAAAGACTGGTAGGCACCACTATCCTCAGACCCCATTAGCAGATGGCTAGGTGGTTTGGATGAAGCCTCAGCCCTCAGTTCCCTACTGTGGGGACACATTTGAATTTTGATGTTGGTAAAGAATCTTGACTACACCATGGACTGCCAGAAGAAGAAACAAATCTGTCTTGGAGAGGAAGTACAGCCAGAATGCTCCTTAGAAGCAAGGGTGGCAATACTTTGTCTCACTTATATTGGACATGTTATCCGGAGGGACCAGTCCCTGGAGAAGGATATCACGCTTGCTAAAGTAGAGGGTCAATGAAGAAAAGACTCTCAATGAGATGGATTGACACAGTGACTGCAATAGTGGGCTCAAACATAGCAACTATTGTGAGGATGGCACAGGACCAGGCAACATTTCGCTCTGTTATATATAAGGTTGGTATGAGTTGGAGCTGACTCCAACCTAACAGCAACCAGGCTTTTATTTATATATTTCTAAAGATTTTGCCTACCATTTTTTTTTTTTTTTTAAATCCCACAGCATTTTTTTCTTTAAGCATGACTGTGGAGAGAAATTTGTGCTTCCATAGCTCCTGTTGTGGAAGCAACAACCATGGCTGTCTTCTAAATTGAGTGTTCACCCTTTAGGTGAAACCTGGGTCTTTCCACAAGGTTCATTCAAGTAGCAGTTTTTGAAGAATTTGCTCTAAGCTGCACCCCTTTTGTGTGTAAAGGCTTGTTTGTAAGATGATTTAACCCTAATAACTTCACTATGCCCTTCTCCAAATTCTGACTAAGATATTTATCTTCCTAATATGTCTCAGGCTTTCTTGTTTTTTGTTGTATTTCTGATTGTTATTGCCAAAAACTTTCACTGATCTAAGTGGAGAGGCTGGTGGAGTGGAGGGAGGAAGGCCCTTGCTGGGGATCAACAGATTTGGATTTGGATGTTGGCTCTGTTAATTAGCTTCATGACCCCTGTGCAAATCAGCTTCCCAGGGTCTCTGTTTCTTCATCAGTAAAACAAAGGGCTTGGAAAAATAAATATAGCCTGAACCAAATGATAAGAGAGGTCACCCTGTGTGCTTATGTTGTGTCCTTCTGTGAATGGTATGTAGCACTTTGGGACTCATTCCTCTCATTGGTCCCCACACAATACCTCTGCTTTACCCTGGGAGGTTAGAACATAGTGTGGGTGTATATGGAGGCCATTTTAAGCATTTAAGCTAACTAGGCAGGTTTGTTGGTCCTCGTCTGTTTAGGAGTTTCTCTCTTCTTTGTCTCTCTCTTCTCTCTTCCCCCTCACTTTTTTTTTTTTTTCAACAAAGGGAGTTTTTTTTGTGTATGTGTACTTCAGGTGAAAGTTTACAGAGCAAATCAGTTTCCCATTCAATAGTTTATACACAGATTGTTCTGTGACATTGGTTGCAGTCTTTGCAATTTGTCAGCACTCTCTCCATTACCACCCTGAGTTCCTCATTTCCACCCGGCCAGATTTCCTGCCTTCTCATCTTTGCTTTTGGGCAGATGTTGCCCTTTTGGTCTTGTATAGATGATTGTTCTAAGGAGCACTTTCATCATGGATGTTACTGTTTATTTTACAGGACTGTTTGTAATTTGGCTAAAAAGTGACCTCAGGGAGTAGCTTCAGATCCAAGTTAGAAGGGTGTTTAAAGGCCATAGTCTTAGGGGTTCCTCTGGTCCCCCTTGTGCCAGTAAATCTAGTCTGTTTTTTATGAATTTGAGTTTTTTCTACGTTTTTTTCCCTGTCTAACCAGGGTCTTCTACTGTGATCCTGGTCAGAGCAGTTGGTAATGGTATCTGGATACCAGCTAGTTCTTCGGGTTCCGGGCTAGTAGAGGCTGTGGTTTCTGTGATCCATTAGTCCTTGCAGACTAATTGTTTCCTTGAGCCTTTAGTTTTTTTTTTTTTTCACTCTCCTTTGCTCCTGATGGAAAGAGACTGTGTTAGTCATCTAGTGCTGCTGTAACAGAAATACCACAAGTGGACAGCTTTAACAAAGAGAAACTTATTCTCTCACAGTCTGGTAGGTTACATGTCCAAATTCAGGGCACTGGCTCCAGGGGAAGGCTTTCTGTCTCTGTCAGCTCTGGAGGAAAGTCCTTGTCGTTAGTCTTCCCTTGGCCTCAGAGCATCTCAATGCAGGAACCTCAGGTCCAAAGGACATGCTCTGCTCCCTGCACTGCTTTCTTGGTGGTATGAGGTTCCAAATTCTCTGCTTGCTTCCCTTTCATTTTATCTTGTAAAAGGTAGTGCAGGCTACACCCCAGGGAAACTCCCTTTTTATTGGATCAGGGATGTGGCCTTAGTAAGGGTGTTAGAATCCCACCCTAATCCTCTTTAACGTAAAATCATAATGACAAAATAGAGGACAACCACACAATATAGGGAATCATGGCCCACCCAAATTGATGCACACATTTTTGGGGGGACATAATTCAGTCCATGACAGAGATCAGTAGTTGTATCTTAGATGGCTGCTCTCAAGCTTTTAAGACCCCATACGCTTGCTACTCACCAAAGTAGGATGTAGAATGTTGTCTTTGGGTTATATTATGCCCATTGACCTAGATGTTCCCTGAGGCTATGATCCTTAGTCTTCAAGCCCAGTAACAGTTCCACAAGGTATTTGGTTATGTCTGGGATGTTTCCATGACTGTGCCCCATGTGCTTTATTATATATATAAATATACATGTAGCACATACAAATATGTATGTGGAAATGTCCACAGCCAAACCTATGTATGCATATGAGTGTACTCCCATACGCCCTTCCACACCTATTCAGCATACATAGCTACCTATGTATCTACTCATAAATTGTTATCACTGTTGTTGCAGTATTGTATATGTTACAGTACTTACTGTCAATTACTTTTTATTCTTGGGTAAATCTCAGTGTCTTCGCTTGTTGGCCATGTTGTGCTGACTTGCCCCGTACTACGTACTGCCTTTCCCTTCTCCAGAGTTAACGTGTTTACTCTCCAGTTTGTGATTTCCCTCCCTCCCCCTCCCATCCCTGGTAACCGTCAAAAAATGTTTCTTTCTGCATGTAATCTTTTTCTTGACTATTTATAATAGTGATCTTATACAATATTTGTCCTTTTGTGATTGACTACTTCACTCGTCTTAATGTCCTCCAAATTCATCCATGTTGTGAGATGTTTTGAAGATTCCTTGTTATTTTTTTGTGTAGTATTCCATTGTGTGTACCACAGTTTATCCATTTGTCTGTTGTTGGGCACTTAGGTAGTTTGCATATTTTTGCTATTGTGAGTAATGCTGCAATGAATATGGGCATATATCTCTATTCTTGTCATGGCTCTTAGTTCTGTAGGATGTATACCTAGGAGTGGGATTGCTGGATCATGTGGTATTTTTCTTTCTAGCTTTTCAAGGAAGCACCATACCATTTTCCATGGTAATTGTACCATTTTACATTGCCAACAACAATGTATGAGCGTTCCATTCTCCCTATAACCCATGAATTAGTGGAGGGAAGAGAGGAACTAAAGGAGACTAACTTCATGATGAAATAATGGCCCTTTTGTCTGTTCCCCTTGCTGTAGAGATAGTTTCATGTTTTGTTTTAGACCTGGACAGTTGTGTTGTTTTACAAGCTCAGTACAATCCTGCTTAAAAATACAGCATGGTATTAAAAGGATTCAGGTATAAGGCCACAGACCCATTCTACCCACTTCTCCAACCCCCTGCCTTGCATCCTCAGTCATAACTATATATGGTAAAAGCCTGCTGGAGTGGGTACTGTTTAAGTGGGGCCCCTGACATCAGGGTTCAAATGTGTTCCCACTATGTTTATTTTGCAGATGCTTATAAGGTATGCTTCATTCTGATAACTTCTCAGAATGTTTTCCTTGTGGTTATATAATTAATAGCACCTGTAAAACATGCCTTTAACCATATAGCTTCCTTCCTAACCCCACTATCTTTTAGATTCCATGGTTTAATGTTTTCTTCTCTTGGTGAACTGGGGTTGGGAGACTTGAAAGACTGTGCCAGAAGTTTTACAGTAATGTGCCCACGTTTAGCCTCATAACCTTAATTAGATGTGGAATGTTGAGAATGCACTGTTGTGTGTGTGTTTAACTTTTATAAGAAGACTGAACTCTGATCACTTCATTAAACATTATAAAACATTTCATGTGTCTTCAGCATTCAGTTTCCTTTCTTAGTTTAGTAATAGAAAATTAATGTAAAACTCAAGTTACTTTTCTATTATCCTAAGCAGTCTGTTTGTTTGAACACAAGTTACCTCTGTGTAAGTATTCAAGTTACATTCCAACTTACAACCTTTATTTCTCCCTCCTCCTTTTTTCTCTTTAGAAGCAAAAAAAATCATCGAAAATGTTAAAGGCTGTTCTGAAGAAGAGCCGAGAGGGAGGAAAGGGAAGCAAGAAGGAAACAGGTATGTATACAAGAAAGAGTTGAGCAAGTGTGGTAGACATTGGGCAGCAAGATTCCACTCCAAGCAGGGCAGCTTTCATTGCTTTGGTTTAGGTCAGAGAGATTGATCTAGGTTAGAACAAACAGCATACTAGATGCTGTGAGATACTGGTGGGATGGAAGTATGTGTATGTGTATACATAGATATATGTATATGTATACACACACATATGTGCACAATTTTTTTTTACCTTTTTGTAAAAAATATATATAACACAACATTTGCCAGTTCGACATTTTTCATGTGTAGTCATTAGTGATATCAGTTACATATATATGTATTTTAAGCTAAGGTCTAAATATATTTCTGAGCTTTCACATGAGAAGTGACTTTGATAATTGAGTTTGGGTTCTGAACCAAATCTTTCCCCCAGGAGACCTTTAAGGTTCATAATTTTAACAAGTAGTTCAGATCACAAGGCAATCAAAATTACAAACATTGAGGGATAGCAGGTGTGTTCAGGAATTCGGTTTCTAGAAAGCTCTTTCCCTTTTCCCACATGAGATTGCATTTTATATGTTTGACCAACTGCTGGCTGACTGGTCTTCATCTTTTTGAGTATCAAATTTTACCCATAACAGGTGTAGCTGTGCTTAATGCCAGACTGCTAGTTTTCATTATGATGAGAGCTACTTTTAATTTGGCTAGGATTTCATTCCTGCTTGTGGAGTTCTGGTGCGTATGTGGTCATTGTGACTCTAATAACATTGAATTCCATGCGATAAACTCTGTTTTGGTTACTGCTGAGTATTATATCCTATTTCTCATGCAAGAAACTATGTATTCTCTCCTTATTGCACAATTAAAATCTGTTAACATGACTTAATTTCCCCGAAATATGACCTTTCATTCTATGGAAACTCATGTTAATCCAGATTGGTTGAGGAATGGCTAAATACTCTGATTTTCTGAGTTACTGTATATGTCCCATATTAAATAACATTTCAGTTTTAATTTTATTAAAATAAGCATATTGCCAAAACATCATCATTAAGTTACAGTTAACTCTTCAATTCAGTAGCTCTACAGGAGAATAAATGGACTGCTGAATGTTTTGGTTATATGGAACCTAGGTAAAATTTCTGTTTATTACCAGTTATCCCATAATCTAAGTCTGCAGAATGGCGAACTCACCTTAAAATAGAACCTATTTCCTAGTGTTGCTGTGAAGATTTCACTATAAGCCTTAGTA
This sequence comes from Loxodonta africana, assembly GCF_030014295.1. Taxonomy (NCBI): domain Eukaryota; kingdom Metazoa; phylum Chordata; class Mammalia; order Proboscidea; family Elephantidae; genus Loxodonta; species Loxodonta africana. Next base: position 88,421,921 of record NC_087347.1, on the reverse strand, counting down.
AGCACATACAAAGAAGATCCAGTTTTTAATGATATAAACAGGAGGACCACAGTTAGCTCTTAACCTTAGAGAAACAACCCCTTGCTTTGAATAATTAGAATTGTTACTATGGAGAAGTTTTTCTTTAGTTCACTTGATTTCTTTCCAGGGGGACATTGACCCTCTGCTGGGTCACGGCCAAAACGTTCTTCTCATTAGTTCTCCGAAAGCTGTTAAAAAAAATAAATAACCCGCCTGCCCCCCCGCCCCCCGCCCCACTTTTGGCTCATCTGACATTTATCCTAGGAACCTTATTTGCTTCTTTAGAAGCCCTTGTAGTTTCCAGCATAAAGTTAGATTCTAAGCTGTCTGTCAGGGTTGGGGCTGCCACCTCCTCAGGGTCGCCCAGCCAAAATTTCCTTGTCAGTCAGTCTTCCACAATAGATCTGCCATCCTCTTTAACCAGAGCCGGACTCATGCGAAACAACAGTTATTAATGATCTTGGAAACCCGTGCCTTTCAGACAGTCCAGACAGTGAATGTAGTTTGCGTTTGAAACTTTTCCAGTTTCAAAGCACATGATTTTGGGGGTTTATTTCTCCCTTTGGTCTTTAAGAGCAACTACTGCTTTTTCTGAATTTTTTCTTCATAATTCCCACATTATGGCTGTTCAGTAATACATACCAACTTGAAAAAAGAATGGGAACATTTTTTATAAAACATCTGTATGGTATGTGCCTTTTCTCTCAACTAGAACCTGGTTAATTAGTTTGGGAACAAAGCAGACGGAATTTTAAATGTTGGTGAAGTTATATCACAAGATGATTGGGGGAAATACTTAGAGTTTAACCATTCATATGTTGAGTTCTGTGCCAGCTATCATTATGTAAGTCAAGTAAATCATATCTAAGTTTCTCTATAAATTGAAGCTGGTTAATCTCGTGAGACTGCTCTGAAACTTGGGTAATAGTATCTCCTGCAATATGGAAAAATTTTGTTCTACTGTTTCTAATTAAAGCCACGCTTTGTTGCAAAGACAAAGGAAACTTCATTTTTATGTTCTTGAACTTGCAGTCATAGAAATTTAGGAAATACTTGTTTAAAAAATTGATTTCAGCTTTTCATATACTTGGTAAATCACTATTACGAACAATCTGGAACTCTCCTTTTATGCTGAACCTATTTTGAGAATTTGGAAAATACAATTGTAGTTAAATTTTGTATCTTCCAAAATAAAGATGGAATTTTTCAGAAGTATTAAAAAGTTGCCTTCCCTCAATCCCTATCCCTAAAAGTAACTGCACTTGTATCTACTTTAAACTATTGGTTAAATTTTAACAGGTATTGAAATTCAAGTTATATGTATATAAGAATATTTGCAATATTCACAGTGAGATATTATTTAAAGTCATTGAGTGAATTCTAAAGAATTAGCAAAACTTTCTTTAAAAAAAGGTTATGCTTTTTTCCCCTAGGAAATACTTACAGCTGGGCAAAAAGTATTTTCTGGAGGCTATAGAAGCATGTTGGAGAATACAGTGTTAAGAACTTTAAAAATAATTTTTGGGCGTGTACATTCACATTGTCCCCACTATTCCATCAGTGCAAATGAGCATTGTATTTCTCTTGACCTTGAGTTGGGACTGAAGGAGCAAAAATCAATATTGGACTATAGTAGGGGGAAGGTCCAGGCAAGGGCATCTATTCTTTCTCTCCCTGGTCTTGTGTTAAGGCCTTGATCTAAAATAAAGAAATGAAGCGCTATCTTTATTTTGAAGCTCTTCATAGAGGTTTACAACTGTCTACCACATGTTTAGTTTAAATGACCTTTACTGTCAAAAAACTTTCTCGTTACTACTGTTAAACTGTTCCTTACTTTAAAATTAAATAATCACTGCACTTTAGCATTGGGAATATCCTGATATCAAGTCTGTAACTAATAAGACTTTAAGGTGGATAGAATAGCGACATATAAAATTAGTATTTTTCTATACAGCAGCACAGTTTAAAAAATGAAATTGGGAGTCCCATTTATAATAGCAACAGAAACTTTAAATATCAACCTAAAAAAATGCACAAGTCTCATATTGAATAAAATGATAAGCGTTTACTGAAGGCCGTAAAAGAGGACCTGAATAAATGGAAAGAAATACCATTTTCCTGAATGGGCAGATGTATTATTTTAAAGTGACTAATTCTTCCAGAATTATCTATGTATTCAATTCAGTCCCTAATGGAATTCCAACTATTTTGAAATACAATATAACAAATTAATTTTAAAATTCATCTGGAAGAGAAAGTACATAATTTTATTTTGAAATAACTTTAGACTTATAAAAAAGTTTCTAAAATAGTAGAGTTCCCAGTATCCTTCATGTGATTTCTGTTAATAGTGTAAACCAGGAAATTAACATTAATACCCTGAACTGATTTACAGACCTTTTTTGAATTTTGCCAATTGTCCCACTAGCGTCCATTTTCTACTGTAGGATCCAGTGTAGGATCCCATATTGCATTGAATTTTCATGTCTTCTTTAATCTGGAACAATTCTGTAGACTCCATTCGTCTTTTATGATCTTGATACTTTTCAGAGTCCTGGCCAGTTTTGTAGAATATTCCCTCAGTTTGGGTTTGCTGATGATTTCTCATGGTTATATCGAGGCTCTGCATTATTGACACAAGTAGTGTATCCTCAGAATATCATATGAGGGGGTACCTGCTGTTGATACGTGGTGGTGGTTGTATTGTGTGCTGTTGACTCCGACTCATGGTGTCCCTATATGACCTAGTAGAAATTCCCTATAGGGTTTCCTAGGCTTGTAACCTTTACGGGAGCAGATCACCAGGTCTTTTGGATTTGAACTTCTGACTTTTGTTAGCAGTCCAACACTTTAACCATTGCTCTGCCAGGGTTCCTTTGTTGGTACGCGTTACTTCTGGTGATGTTAACTTCGATCCTTTCATTAAGAAGGTGTCTGCCAGGCTTTTCAATTGTAATTCTTGTCATTTTTGCCTGTGATAACCCTCTAATGGAGGGATACTTTGAGACTACACAAATACTTTATTTCTCATTGTACTTTCATCCATTAATTTTAGCACCCATCAATGTTTTCTTGCCTGAAACTTATTTCTATAGTGTTTGTCAAATGGTGGTTTTCTATTTTCATCATTTATTCTACCTTTATTGGTAGTAATTCTACTAGAAGAGCTGTCCCTTTTCTCCCATTTATACTTATTTAATTTTTAATTCTATGGAGATTTATTTTATTCTATCAATTCTAATTTCTTACTGTTATTCTTTTTTTTTTTTTTGCTCAAATTGTCCCATTTTTGGCCATTGTGAGCTCCTTTAAATTTGTTCCTGTGTCCTTTTCACATGCCCTCATAATTTTTTGAGCACTTTCTTACTCTGTAGCACTACAAGTTGTTTTAGGCTCATCTTTGTACTTTCCCTGCCTCACCTCTGGAATCAACTCCTGGCTCCTTTCACTGGGAAATGGTGCTTAAGAAACTAAGCTCTGGTTGCTAGTTGTGTTTATTGCTACTGGGGTGCCATTGTTTCTAGGCCTTCTCAGCAGACAAGCTAGGAAATATATGCAAGTATACACATTTTTTTTTTTTTACACACGCCTTTATTTATCCATCTGTATCTGTATATATAACTAAAAACCATGAATTCACAATGATGCTTCTGACTGCAATTCAATACTGTAGAATTTATTCTACCATTTGTATAATTCCTTTCTCTTACAGTGTTAGAAATGCGTTTCATTATCCACTTTATCCACGTTATGTTTTCTTAACTGCTGAATCCTAGTATGCATGAAAAGTAGAGAAACAAATGTCGTTCTTAAAATTTATCTTTCTCTAGCTTTAGCTTCTTTCTTTGCTATAGCTCCTAGGAAGCTTAGAGGCAAATGTTTGTTCATTTGTAGCAAACGGAGCTCTAAGTTGTGGCAAGTTTATTCATTTTAATTATCAAGTTTATTTTAAAAAACTGTTCATAGGTTGATAATTTGGAGCTAGGTTCAGGCAGAAGGCCTAATTTTAGTTGCTGTAGTTTGGAGGTTCCTTGGTAGTCATTCCACGAATATTCATCATTTATTGCATGTCAGACATAGTGCTCAACTCTGGAGCCAGTGGTGAACTAGGCCAGGGTTTCTCAACCTATTGACATTTTGGGGCTGGATAATGAGTTCTTCGTAGGGGGAGCTGTCTTGTGCATTGTAGGTTGTTTAGCAGCTTCCCTGGTCTCTACCTATTTATATACCTGTAGTAAACCCCCCACCCCCCAAGTCACAACAACTGGAAGTGTCAGATGTCCCCCTTGGGGGCAAAAACCACTCTCCCCACAGTTGAGAACTACTGAGTTAAACCACATAGTTCTGAGTGTGATGAGCGTGACAGAAAACATCAAAGGATGCTGGGGATGTGTGTAGTTAAGCCTCTCTCTAACTTGGCGGGAGGAGAGGTATCAAGGAAGGCATCCCTGAAGAACTAATTCCGGAACCTAGAGTGTGAGTAAGAATGAGCTGGGTGAGAAAGACAGTGGTGGTGGATATGTGAAGAGGACCTAGAGAGGTAGGCAAGGGCCCATCTCAGGCTGCCTGGTTTTCAACATCTCCATTGAGCCAGCAGCCTCAGCTGTCTTTTCATTCCATCCTCTCTCATTGCACCTCTCCCTTTCTTAATATTATTTGACCACTGAATGAAAAGTATTGATTCTACTTTTACTTCTTCTTGGAATCCTTGTGGTACACTCTGTCCTTTGGAACTAGAATGTTTATTGGTTCTGGTTCGTACTTTTTGGATCATAGTCCTGGTGCAGCCCTGACCTCAATGTGTTAGATGTTATGTGTTAGTAGATGTGTTAGTAGATGATTCATTCCCACTCTGGACGGCAAGCCCTTCAGATATGCTGACAAGGCCTTGTTTATCTTGGCATCCTGGTGCCCAGTGCTCAGCCCTCTCCAGACTGTCCTCGTTGCTTGGTATTGGTCTGGAAGTAGCTCCAAGTTGGGGCAGAAGAGCAAAGTTCGGTAAATTTTTAATTGTGGCACTACCTGAATTAAAGTATAGACTGGTTAAGGAACAGTTGCTTAATATGCCAATATAATAACACTTTACTAGTCTTTTCCTTTTGGTTTAATTTCTTTTTTTTCAGCAGGGGGACTTAGTTTGAAGGAGTTTATTAAACGTTAGAAGCAATTTATTAAACACTGACCTTTACCTTTCCATCATTAAAACACAGTATCTGGTACTTAGGATTGACAGGCGTTTGTTGCATTGAGCCAGATTACTTGTGCAGAAGGATATGCTTATCCTTGGGTATCAGATAGCATTCTTATGTTGTTGTTGTGCTTAGGAACCATTGAGTTGGCTCATTAGGGACCTTACGTATAACAAAACGTTGGCAGGTCCTGTGCCATCCTTAAAGTTGTTGCTATGTTTGAGCTCATTGTTGCAGCAACTGTGTCAGTCCATTTCATTGAGGGTCTCCCACTTTTCCCCGACCCTTAGTTATAAGCACCAGAAACCGACCTTTTCAAAAAAAAAAAAAAAAAAAAGGATTGAGGGAGTTTACTGAAAGAGATTAGGCCTAGTTTGGGGCAGGATCAAAGGGAGGCAACTCAGTCAGAGCCATTACCCCAAATCACTCCAAAGAGGTCATGAGGGCAAGACTGCCAACCTCTACCAAGTGCTAAATGGTCCTATTTGCACTGCTGATGTCAGCAATGTGACCACTGCTGCCATTGCTGCCTCTGGAAGCCATTTATTACCACCAACAGTCGACTGGAGAGAATAAGACGCAGTGGATCATTCTTTACATGTGGTGTGGGTGAACCTGAATGGCTGAGCCTGGTTCACACGCCTGGGTTCTAGCTGCAAGAGAGGCTGGAAAAATGAGTCTCTGAATTTTTTTTTTTTAGCTTCTGTAGGGCGAGGTAGACTATACCTTCCACCAAGACATGTGTTGTGGAGAAGTCTTCAATCTTGGACATGGGGCAAATACTCCCGCCTTCAAAAACTTACAAAGCTCAGATACCTAGTGCCACTTGTTAAAATAGCTGACTGTGTCCATACAGCTAGTAAATGGCTCAGCTAGTTTTTTGGACTTTTTTAAATCTGTTGGTCTCTAAGCCAAAAACTAAAACCAAACCTGTTGCTGTTGAGTTGACTCCGACTCATAGCGACCCTGTAGGACAGAGTAGAACTGCCTCATAGAATTTCCAAGGAGAGCCTGGCGGATTTGAACTGCCGGTCTTGTAGGTTAGCAGCCGTAGGTAGCACTATACCACCAGGATTCCCGGTCTCTAGACAGTGACATACAATTCTATCTAAACTGTATGATCTAATAAAATTTGACAGTTGGTAGTGTGTTTTTTTTCTTTTAACCCTGGAGATAATGATCTCATTCTAAAAGAATTAGCTGGATGAGGCCTTTTGGCTTCCCTAGAGGGAAGTTGTCCCTCTCTCTCTGTGAGTCCCTTCTCCTGCCTTCCCTAGACTCTCTAGTTGCTTAGTGTTGGTCTAGAAGTAGCTCCAAATTGGGGTAGGAGAGCAAAGTTCAGTGACCTTTTAATTGTGGCACTGCCTCAATTAAAATGTAGACTGATTAAGGAACAGTTGCTTAATATGCCAAAATAATAACTGTTTATTAGTCTTTTCCTTTCAGCTTAATTATTTGTGTTCTTTTTTTTTTTCGCCCTAGCAGAAAGGCTTTGTTTGAAGCAGTTTATTAAAATAACATTTGACCTTCACCTTTCCTTCGTTAAAACCCAGGTGGTTGGCTCAGTGTACTTGTAATGCTGTTAATTAAGGCATTGAATAGTCTTTAAGCTTGTATGTGTGTTGAATTAATCTGTTAGTTTTGCATCTAATCCTTCACTTTGAATTTGAAGTGAAAGGAAGCTGTTTGCTTCTAAAGTTTAAAAGCCATTGATGTATTGTTTAAACTTTGGATTTTAAGCCATTCCAGGCTGCAGTCTGGCTTTCAGTAGTACCTTCTAAAAATGTTTCAATACAAACGATGCTTTGTTTTATCCAGAAAATACGAAGCTGCTTTTGATTATTCTGTGCTGCATTGCCCATTTTCCGTGGTTGTGGACTATTATTTAGGAATTTAGTGGAGTGGCTGTCTTGCTGAGCTATGGATATTTGGTAGCTTGTTGTTAACTGACTCTGAAAATATTTCCCAAGCAACAAAACAAGTAGAAATACTTCAGTCTAAAGGTATTGCATTTCTCTTTTACCAGGGCATTTAAACAAGATCTGCAAAATATTAGGACGTGATTTAAACATAGACTAGAACCAGGCTGGTTTTTAGTAGGATCGGGGATGCCCTCCTTGTGGTTTGATCTGTTCCTTCATCAGTTTTTCTCTTTGTTGTCCACACGCATGTTGCAGAGTCTGGAAAAGCAGACTTTAGAGTTAGAAGACGCAAATTCACATCCTAGCTTGACCACCTCCCAGTTAACTTGACTTTGGGCAAATTTCTTAAGTTCTCTAAGCTACCCTACAAGGTTGTTGGCAGAGTTAAAAAGAAGAGAACTTTCGCAAAAACGTCTAGCTTGACATCTGGCTTATGCGAAATATTCAGTAAATCTTTTCTTTCTTGAGATAACTGTGCAGTGCCTTAATAAACAAACAAAACCCTTTAAAACTTCTTGTTCTTTCCCTGTTGAAAAGAAAGCAGGATTGCTTTCAGACAAAAAAAAAAAAAGTAACATTTTAGAAGCTGCTGTTTTCCATAATTTACTATCTCCAGTTAACTGACTGTGCCATCAGCTTTTGTTACTAAAGGTCCTTTTACCGGCCTTATTTTTTCCCTGAAACAAAACTGGGAAAATTCTGAGTCATTTATCTGCTGTATGGTGGTTTATACTTTGGAATTAATTTTTCACCTTTTAGCTTATATCACTCAATTGCATTTTGTCTTTATTTGTGAAGTTAACTGAATGGCTTTTTTCCTTGCTATAAGGATTTCAGAGAAGCCCTGGTGATGCAGTGGTTAAGTGCTCAGCTGCTAGCCAAACAGTCACTGGTTTGAACTCACCAGCCGCTCTGTGGGAGAAAGATGTGACAGTCTACATCTGTAAAGATTTCAGCCTAGGAAACCCTATGGGGCAGTTCTGCTCTGTCTTCTAGGATCACTGTGAGTTAGAATCAACTTGATGGCAATGGGTTTGATTTAGGTTTTAGTTATAGGGATTTCAGAAATTGGTAAGCACTTTGGGAGTAGGTTTTGAACTTTATAAAGTTTCTGAGATGTTTCATCTCAATCTATTCTTCATTAACAAAAGTCTTTATATGAAAGGCCCCTGTTCCTTATCCTCTTTGTAGCTTTCCCATATGTTTTAGGGAAATATGAAGGATGAAAGAGCAAGAGAATGAAGGGAGCAAATGCTTGCTGAGATTTTATCATGTGTGCCTTCCCATCATAAACCAAGCAGGTCTATCTGGAACTCCCTCATTCCTGCAAGGGGCATAATTAGAGAAAGCTCTGAACTGAGAGGAAGATGAAGTTAAGACTCGTTCTGGATCTTCCACTTTTATGGCCGTTAAAACTTTCAGTTAAAAAACCCAAAGCCGTTGCTGTCGAGTCAATTCTGACTCATAGCACCCTGTAGGACAGAGTAGAACTGCCCCATAGGGTTTCCAAGGATCAGCTGGTAGATTCGAACTGCTGACCTCTTGGTTAGCAGCTGTAGCTCTTAACAATTGTACCACCAGGGCTCCAGAAGTCACCCTAGAAGATATGGCAAAATTCTCAAACACTAACATGTATTTATTTGAACCTCTTTTTGTGTGTGTATATGTGTGTGTGTAAATGCAAAAGAAAACTTAATTTGCAATAGAACGATTGATAGCTGCCATGGAGTAAACTCCAGCTCACGGAGACCTTATGTACAACAGAACAAAAGGGCTGCCCCATCCTGCGTCATCCTCATAATCACCTGATGATGACATGTCCAAAGCAAACAAGCTGGACAGTGTTTTGTTGTGATTTATAAAGTTTTCACTGGCTAATTTTCAGAAGTACATCGCCAGGCCTTTTATAGTTTGTATGTAATGTCTTACCTCTTTGTAAGGGATTGTTTATTCGCCTATGTAAGCAAATTTTCTAGATAATTTTAAGGTTATCTAGCAAACTTCTTTCCAATACCAAATGTTAAAAAATTTAGATTTTGATATTGAATTAGTACATTTTTATTGTTCTTATTGTAAGTGATACTGTATTTCAGTGATTATAAAACCTGCCATTATCTAATGTACTACTAAGAAAAAACATGTCAATTAAACTGACACAATACTTTATCACTTGGAATGTTTATGCTATATGTAACGAAGATTTCTTTTAGACTTATATAAGATTTATTTTTTAATCACCTCTTTTCCAGGGAAGGAGCTCTGGTGGCATAGTGGTTAAGAGCTTGGCTGTGAACCAAAAGTTGGCAGTTTCAATCCACCAGCTGCTCCTTGGAAACCCTATAGGACAGTTCTGCTCTGTCCTATAAGGTCACTGTGAGCCAGAATCGGCTTGATGGCAATGAGTTTTTTCCATATAAGCTGTCGAAGATATTTAAAATGCATTGTATTCGAAGTCTGATTCTTCTGAATTATTTCTTTTACTTAGTTGTCAGTACCCTTGTCCTTCCACACTACATCATCTTATGTGCCATTAAGAACATCAGTGATCAGTGTTTCTTGGGTCCTTGTCTGTTTTCTCTGGTACTTCCTTCCAAGCTGCAGGCATCCATTCTGCAGGGATTGATGCCATCCCCTCCAAAATCTCAAAAGGAGGTTTTAATGGAAAGCTTTCAGAGAAAATCTAGAGCTCTCATTCCTTCCACAGTGGACTTTAAGTGGTTTGTTGACTGAAACCGTGTAGGGGTTACTATCATCTAGTCTCTCCAGCAGATGTAATGACCCAGGTTTGCAGATGCACAGACATGACCTCCATGTCACAGCCACTGCCTGGTGATAGCAATTTTGAGATACCATTAACTGTAGTATACGTTTTGGTTTTGGAAAATATAAAAAGGTGAAAAAATACTGGCCTTTGAATCAATGTCCAATATGCTTGTTGTAGAAAACTTGAAAAATATTGGTAAGAATGAGAAAACAAACAGAATGTTCAGTATCTTTTGCTTAATCCTTTTTACTTAATATCTATATCTTTGAAAAATGTATAATGTTTCACTGTATCAGCATACCATAATTTTTGTGTGTGTAAAAAATGGCATGGGAGCAGTGTCTGACCTCCTCTAACTTCACGGGAAAGGAGAATCAAGGTCAACAGTCCGAGCCTGATTCCTGTGAGGCAGAGGTCAGATATGCCTTCTGTCTCCACCGTCTTTACCAACTCTGACACCATCTGTCCCTTCCATTGTGCTCTCTACTATGTTCGATAATTCATTGCAATGGCCACGCAGAACTCACAGACCGTACTCACAATTATGGGGTTTATTAGGGAAGGAACAGGTTACAATTCAGGCTCAGGAACACTCAAAAGATATGCTGCTTCCATCAGGACAGCCTCTTCCCAGCCGTGCTTGCAGGCACGCCCTTCCCTGGCCCGCAGTGTCTGCCCAAAGGCACTTGCTCCATGGGTCAGGAGGCCCACCCTGCCATCTCCTGCTGGTCTTTCCTTCCTTGGTGGTGGGCTCTTCTCCTCTCTGCTCTGGAATTGGCTCTCTTTTAAGGCAGATCTGAGCAATCCCCTTGGTGGAGCACAATTATCACACAGTCCCGCCTGATCACTTGGGTGGGAGTTAGAAGACCATGGCTAAAAAAAGGCCACACAAAAGAGAGCTGGAACATTGCTGCATGTGTGTATGTTTTGTTTCCATGTTTTCTTATTCATTAAAAGAAAAACAGCTGGGAAATACAAATGTTTGTGTGAATGTTTGATTATTTTAGTAGAAGAACCATGACACTGAGTAGAATTCCATGGCATGGAATTAATAATGAAAAAGATGTACTTATTAGAAGCTCTTGGCACCTCTTGCCAAATTGTTTTCCAGAAAGGTCATCTTGGTTGATACCTGTGTAAGCAGTGTGTGAGCATGCCTGCTTGTGTGTCCTTTATTAGTGTTGGATACATTGTGGATTTTTATAATCTTTACGAATTTAATAGGTTTTAACTTGTGTTTCATTTTTAGGTAGCATTTCTTTGATGTTGGTAGACCTCTTTAAGTATTTAGTGCCGATTTATATTTCCTCTTCTATGATTGCCTCTTCATGTCCTTGTACATTCTTCTGTTGAGAATCCTTTTTTTTCTTTTAGTTTTTTATTGTACTTTAGATGAAGGTTTACAGAACAAACTAGTTTCTCATTAAACAGTTAGTACACATATTGTTTTATGACATTGGTTAATAACCCCACAACATGTCAACAATTCTGTTTAGGATCTTTTAAGAGGCTCACCAGCCTGGTCCTTCTCTTTTCCTAGTGTGGCCTCTGATACATAGTAGTGGGGTTTTCTTATAGTCACTCATGGGGGAATTTTTAATGAAATTACTCATAGTGAAACTGACTTTGTTAGATCACTAAAAATGTTTCTCTGCATTGTTAAAATTTCATACTCATGCTGAGGCTAGAGTTCTGCTAGTCTGGCTTATAGTCAAGAAATTTATTTTTTATATAGAAATCAGAATAAAAGCATAAAACTGACTAAAATGAGTCATCAGGCTGTCCACAGTACTTGACAGCATTTTGCCTCTGTGTGCAGCCAAAAAAAGTCTTCATTGCCTCCTCCTGCTTCCTCGTGGGGCAGATGTGCCAGAAGCCCGACTCCTGGTGAGTTCCTGAACAGCAGACAGGGATTGTTCTAGCAATATCTTCTTAAAAAATTGTTGCATGCATAAGTATAAACCTTTGTCCATTGCTGCATCTTCTAAGATTATTATATATAGACATTCTTTTTTAAAAAATATGGTAAAATCGTGAAATTGAAAATTTTAGATGTAGAAGGGATTGTAAAAATTGAGTTCTACTTCTTCCTTTTTTGAGGACTGTGTGGCAAAGGGAGTCCCTGGGTGATACACATGGTTAACCACTCAGCTGCTAACCAAAAGGCTGGAGGTTCAAGTCCACCTAGCAGTGTCTTGGAAGACAGGCCTGGAGATCTGCTTCTGAAAAAAACAGCCGTTATAAATCCTGTGGGGTGCAGTTCTGCTCTGACATATATAGGTTTGCCATAAGTCAGAGTTGACTCAATGGCAACTGGTTTACTGGTAGGTGGAAAGGAGACATTGAACGACTGCCCAAGATGATATAGCTAGTTAAAGCAAAGATGGTATCGAAGTGTTCTTTTTTGACTCTACAGTAGTGGTTCACTTTCTGTGTCTCTGACTTGCCCTCTTATGTTTATCCATAGCACCGAGTAAAAATAAAAAGGATAACATATCTCTAAGATATAAGCTAATAGATCTCCTTTGTATTTATTTTTCCAGGAATGGGCATTTTGAGTTTTTTTTTTTTTTTCCTGAAAATATTATTTCTGAGATTATGTGGTCTTAATCTAGACTCGAGTTACTGTGAGTAATACCCCTATTTTTCTTTCTATATTTTAAAAGCAAGTTCTGCTTGGTGTCTTTGAGTCTGTTATAAATCTGACCTATTTTGATATCATTTGTTTTTGTAAAGCCATCTGAACTGCCTAAGCGTAATAGTTAAATATAATTAAGAAAAAAAGTTGCTGTTGAGGCGATTCTGACCTGTAGCAACCCTGTAGGACAGAGTAGAACTGCCCCATAGAGTTTCCAAGGAGCAGCTGGTGGATTTGAACTGCTGACCTTTTGGTTAGCAGCCATAGCTCTTAACCACAGCACCAGGAGGATTCCAGTTAAATATAATACACAAGTTTTAAAACACTAGAATGGTATTGAGAGAAAAATAAAGGTAATGTCTCCATTTCTTTTCTGTTTCCTTTTTCAGCTCCCAGAGGCGACTAATATCAACAGTTTTCTTATGTGATCTGTCTAGGTATTTTCTGTGCATATGCATGTACTCACACACACATGCACACATACACATATATATATCGTTAAGTAAACCCACATGGAATTTAAAATACATTTTATTCTATAAATTGCTCAGTTGATTGAATGGATTGTTAGACCTTTTTTTAAATATTAGCACATACTAGTATGTCTTTTTAAAGTTTCTCAGTATTAAATTTGGATGACTATATTTGCTTCATTATTCCCCAGTTGATGGACATTAAGCTGTATCCTTTTGATGTCCTCATTACAAGCAGTAGTATGGTGAACCTCTTTATATAACTTTTCATGCGTTCATGAGAATAATTGTAAGAAAAACTGTTAAGTTTGTGCATTTATAATTTTCCTAGATTTTGACAAGTTGCCCTTAAAAAAGGGAGCATTAAATTTTCAGTTTCACCAGCAATGTATAAGAGTGCTTATTTATTCCATCCTTACCAATATAGATTATAATCATAGTATCTCATCTTTGCCAGTACGACAGGCAAAGATCACATTTCATTGTTTTAATTATGTAAGTCTTTAGAATGAAAAGATTTTTATGTGTTTATTGACCATTTGAAGGCATACAAGCCATACTTTCTGGGTGTGTATTCTGGCTCTACAATTTACCATCGTGTGAATTTGGGCAAATTACTTAACCTTTCTGTGTATTGTAAGCCTTTTATGAGGGTTAAATGAGCTTGTATTTGTAAAGTGCTTAAACTGTGCGCATAGTATATATTATATAATTATTTGTAAAAAGTAAATAAAAACATAAATTTCTTTTTATAACCTGCATGTTCCTTTACCTAAAGGTTCAGTAAAGCTGTTTTAATCTTTTGTTAAATGGTTAACCATCAATAGTTTACTAACCCAGTTCTAAGCAAGTCAAACATATGTGTCATGTTTAAATTTGAAATTATAAAGCTGAAAAAGCCATTTAAGTCATCTTTCAGTCTTGATAGGATTAGGTTGAAAGATTTTGTATTGATTCTGTAAGTTTAATGTTAAAACCGTACCAAGAGGTTACAAATCATTATTTCAGGCAGGTCAGCTCTCTTTCTTTCTCTGCTTTGTGTGAATTTTGATGCTGCTAATCTGATTAAAACCTCTTAATGCTACATCCTTAGCTCTAAGATTCTGAAGATTAGAGATTCTGGAGTGCTCCCCCCATTGATTAAGTTGTTACCATGGTCATTAGGCTCCCCAAACAGTACCTCAAATCTCGCCTGGTTTATGGGAGCAGTATTGTAAAGATAAATAAGAATTCTGCTGGTTTGGCTTCCAGGAACTTAGGTACGAGTCCCATCTTGGATGTACGTACCCACTGGTTCTGTTTGAGCAAATTATTTCATTTTTCTGAATTTCAGTTGTCTGTAAAATGAAGGGGATAATTTCTATGTCATATAGTAATTATGGGAAACCCTGGTTGCATAGTGATTAAGTGCTACGGCGGCTAACCAAAGGATTGGCAATTTGAATCTGCCAGGCGCTCCTTGGAAACTCTGTGAGGCAGTTCTACTCTGTCCTATAGGGTTGCTATGAGTTGGAATTGACTCAACGGCTCTGGGTTTGTATAGTAATTATGAGGGGCAAATGAAATGGTGTTGTTTTGTTTTTTTGTTTTTGTTTTAGCTTCAGGCATAATGTTGAAGATGTGGGGAATTTTTTTTTTTTTTAACCACGTTATACTTGGTTTTGGAAAATGCGCGTTAAGCAAGGAAATAAAATACACTCATGTTGTTGTTGGTTGTGTGCCATCAAGTCGCTTCCAGCTCATAGTGACCCTGTACGGCAGAGTAGAACTGCCTCATAGGGTTTGCTAGGCTGTAATCTTCATAGGAGCAGATCACCAGGTCTTTTCTCCCACCTGGCAGGTGGTGAGTTCGAATGGCTGACCTTTCAGTTAGCAGATAAGCACTTAACCATTGTGCCACCAGGGCTCCCTACACTCATATAAACATTTAAATTTGTGTCAAGAGTTTCTGATACTCATTGTTTTGAGGGGGAGGGGTAAGAGATCTCTGTTACTCTTACTCAGAGTATTAAAGAAATTGGCAAGTAGACCACAGTTCACCAGGAAATAAATCTTTCTGGGAGAAAAAAATGCAGGACTAATAAGAGTTGCTCTTTAGTGGTTAAGTGCTACAGCTGCTAACCAAGAATTCGGCAGTTCGAATCCGCCAGGTGCTCCTTGGAAACCCTATGGGGCAGCGCTACTCTGTCCTATAGGGTCGCTATGAGTCAGAATCGACTCGATGGCAGTAGGTTTGGGGTAATGTATATAAAGCAATGTGCTAAATGCTTACATAATCAATAGCTTATTTGTGAGTATCTTGCTCATTGTATAGCAAAGGAAATTGAAGCTTAAAGAGGCTAAAGATGTAGCTTAAGACCACCCAGTTTTACTAAGTGACAGAGCTAGAATTTGAACCCGGTTTGTCTCTGTCTCCAAAGCCTACTGCTTTGTGATTAAGAACATGGATTCCAAAGCCAGGCTGATTGAGTTCAATTCCCAGCTCCAGTTGGTTAACCTTACTGTGTTTCCATTTCTGCACCTGTGAAATGAGGATAGTCATAGCATCAGTCTACCCCCTTGGTTGTTGGTTATCACAAGGATTAAATGAGTTAAAGTGCTTAGAACAATGCCTGGACCATACTGAGCATTATATACATCTTTGCTCTTAATTATAATGTGTGGTAATTTCTATATTCTGGCTTTTTGCTTTTCTGCTCCTTGACACTCTCCTTTAAGGTTTAGTAAAGGGTGGTGTCTCAGATATTTCTGTTTCCTTAGCTCACTTGTCTATATGGCAGACATGACCCTTGCCAGCCCATTGCAGATGGAGGGGAAGAGCCATGGTGAGAGGCATGTCCTTAGAGAAGTGCTGTAGGGACAGGTGCTGTAAACAGTCTGGGAGGGCATGTGTTTGCTTCAAGGGGGAAGGGATGTGAGGACTGAATGCAAGGATTCAAAGCCAGAAGCCTCTGTATCTGCAAAGAGAAAGTGTGTGAGTGTTTATTTGCATGTATGTGCAAGCACGTGCATGCACATGTACAGTCAAAGGTGTTGTATGCATGTAATTCAGTATTCACCGTGGCTTTACAAGAATGGGCCTTAGTGTAGTGGTTTAATGCAGTGATTCCTAAACCTGGTGGTTTACCTGGGGGCATTTGTGACAAATTCAAATTCCCACCAGACCTACTGAATCCCTCACCAGAGGTAGGATCCAAGCATCTGTATTTTTTTTTAATGCTAGCCAGTTAATACGGATAGCTGGCCAGGTTTGGGAGCCCATGGTGATGTTTGTGGAGCCCTGGTGGTGCGGTGGTTAAGAGGTATGGCTGCTAACCAAAAGGTTGGCGGTTAGAATCTACCGGCCGCTCCTTGGAAACCCCATGGGGCAGTTCTACTCTGTCCCAAAGGGTCACTCTGAGTCAGAATTGACTGGACGGCAACGGGTTTGGTTTTTTATGGGTTGGCGCTGATTGTTTCTGTGTGTGTGTGTGAGGCCACTCCTGACTAGCTATGGCAGACACATGTATGTAACATTGAAAATTCTTAGAAGAAGGTGATACCCCATTTTCACTAAACCCTGTTCTTGGCAGCCCTGTAAAGATAAATTTGAATGTAGGTATAAAAGCAGATGAGTGAAAGGATTGCGTTACAGAAATAACAAAAGGGATGGGATTGGATCGAAATAATTGGTGAATATATTTTATCAAATTCTTGTGTTTCTGCTGGTTCCTCATCAACATTTGCTTATTCTCATGCTAATACTGGCAAGTTGGATGCACAAAAAGTAGTAATTATTGAGTATAATGTTAATGTTTAATGTATATACAACTTCATAGAAATTGTTGGAGGGCTCTTTTCCCAAAGTAATTCTCAGAGAATGAATGTACATTCCTTATTTGTGTCTGAGAAATCATGATTAAGTAGAATGTTAATACGGTTAACTGTGTAGTGATACTATATCGACTTTGTTGCTAAGATATTTTACCAGGCATGTCTTTGAGGCTGCTGTTTTGGGAACTGAGCAATGATTTTTTTTTTTTTTGGTGGTATTCATGGTGGAATAGAAATGTATCAAAAAAACCCAAAAAACCAAAAAAACC
This sequence comes from Loxodonta africana, assembly GCF_030014295.1. Taxonomy (NCBI): domain Eukaryota; kingdom Metazoa; phylum Chordata; class Mammalia; order Proboscidea; family Elephantidae; genus Loxodonta; species Loxodonta africana. The sequence goes on along the minus strand of NC_087347.1, from coordinate 88,404,832 downwards.
AAACACACACACACAAACTGTAAAGTCATCTTCCCCTCTTCCCCTCATTTTGTGTCGCCCAATACAGGCCTGAAGACCTAGTAATATAGCCACATGTATACGATTGATTTAGTTTGTAACTTTCTGGAATGTGAACTGAGTTGATTGTATTGCATTTTGAATGTGTTTTTGTGGGGAAGAAACTTTAAATGCTGCCTAGAAACTTTGAGGCATTTCTTCCAAAGTGTTTATAGATCACATTTCTCTTGTGAGGAATTGAAATAAGATAAATGGTAGCAGTCTCTTTTACTTTCTCCCTTTCTCTTAGAATGAAGCCTGTTGGCAGACAGCTTTGCTGACGGGACTGCCAGAGTTTGGATTTGAGTAGTTAGTGAGGAGGTGGTGTACTGGTTACGGTATTGTTCTAAAAATCTTTTTCCCTCTACTTATTTTTCCACCCCCAAAATGTCAGCATGTCCAGTATGACAGAATGTTCCTGATGATTCTCATTCACAGAAACGTGACTTGCTAAACTATTTGGGGATGACAGTCAGAATTTATTAAGCACCTAATAGTGCCCCATGTTTATTACGCACCTTAGGTAACGATCCCTGGTCTGGGGATACAGTACAGTGTAATGCCATGATTAGGAGTTCTGACCCTGGAAGTCAGGACCACCTGGGTTCAAATCCCAGATTGGCACTTAAGGCTGTGGAACCCTAGGCAAATAACCTAGTCTTCCTAAGCTTCAGTTTCCTCATCTGTAACAGGGGGACAAAGACAGCATCCACTGTAAATGGAATAGGATGAATAAATAAGATGATGTATATAGTGTTTAGCAAGGTGTCTCACACACAAAGAAACGGCTTAATGATGATAGCTTAGTCACCACCATTATTAAGGCAGATAGAGTCAATGGACTTACAAATACAGAGAAAACAAACAGCTGAATAAAAATCTAAAGTGTTAGTTGGGCACTTAGTCTGATGTGAGCTTCATGTAGTAATGAAGAGGGAAGGCATGCAATTGAGGTGGACAATGGCTTTAAAAGTTGGATATCCTGTGGGTGGTCACAGTCCCTAGGGCTGCCTCATTGCGTAATTCCAGAGGCCCATCCACATTAGATGGGAGATGTGCAACACGGTAGCCCTGCTATCATCATCTCTCTTGTCACCCCCGAGAAAGTTCTGTGGAAAAAGTGTAGTATTCTGTGTTGTTAAAAATTAAATTTGGGTGGTTAAGGTTCCTAGGTGGTGCATATGGTTTCCTCTTAACTGTTAACCTAAATATTGATGGTTTGAACCCACCCAGCAGTACTGTGGAAGAAAAGCCTGGTGACCTGCTTCCTTGAAGATTACCTCCAAGAAAACCCTGTGAGGCAGTTCTACTGTGTAATGCATGCAGTCGCCATGAGTTGGAATTGACTCAACAGCAATGGGTTTGGGTTTTGGTTTAGTTGTTTTGCTTTTCTTGAGGAAGCTTATTGTTAAGAAGAGGGTGGTTGTTGTTGGATTTCATCGAGTCAATTCGGACTCATAGAGACCCCATATGACAGAGTAGAACTGCCCCATAGCGTTTTCTTGAGTATAATCATTACAGAATCAGTTCATCAGGTCTTTCTTCATGAAGCCACTGGGTGTATTCAAATTGCCAACCTTTTGGTAAGCAGCCAAGCACTTAACTGTTGTGCCTCCAAGACTCTTTAAGAAAAGGATTAATTGATTTGAAAATTGAAGTTGAGAGCAGAGAGGTCAAAGTATATAGACATAGCTAGGGCAGTGGCATTCCTTCTAAGTACTCTGAGGTATCCAGGGTAAGGAACTTGTCCAGTGGTGAGAAGCCAGTACAGAACTTCACAGTGAGAACAATTGACATGGAAGACCATTTGACATCAGTAAAAAAAAAATGACTATGGGCAGTTTGGGCCAGGTAGACAAGGGCAAGTCTGAGCCAAGTGGATTGGGTAAAAACAGTGGGCATAAAAGAAAACTGAGCCCTGAATAAAGGAAAACTGAGCCCTCCTTCCTGGGGAAGGGGATTGTAGTGGGTTGAATGATGGCCTCCAGATAGATATTCCCGCATCCTAATTCCCATAATCTGTGAATGTTACCTTATTTAAAAAAAGAGTCATTGTAGGTGTGATTGAGTTAAGGATTTTGAGATGAGGTTATCATCCTGGGTTATCTGGGTGGGCCCTAAATCCAATGACAGGTGTTCTTATAAGAGACACAGAGGACAAAAATCATCTGAAGATGGAGGCAGAGATTGGAGTGAAATGGCTGCAAGCCAAGGAATGCCAGGAATGCCAGGCAGCTACCAGGAATGGATTCTGCCTGTTGACACCTTGATTTCAGTCTGGCCTCCAGAACTGAGAAAATAAATTTCTGTTGTTTTAAGCTTCCAGGTTTGTGGTGATTTGCTTATAGCAGCCACAGGAAACCCATGTAGGCACTAATGAGAGCAAGAACCTCAGAAATTTCACCAGCATCCATGGGGGGTGGGAGTGGGGGTGCTTACAGGGCAGCCTCTGGAAGTAATAGGAGATGGATACAAATTTATGTTTGAAATAAATGTTTAATGGAAAATAAAGTATATCTTATAAAACATTCTCATTAGAAAAATGTCAGAAAATGTCAAACTGAAAATGTAAAAGGTTGGGAGAACAACCCACTGACACTCCCACCCTCCTAAGAATAACCACCATTTTAGTAAACTTCTGTCTAGCTTTTGGTCGTGTATATTATTTTCCCCTTATAATCTTATGGCATGTAAAAGGTTGTGTATACTGGCTTAACTATGTTTTTTTTAATATTTCTTTTTTGTAATTTAAGGTCTTTGGCAATGAAAATGATCATTGTGGTGTGATTGTTTAGAGGGAGGTGGGAAGGAGTGAAGAGAATTTACCCTGCGGAGTGTCTCAACCATGTAAAAAATGTTAGCCATTGTTAGCAAGTTCTGGCACAGAACAGCACCAGTTATTGTTTTAAGCACCATATAAAGAAGAATGTGGCATTGCGATTCGAGGATGACTCATTAACAATTTGCGATATGCAGATGACACAACCTTGCTTGCTGAAAGTGAAGAGGGCTTAAAGCACTTACTGATGAAAATAAAGACTACAGCGTTTAGTATGGATTTATATCGCAACATAAAAAAATTCTCACAGTTGGACCAATAAGCAACATCATGATAAACAGAGAAGATATTGAAGTTGTCAAGGATTTCATTTTACTTGAATCCACAATCAGTGCCCATGGAGGCCCAAAACCTGTTGATGTTGAGTTGATTCTGACTCATTGCGACTGTGTGGGACAGAGTAGAACTGCCCCATAGGGTTTCCAAGGCTGTAATCATCTTTCTCCCTTGGAGCCGTTGGTGGATTCAAAACTGCCAACCTTTCGGTTAGCAGCCAATTGCTTTAACCACTGCGCCACCAGAGCTCCTTAATCTTAGCCTGTGGTATAGATTAAATAATCAGAAAAACACTGTATGAAGTAGACAGAGGCCATTTTGGCCTGTATTTTATTGAGAATGCTTAGCAGTTCACTGAATTTTTTTTTTTTTCCCCTGAATCTTCTTTCTTTGAGTCTTCAAAGAAGATATTTCTTTTCCTTTTCATAATGAGGTATATGCTTTCCTCAGTCCTCCACCATTTATGTTTATTTTGGGGGCATGTTTGGGGGAGGTTTATCATTGAAAGAGAAAAGAACTAATTAGCCTCATTTTACCTATTGGAATCTGTTGGTTCTTGTTGGTAGGTTTGGGCAGAAATATAGGCATAGCCTCTAGGGTAAGGGTCCCTTGTCTCCTCTCAACCACCCACCACCTGGATAAATTTATAGGTAACGTATGCACATAGAGAAAATGTAAACGGTATAAAAGTGTATAGGCTGTTTTATAGGCTGAAGCACGGTTAGGCCACCAAATCGTATGTTACACAACAACAAAGGATATTCTTTGGTGATTCTCATCATTGTGGAATCAGTTTCAACTCATGGCGACCCCATGTGTGTCAGAGAAGAACTGCACTCCATAGGCTTTTCAATGGCTGTAATCTTACAGACAGGCGCAAATAGTTAAGCACTCAGCTGTTAACTGAAAGTTTGGGAGTTCGAGCCCACCCAGAGGTGCATCGGAAGAAAGGCATGGCAGTCCGCTCCTACAAGTTCAGAGTTGGAAACCCAGTTCTACTCTGAAACACTTAGGCTTGCCATGAGTCTGAATCAATTCAAAGACAACTGGTTTGGTTTTTAACCGTGTAGAAGTAGATTACCAGTCATTCCTCCACAGCGCCACCGAGTGGATTTGAACCGCCAACCTTTCAGTTAGCAGTTGAATGCAAATTGTTAATTTCTGGGAATTCTTTCCTTTTCTGACAATCCTTTATCTTTTGGTACAGTTTTTGCATTTGTGAATTTTTATCTTTTACTTTGTAGTTAAACAGATATTTTAATAAGGTGTTAAAAGAGCTTTTGTCAGGGCTGCTAACCAGATGTAGTTTTAAACAGAAACAGAAATTCATGTTTTTACCACCTGTGCTGCCTCTGCTCCTCAATGCCAGCTGTTCTCCGTCTTTTTGTTGCTTCTTTATTCCTTGGTCCTGACCTGCCTTATTCCTTTCTTTTTTAGCGTCTTTTTTTCCCCTCTTTTTCTCTTCCCCTTCTCATCCTCCCGTGTGTATCGTTCCCCCTTATTTTCCTCTCCCTGGCTGACCAGACATTTCCCTAGGTCTGCGGATGTTCAGTGTCTGTGTATGAACATGCACTCACAAGTGCGCCCATGTTCCACCAGCATAGATGACCAGGACCTGGACAAGAGACAGATGCGAAAGAACGGGAGAGAAGCAACGTGTGCAGACACAGAGCCCATCTCTGATGAAAACTCAGCTCTCTCAGCTGGGAATCTGCACTGCTTCAGACCATGGCAGTACCGTTCTTCTTAACCCCATGTCCATTTCAGTAACTGGAAACAAGCTCACCTCCAAGCAGTAAGCACCACACATGGAACTTTGAACACATACTTTGTAGAACTAAACCTTGGTTCACCCCTTTGCCAAGTTAGGCTGTAGCCTAACTAAATGGGTGGCCCATATAGCCTTAAGATCTGCAAATCCTGGTTTAATCCTAAGGAATACCAATTTAAAATATTTAAAGGTAAAATATCCACATAAAAAAAAAATAGGAAAAAAAAATAAACCATATATAAGTGTAAACTCCCACTCGTGTTCCCAGTGGCCAGTTCCCTTTCCCAGAGGCAGCTACAACTACTGGCTCTGTGTGTCCTTCCAGAGGGACTCCATGTATGTACAGGCTTGTGTGTTCATTGCACATACTCACATGTACATTCACACATGTGTGTAGTTGATTCTCCTTATTTGCTGTAGTTATGTTCTAAAAAGTCAGTGTGAACACTGAATACTGAACCATTGCTCCCTAGGGGAAATACAGGGTTAGGTTCCTGTGAGCTTCTGTCCATGGTATTTTGTCAATCGATCAACACATAACCTTGTTCTATGTGTGTTTCTGTTTAAAGATATTTTATTGATACATGTTGCTGATTCATTAACATTGAGCTCATGGCCAACAGCACTATAAATGTTGCCTGAATGAAGCTTATCCAACACAGGTATTTATGATGTTTATCACAGCCCCCTGTGCTTAAGAGCACTAGACAGCCTTTCAGCAGTGTGCTTGAGGGCCATTGTAAACAGCGAAATCACCAACAAAAAGCACAAAAATGCAGAAAGCATGGCACTAAAAAATCACGAAAACGATGCTTGTTTACAGTATGAGAGCTGAAACAAGAAGGTAGAGCGTCACCTTGTTCTACCTCAGCTGAGAATGGTTACATCAGGCGACTAAATCTTTTGCCATTGTGTACATGTCAATGAATGACCACAAAAGCATTGATTTTGGGGTAACAGATTTTAGTGAGTAGGAAAATTGAAAATACAGAATCCACGAATAATGAGGATCAACTGTATATACATATACTCACACACTCAAAGAATGTAAAATTTGCATAACGCAACCTTATTTTGATCAGCTGTAAATGATTGAGTGGTCCCTCAAGTGCCGCCTTTCATCTGTCCCATCTCTTTGTCTTATGGCAGAAACAAACGTTTTATATCATTCTTACCGCCTTTTTCCCTCAGTGGTTCTCAATCCTGGTTGCACATTAGAATTACCTGTGAGCTTTACATACCAATGCCTGAACCATACCCTAGACCAATTAAAATAGACTCCCCTGGCACAGGGCTCAGTTACTCTTCTGTGTGGACAGGGTTGGGAAACACTGGTCTAATGGCACGTAGCAGTGGTAGACCTCGGAGATCTACAGTCTGCAGAGTTGTGGTGTGTTTGGCAGGGTCTGTGGACCTGAGTAATGAGTATATCCTGATGACAAAATGTAGACTGGTGAATTCCACGTAGATTTAAGATGAGCCCTGCCAGGTTGCTTTTGACCACAGCCGACCTGCTAGTTCCTTCATTTGTGCCAGGCCAAGTGGCTGAACTCAGACTTTGCACTGTGTTGTGGGCAGAAATGACACTCAGTACAGAAGTGCAGTGCACAAACAGCAAGCCCAAAGACTGTGAGAGTGAAACAAAGAGAAGGAACTATTTAGGGTACTTGATGACTAAACATCTCTCTTGGATCTACTTCGCCTATCTGATGACAGCATAAGGTGTGACTGAAAGAAAATTAATGATCGCTGAGCCTGGGCGCCTCCCAAATGGAGTGTTCCAGGAGTGCTGTGGAGCTAATTAACCAGCCGGCACGAAAAATGAAAATAGATGAGGGAACAGGTTTCTTTTCACAGTGGCCCGGTACTGTGTGTAGACCTACATATACTATTTTTGGTTTCCCCTATTAAGTATGCAGAACTACATAATTTTGAAAAGCATATCTCAGTAGACTTTTTTAAGGGGTGCAGTACTGAGAGAAAGGAACCCTGGTGGCACAGTGTTTAAGTGCTTAGCTGCTAACTGAACGGTCGTTGTTTTGAACTCGACAGTGGCTCCGCAGGAAAAAGATATGCCCATCTGCTTCTGTAAAGATTACAGCCTTGGAAACCCTATGGGGTAGTTCTACTATGTCCTACAGGGTTGCTGTGAGTTGGAATTGACTCGATGGCAATGGATTTTTGGAGTACTGAGAAAGTGGACTCTAGGTCTGGACTGCCTAGGTTCAAATCCCAGCTCTGCCACTTGTTAGCTGTGTGTCCTTGGGCAGGATACCTGATTCTGTGCCTCAGTTTCATCATCTGAGAAGGGGGATGATAATAGCACCTACTTCCTCAGGTTACTGTGAGGATTAAATGAGTATGCATGTATGTGGGGAAACCCTGGTGGTGTATGTGTGCATATGGAGTCCCTGGGTGATGGCAACCAGTTAAGGGCTTGACTACTAACCAAAAGGTTGATGGTTTGAAGCTACCCGGAGGTTCCTCAGAAGAAAGGCCTAGGGATCTGCTTCAAAAAGGCCGTGGCCATGAAAATCCTAGGGAACAGTTCTACTGTGAAACACAAGGGGGTTGCCATGAGTCAGAATCAACTGCATGGCTGTTTGTGCTTTACATATATGTATGTAAGTATACCCCCACATGTCTGTCAGTTTGTGGTAGTGTGGGGGCTTGCATGTTGCTGTGATGCTGGAAGCTATGCCACCGGTATTCAGATAACAGCAGGGTCACCCATGGAGGATAGGTTTCAGCTGAGCTCCCAGACTAAGACAGACTAGGAAAAAGGACAAGCAGTCTACTTCTAAAAAGCGTTAGCCAGTGAAAACCTTATGAATAGCAGCAGAACATTGTCTGATATAGTGCTGGAAGATGAGCCCCCCAGGTAGGAAGGCACTCAAAAGAAGACTGGGGAAGAGCTGCTTCCTCAAAGCAGAGTCGACCGTAATGATGTGGATGGAGTAAAGCTTTTGGGACCTTCATTTGCTGATATGGCACGACTCAAAATGAGAAGAAACAGCTGTGAACAGCCATTAATAATCGGAACCTGGAATGTACGAAGTATGAATCTAGAAAATGGAAGTCGTCAAAAATGAAATGGAACACACAAATATTGATATCCTAGGCGTTAGTGAGCTGCAATGGACTGGTATTGGCCATTTTGAATCAGACAATCTTATAGTCTACTATGCTGGGAATGACAACCTGAAGAGGAATGGTGTTGTATTCATTGTCAAAAAGAACATTTCAAGATCTATCCTGAAGTACAACGCTGTCGGTAATAGGGTAATATCCATACGCCTACAAGGAAGACCAGTTAATACGACTGTTATTCAAATTTATTCACCAACCACTAGGGCCAAAGATGAAGAAATAGGAGATTTTTATCAGCTGCTGCAGTCTGAAATTGATCGAACATGGAATGAAGATGCACTGATAATTACCGGCGATTGGAATACTAAAGTTAGAAACAAAGAAGAAGGATCTCAGTAGTTGGAAAATATGGCCTTGGCAATAGAACAATGCCAGAGATGGAATGATAGAATTTTGCAAGAGCAATGACTTCTTCATTTCAAATACCTTCTTTCACCAACATAAACGGTGACTATACACATGAATCTCGCCAGATGGAACACATAGAAATCAAATTGACTACATCTGTGGAAAGAGACAATGGAAAAGCTCAATATCATCAGCCAGAACAAGGCCAGGAACAGATCATCAATTGCTCATATGCAACTTCAGGCTGAAACTGAAGAAAATCAGAGGAAGTGCACAAGAGCCAAAATATGATCTTGAGTATATCCCACCTGAGTTTAGAGACCATCTCAAGGATAGATTTGATGCATTGAACACTAGTGACCGAAGACCAGACGAGTTGTGGAATGACATCAGGGAGATCATACATTAAGAAAGCAAGAAGTCATTGAAAAGACAGGAAAGAAAGAAAAGACCAAGATGGATATCAGAGGAGACTCTGAAACTTGCTGTTGAGCATCGAGCAGCTAAAGCAAAAGGAAAAATTGATGAAGTAAAAGAACTGAACAGAAGATTTCAAAGGGCATCTCGAGAGGACAAAGTAAAGTATTATAATGACATGTGCAAAGAGCTGGAGATGGAAAGCCAAAAGGGAAGAACACGCTTGGCGTTTCTCAAGCTGAAAGAACTGAAGAAAAAATTCAAGCCTCGAGTTGCAATAGTGAAGGATTCCATGGGGAAAATATTAAACGAGGCAGGAAGCATCAAAAGAAGATGGAAGGAATACACAGAGTCATTATACCAAAAAAAATTAGATGATATTCAACCATTTCAAGAGGTGGCATATGATCAGGAACTGATGGTACTGAAGGAAGAAGTCCACGCTGCTCTGAAGGCATTGGCGAAATACAAGGCTCCAGGAATTGATGGAATATCAATTGAGGTGTTTCAACAAACAGATGGAGCGCTGGAGGTGCTCACTCATCTATGCCAAGAAATATGAAGGACAGCTTCCTGGCCAGCTGACTGGAAGAGATCCATATTTATACCTATCCCCAAGAAAGGTGATCCAACCGAATGTGGAAGTTATAGAACAATATCCTTAATATCACATGCAAGCAAAATTTTGCTGAAGATCATTCAAAAACCACTGTGGCAGTACATCAACAGGCAACTGCCAGAAATTCAGGCTGGTTTCAGAAGAGGACGTGGCCCCAGGGATATTATTGCTGATGTCAAGTGGATCCTGGCTGAAAGCAGAGAATACCAGAAGGATGTTTGCCTATATTTTATTGACTACGTAAAGGCATTCGATTGTGCAAATCATAACAAAGTATAGATAACATTGCAAAGAACGGGAATTCGAGAACACTTAATTGTGCTCATGAGGAACGTTTACATAGATCAAGAGGCGGTTGTTCGAACGGAACAAGGGATACTGCATGGTTTAAAGTCAGGAAAAGTGTGCGTCAGGGTTGTATTCTTTCACCATACCTATTTAATCTGTATGCCGAACACATAATCTGAGAAGCTGGACTATATGAAGAAGAACAGGGCATCAGGATTGGGGGAAGACTCATTAACAACCTGCGTTATGCAGATGACACAAACTTGCTTGCTGAAAGTGAAGAGGACTTGAAGCACTTACTAATGAAGATCAAAGACCACAGCCTTCAGTATGGACTGCACCTGAACATAAAGAAAACAGAAATCCTCACAACTGGACCAATGAGCAACATCATGATAAATGGAGAAAAGATTGAAGTTGTCAAGGATTTCATTTTACTTGGATCCACAATCAACAGCCATGGAAGCAGCAGTCAAGAAATCAAAAGACGCATTGCATTGGGTAAATCTGCTGCAAAGGACCTCTTCAAAGTGTTGAAGGGCAAAGATGTCACCCTGAAGACTAAGGTGCGCCTGGCCCAAGCCATGGTGTTTTCAATAGCATCATATGCATGTGAAAGCTAGACAGTGAATAAGGAAGACCAAAGAAGAGTTGACACCTTTGAATTGTGGTGTTAGCGAAGAATATTGACTATACCATGGAGTGCCAAAAGAATGAACAAATCCGTCTTGGAAGAAGTGCAGCCAGAATGTTCCTTAGAGGCAAGGATAGCAAGACTGCATCTTACATACTTTGGACATGTTGTCAGGAGGGATCAGTCCCTGGGGAAGGACATCATGCTTGGCAGAGTACAGGGTCAGTGGAAAAGAGGAAAATCCTCAGTGAGGTGGATTGACGCAGTGGCTGCAACAATGAGCTCAAGCATAACAAGAATTGTAAGGATGACGCAGGACCGGGCAGTGTTTTTGTTCTGTTGTACATAGGGTCACTATGAGTCGAAGCTGACTCGATGGCACCTAACAACAACAACATGTAAGTATGGGGAAACCCTGGTGGTGTAGTGATTAAGTGCTATGGCTGCTAACCAGAAGGTTGGCAGTTTGAATCCACCAGGTACTCCATGGAAACTTTGAGGCAGTTCCACTCTGTCCAATAGGGTCACTATGATTCAGAATCGATGGCAATGGGTTTTTTTTTTTTTTTTTTTTGGTATGTATGTGTATAACTTAAAACTCTGCCTAGCACATAAAAAAAAAAAAGCACATAGTACATCTAAAAAAAGCTTATTATTTCAGATGCTCCCCTTTTGGGACTTGGGGTTGGGGAGTTTTTCTGATGTTATGTAGTTTCAAAGCACAGAAACTCCTGCATGCCAACAGGTCTTAAAGGAAAGACTGACAGTTTGAATGGAAATGCCGGTTTGTTTACTGATCATGTTTCAGGATAAAGTACATTTGTACGTTTGGTTCTATAACCGTTGCATATTAAGGATAAAACTGAGGATAGTAATTACTGATCTCTACTTAGAGACCGCTTGGAGCATTTTTGAAGGCAAAAATGTGTCCTATTGATGAGGTTTTTTTTTACCTTGGGGTTACCTGTTTTCTTGCCTATTAGTGGTATTATTATTTGAAAATTGTTTTTTTGGATACGTTTATCTTAAATTTGTTTTTGACAATGCATGTTAACACTCAGTAGCAATGGCTAGATCCTAGGGGAGGTCCTATGAGATGTGGTTTACAGGCTTCAGAAATGATACTGAACCTTGTGGGAGGAAATCTTTTCCAATTTTGCCAGGTATCTCTCTCTCTCTATATATGTATATGAGCTATGTGGTTGTAAAACCTTATAATGGAAAATATGTTTAAGACCCATAAATGCTCTCCCAAGGCAGGGACTATACAAAAGATGCCCAGCACATTTAATGTCTAGCACAGCCCTGTTTTGTGGGAACCATATAAACAGAACATCCTTCTATTTGAAGCTTCTATTTCCCCCCTCCTCCGCCTCGCCGCTTCAATGGCACAATAAAGAGAAATCTTATTTCCTGCCTCTGCAGCCTTATTTGCTTTAATGGCTAGGCTTCACCCTTGCCTTTCTCGGGTCTATCTTTTCTGAAATACACTTTTACTTTCATCTCCCTGGCTCCATCGCCCTCGTTTTTTTTAAAGCCCTCTGTAATCTTGCACTTCATGTATTTTAATCTGTGATGTTGAACATTGTCATTCTGCATAGCCTTCCATTCATCATCTTTTAGATTCATGTTTTCTTTCATTACGAATTTAAATCCCTTTTCACAGTCTGTAATGGTGAAAAACTTTTAAAATAAAGAACTGTTGTCAAAAGCTATTTCCACCAATTTAAAATGCCTTACTTAGCTGGCTTTATCCCCTTTGATAATTCCATTTATCTTTGAAAACTTTGATTTACAGTTCTTTTTTGTGTGTGCGTGTGTGCACGCATGAATATGCATTTATTTTTTATTTAGTTTACATAAGGTACATCTTGTAAATGCCCTCTTTGCATTTTCCAATCTTATTTTTGTAATTGAGGAAATTTTGTAACTGGGAAAAGAAACATGTGCACCTACGTATGTGTATATATAGATACACACACATATATACGAATATACTTGTACATACACACGCACAGATACGGATGATAGAGACCATATGTGGCCTACAAAGCCTAAAGTATTTATTACCAGGCCCTGTACAACAAAAGATTATTGATTCCCTATGTAGGTTTAAAAAAAAAAATTTTTTTTTTTTTTTTTTTTTTTATGTAGGTTTAGCTCATTTAAAAACTTGCCTGTTTTGGGGACTTCCATTTTTTTCCAAAGTAAAGTTCTTAAACGTGTAGAGTAGCGAGTATGGTAGCACCTGGTCTGCCTTGCTCAGGGAGGTTAAGCCCTGTGTCCAGCTTCTTGTCTGTGAAGCAGTAAGTTTGGATCAGATGCTCTCTGAGATGAAATGTATGTTGGGATAAGAATGCTTCATGGGAAACAGCTGCCACTGAAACAAGAGGAGGCCCCATAAATTGTGGGTCGTTTGATAACAGGGTTTTCATACCCTGGAGAGAAGTTATAGTCCTTGCCAGCCTGGGCATTTCTGCCACAGCAACAAGAGTGATGATTGAAGTATGTTTTCCATCATTTAATTGAGGTGAGGAACAAAAAATAGGTCACGGTTAAAAGAAAAACATTTATTCAGAGCTAACTAAAAAATGTGCCAGTGGTGCTGATCGTTGCAGTAAAACGTCTTTAATTCCTCTTAAACCTCTTTAAGCATCTGCTGGGGAATGTTAAATCAACTGGAGAATTTCTGGTGTCATGTTGCCGAGAACCAATATTGTATTGCTTGTACGGATGCCTCTCAGAGATTTTTGCCTTCTGCTACTGGCGTTGTTGCGATGCTTTTGGACTTACGTTGACCTTAACCCCCCTGCCCTCCTGCTTTTGAAGCACCAGGCTGCAGAATGCTGTCTCTAGCTTCTAAGCCCCAAGATCACCCGACTTGCTTTGTGCCTGCCTATCGACTCAACTGTAGGGGTTTGGTTTTTGATTATTCATACACTAAACTTCTCTATCCGCTTTGTATTTTTTTTTAATCAATGGAAGCTGAAATTAGCTGTCTGTAATTTCCTCTGCAAAACAAGACAAAACAAAAAAGGAACAAAACAGTATGTCTGGGACTGATACAGTGAGGATGTCAAAGCAAACTTGACATAGAAATCTCTCCTTTGCAAACTCCCTCGTTACTGCAGACCGCATAAAATCAAAGTGCCAGAGCCCAGCTGCTCCGAAGGCTGAAGGTCCTCACGGTTATAGCATGCTTTGGAAATTCATCCCCACCAGCTTTGCAGTTAATGAAAATATTTGCTTTACTTGATATAAACAAAGTTTATGGGCAGACTTCGTAAATAGGAAACTCCTTAATTCTCTATTTTACCCTTCACTGCCCAATTTCTCTTCTGTTGCATTGGAGAATTCTAAGTATTTAAGAAAATAAACCCTTTCTTAGGAATGATCTTCATTCTTTAATTCTGACGATATCACAATAGATCCATTTCCCCCTTCTTCTCTGTCCCCATCTGGATTAGGGACTTGAAGTCGGGGGTTTTTCTATATAGCTCAGAAACAGTCCTGTGTGAGTAGGGGGGTGAGTGCCTTGTTACAGTGCCCTTGTGGTATAGTAGGACATCCTATAGCTATTTGACAGCCCCACGTCAGTGATTTAGGCAGTATAAGGACACCCACAGGGCATGGTAGCTCTCTTCAGACCACATGGAACAACCAGCATCACTTCTTTCAAGTTCCCCCACACCTCATGAGTATAACCCGCCAGAGTTGTGGGCTGTGACAGCAGCTCTCTCCAAGTTCATATCCCCTAGTATTTCTTGTCTAAACATCCACAGAGGGTGATCTGGCACCATTCTTGTAGTCACAGCACCTGTTTGCGTTCCTGGGATGAGACATGGATGTGGTTGGAACTGGGTATGAGAACCAGGTATTGGACCAGAGAAAACATCTGTCCCTTCTACGTGCACAAGTTTTCTCAGAGCGATGGGCACACAGCCCCAACGGGAGTTGACATTACACTGCACCCCCAGCTCTTCCTTAAGATCTATTTCATTGCGAGACAGTCAAAGGGGAGGCAGCTGGGAAACTTCATACTCTTCTAAAGGACTCAAGGAGTTGGGCCCTGGAAGATTCCAGGGTATTTCATGGTAGCGTAATACTAGTCCTTAGGGCCCTAGGATTTAGGGACAGTAGTGTGTTTAAGTGCAGACTTGGGAAACAGTGTGTGCGAGGCTGTTGGGGAATCAGGGTGTGGGGGCTGTTGCCGTTCCTGTGGACTCTAGAGGGCAACAGCTTTTTACTAATTCCTCCTTGCTTCCCTCCCTCAGGGATGGGAGTATTTGTCTTGGGCAATTTTCATGAATATTCTTGTTGAAAATTCTGTTGAGTTTCCTGGGGATTCTTTTTCTTTTTCCTTCAAATGCCAGTCTTTTGGGCATTTAGTAATACGACTTTAGTTTCTCAAGTATATTAAAACCTCTTCAAGCATAGCTGACCCAGGTGAGACTGAATTTGCCTTTCTGACAGGCCAACTCCTCTGTTGTGGAACGCAGGGCTTTCTGTTCACAGCTCTGTTGCTTTTGAGTTGGCTTTTAAAGTAAGGCATGAACCTGTTTGTGGGTGAGGCTCGTTTTGTGTGGTCCATGGCCTTCCTTTTCTACCCAAACCCTTATCCACTGTGATGCCCATTTTTGCATTGTCCACACTTCTTTGTTTTGTTTTTCCCTGTGTTGTCAACTCTCAGTCGCCCCCCACTGTGTTTGCATTTTTGTTCAAAAGTTCTTTCATGGCAGGAGTGACTACTTCACTGCCCCCCTACCATGAAAGACAAGAATAACAATGCAACTTGGAATTTGATGGTTTGAGTCATGTCCCTTTTCAGCCCAAAGGGACACAAAGATCTGCAAAAACTGAGTTCCCATCTGGCTAGACAGCTTTCATTTGTCTTTTTTTCAAATCTCGTCTTTGATTTTTTTGGAGTCAGTAAGGCATGGTACAGAGCAGTTGGGTAGCTTTTGTCAGAGACTGATTTGCTTGTGGAAAACTATCTTTCTAATTTTGCTATATGTAATTTAGAGCTTGAAAATGCTATGATTTACCTTCTCTCCCTGTATACCCTCAGTTGCTTCTTGCTATACCCTAAGGGGAAAAGGTGATTAGTGGAGGAGGAAAAATAGGAGGAGAGCCTGTATTGTCTGCATACTTAAGGACTGGCTTTTTTTTCAGAGTGGCTGGCCCTCAGTATCCCCTTCCTTGCATACTCAACAATGTGATTGCATCCTCTGTCTTTTTGAGGGCTCTGCCTGTCCTAGGCAGCCCTGATGGTATAGTGGTTAAGAGCTTGGCTGCTAACCAAAAGGTCGGCAGTTCAAACCCACCAGCTGCTACTTGGAAACTCTATGGGGCAGCTCTACTTTGTCCTGTACGGTGGCTATGAGTCAGAATAAATCAATGGCAACAAGTTAGGTTTTTTTTTTCTGTCCTAGACTGTTTAATTTCATAATAGTAACCTTGTTTGTCTCCAAGTTCCGATAGGGATTGAATGCCAAGGAGAAACTGCCTTGTAAGTGAGCCATGGTTCCAGTCTGGTGATTGGTTTGGGGCTGGTTAAATTGTAGAAATGTGAATTCTATACTGTGGGGAGTATGGAGTAGACAGGATGAGAGAATTAGTATTGGGGAGGAATGTTCAGGTAGGCTAGACTGTCCCTTGAACATTCTTTTTGGAGAGGGGCGGTGAGGCAGACATGGAGTTCTGGAACAGGTGGTGGCATTTGGCTCCATTCTACTAATATCCATATAAGACTAATGATCTTCCTCTCTTACTGTTCTCAAATCAAAGTTTCTTGTGAATCATCCATACTTGACCTCGATCCATCTCAGATCAGTGGCTTTCTGAACACATTCTTAGGAATGAAACCAGACCAGTTGACGTGGTATGGAAAGGGATACGGAGCAGAGTTCATTAAGGCTTAAGAAGTGATGCTTGAGATTTACCTTGTAGAGTAGAAAAGTCAGAAGAATGGTAGAAAAATAATTTTAAAAATATGGGAATTCTAAGGATGTAGTTCTTAGTAATGAAATTTGGATCTACTTGTAATGGATGTCTAACTTAAGGTATCATCTCTCCACTCCAGGAGGTGACTTTGATCCAGAGACTTCTCCGGTCCTTCCCCCTGGCCATGGTATGGACTTCCCTGTTGGCAGCCTCTCTGTAGCAGAGGACACCTATAGGGTGAGCTTGGCCAAAGGTGTCTCTATGTCTCTGCCTTCATCACCGCTGCTGCCTCGACAGTCTCAATTGGTACAATCAAGATCAAACAAGAAATCTCCAGGTAAACAAGGAACAAAACATACTAAAAACTAGCTGTCTTAGTTTTATAAGTAATACTACATATATTGAAATTAAGCAAAATTCAGAAGAAATCTTTTGGGGGGAATGCTTTTTCTTTGCTACAGTAACTTCTAGAAGTAAATCTTAAGAAAAATGTTACGGTTTGAACAGATTCAACCCTTTAACTCGACCTATAATCTGGCTTGAGTGCCCAGGCTAGATTTAAGATCTTGTTGTGAATACTAACGTTAATCATCAGTTTTGTTTTCTTCTTGCTCATGAGCTAGGGAGCTATAATCTAAACTCATCGTGGTGCTTCTAAAGGTTATGAATTTAGGTAAGTGTAATCTGAAGACAGTCAATTTATTTACTACTAAGTTTTATACTAATCTATTTTACTTGATTACATCATTCAACATTTGAGCTGCTATAAAATTTAATTGTTTGTGAAAACTCAACCTTGGAGAGGGGTGGAGGCAAGGGACTTATAAATTACTTGCAATGAAGTATTTTGGCCTCCTTTCTTTCACCAAAAACCCTATAGGGCATTTCTAATCTGTCCTATAGGGTCGCTATGAGTCAGAATTGACTCAACATCAGCGGGTTTTTTTGGTTTTGGTTCATCCACCGTTATCAGCTTTTTGCACTTAACGTTACCAAAAAAGAAAAAGAAAGAACAGTGCTTAACTTTGAGAGGTTATGAATCAGATGTGAGGAGAACCTTACCCAAGATGCAGATACCTGGAATTGTAGTTCTTCCATCTTCTTTTAAGCTTGCTGAATATTTATTTACTTTTTTTTAAAGGCAGGATAATATGGGGCCTTACTGATCATTTGGCAGTGCAGGGATTCCTCTCAATTACATGAAAACATATTCACTTCCTAATTGCTCTAAAATGTGCCCTGAGGCTATGAAACTGGTCTCTGTGTTTCTAGTTTTTAAAATACTTGTCTTACTTGAGATGCCATAGAACTTACTTGTGAACTATTTAATGCATATTTAGAGTTTTATGTAGGGGTAAAATTAAGAGGAAAACCTTAAAGCTTTGATGTTAGAAATGGTACTGTGAGCTGGTTAGTGTCTAAAACCTTTTAATGTGCTAGAATTTTCTTATTTTGGACAATACTATTTACAGTCATTAGCTAGAACTTGGAAACTTGGTATGAAGTGATTTCCTGTGCCAAGGAATCTGACCTGTTTATCAGTATTTGGGGAAATTCCTGGAATGCTCTTTATTCCCCTTTGCCCGTCCCCCACTCCTATATTTCTTTGTCAGATTTCTTTCCTTCCTGCAAATCACAGTTCCCACACTGCCACATTACCCCATTGGAATTACTCTCATATTTAAAAAAAAATACCCACATCATTTTACTTTTTATCATCAGCCATGTCATTTTCCATTTTCCTTGAATTAGTGTGTATATGAGCTTCCTATGTCTGATGCTTGAGGCAGGGAAGATGTCTTAAGGAGGTACACCTTATTGATATAAGACAGAGAATATAGATAATTCCAAACTTATCAGGATCCTTAAGGGACCTTAGTTGAGGGTCATGCCAAGTGCAGAGATTTTACTTGTTAGACAGTTTTTCTTGCTATAGTATGTACTAAGGAGCCCTGGTGGTGCAGTGGTTAAATGCTCTGCTGCTAACCAAAAGGTTGACAGTTGGAACCCACTAGCAGCTCTGCCGGAGAAGACTACTGTAAATGGATTGATGTTTGAACTTTAGGATTGGGAGCATCTAAGAGACCCCAGGGAATATTGCAGTTCAGACACGGTTTTATTATTAATAGTAAATGGGATGTTTTAATGGAGTTTATATGGCAAAGAATGACGTAGCAAGGATGGGAAATGTGGTTATCAGAGGAGTCTCATAGAGGCTATGTAGTAATACAGGCATGCACGCACAGTAGCCATAACTGGACCTTGTCTCTTGATGCATTCTGGCCAAATTAGGTATTTTTCGTTTTGAGAAAATAGTTTATTTTTCTCCATAGAAATAAAATCTTTTTTTTTTAAATTCTTTGCAAGGCCTTATGAATAGAAAAAGGTAATAGTTCTGTAGGAGTCCCTGGGTGGTACAGAGAGTAAAATCTTTTTCTTTTAAATTCTTTGCAAGGCCTTAAGAATAGAAAGAGGTAATAGTTCTGTAGGAGTCCCTGGGTGGTACAGAGAGTTAATGTGCTCCACTGCCACTTGAAAGGTTGGAGGTTCAAGTCCACTCCGAGATGCCTCAGAAGGAGGGCCTGGTGATCTACTTCTGAAAAATCAGACATTGAAAACCCTATGGAGCACACACTACCACATGTAGTCGGAATTGCCTTGACAGCAACTGGTTTTTAGTAGTTCTGCAACATTTGACCTTTTAATGGATTGGAGAAAATATCTTTCATATGAGATGTTTTTTGTGTAAATGGTAATTAAATAAATTAAGCAGGTACTTTTAAATGGAGAAGTGCTTGTGTGCTGTCCAAATTTGTGCAGCAAATTCATGTCTCACAGTGGTAACTTGACTTCATTATCTTGGTATTTTTAATTAAAAAAAAAAAAAAAAGTCAAGGGCAGAGATGCTTGCTTGAAAGTGGCAGTAGTCACTATACGCAATAGTTTTTCTACAGTGTCTAACACACACAGATTTCTATTTAAACCACGATTGTTGGAAAAGTATCCAGAACCTTATTGTTCTACCTCCCTGTAAAAATAGTTGACATCTGGTTGTGAATGTGCACTGGATTTAAAAATGTCTATCTGTTTAAAAAGCTAGCACTGTTGCTGGCAACAATACAGTACATACACAGTGTGTCTGCAAGGCCTACAAAGGTATTGAGCCACTCCAGCAGGTTGTATCTTTAGGATTAAGTCAACATACCTTGATGATTTTTG
Organism: Loxodonta africana; assembly: GCF_030014295.1. Lineage (NCBI taxonomy): Eukaryota > Metazoa > Chordata > Mammalia > Proboscidea > Elephantidae > Loxodonta > Loxodonta africana. The sequence goes on along the minus strand of NC_087347.1, from coordinate 88,385,271 downwards.
TTCTAATTTTTAAAATAAGATCCCTTTCTCTCTCTTTTGTTTAAGATAAAAAAAAAAAAATGAATAGGGCTTAAAAAACAACCAAGCCTGTTTTACTTGTTTGGGTAGAAATTCTTCACTAATTGATCAAGAAACTTTCAGGCACTGAAACTGTTATTCCATATGCATAATATAAAATTTGTATATTAATACAATTGGTGATTAGTTCCTGGACCTTTGGAACTCTGAGCCAGAGATAATTTCAGGTCTGTGACCTTACATTTTACATGATTAAAGTTCTTATGTTTCATTTACGTTGATCGTTACTATTTTTATTTACTGACATCTTGCTCCATTTATTTATTTATTTTTCACTGCTTCCTGGAAGATTGTTTTTTGGATTATTGTTTCAAATTTTTGTTTTTCCTAATGTAAAATACTGTATATTGTGGGAAAGAAAACAAGGACTAATATTCATTAAAGTAGCTCTGTAGCTGCTGTAGGTCATCTTGGATTATGAAGTCATTAGCATTTGTAATACATCCTTTTGTCTTCCACTGAAGAAAAAAACCCATTTCCTGTGGTTTATTTTTATTTTATTTATTTAGTTATTTATTTATTGTTTTTTTTTTTAATAACTTTTATTAAGCTTCAAGTGAACGTTTACAAATCCAATCAGTCTGTCACATATAAGTTTACATACATCTCACTCCCTACTCCCACTTGCTCTCCCCCTCTTGAGTCAGCCCTTCCAGTCTCTCCTTTCTTGACAATTTTTCCGGCTTCCCTCTCTCTCTATCCTCCCATCCCCCCTCCAGACATGAGTTGCCAACACAATCTCAAGTGTCCACCTGATATAATTAGCTCACTCTTCATCAGCGTCTCTCTCCCACCCGCTGACCAGTCCCTTTCATGTCTGATGAGTTGTCTTCGGGGATGGTTCCTGTCCTGTGTCAACTGAAGGTCTGGGGAGCATGGCCGCCGGGATTCCTCCAGTCTCAGTCAGACCATTAAGTTTGGTCTTTTTATGAGAATTTGGGGTCTGTATCCCACTGATCTCCTGCTCCCTCAGGGGTCCTCTGCTGTGCTCCCTGTCAGGGCAGTCATCGATTGTGGCCGGGCACCAACTAGTTCTTCTGGTCTCAGGATGATGTAGGTCTCTGGTTCATGTGGCCCTTTCTGTCTCTTGGGCTCTTAGTTGTCGTGTGGCCTTGGTGTTCTTCATTTTCCTTTGCTCCAGGTGGGTTGAGACCAATTGCTGCATCTTAGATGGCCGCTTGTTAGCATTTAAGACCCCAGACGCCACATTTCAAAGTGGGATGCAGAATGATTTCATAATAGAATTATTTTGCCAATTGACTTAGAAGTGCCGCAAACCATGTTCCCCAGACCCCCGCACTTGCTCCACTGAGCTTTGAAGCATTCATTTTATCCCGGAAACTTCTTTGCTTTTGGTCCAGTCCAATTGAGCTGACCTTCCATGTATTGAGTGTTGTCTTTCCCTTCACCTAAAGCAGTTCTTATCTACTGATTAATCAATAAAAAACCCTCTCCCACCCTCCCTCCCTCCCCCCCTCGTAACCACAAAAGTATGTGTTCTTCTCAGGTTTACTATTTCTCAAGATCTTATAATAGTGGTCTTATACAATATTTGTCCTTTTGCCTCTGACTAATTTCGCTCAGCATAATGCCTTCCAGGTTCCTCCATGTTATGAAATGTTTCAGAGATTCGTCACTGTTCTTTATCGATGCATAGTATTCCATTGTGTGAATATACCACAATTTATTTACCCATTCATCCGTTGATGGACACCTTGGTTGCTTCCAACTTTTTGCTATTGTAAACAGAGCTTCAATAAACATGGGTGTGCATATATCTGTTTGTATGAAGGCTCTTGTATCTCTAGGGTATATTCCTAGGAGTGGGATTTCTGGGTTGTATGGTAGTTCTATTTCTAACTGTTTAAGATAACGCCAGATAGATTTCCAAAGTGGTTGTACCATTTTACATTCCCACCAGCAGTGTATGAGAGTTCCAATCTCTCCGCAGCCTCTCCAACATTTATTATTTTGTGTTTTTTGGATTAATGCCAGCCTTGCTGGTGTGAGATGGAATCTCATCGTAGTTTTAATTTGCATTTCTCTAATGGCTAATGATCGAGAGCATTTTCTCATGTATCTGTTGGCTGCCTGAATATCTTCTTTAGTGAAATGTGTGTTCATATCCTTTGCCCACTTCTTGATTGGGTTGTTTGTCTTTTTGTGGTTGAGTTTTGACAGAATCATGTAGATTTTAGAGATCAGGCTCTGGTCGGATATGTCATAGCTGAAAATTCTTTCCCAGTCTGTAGGTGGTCTTTTTACTCTTTTGGAGAAGTCTTTAGATGAGCATAGGTGTTTGATTTTTAGGAGCTCCTAGTTATCTGGTTTCTCTTCATCATTTTTGGTAATGTTTTGTATTCTGTTTATACCTTGTATTAGGGCTCCTAGGGTTGTCCCAATTTTTTCTTCCATGATCTTTATCGTTTTAGTCTTTATGTTTAGGTCTTTGATCCACTTGGAGTTAGTTTTTGTGCATGGTGTGAGGTATGGGTCCTGTTTCATTTTTTTGCAAATGGATATCCAGTTATGCCAGCACCATTTGTTAAAAAGGCTATCTTTTCCCCAGTTAATTGACACTGGTCCTTTGTCAAATATCAGCTGCTCATACATGGATGGATCTATGTCTGGGTTCTCAATTCTGTTCCATTGGTCTATGTGTCTGTTGTTGTACCAATACCAGGCTGTTTTGACTACTGTGGCTGTATAATAGGTTCTGAAGTCAGGTAAGGTGAGGCCTCCCACTTTTTTCTTCTTTTTCAGTAGTGCTTTGCTTATCCAGGGCTTCTTTCCCTTCCATATGAAATTGGTGATTTGTTTCTCTATCCCCTTAAAATATGACATTGGAATTTGGATTGGAAGTGCGTTAAATGTATAGATGGCTTTTGGTAGAATAGACATTTTTACTCTGTTAAGTCTTCCTATCCATGAGCAGGGTATGTTTTTCCACTTAAGTATGTCCTTTTGAATTTCTTGTAGTAGAGCTTTGTAGTTTTCTTTGTATAGGTCTTTTACATTCTTGGTAAGATTTATTCCTAAGTATCTTATCTTCTTGGGGGCTACTGTGAATGGTATTGATTTGGTTATTTCCTCTTCGGTGTTCTTTTTGTTGATGTAGAGGAATCCAAGTGATTTTTGTATGTTTATTTTATAACCTGAGACTCTGCCAAACTCTTCTATTAGTTTCAGTAGTTTTCTGGAGGATTCCTTAGGGTTTTCTGTGTATATAATCATGTCATCTGCAAATAGTGATAACTTTACTTCTTCCTTGCCGATCCGGATACCTTTTATTTCTTTGTCTAGCCTAATTGCCCTGGCTAGGACTTCCAACACAATGTTGAATAAGAGCGGTGATAAAGGGCATCCTTGTCTGGTTCCCGTTCTCAAGGGAAATGCTTTCAGGTTCTCTCCATTTAGAGTGATATTGGCTGTTGGCTTTGCATAGATGCCCTTTATTATGTTGAGGAATTTTCCTTCAATTCCTATTTTGGTAAGAGTTTTTATCATAAATGGGTGTTGGCCTTTGTCAAATGCCTTTTCTGCATCAATTGATAAGATCATGTGGTTTTTGTCTTCTGTTTTATTTATGTGATGGATTACATTAATGGTTTTTCTGATATTAAACCAGCCTTGCATACCTGGTATAAATCCCACTTGATCATGGTGAAATATTTTTTTGATGTGTTGTTGGATTCTATTGGCTAGAATTTTGTTGAGGATTTTTGCATCAATGTTCATGAGGGCTATAGGTCTATAATTTTCTTTTTTTGTAATGTCTTTACCTGGTTTTGGTATCAGGGAGATGGTGGCTTCATAGAATGAGTTGGGTAGTATTCCGTCATTTTCTATGCTTTGGAATACCTTTAGTAGTAGTGGTGTTAACTCTTCTCTGAAAGTTTGGTAGAACTCTGCAGTGAAGCCGTCCGGGCCAGGGCTTTTTTTTGTTGGGAGTTTTTTGATTACCGGTTCAATCTCTTTTTTTGTTATGGGTCTATTTAGTTGTTCTACTTCTGAATGTGTTAGTTTAGGTAGGTAGTGTTTTTCCAGGAATTCATCCATTTCTTCTAGGTTTTCAAATTTGTTAGAGTACAATTTTTCATAATAATCTGAAATGATTCTTTTAATTTCATTTGGTTCTGTTGTTATGTGGTCCTTCTCGTTTCTTATTCGGGTTATTTGTTTCCTTTCTGTATTTCTTTAGTCAGTCTAGCCAATGGTTTATCAGTTTTGTTAATTTTTTCAAAGAACCAGCTTTTGGCTTTGTTAATTGTTTCGATTGTTTTTCTGTTCTCTAATTCATTTAGTTCAGCTCTAATTTTTATTATTTGTTTTCTTCTGGCACCTGATGGATTCTTTTGTTGCTCACTTTCTATTTGTTCAAGTTGTAGGGACAGTTCTCTGATTTTGGCTCTTTCTTCTTTTTGTATGTGTACATTTATTGATATAAATTGGCCTCTGAGCACTGCTTTTGCTGTGTCCCAGAGGTTTTGATAGGAAGTGTTTTCATTCTCGTTGCTTTCTATGAATTTCCTTATTCCCTCCTTGATGTCTTCTATAACCCAGTCTTTTTTCAGGAGGGTATTGTTCATTTTCCAAGTATTTGATTTCTTTTCCCTAGTTTTTCTGTTATTGATCTCTAGTTTTATTGCCTTGTGGTCTGAGAAGATGCTTTGTAATATTTCGATGTTTTGGACTCTGCAAAGGTTTGTTTTATGACCTAATATGTGGTCTATTCTAGAGAATGTTCCATGTGCGCTAGAAAAAAAAGTATATTTTGCAGCAGTTGGGTGGAGAGTTCTGTATAAGTCAATGAGGTCAAGTTGGTTGATTGTTGTAATTAGGTCTTCCGTGTCTCTGTTGAGCTTCTCACTGGATGTCCTGTCCTTCTCCGAAAGTGGTGTGTTGAAGTCTCCTACTATAATTGTGGAGGTATCTATCTCGCTTTTCAATTCTGTTAAAATTTGATTTATGTATCTTGCAGCCCTGTCATTGGGTGCATAAATATTTACTATGGTTATGTCTTCCTGATCAATTGTCCCTTTTATCATTATGTAGTGTCCTTCTTTACCCTTTGTGGTGGATTTAAGTCTAAAGTCTATTTTGTCAGAAATTAATATTGCTACTCCTCTTCTTTTTTGCTTATTGTTTGCTTGATATACTTTTTTCCATCCTTTGAGTTTTAGTTTGTTTGTGTCTCTAAGTCTAAGGTGTGTCTCTTGTAGGCAGCATATAGATGGATCGTGTTTCTTTATCCAGTCTGTGACTCTCTGTCTCTTTATTGGTGCATTTAGTCCATTTACATTCAGGGTAATTATAGATAAATAAGTTTTTAGTGCTGTCATTTTGATGCCTTTTTATGTGTGTTGTTGACAATTTCATTTTTCCACATACTTTTTTGTGCTGAGGCGTTTTTCTTGGTAAATTGTGAGATCCTCATTTTCATAGTGCTTGACTTTATGTTAGTTGAGTCGCTACGTTTTTCTTGGTTTTTATCTTGAGTTATAGAGTTGTTATATCTTTTTGTGGTTACCTTATTATTTACCCCTATTTTTCTAAGTAAAAGCCTAACTTGTATTGTTCTATATCGCCTTGTATCACTCTCCATATGGCAGTTCAATGCCTCCTGTATTTAGTCCCTCTTTTTGATTATTGTGATCTTTTACCTGTTGACTTCCATGATTCCCTGTTATGTGTATTTTTTTTTTTTTAATTAATCTTAATTTGTTTGTTTTTGTGATTTCCCTATTTGAGTTGATATCAGGACGATCTGTTTTGTGACCTTGTGTTGTGCTGATATCTGATATTATTGGTTCTCTGACCAAACAATATCCTTTAGTATTTCTTGTAGCTTTGGTTTGGTTTTTGCAAATTCTCTAAACTTGTGTTTGTCTGTAAATATCTTAATTTTGCCTTCATATTTCAGAGAGAGTTTTGCTGGATATATGATCCTTGGCTGGCAGTTTTTCTCCTTCAGTGTTCTGTATATGTCGTCCCATTCCCTTCTTGCCTGCATGGTTTCTGCTGAGTAGTCTGAACTTATTCTTATTGATTCTCCCTTGAAGGAAACCTTTCTTTTCTCCCTGGCTGCTTTTAAAATTTTCTGTTTATCTTTGGTTTTGGTGAGTTTGATGATAATATGTCTTGGTGTTTTTCTTTTTGGATCAATCTTAAATGGGGTTCAATGAGCATCTTGGATAGCTATCCTTTCGTCTTTCATGATGTCAGGGAAGTTTTGTGTCAGGAGTTCTTCAACTATTTTCTCTGTGTTTTCTGTCCCCCCTCCCTGTTCTGGGACTCCAATCACCCGCAGGTTATCCTTCTTGATAGAGTCCCACATAATTCTTAGAGTTTCTTCATTTTTTTAAATTCTTTTATCTGATTTTTTTTCAGCTATGTTGGTGTTGATTTCCTGGTCCTCCAGATGTCCCAGTCTGCATTCTAATTGCTCGAGTCTGCTCCTCTGACTTCCTAGTGCATTGTCTAATTCTGTAATTTTATTGTTAATCTTTTGGATTTCTACATGTTGTCTCTCTATGGATTCTTGCAACTTATTAATTTTTCAGTATGTTCTTGAATAATCTTTTTGAGTTCTTCAACAGTTTTATCAGTGTGTTCCTTGGCTTTTTCTGCAGTTATCCTAATTTCATTTGTGATATCATTAAGCATTCTGTAAATTAGTTTTTTATATTCTGTATCTGATAATTCCAAGATTGTATCTTCATTTGGGAAAGATTTTGATTCTTTTGTTTGGGGGGTTGGAGAAGCTGTCACGGTCTGCTTCTTTAAGTGGTTTGATATGGATTGTTGTCTCCGAGCCATCACTGGGAAACTAGTTTTTCCAGAAAATCCGCTAAAAAAAAAATGCAGTCAGACCCCTATCAGAGTTCTCCCTCTGGCTCAGGCTATTCGGATGTTAATGAAGCCGCCTGGGGAGGGTAGGGGAGGGAACAAAGAGATAGGAGAGTAGCACCTCAGAATATAGCCAGAGTTGCTTGTCTTGCTTGGAATGACTATTATATCTGAGATTCCCGCAGGCGCGTCGCCTATGTGTGCTGGCTGTGTGGAGATTGCCCTCGGGGGGTCTGGCCCGCTGGAGTCACGGTCAGATCCTCCGCTTCCAGCCCCACGCCCAGCGTCAAGGCTCCCCTACTGGGACGGTGCACTCTCGACTCCAAAATCAGTCGCTGCCTCCCAGGGACTTCTCATCCCTCCAGCCGCGTGGCCGTGCCGCCCCCGCGAACCAGGTAGGCCCCCTCCCGGGGTTAGTTCAGATGGGTGGAGCAGCTCCCCGTGCTTGTGCCGTGACCGAGTGTCCCGGCTGGGATGCTGTTCTCCCTGCTCCAATAGCAGTCGCTACCTCCTGGGGACTTCTCCTACTGGCTGCATCCCACGCCGCCCACGTGACCCGGCTGGTCCCCTTCCTGGGGTTAGTTCAGGGGGGTGGAGCAACTCTCCGTGTTTATGGCGTACCTGCGTCCAGTCCAAATCCCTGCGGGACGGTTCCCTGGCTCGGATGCTGCTCTTTCTGCTCCAAGACCAGTCACTGCCTCCCGGGGACTTCTCCTACCGGCTGCGTCCCACGCTGCCCGTGGAACCGGCTGGTCCCCCTCCCGGGGTTAGTTCAGGGGGGTGGAGCAGGTCTCTGTGCTTGTGCCGTACCTGACTGGTACGCTGGCTCCAGGCTCTGGAAACAATCGCTGCTTCCTTGTATTAGTTTGTTCTCCGTCCCTAAATCTGTGTTTGTTGTTCAGGGTTCGTAGATTGTTATGTATGTGATCGATTCACTTGTTTTTCCGTGTCTTTGTTGTAAGAGGGATCCGAGGTAGCGTCTGCCTAGTCTGCCATCTTGGCTCCACCCCTCATTTTTTTAAAAAATATTTTTGTTGTGCTTTTAAGTGAAAGTTTATAAATCAAGTCAGTCTCTCATACAAAACCTTATTATACACCTTGCTATATACTCCTAGTTGCTCTCCCCCTAATGAGACAGCACATTCTTTCTCTTCACCCTGTGTTTCCACGTCCATTCAGCCTGCCTCTATCCCCCTCAGCCTTCACATCTCCTCTCCAGACAGGAGCTGCCCACATAGTCTCATGTGTCTACTTGATCCAAGAAGCCCATTCCTCACCAGTTTCATTTTCTGTCTTATAGTCCAATCCCTGTCTGAAAAGATGGCTTTGGGAATGGTTCCTTTTCTTGGGCTAACAGAAGGTCTGGGGACCATGACCTGCAGGGTCCCTCTAGTCTCAGTGAGACCATTAAGTCTGGTCTTTTTACTAGAATTTGGGGTCTGCATCCCACTGCTCTCCTGCTCCTTCAGGGATTCTCTGTTGTGCTCCCTGTCATGGCAGTCATTGGTTGTGGCCAGGCACCATCTTGTTCTTCTGCTCTCAGGCTGATGTAGTCTTTGATTTACTGTGGCCCGTTCTGACTCTTGGGCTTGACTCATCTTGTGTCTTTGATGTTCTTCATTCTTCTTTGCTCCAGGTAGGTTGAGACCAGTTGTTGCATCTTAGATGTCTGCTTGCTAGCATTTAATACCCCAGACACCACTCTCCAAAATGGGATGCAGACTATTTTCTTAATAGTTTTTATTATGCCAATTGACCTAGATATCCCCTGAAACCATTGTCCCCAAACCCCCGCCCCATGCTATGCTGGCCATTGAAGCGTTCAGTTTATTCAGGAAACTTCTTCGCTTTTGGTATAGTCCAGTTGTGCTGATCTCTGCTCTATTGTGTGTTGTCGTTCCCTTCAGCTAAATTAGTTCTTGTCTACTATCTAATTACCACCAATTTTTTTTAAGGTCTCAATCATTTTAGTTCATCTCATGTGAGAAACTTCCTGTAAGGCTGACATCATAGAAACATGGAAAAAATGATGTAAATTGTTTTATTAGGCCCAGTCCAGAATTTAGTGGCAGGATTTTGGTAACACCCTGCCTTTTCCCATGTCTCTACTTCATCTGCCTGGGCTAATTGTTGGCTTTTAAAAAGCTTTTCTAAAGTTCAGTCATGGAGATTGGAGTAATCAACGAGCAAATTGGAGGATTCTCCTTTATTTAACATAGATGTGAGAATTACTTGAGAAGCATCTTGATTGGCTGCTGCATGAGCGAGATTATTTCCTCCAATTTCTTGTTTGGAGTACCCCTTTTGGTTGATGACCCTGTATTTTCATCACACCAATTTCAGAAGGGAATAACAGAGCATCTAGAAGATCTGCTACTAAAGCTCTTTTTTTTTTTTTTAATAGTATTCCTTGAAGAGGTCAAAAATCCTCTTTGTTTTGAAAGCATACCAAAGTCACGTATGACCTCAAAAACAATATCTACTGTTGGTGTAAATATTAACAGACTTTCCTTTAGCAATTTCACAAGCTCTGGTAAGAGCAAGCAATTCAGTTTGTTGGGCTGAAGTGGCTTTTGGAAGTGCTTGGCTTTCAAGTACTTCTGTAGAAGTTGTAACAGGATATTCTGCCTGATGATGAGATTACTCAGATTAGGTTTTAAATAGGAACCGTCTAGAAACAGAACCAAATCAGAATTAATTAAAAGGGTTTCCTTCAAATCCTTCCAGGGAGTAAGAAGCTGTTCAGTGAGGTCTAAACAGTCATGTGGAGGACAGCTGTTTTTATTCACTGCAAGGAGAAGGGTGGGTGAATTTAAACAAGCCACGGAGTGCAACCTAATGTTCGATGCAGCTGCTAGGAGGACTTCATAGGAGGGGAGTCTGCTGGCAGAAAGTTGTTGTGTTAAGACAGAATTAAGTAAGGGAGACACAGCATGGGAAACATAAACATCCAAAATTTTTTCCAGTCTTACATCTGCCATGATTTCTACCTACTTAGCAGTAGCAGTTGCAGCATGAAGGCAAGGAGGGTAACCTCTGGCCACTAGGTTAAACTGCAGGCTATAATAACTTATGGATGTTTGTAGTGCTCCATATTTCTGAGTTAATATACCTAAAGCATTTCCAGATACTTCATGTACAAATAAGGAAAAATCCAAATGCTATTTAGGAATCCTGGAGTGGGTATATTTCTTAAAGCCTCTTTTAATTTAGTTATCACTGCTTGATTTTCTGGTGTTGTTTGGAATTAATCTGATTCAGAACCCTCTAAATACTTGTACAGAGGTTGATCCATCAAAGAAAAACTGGATGTCCAGGTTTGGCAATAACCACAGAGTCCGAAGAAACTTAGTGGTTGTTTCTTTGTTTCAGGTATAGGAAAAAAAAAGAATGGTTTGTTTTCATATAGGGTCAATAGAGAGGTCTTCTGCAGAGAATAGATGGCCTAAACATTTAATAGAAGGCTGGGCCAATTGCGATTTTTCATTAGAAGGTTATGTCTACCAGCAGGCAGATACTTTAATAAGACTATACTGTCTTCAGGGCAAGCTTGCTGGGAGACTGAGGAGACTAACAGATCATCACTATTGGTGTAGTAATGTGGACTGGTTTATAAATAGCAAAGTCTGCAAATCCTTGGGGCGTTACAAAAAAAAAAAAATTTTTTTTTTTTTTGTTACAGTCCAGGTAAATTGTTGATTTCTCAGGTAAAAGCAAACAAATACTGACTTTGTATGCATGAAAAGAGGATGCTGAAAAAGGCACTACAGAGACCCACAAGCATGAAGTGAATTGTATTTAGAGGGACATTGAAAAGTAATAAATGTGGTTTAGGGAGTGCTGGGAATCTAGAAATGACAATGTGGTTGATTGCTCACAAATCTTGGACAAATCTCCAATTTCTATTATTTGGCTTTTTAACTGGAAGAACAGGAGTGTTGTAGGGCTAGTATAAGGGACAATTAAACCTTTAGAAAGGGAATCCTGTATGATAGGAGCAAATTCTTTTTTAGCCTCTCGTTTGAGAGGGTACGGGGGACTTTTTGGCAGAGGTTTAGATAAATCTATTTGAATCTTAATTGGATCAGGTGACAACACTCTTTTTACATCTGTAGATGTATTGGCCCACAAGGTTTCAGAGACTGAGAAAAGATAATCAGACAGGGAGAGGGCTAGGCTGTGTTGAACTTTGGAGAGGTATAACAAGTGCTTGCATTTGGCAAATGGCTTCTTTTCCTGAATGTCATTTAATTCAGAGCTCTTCTCTGTTGACTAGAGAATATCTGGAAAACTTCATAATTTTTCTCCCTTTTCATCAAATTGTAAATGACAGTTCCATTTGAATAAAAGCCCTCTTCCTAGTAAATTAACAGGGGTGTCAGAGCTAAGCGAAAAGGGATGTAAATCTTCAGTGGGACCAAAGGATATTAGAAGGGGCTGGGAATGAATCAATGTCTGTTCCTGGTCAATAACCCCCACTACTTTACAGGTTTTTATACTCCAGGGCAGGGGATTTTGTAAACAAGTAGGGTTAACACCAGACAGGATTGCTCCAGTATCAGTTAAAAACTGTGCAGGTTCTCCATTAATGTACATTATAGTTTCCCCTTGTAAGTTGAGTGCTACCTTGGTAAATGTCCCTGTGTTGTTCCTGGAGCCCTTTCATTCCAGGTCAGATTGAAGGGTGTCCCATTGAAGAGTTTTTTTTTTTTAATTTGTAGCACTAATTTTTCCAGTGGCCAGGTTTTTTGCAATGATAGATACCAGCCTTAGTGCCTTTGGAAGGTTTGGTGTTTTGACTGGGTGACTATAATTGTTGCAACTGGAAGATCATAGACTTATTAGCCTTAGAAATCTTTTTGGCTTCTAAAGTCTGAGAAAGCTTGTAGGTCAGATTAGTTAGCTCGACAATAGGAGCTGTAGCCTGGTCCAGTTGGTGTCTTTTTACTAAGGCTGAACTTTCAGGCTTAAGGCCAGATATAAAAACAGCATTAAAATTCCAGTAGCACCTGGGCTGACTAAGTAAGCCCAGCGTATTCAGAAAATTTTTGGAGTAACCGGGCCTGGTAATAAACACTCTCATCTTTATTCTGTTTGCAAGAGTGGGTTTTTGTCCAATTAGTGGGATAAAGGCTCTGGGTATTGTCTCATCTTTTTACTCATGGCCTGAGAGCCTTCAAACAGTTTGGTCACTATTTTATCTGTATTTCAAGCCAAACTGTCTTTAGGGCCTTTCCACTTAGCTTGCTGCAGCTATAATTGGGTTTTTCTGGGCCTGGTTATCATGTACACTAACTGATACACATCCAGAAGCCCAGGCTGGTAAGGCTCAACAAGAATCTTAAATTGTTCTGCAAATCTATGAGAATCTTCATGCAATTTTGGAAAACCCTTCACAATACTATGTAGTTCTGACCATGTCCAAGGGACAGAAGTTATACCAGGAAGGTTCTGAGCCTCCATACTAGGATGGATTGTAAAGGGCATCTCAGGCAAAGGTTTATTGTTGCTGTTTTAGGAAAGAAGGAGAATTCAGACAGGGTGTTATCAGAGGAATAAGAGGGCAGAGAAGAATACAGAGGAGCAGCAGCTGGCAATGGAATAGGAGGGGTAGACACAAGATTTTGGCCCTGCAGTTCTTTGTTTTGTTTAGTCAGTTAAGAAACAGTGTCCTGCAGGGAGGCAACTTTACTATGCTGATGTCTTTTAGAGGCCTGTAAATACCAGTCAAAGTAGGCATCCTGTCAAGGTTGTTTGATTCATGAGCCTCAGTTTTCTAATTTGCTGTACAAAAAAAAAAAAATTTAGAAAGTTTGAACAAACCCCAAAGTGGCCACTGATTATCCAAACTTTCTGGTAAGGCTATGCCAAGCAGACAAGAACAGGTATATTAAGGGACCAAAATGGTTGTTCATATAATAAGCAGAGGTTCCAGAGGGTGATTTTGATATATCCTTGGACTTTGCATTTCCCATTCTTCAAAGAGATAGTACAAACTACTTACTTGCAAGGATGAAAACAAATCCAGCAATAAAACTTGAAGAGCTACGAATGCAAAGGATCGAAGCTTGGATTCGAGAGGTTTTTCACCTTAAGATGACTCTCAAGAATCTGCGGAGGTGGAGAGCCCAAATGGCTCAGCTGGTACCAGAGCCTGAGTCTTCAGAGTCCCGGGGGTCACAGAAGATAATGCACCTTTGAAATCCCTGCTTCTGATGCCAGAAATGTCAAAAGTGTCAACACTGCATATGGAGAGAAATGATAAGAGTTTTATTGAGGAATACAGTTCGAGGTGAGTAAAATTACAGAGTGCTCTTATGTTCACAAAGGAATGCAGGGTTTTTATATAAGAAGGTGGGCATGGCTGCAACCACAAACAGACCTATCTTTGTATCAGTTAATCTGTTTTCAAACACATTCTTCCTGAGGGCAAGCATTTTTTTCCCAAGAACAATCTGTACACACTTCTGGAATCATATTCAAGCAAGCATAACCACATTCATTTGCAAAATAAGATTGTTTACCAGAAAGTGGTGCTCACACTTTATAAGCAGCAGCAGGGCTTTAAAACAAAAAGGAGTCCAATCCAGGCTTGTGTCAGTCATTTTAGTTATGCCAAGTTCCTCAGTTTTAGAGTGCTCTTTCACACTATGAAATGGAAGTCACATTGCCTCTTTGGTTCTTGGATCATTAATTAATGATGTCTTCCCAGTCTCTCCCTTTCCCCATTCAGAAAGAATATTTTTATTATTATTATTGTTGTTGTTAGGAAAGAGATTTCTTGTAGAAATTGTGGAAATCCCATCACTGAAAGAATACTACTGCTAACATTTTAACATATTTTCTAGGTTCATATCTGCTTTTCCTCTGCCCTATGCATCTGTTAAAAATCATACTAAGTCAACAATATAAGTTGAAGTTTAAGATCTAATTAGAAAATTGGGCAACAGTTCTGACTAGAGAGTCGGTGTTCCAAAGATGAGAGAACTTCAGAGATTCTTATGCCCCATCTTATTGACATTTCCATGGAGATGGGGTTAGAACAGTGTTTTCGTAATAACAATTTACGCTAAAACACAGCTTGCAGTCTAATTCTGGAGTTTCTGTTTCTCAAAACTGACTGCATATAGATAATTCTTCAAAAGAGCACAATGCCCAAAACAAAAAACGGTCTTTACTAATTAGTTTGACTTAAAAGTGACTTTTAGGAGACCAGTGTGCTCAAGGTTCATAAGATCTCAGGGCAGTTGTCAGGTGGGTCACCCCAACTCCATGGACCCTAGAAATCTGGATTCCAGGAAAATTAAAACTCTGTTTTTCACACCTAAGCCTGAGACCAGCTTTCCACTAAATAAAAAACAGTATAATGAATATCCTTTCATGGTCATATTTAAGGGTATCTCTGATATTTTCATCAGAGAGATTCTAAAACTGAGATTATTGGGTCAACATTTAATTAACATTGAAGATGAGTTATATACTTATTGGTCATCTGTAATTTATTTCCTTTATGAATTTTTTGTGACATTTGTCCCTTTTTTTTCACTAGACTAACGTGTTTCTTACTGAATTAGATCAGTTTTGTCTTTTACACAGTCTTATTGAGATTCACATACTATATAATTCACCTATTTAAGGTGTACAATTCATTGTTCTTCAGTATTTTTAGGGGATCATGTGACCATTGCCACGATCTAATTTCAGAGCATTTTTGTCTCCCATAAAAGAAAACTCCAGACCCGTTAGCAGCCTTTCTACATGTCCCTTACTTTCACCTGACAGCCTCTAACCCTAAGCAACCACTAATCTACTCTCAGTTTCTGCCTTTTCTGGATATTTCGTATAAATGGAATCGTACACTATATGGTCTCTTGTGACTGGTCCTTTATACTTAGCATGATGTTTTTAAGGTTTATCCATCTTGTAGCATGTATTAGTACTTTATTCCTTTTTATGGCTGAATAATATTCCACTGTATTGGTATAGCACATTTATGCATCTGTTTATCAGTTGATGGACGTTTAGGCTGTTTTCACTTTTTGACTGTAATGAATAATGCTGTTTTGAGCTTTTATGCCAAAGTTTTTGTGTGGACATGTTTTTATTTCTCTTGGGTAAACACCTAGAGTGAAATTACTGCCCACATGACATAACTTTTTGAGGGACTGCCAAATTGTTTTCCAAAGTGGCCATACCAATTTATATTTCCATCAGCAATGTATGAGAGCTCCAGTTTCTCTACACCCTCACCAACACTGGTTATTTTCTCTCTTTTTTGATTATAGCCATCTTATAGTGCACGTAAAGTGGTTTTGTTATTGAGTTTTAAGAATTCTTTTCATATTCTGGATACAGGCCACTTACCAGATTTGTGATTTGTAAATATGTCCTCCCATTCTATAGGTTATCTTTTCAATTTCTTGATATTGTTTAAAGCTCAAAAGTTTCTAATTTGGATGTGGTGGTGGTGGTGTTGTTAGGTGCTGTTGAGTCAGTTCTGACACGCGTAGTGACCCTACAGGACAGAGTAGAACTGCCCCATAGGGTTTCCAAGGAAAGGCTGGTGGATTTGAACTGCCAACCTTTTTGTTAGCAGCCAGGCTCGTAACCACTACACCACCAGGGCTCCAACTTAGATGTAGTCCAGTTTATTTATTATTATTATTGTCGATATTATTTTTTGGCTGTGTTTTGATGATATATCTAAGAAACTACTGCCTAATCAAAATAATAAAAATTTATGCCTATGTTTTCTCCTAAGTTTTGTAGTTTTAACTTTTACATTTAGGTCTATGATCCATTTTGAGTTAACTTTTTTCTGTATCGTGCAACATATGGGTCCAAATTCACTGTTCTAACACCATTTGTTTGAAAAGGCTATTCTTTCACCCACTGAATTGCCTTTTATCGTCCAAATCATTGCTGTGCCCTAAAGGAGCCGCTGTTGTTCTACCCTAGGTCACACGTTTGTCCTTCAGAGTTGACCTGTCCTGCTGCACCCCCCCTTCCTTTATGGCTCTCCTTTTCCTTAGTTGAGAAGGAATCTCTTCCTGCTCCAAGCACTTGTAGCACTGTTTTCCCCTCCCTCTACCTGGTTACGTCTCCCTCTTGCAGTTTTCTCTGCTGACATTCCAAGAGCTTCTTAAGTACAGAACCAGTTGGGTCTTGTCTTTGTTTCTCTTTGAGAGCCTTGAAAACGGGACCCAATCACTTCCTTCAGGCAGTTATCCTTTGATGATGGGACATCTGTGTGCAACTGTTAAAATGAATGGGATTTTAGTATTACATAGTCATCAGCTTTGTGTGATTGGTTGGCAGTACTACTGGTCACATAAGCAATTTAAATGCAGTGGTACTTTACACTTATAAAGCTTTTCCCCATATCTGAAGAGAAGTGATACTTTAGTTAAAAGTCCAAATCTCTCCCTGGGCTTTGCTTTCATCAGGCAGTGAGGGAAGGGAAATATGTTTAAAACTGGGCTTGTCAGCAGCCTTCTCCTTCCTGCTTTTCGCTGTGCCTGCTGTGCTCCCATTTTCTTATGCTTTTGGTGTTTTTTTTTTCCTGCATATTTCCCACCACCTCCGGTTAATTATGGCTGGAGGTTTTATCTGGCCACACTTTACAGCAGTGTCAGCTGCACCCCATGGTGGTGTCAGATGGCGGCTGGAACTAACCCAGTGCCATGTTCAGAAAAGAATGTTTTCACCTCAAAAGAATAGGTGAGGGTCAGGGGGAGTAGTGGTGGGAATCTCTTGTTTTGGATCATTTCTGATTCATAGAGAAACGCAGAAGTCACAGAAGCTGATGGAGGCAGCTATATACCTATGTCTTAACACTGATGAGCATTAGTGCAAAGTAGAAATAGGAAGGAAAGACTGATGTTCTAGTTTGGATCCTCACATTTGTCGTGAAATGAGTGTGTGTGTGTGTGTGTTTGGCAAGGGTGGCTGACTGTTCCAGGTAAAGGGTCAAGCATATGCAAAGGTCCTGCAGGGGCAACTAAAGTGAACATAAACCCATTCCCATTGCCACTGAGTCAATTCCGACTCATAGAAATTCTATAGGACAGGGTAGAACTGCCCTCATAGGGTTTCCATGACTGTAACCTTATGAAAAACAGACTGCAGCATCTTTTTCCCATGACTGGTGGGTTCAAACTGTTGACTCTTCATTCAGTTAGCAGCCAAGCACTTAACCACTGTTCCGCCAGGTCTCCAAGATGAACATAGAATGGTGATTTCTAGAAGAAAGAGATCAGTAAGAACTAGAAAACCTTACAAAAGAAAAACTAGTGCTATCAGGGAAGCCTTCATTTATTAGGGCCTCAAACAGTGAAACAAGTAAACCTTGCTTTGAAGGTTATCTAGAATACCTGTGAGTGTTGCATATTGAACGCTTTCTCTGTTCAAAGGTTCTGAGAAACATAAGTTAGGAAACACTCTTCTGAGGAGATCTGTTTTTCTTGTTGCTTCCATTGCCAGAAAAGTCTTCCTTCTTGGTCACAAGTTCTGAGAGGCATTTAATATGCTCATTTCTTGAAGCCCTTGGAGAATAAATTATCTGCAATCAATCAGGAACTTGTAAGACTCTGGCTTTAGCTAACTGAGATGTCAGTGATCCTGATACATGGCAGAAGTCCCTCTCTAGCCCCACCTTGGGCAGGTCAGAACTGGATTTACCTCCCAGTTTTGGGTACCTGGTCAGATACCCAAAACAGGTATTTGCTAGTTTGTGAGATGAGTTTGGTAATAATGGTGCTTCATCTTCTGTTGTTGCTGTTGATGTGTGCCGTCAAGTTGATTCTGACTCCTAGTGACCTTATAGGACAGAGAACTATCCATGAGGTTTCCAACGAGTGGCTGGTGGATTCAAACTACTGACCTTTTGGTTAGCAGCTGAGTTTTTAACCGTTGTGCCACCAGGGCTCTTGTAGGGTAATGGAAATTTAAATGAAATGTTGACTATAAAGTGTAGGGCCAGATACCCAAGCCCTCTGATCGTGGTTCCTAGTTCTTTTTAACCATCTGCCTTGGAACCTGTCTTCCACTTTCTTCCTCAGACTCAGTGAGTCAATTCTGACTCATGGTGAGCCCACATGTGTCAGAACAGAACTGTGTTCCACAGGGTTTCAGTGGCCGATTTTTTGGAAGTAGATAACCAGGCCTTTCTCCTGAGGCACCTCTGGGCAGACTCAAGCCTCCAGCCTTATGGTTAGCAGTGAGCATGTTAACCCTTTGCATTGCCTAGAGACTCCATCATTTGATGAGGTGGCCGTAAGTGGATTCCCACAGGATTGGTCCCCTTGGTTCTTTATCCTCATCCAGATGCTCTGCAGCATGATTCTACCTTCAGATCTGTATATCTGTTTATTTTCTGGAAAGCGTATATCTTCTTGATGTGTACTATGAGGCTTTGTTTCATGTGAATAGGATGTAATGTAAAAGCAGAGAAGCTTAGTGGTTTCTTGAGTGTCGGGGCTCCAGTGCCAGCTCTGCCACCAATTATACTTGTGTTATTCATCTTCTCTTGGTTTGCTTATGATTCATGTGATGTGACTAAAATTTTATGCATGTAAAACTGCTTCTCCTGAAAATGAAGCTGTCTCTTAGAACCGATACGATGCAAATGGAAAAGTCTAAGAAAGCAATGTGTCTTAGCAGAAAAGAGAACGTAGGTAAACCAAAAAGGCAAGATGCCTCTGGTGGTACCCTGCCTCTGTGATTTGTGAAGGTCCATGTACTCTGTTTGGAGATAAAAACACTGATTCATGAAGCTGATGGAGTTCCAGGTTTGCTCACCAAGCAGTGAGAACAAAACTGTAGTGGAAGTTGAGGAGACACTTAACTTATGATACAAAGTTGTGCACAAAGTGACAGAGTTGCTCCAGGTGCAGGTGAGGTATAAAGTCAGCGCTTAGGGCAAAAAGCTTCATGACAGGTTACCCTTGGACATCCCTTAAATTGCTCATAAATGCCACATGCAGACATACTGTCTCAATTTCACAGCTGTTTTGCTTCCACCATTGGAACATATCGTTGCTTATTCCCCATGAGCACCAGATGAAGTAGATTGGTTGTATGTAGGGCTACATGCTACCAGAAATACATATTTTCTAGTCCACGATCATATCCTGTGATGGGCGTGTGGGGCCGAGACGAGCTGGGGGCACAGTAGATGCCTGTGCCTCCAGTGAGTGCCCTCTCGGTCATGTTTTCTCCACCTTTCTTGCAGAGCTCATGTAACTGGGTGCCAGTGAGGTAATTGTGCCCAAGTTGCAACTCCACTGTAACACTGCAGGGAAGTGTCATTGAGAGAATGCCAGGAAGTATTATGGACACGTCTGTCTCCGAGAGTTTAATGTTTCACAAGGACTCTGGATATAACACTTGGATGTTGACACGCTTCAGTCATCAAAAGAAAATGTATGCCTGTCATATGCATCAGAGAGACTAGTGTTAATATTTGATATGGAAATTAGAGATCTTGGAGTGAGGTTTACAGGCTAGGAATCTCCTGTTGTGTTAGTTGGAAGATGATTGTGGACTTTGAGCTATGATATTTCATCTTTGGTAAAAATCCAGTAGGACTTACAAAATAGTTTATATTTTTTCAGTTATACAGTTCCTGTTTGAGCTAGATGTGTGTACTGCAACATTTGAATAAATATATACACATTAAAATTTGAATATATACGAGTGAAGAATACTCAGAATAAGTGATTTTTTTTTTTTTTTTAGAAGTTGTGAGATTTAAGCAGATCTTATCTGCAGTAGGTAAATTTGAACTTCTATATACTATCTTTCTTCCCTTGCTGCTGTCTAAATGGAAAAAACCTATCTAGGCTGTATGGTGTTGTGGGATGTTTCTGGTCTTAGAACCCAGACAGACCTGGGTTCAAATCTGAAGTCCTTGTTCTTAGAAACTGAGTGACCTTGGAAGTTCTTGACTAACCCCTATGACACTTGGTTTCCTCACCTGAAAATGAGAATAAATTATCTACAATATAGGTGTTTGTGAGGATTAGAGGGAATGTTTGTAAAAAGTATGTGGAACCAAGAATGTACTAAAAAAAAAAAAAAAAAAAAAACCCTGCTGTTGCTGCCATGTTACCTCAGATGAGTCCAGAATTCTGAGATCAGGTAAATGTTCCCTTCTCCCCTTTGCTGGCCTCTCTCATCCTTCTTCCTCTTTTGACTTTAGTCTATTTCTGTGACTTGGAGGAAGGGGAAGCCACCACTGCTTAAAAAAAAAAAAAATGTAGGAACTTTTAAAATCTAAATGTTGTTATTTAGATTTGGGTTAGTAAATGTTAAAGAAACCATTAAAAACCAAATTGTTAATATTTGGGTTTTGGGTTTATAAATTCTGGGCATGGCTCTGTAGATGAGTTGACTTAGCCACAACTTCTGTGGAAGGGTCTCTTCAGATATTTAATTGGTTTTCACTAGTATGTGTTGCTTCCAGCCAATGCCTTATGCTTATTTATTGTTGGTCCTTTTGTAGCTTTTATTGAAAGTGATGAAGATTTATCAGTGAGAACAGAAATAATCGAGTTTTGGAGGAACGTGAGAAGTAATTTGCAAGAAAACAAGCTGATACCAAGAATTTGGGGGGAGGAGATGTGGAAACACCATCTAGCATCTAAGTGTTGGCTTGAGATGAGGGCTGGGTAAAAAAAAAAAAAAAAAAGGTAAAGATGCCTTAAAATGGTCACCTGAGCCCTATAATATTCTCAGGGAGAAAGGATATCAGTAGGCCAGATCCAGGAAGTACACAGTTTGAACAGCTCCAGGGGACATAATATTTGCCTGGGGAGTCCCTGGGTGTGCAAACAGTTAACATACTTGGCTGATAATGAAAAGGTTGAAGGTTTCAGTCCACTCAGAGGTGACTTGGAAAAACAGCCTGGTGTCCTACTTCTGAATGAAAACTGTATGGAGCAACAATTCTGCATTTGACATTCATTGGAATTGACTCGATGGCAACTGGTAATATTTATCTGATTTTAGGTTTTATTGTACACTTTATGTTCCTTATAGTTCGTGATGTTTCAGCAAGCAATTGAGGAATAACAGATCCTTTGACAGCAGGAAAAAAATCTTACCTGAAGCCTGAGATCTGTGAGTGACCCTGACTTACTGACACTGCTGCTTGTAGACTTCTGTGGTGCTACACAGAAGGCAGAAAATTAAAAAAAGGCATGTTGATTTCAACATGTTTTCCCCGAAATGAGACATTTCCTAGCAGATTGCTTAAGAGAATCACATTTTTGTTTGCATTTTGACACCATCTGATTATTTTTGTGGTTCCCCCCCTCCTGCTTTTTTTTTTAATGCAAGCTGAAAATTCTTAGGTTGTATACCCTTTGGTTGTTAAAAAATAAAGCCTCTTTTTATGCATTGGTGCTTTTATGAGTCCCTTCTTCTTCTAGCTGGCCTGGACTACTTGGCAGCCAAGTTGATGAGAGGGTTTTCCAGGATTCCATTTATCTTAAGAGAACGCTGTGTAGGTGGATGTGGCGGTGATCTGTATTTTTCCAAATCACCTTAGAGGCACTGTAAATTACCTAAACCCCTCTTTCACTCAGGTTTCATGAGGCACCGTAAACATTTGTTTTATACAGATAATGAGCATCACTGTGTTTGGGCTAGAGGTGAGGTAGATATAAGCATAAATAAACACTTTTCCCTAAGCTTTGGGGAGCTCTCAGTTTAGTGGGAGAGATGACTAAGGCTAAACATTGAAGTATGTGCAAATTGTTGTGATATGAAGAACGAGAATCTTCTTGGGGAAGCTGGATAAGGTTCCTTGTGGGTGTGACATTGGAGGGGGGTTTTAAAGGATACATGCAAGAGCTTTGAGGGGTCTGAGTAGGCAGGAAGATGGTTCCATAGTGTCTTAGTTATCTAGTGCTGCTATGACAGAAATACCACAAGTGGATGGTTTTAACAAACAGAAATTTATTCTTTCATAGTTCAGGAACCTAGAAGTCCGAATTCAGGGTGCAGGCTCCAGGGGAGGGCTTCTCTCTCTGTCAGTTCTTGAGGGAAGGTCCTTGTCATCAATCTTCTCTTGGGTCTAGGATTTCCTCACCACAGGGACCTGGGTCCAAAGGACGTGCTCCATTCCTGGCTATTCTTTCTTGGTGATAGGAAGTTCCTCTTCTCTCTACTTGCCTCTCTCTTTTATATCTCAAAAGAGATTGACTCAGGATACTGTAAATTTTGTCCTGCCTCTTTAACATAACTGTCTCTAACCCTGCCGCATTGACAACATCATAGAGGTTAGGATTTACAACACATAGGATAATTACATCAGATCACAAGATGGTGGACAGCCACACAATAGTGGGAATCATGATCTTGCCAAGTTGACACATATTCTGGGGGGACACAATTCAATCCATGATACATAGGGAAAGAACGGGGGGTGGGGGGAGTAGTTCTCAAGTCCCGACTCATGATGACCCCATGTGTGTCAAAGTAGAACTGTGCTTCGTAGGGTTTTCAGTGGGTGATTTTTCAGAAGTAAATCGCCAGGCTGTTCTTCCAAGCTGCCTCTGGGTAGACTCAAACTTCAACCTCCTGGTTAGCAGCTGAGGGTGTTAACCGTTTGCACTACCCAGGGACTCCAGGGAAAAACAGCTCCACACAAAGTAAGCAGGGCATAAAAGGATGAGTTAGTCAGGGCTTCAAACTCTTCCCGGTAATTTGCATTTCCACCCCAGATATACTGAATCAGAATCTACATTTTAACAAAATCCTCATGTGATTCTTATGTATAGTAAACTTTGAGAACCACTGGTCTACTAGTGGAGTCCTGTTGGCACAATGGTTAAGTGCTATGGCTGTTAACCAAAAGGTCTATAGTTCAAATCCACCAGCCATTCCTAGGAAACCCTATGGGGCAGTTTTACTCTGTCCTATAGGGTCACTATGAGTCAAAATCAACTGCAAGGGTTTGGCTTTGGTTTAGCTGTACTAGTGGTTCTCAGAATTGGTCCCTAACCAGCAGCCATTAGCATGGGGGTTCAAACTGGAAGGAACTGGTTCGAAGCCCTGGAGTTAGTGGACCATGGTATTAAATAGGATTAGAGAGAGCATAGAAATACCTCTGGAGCCAGGTCATGGAACCAGGAAGGGTTTTTTTCTTTTGGTAGTGGATTTGACCATTTTAAGCAGAGTGAAGAAAAAACTAGATTTGGGTTTTAGGATGGTAACTGTTTATTCCATTCAGGCCATCTTGGAGCTGAGGAGACTGGTTGGATATCTTCTGTAATGGTTTAAACCTTTGAGTGCCTAAGGAGAATGTAGTGAATGGAGGTTGATGTGATAAAGAATCTATAGGTTGTGGTGACCTGTTTGTACATGAGAATCAGGGAAGAAGGAATAGTAGAAAATGTCTCTGGGGCTGTGCCTCCCAACACTTTTCACATCATAGCACATACAGGAATTATTTCTACAGCAATTGCGATCAATATTTTGTTCCTTAGGACACTTCCTCAGATTGCCCAATACTCCAGAGAGCTGAGGGGGTTCATATCTTGGTGTACCTTTAACTCATTCCTGCACACCAATTGGGAAGCTTTGGTAAGGTCTCCGGCTTGGTTTTCTAAATGATTCTAAATTTAACAACTTTTGTTGTGCTAGTGGTTTTAAATTTTTCCCATATTTAGTTTTATGGTATCTCCAAAGTGAACAGTATTTCTGTATTTCAGGTACTAAGGCTCTGAAAGCTGGAATTTCAGCCCAGGCCCTTGGATTCCAAGTAATGTTCTTGCTGTCCTATCACAGTGCTGGTGTGCTTTACTACAGCATGGAGCATAGAAGCAGGTTGGTTAGGCAAAGTGGCAAGTTTGACTTTGAATATGTTGAACTTTGGATGTTTTGTGGAGCATCCCTTTTTAAGAGCACCACCCATTGCCATCTCCGTAAGGTTTCCAAGGCTATAAATCTCTACAGAAGCAGACTGCCACATTTTTCTCCCAGAGAGCCACTGGTGGTTTCGAACTGCTGACCTTTTAGTTAGCGGTAGAGTGCTTTAACCATTGTACCACCAGGTCTCCTTGTTGATAGCACCAGGGAGCTACAAATGCAAGACCTGATCTCACATTAAAGGAGAAAGGATTTTAAGATGTGGTATCTGCGGCAGATGGCTTGGAGGTCAGATAAAGAATGAAGTGTCTTTTAGCTTTTGGAAACATGGTAATTGACCTTAGATCTGGGTCAACAAACTCTACATAAAGTTCAAATCCACCAGCTGGTTCCTTAGAAACCCATGGGGCAGCTGTACTCTGTCCTGTCAGGTTGCTATGAGTTGGAATCAACTCGAGGGCAATGGGTTTGGTTTTTTTTTTTTTGGTGGAGAAGGGCTGTACAATCTTTGCAACTGTTCAACTCCATTGTTCCAACGCAGAAGTAGCCATAGACAATGCATAAATGAATGGACATGGCTATGTTCCAACAAAACTTTATTTATGATCAGTCAGATTTGGCCCACAGACCATAGTTTGTCAACCTTTGCCTTAGAGGAAAGGAAAGGCAGAATGGAGACTTTCTGTTTATTGCTTACCATGTGCTAGATACTTTACAAACATTTATAATCCTGAGGTATAGGTACCAACCCCATTTACAATTGGTGGAACTGGAGGTGTTTTTTAGAAAACTTGTCTGAAAGTCACACAGCTACTTAATGCCTGGCCGGGATTTGAATGGAAACCCTGGTGCATAGTGGTTAAGTGCTACAGCTGCTAACTGAAAGGTCAGCAGTTTGAATCCACCAGGTGCTCCTTGGAAACTCTATGGGGGCAGTTCTGCTCTGTCCTATAGGGTCGCTATGAGTTGGAATTGACTTGACGGCAGTGGGTTTGGTTTGGTTTTGGTTTTGGTATTTCAACCTCCAGCTTGTTGATTCCAAAGCCCTAGTCATGTTTCCACCTCACTTTACTACTGCCCAAAACAGCAGCCTTGGGTCAGATCACTTTCAAAAGGTACAGATGCATAAAAAGGAAAGAAGTTCTAACACATGATGCACTATGGGTAAACCTTGAAGACATTATGCTAAGTTAAGTAAGTCAGACACAAAAAGACAAATAGGGAATCATTTATATGGCATATCTAAACAAACAACAAAAACCAGTTGCCATGGAGTCAGTGGCAATCCATGAGTGTTAAAGTAGAACTGTGCTCCATAGGGTTTTCAATGGCTGACTTTTGGAAGTAGATCGCCAAACCTTTCTTCTGAGGTACCTTTGGGTAGACTCAAACCACTAACCTTTTGGTTAGCAGCAAGCACATTAACTTTTTGCATTGCCCAGGTACTCTGTATGATGTATGTAGAATAGGCAAA
Source organism: Loxodonta africana (assembly GCF_030014295.1). NCBI lineage: Eukaryota > Metazoa > Chordata > Mammalia > Proboscidea > Elephantidae > Loxodonta > Loxodonta africana. Next base: position 88,359,995 of record NC_087347.1, on the reverse strand, counting down.
TGTATAGAGACAGAAAGTAGCGTAGGGGGGTTAGGGGCTGAGGAAGGAAGTAATGGGAGTTGCTGTGTAATGGGTATAGAGTTTCGGTTGGAGATGATGAAAAAGTTCTGGACACAGATAGTAGTGATGTTTGCACAACTTCGTGAATGTCTCTAAAGCCATTGAATTTTATAGTCAAAGTTGGTTATAATGGTAACTTTTATGTTTTGTATACTTTACCACAATATAAAAAATACTAAAAAAAGAGCTACAGGTGGCACAGGAGCCATCAGGCTCTGTATTTCCATCATTGTCCTTCACATGACTTTTAGTGAAGCAGCATTTTTCTTGCTTAGGTCGTTTCCTTGATGACAGATGTCAAGTGACTGCCAGGAACACAACCTGAATTCCTCAACGTTGTGTGACATTGAGTCAATTCTGACTCATAACGATCCTGTAGGACAGCGTGGAACTGCCCTGTAGTATTTCCTAGACTGTAATGTTATGAGAGCAGATCTCCAGGTCTTTTCTGGAGCTGCTGGATGGGTTCAAACCGCCGACCTTTCAGTTAGCAGCCAAGATTTAACCAATGTGCCACCATGGCTCCTTGAATTCCTCAACAGAGAAGGTAAAGAGATTCTCCTGTATATGAAGACATCTCTTAGTTACCAAGCCTTGGATGAATTTTTTTTTTTTTTAAGAAACTTTTAATTTTAGAATAATTTTATGTTTGTAGAAAGTTGCTAATGTAGTAGTTTCCAAGTTTCACTTGGCTGGGGTAATGTCTGTCAGGTTTTTCCACTGTAAAGCTACTTTTTTTTTCCTGCCCACTTTTTCATACTATACTTTCTGGAAGGAAGTAACCATGTGCAACTCACACATAAGGAGTCAGGAATTATGCTCCACCTCCTTGATGGAGGAGTATCTACATAAATTATTTGGATTTTTTCTGCAAGGGAGATTTGTTTATTTTCTCCCCATTTATTTATATCAGTACAGACTCATGGATAGATGAACTTTTGATATTGCACTTTGACGTAACTCAGGGTTTACTCTGGTCCTTCTGCACCGTTTGTTGCCTTACTGACCCTAAGTAAGGCCTGATAAGTTTTGTAGGTACCAGTTAAGTGTAGGTGCCAGTTAAGTCCAGCCTAAAATGGGGCAAGGAATTGCTGCCTTAGCAGTTTAATTCCTCAGTATAGACTGTTAACCATATGTGTGTTACCTGAAACCTAAAAAAAAGGTTTTTCTGGACTTTATGCTGGGGGGGGTGTATATTGTTATGTCGATGGTGAAGAAACTTCTAGCAGGGCTAGCTGATGGATTTAGTTTGAAATTAACATTGAAGCAGCCCCACCTCGTGGTAAATGTGGAATGAGCAGTGTGTTCTGAGAACAATTCCTGCCCAGTTCCAATTCTAACCGGAGCATGCGTTCTCATAGCTACAGTACTTTAAGAGAAGAAAAAAACATTTTTAAGTTCTTAGAGGAAAAGAGAGGTTGGCTTCAGACTTTGCCTTTGTACATAAACAGGTCAAAAAGTAAACACTGTAAAGTTAAAAATTCTCAATAGTTATTTCTTTTGGCATATTAACTGTTAGCTTTTAGTATGTATATCTTAAGGTAAGCTTTTTTGTTTTCTTTCCTGTTTATTCAAAATTATTTAATAGCTGAAGTGTAAGAGTGAAACAGGTTGGAACTCTGAACTTCTTGAGATATTTTTCTTTAGTCATAGACAAATTGGAAACCCTGGTAACATAGTGGTTAAGAGCTACGGCTACTAAACAAAAGGTTGGCAGTTTGAATCCACCAGGTGCTCTTTGGAGACCCTGTGGGGTAGTTTTACTCTGTCCTTTAGGGTCGCTATGAGTTGGAATTGGCTTGACAGCAGCCAGTTTGGTTTTTTGGTTTTATGGGCAAGTTGGAGAGTTTTTTAAAATAGTTTCCTTCTTTGCATGGGGGTTTTAAGATATTTTTGCACTCGTGTCTAAGATGTTTAAGCACACGTGGAAAGTAGCCAGAGAGTCTGCTAATGCCCACCGTGATGTGTGGGAATGTGGGGTGGGTTAGGATTAGCAGCTCTCTGCCTCCTGGAGTGTTTTTACATCCACGGAAGGAGTCTTCTAGCGAATGGAGGTGGGGGATTTGGTGGAATAATTTAATCTGATCTTATGGTTGACCTGGTTGATTATTAGCAGTTGATAAGCAGATTAGTGTGACAACATGTTATAGGTGGTTTAAAAAAATTGATACGCAATCACTTTTTTTGTTGTAATAAATCAGTGTGTAAACAGGAATTCTAAATTTTGTGTAATCAGGAATTCTAAACTTAATGTTTGCCTTGATCAGCTTTTCAGAATGAGGTAAGGTAAAATTTGTTGTTTTGACCAATAAAAATTCTGTAAGAGCCTGGTCTGTAGCACATTCAATGTGGAAACCATTCCATCTGTTGTATCCTGAACCTGGGACACCGAGGGCATAGATGGATAGTTAAATGCTGCTGAGGGGATAACAATGATCTAGGTCCCTGCAGGGGACAGCATAAGTTGTGTCCAGAGGAAATAGGCTATGCTGTGACTCTTCATCTGCCTCCTGTCAGTGATGTCATGGGTCACCTATGTCATCTGTGAATGCAATTTGTCCTGTTTTAACTCTACAGAGATAATGGTAAGCCCAAAATATCATTTCACTACTGCTCTCTCCAGGTTCCTGATGTTTCTCTTATCTGAAATACCAAGTGGTATTTCAGATAATGGAAATCACATGCTTTACAAGTGTGAGCTCATCAACAGAGAGGTCAGAGAAGGACATTTGCCTCAAGCTCACAAGCCCAAGCTTCACTCTGTCCTTAGCTTTCAGACTTGGATGTGTCCTATCATGTTACTCTCTGGATTGTTAGAGGCCACTTGTATGTGGCTTGACAAACCAACTCCCTGACTGTGTATAGCAAGATGGTGGCTGCTCGTAACCTCAAAGGTAATGTTTAAGACCATGGTGTTGCTTCTGTGCAGACACCAGGAACACAGAGGTATGAGTTTGCTCAAGTACATGGCAATCACAATATGCAGGCTTTAGAAGCACATGGAAGGCTCTAGAATTCAGATGAGAGACCCAAAATACATGAGAGTTAGCCTTGTTGGGATTGAGCCCTGGTGGCACAGTGGTTAAGTGCTCGGCTGCTAACCAAAAAGGTCTGCAGTTTGAACCCACCCAGTGGCTCCATGAGAGAAGACTGGCAATCTGCTCCTGTAAAGATTACAGCCTAGGAAACCTTATGGGGTGGGGCAGTTCTACTCTGTCCTATAGGGTCACTGTGAGTCAGAATTGACTGAATGGCACACTACAGTAGCCTTGTTGGAGGATTTCATGGGTGGTGCAGATGGTTAAATTTGTGCCTACTAACTAAAAGATTGGTGATTTAAACCCACCCAGAGGCTCCCCAGAAGACAGACCTGATGATCTGCTTCTGAAAGGTCACCACCATGAAAACTTAGTGGAAGCACAGTTCTACCCTGACACACGTGGGGTCTCCATGAGTCAGAATAGCCTTGCAGGCCAGCTAGGGGCTATAGGGAAAGGGAGGGATAGTGAGGTAGATCCTTGTAGTCAAGGGATTTCTTTTTATTATTATTTTAAGGTGAGAGAATCTTGAGCTCCTTCCAATGAGAATTTTGAAAGGGAGAGATTGACTTTATACGTTGGAGAGACAGGAGACTCTTGGGGACAGGGAACAGACCTTTGTTAAGATGGGCCTTATAATACTGAACACAGCATTTTGTGCACAGAAGACGATAGGAGTTTCAAATTACCGTTCAATGTTTGGTAGTTAAAAAATGTCTTCCATAAGCCTTTAAATTCAATTTACAAATTTTGTGTTTCTAACTCTAACTTAAAGTCATACATTTAAAATAAATTGCACTAAAAACAAAAAATTGCATATTCCAAATAGGAATCACAAGGCTAATCAGTCAGATATTCCAATATGCCACATTTTAAAAACATTAAAAATTCTCTAGCAGATAATCGATACTTGACCATACCAATGATAGAAAACTTATCCCTAAGTTTGGAGCCCTGGTAATGAAATGATTAAGAGCTCAGGCTGCTCATGAAAAGGTCGGCAGTTCAAATCCACCAGTCCTTTCTTGGAAACCCTATTGGTCAGTTCTACTCAGTCCTATAAGGTTCCTATAAGTTGGAATTGACTTGACAGCACACAACAACAACAGCATCCCTAAATTTAACACAGTTGTAGCACTGCTTTGGGTTTTACTTAATTCATCAACTCTACATTTAATTCTGAACCTTGCTGAGGCTGAAAGACAACCAAAGTGATAGATCAACTCAGGCAAGTTGAGGTTAGGGCCAGTAATTCATGATCACTATATTTTTTATATGTTACTGAATTAGTATTCAATTTGATTTCAGATAAAAATGATTGATCAAATACACAATTGCTTACACAAGATAAAAAATTTGTTTCTCATAAGTAGTCTAGACGTAGGTGGTCCAGGGCCTTGGTGACTTCAAGGTGATATCAGGGAACCAGATTCCTAATTTGGTGCTCACCATTTTAACAGATAGTCACCTCCTGGTCCAACATGATTGCTAGAGTACCAGTCAGCATGTCCATATTCCCTATATGAAGAGGAAAGAGAGAAATGCCAAAAGGGGTCTCTCTTAGCTGAGTCAGCTCCCTTTAAGCAATTTTCTTCAAGATCTTACCCAACACTTGCTTACCTCTCACTGGTTCCCATTACCTAGCTACCAAGGAGGCTGAGAAATTCAGTCTTTTATTCATTTACTGTGCTGCTAAAGTGTAGTTTTCAGAGGCAAAAAGATGATTCATGCAAATATAAAACGATTTTATTCAACTCATTAAAGAGGGAACTGGTAATATGTTAAGACTAATGAGAATTTGGGTTACAGAGATTGATATTCTCTGCCAGACAAAATGTATTTGCACTGCTGTGGGCAGGAATCATTTGCGTTGCTATCTGCTGTTTACAGAGTCGAACCCTGGTGGCACTACAGTTAAGAGCTTAGCTGCTAACTGAAAGGTGGCTGGTTCAAACATGCCATGAGAGATAGATGTGTTGCTTCTGTAAACCAAACCAAACTCAAACCCACTGCTGTCCAGCCGATTCCGACTCATGGTGACACTATAGGACAGAGTAGAACTGCCTCATTGGGTTTCCAAGGCTGTAACCTTTATGGAAGCACAATTTTCCAAATCTTTAAGTTCTGTTTTCATTTTACACATTTTATTTTTAAGTCCATCTCTTGCCTCTTGCATTTTACTGTAAGTGGCAAGGGGAAATGACCTGGTCCCTTTAAGATCGTGCTTAGAAATCTCATCATTTAGAAATCCAAGTTCATCACTTAAAAGTTCAACCTTCCACCAAACATTTGAACATAATTCAGACAAGTCTTTTACATTGCATAAAAAATGTTGCCCTTCCTCCATTGTCCAGTCAGATGTTCATCATTTTCTTTTAAAGCCTCACCAGCACATTTAACGTTTACATTCCTAGCACCATTCTGTTGCTGGTGCCATAATGTAGTCTCTAAGACGATACTTTCTCTGTAGCTCTCTTCACTTCCTTCCGAGCCTTCACCAGAATTGCTTTTGACGTCCGTAATTCTGCCAACAGTCTCTTCAAGGCAATCTAGGCTTTTACACTTAGGCAGCTTAAGGCTCTTGCAGCATCTACCTGTTACCCAATTCCAAAACCGCTTCTACATATTAGGTATCTGTTAGAGCAGCACCTCATTCTTTTGGCACCAAATTCTTAGTTATCTAGTAGCACGGTAACAAATACCACAGTTGGATGGCTTTAACAAACAGAAATGTATTTTCTCACAGTTTAGGAGGCTAGAAGTCTGAATTCAGGGTGCCAGCTCTAGGGGAAGGCTTTCTCTGTTGGCTCTGGATGAAGGTTCTTGTCTCTTTTGAGCTTCTGCTTCTGGGTGATCTTCATGTGGCTTGGCATGTATCTTCCCTCATCTCTGCCCTGTTTACTTGTTTAATATCTGTTATATCTCAAAATTCACCCTACATTGATCCTGCCTCATTAACGTAACAAAGACAACCCATTCCCAAATGGAATTATAACCACAGGCATAAAAGTTAGGATTTACAACACATATTTTGGGGGAACATAATTCAGTCCATAACGTATGGTACATAGTCTTTTGAGTTTTTTTTTTTTTTTTAATTAGCCCAGTGCATTTGTGATTAATTCATGGGTATCAATATTCATCAAAATGTCAGTAATTCATTACATTTTATTGCTGAGTGGTAGTCCATTACATATTTATCTACTCACCAGTTGAAGGACATTTGAATAGTTTCTGCTTTTTGGTGATTATGAGTAAAGTTGCTATAAATACACATGTAAAGGTTTCTTGGGTCAATACCAAAGAGTGGAATCGCTGGGTCATATAGTAAGTGTGTTTAACTTTATATGAAAATGTTAGCTATTCCCTGAAGTGGTTGTACCATTTTGCATTCCCACCTGCAGTGTATGACGGTTCCAGTTGCTGTCATGCATTGCCAGTTTTCTTAAAATTACTTTTTAGTCATTTTAGTGGTGTGTAGCGGTAGCTAATTGTCCAGGCCAGACCTTTTCCTGGTCTCTGTAACAACCTGATAAGGTTGTAGGTAACATCCCTGACTTTTTTTTTAAAGTATTGATATATTTTTGTTCTATGAAGACTCCTTTTCCCAAAGATCCCTTTTCTTAAAAATTTTTTTATTGTGCTTTAAGTGAAAGTTTACAAATCAAGTCAGCCTCTCATACAAAAATTTATATACCCCTTGCTATATACTCCTAGTTGCTCTTCCCCTAGTGAGATAGCACACTCCTTCTCTCCACCCTGTATTTCCGTGTCCATTCAGCCAACTTCTGTCCCCCTCTGCCTTCTCATCTCTCCTCCAGATGGGAGCTGCCCTCATAGTCTCATGTGTCTACTTGATCCAAGAAGCTCACTCCTCACCAGTATCATTTTCTGTCTTATAGACCAGTCCAATCCCTGTCTGAAGAGTTGGGTTCGGAAATGGTTCCTGTCTTGGGCTAACAGAAGGTCTGGGGACCGTGACCTCCGGGGTCCTTCTAGTCTCAGTCAGACTATTAAGTCTGGTCTTTTTATGAAACTTTGAGGTCTGCATCCCATTGCTCTTTTGCTCCTTCAGAGATTCTCTGTTGTATTCCCTGTCAGGGCAGTCATCAGTTGTAGCCAGGCACCATCTAGTTCTTCTAGTCTCAGGCTAATGTAGTCTCTGATTTATGTGGCCCTTTCTGTCTTTTGGGCTCATAATTACCTTGTGTCTTTGGTGTTCTTCATTCTCCTTTACTCCAGGTGGGTTGAGACCCATTGATGCATCTTAGATGGCCAATTGCTAGCATTTAAGACCCCAGATACCACTCTCCAAAGTGGGGTGCAGAATGTTTTCTTAACAGATTTTATTATGCCAATTGGCCTAGATGTCCCCTGAAACCATGGTCCCCAGACCCCGCCCCTGCTACTCTAGGCTTCGAAGCATTTGGTTTTTTCAGGAAACTTCTTTGCCTTTTGTTTAGTCCAGTTGTGCTGACCTCTCTCGTATTGTGTGTTGTCTTTCCTTTCACCTAAAATAGTTCTTGTCTATCTAATTAGTGAATAGCCCTCTCCCTCCCTCCCCACTCTCGTAAACATCAAAGAATATTTTGTATGTTTAAACTTTTTCTTGAGTTCTTATAATAGTGCCTGACTAGCCTTTTGACTGCCTGATTTAATTCATAAATCTTGCCAGGTGCCCTGACCACAGGTAGAAGGATTAGCTTTCTGTGGATGTGACAGCATCAGTACTATTGCAGGTGAGTGTGAGGACGAGGCTGAGGAAAGTTTAAGGTGCTTCCTTCTGATGGCCATTTTTCCTGTGATACAAGACATGAGGGTTCTTGCATAGGTGATGGATAAGGGTGTGTATGTATGTATGTCAGAGATTTCTTTGAGGAGGATGGAGACATTTTGAACTGACTTCTTTGGAGAATGGAAGAGAGATCGTGAACTGATGAGCGATACACAGCATTTCTCTTCTCCCACTCTCTCCTGGAAAATTAGAGAGGTATCTTAGTCTGGTTCTGTAGAGGAGCAAAACCAGTGAAGCATGTATATAAATACATATAAAGAGATTTACTTCAAGGAAATGGCTCATGCAGTTGTGGAGCTGAAAAGTACCAACTTGTGGGTCAGGTGGCAGGCTGAAGAAGACCTCTGCTGATTCATATGGTTGCAGGGTTGATGAACCCAAAATCTACAGGTCAGGTGGCAGGCTGGAGGCCTCTGCTGGCTCATGGGGCTGTGGGGATGGTAAATACAAAATCTGTAGGTCAGGCGGTAGGCTGAAGACTCATGCAGGCTTATGTCCCAAGAAACCAGAGGTCAGGTGAGAAGAGTGTAGGGTCGAGAGAGTGAGCTTTGCCAGAACATCCATTTATATACTGGAAGCAGGCCACATTCCCAAGGAAACTGCCCTTTCAAATGTTTGGCTGATCCCATCAGACCACAAAATGGAAGAAGATTACATACCCGTTGCCGTCAAGTTGGTTCCGACTCAGTGTCTGCCAAATCACTGAGAATTACAGCCCAGCCAAGTTGACACATAACATTAACCATCACAGGAGGGGTAGCGTCATGGAGCATTTTCCAAGAAGTGCAGACCCTTTGGAGGGACTGGGAAACATGCTCCTCTGTCCTTCCCCTTTTCCTTACTCCCAAATTTCCTGCCCTGACAGAAAGAGTGAATTAGAACAGGATTCCATAGTCAAGACTGTACTGAATGAATGAGAAAATATTCTTACATTAGAATTCCTACAAGCAAATAGTTAATTTCTTTAAAATGTAGAAAGAAACTTTTTCTTGTTGAAATAAATATGCACTTAACGAATACATAATATTGTGCCAAGCACTGCAAGGAACCCCAAGATAGGCAAGGTTTTCTTCCTAACACTGCTTTTATTCTGTTTAAGACTGGGAGAGTAAAGCACCCTATTTTCCACCTCTCTATATGCCTCTGTTCATGGTGTCCCTCAGGAGGTGATGACACCCCCACCTCATCCTCAGGTCCAGCTCATGTCCTGCCTCTTCCCCTTGCTGCTGCTATTCTCCCTCAGCCACTTAACATTATGTGAGGAACAGCTATTTCTTCCGTATCTTCATGCTTGACAGTAAGCTTCTTGAGGGCCAGGGCAAGGTCTTGTATAGTTCCTCCAGATGCAATAAAGCAGTGGTTTTCAAACTTGAGAATGCATCACAGCCACTCAGTGGTTTGGGATGGGGTTGAGAATTTGTGTTTCTAATAAGTTCCCAGGTGATTCTGTTGCCTTTGGCCTAAGGACTGCACTTTGAGCACCACTGATCTGAACCCACAGGGAAGGAGCTTTTCCAAGGTTTTCTTCCTCCCTCTTTTTGGAGGGAGTTACATCATCATGCAATGTAGGGTTCATTTCCTGTTTGCATGAATAACAGAAGAACCCCTTCTCCTTAATGGCTGCTTCCCTAGTTTCTTAGAGAAACTCTGACATTTCCATTCTAGGAAGGATTCAGATCTTTCTTCCAGAGACATCTTAAAGTCATAGTTTGAGGTTATTAATTTATTTGTAATTGTTTGGGAAATGACTGTTACAGAACTAAGCCAATTTCAGTTATTAGGAGTCTTTATGACAAATTCTAATTACTACCAATTTTTGAAAGGAGCCCTGGTAGCATAGTGGTTAAATGCTTGGCTGCTACTCAAAAGGTTGGTGGTTTGAGCCCACCAGTGGCTCCATGAGAGAAAAGATGTGGCGATTTGCTTCCATAAAGATTACAGCCTTGGAACCCCTATGGGGTAGTTCTGCTCTGTCCTACAGGGTCGCTTTAAGATGAGATCAACTCGATGGCTTACAACAACAATCACTATTAGAGGTGAGGGCTAGAGATTTCTTCACTATGAACTTGCTATCAGGTATGAATGAAAACAAGTGAGACTGAGTTCTGCACATGCACAGATCTATTAGCATGCAGGTACAATGCAGCCATACGACCTGTGTTACATGTCCAGTGAAGTTCCAGCTCTGTCCTTTTAGAGTCTGTGTTCCAACAACCCTGTATTAATTTTCTACTTCTGTCCTGATAAGTCACTACAAACATAACAGCTTAAAACAATACAAATTTGTGATCTCACAGCCAGTAAATCAGAAGTTAGTCCCGGTGTTGTGTCAGCTGGCTTTCTGCTCTGGATTTCACAAGGCCAAAATCAGTGGGTGGCAGGGCTGTGTTTTTTTCAGAAGACTCAGGGGATGAAACAGTTCCAAACTCATTTAAATTGGTAGAATTCAATTCCATGTAGCTGTAGGGCTGGGTACCCGTTTCCTTGCTGGCCGTCAACTGGAGATTGAGTACAGCTTCTGGAAGTCTGCCTTTCTTTGTTAGTGACCCCGTCCTCCATCTTCAAAGCCAGCCAAAGATCTAGTCCAGACAGAAGTGGTGAATCCTTCTCATGCTTTGAATTTTCTGACCTCCCCTTATGCCTCACCTCTCCTCTGCCCAGCTCTCTGTTTTCCTGTTTTGCTTTTAAGAGTGCAAGTGATTGATTACATTGGACCCATCCAGATAATCCAAAACAATCTCCCTGTTTTATGGTCAGTTGATTGGTAATTTTAATTCCATCTGCAAAGTCTCTTCAGAGGAGCACCCAGATTAGTATTTGATTGAATAAACGGGCTAAGAATCAGCAGCTGGTCATGGAACCATTTACTTGTCAAGCCTAGGGTACCATTCTGAGGGTCCTAGATTTCTGAGGAAATTGTGTTTGTGAGGAACCTTACATACATCAAGAGGCAGTTGTTCGGACAGACCAAGGGGATGCCGATTGGCTTAAAGTCAGGAAAGGTGTATGTCAGGGCTGTATCCTTCCACCATACCTATTCAATCTGTGTGCTGAGCAAATAATCCAAGAAGCTGGACTATATGAAGAAGAACGGGGCATCAGGATTGGAGGAAGACTCATTAACAACCCGTGTTATGCAGATGACACAATATTGATTGCTGAAAGTGAAAAGGACTTGAAGTACTTACTCATGAAAATCAAAGACCACAGCCTTCAGTATGGCTTGCACCTCAACATAAAGAAAACAAAGATCCTCACGACTGAACTAATGAGCCAACATCATGATAAACAGAAAAGATTGAAGTGGTCAAGAATTTCATTTTACTTGGATCCACAATCAACAGCCATGGACACAGCAGTCAAGAAATCAAATGATGCATTGCATTGGGTAAATCTGCTACAAAGGACCTCTTTAAAGTGTTCAAAAGGAGGGATGTCACCTTGAAGACTCAGGTGCGTGTGACCCAAGCCATGATATTTTCATTCGCATCATATGCACGTGAAAGCTGGACAACGAATAAGGAAGACCGAAGAAGAATTGACGCTTTTGAATTGTGGTGTTGGCAAAGAATGTTGAATATACTGTGGACTGCCAAAAGAACAAACAAACCTGTCTTGGAAGAAGTACAACCAGAACGCTCCTTAGAAATAAGGATGGCAAGACTGTATCTTACATACGTTGGACATGTTGTCAGGAGGGATCAGTCCCTGGGGAAGGACATCATGCTTGGCGAAGTACAGAGTGAGTGGAAAAGAGGAAGAAAGACCCTCAGTGAGGTGGATTGACACAGTGCCTGCAACAATGAGCTCAAGCATAGCAATAATTATAAGGATGGCGCAGAGCCAGGCAGTGTTTCATTCTGTTGTGCGTAGAGTCGCTATGAACTGGAACCAACTCGACGGCACCTAACAAGAGCAGCAACGATAGATTTGTATACCTGGGTCAGACAAGGACCGGGGTGCCTCTGCAAGAGTTCTCGTCAGTCTCCTTGTCTCAAATGTCATAAATTTCCAACCGCCATTATATTGATTAACAATCAGTTATTTAACCAATGAAAGACCATTTCTAACATCCAATATGCTAATTAACAAAACCTTGGTGCTGATTGGTAATAAGAATAGCTCGCTGACTGGCTTGCAGTAGCAGTCTCTTGAGTGTGGTCTTTTGATTAAAAGCTAGCTAACTACTCCTCCTGGCGTGTGTATTCCAGATTGACAACTAATTGCTTCTACTGAGAGACTAAAGCCAGTTGACACATTTATACCACAGTGTTTATGCTGAAATGCCTTGAAATGAAATTCAGACAATGTAATAAAGATTCTTGCCCTCTCAGCTGTGAGCTTCCAGAGAGCTGTTTGTTGTTCTCACTCTCGTGCCTGATGCACAGTGGCCGTGCAATAGATACTTGTTGGCTAAATAAAAAAAGTGAATTAATATATTCCTGTGCTTTAACAGGAAACCCTGGTGGCGTAATGGTTAAGTGCTACAGCTGCTAACCAAAAGGTCAGCAGTTAGAATCTACCAGGCGTTCCTTGGAAACTATGGACAGTTCTACTCTGTGCTGTAGGATTGCTATGAGTCAGAATTGACTCCACGGCGATCGGTTTGTTTGTTTGTTTTCGGTACTTTAACATATAAAAACAATTACATACTGTCATGGATTGAGTCCCCCAAAAATATGTCAACTTGGTTAGGCCATGATTTCCAGTATTGTGCGGTTGTCCTTTTTTTTTAAAAAAAAAAAAAATGTGCTTTATGTGAAAGTTTACAAATCGAGTCAGTCTCTCATACAAAAATTTATATATACCTTGCTATATACTCCTAATTGCACTCACTCTGAGACAGCACACTCCTTCCCTCCACTCTCTATTTTTGTGTCCATTCAGCTAGCTTCTGACCCCCACTGCCCTCCCCTCTCCCCTCCAGACAGGAGATGCCAAGATAGTCTCATGTGTCTACTTGATCCAAGAAGCTCAATCTTCGCTAGTATCATTTTCTATCCCATAGTCCAGTCCAATCCCTGTCTGAAGAGTTGGCTTTGGGAATGGTTCCTGTCTTGGGCCAACAGAAGGTCTGAGCACCATGATCTCCGGGGTCCTTCTAGTGTCAGTCAGACCATTAAGTCTGGTCTTTTAATGAGAATTTGGGGTCTGTATCCCACTGCTCTCCTGCTCCCTCAGGGGTTCTCTGTTGTGTTCCCTGTCAGGGCAGTCATCCATTGTAGCCAGGCACCGTCTGGTTCTTGTGGTCTCAGGCTGTTGTAGCCTCTGGTTTATGTGGTCCTTTCTGTCTCTTGGGCTCATAATTACCTTGTGTCTTTGGTGTTCTTCATGCTCCAGGTAGGCTGAGACCCATTGACGCATCTTAGATGGCCGCTTGCTAGCGTTTAAGACCCCAGGCACCACTCTCCAAAATGGGATGCAGAATGTTTTCTTAATAGATTTTATTATGCCAGTTGACCTAGGTGTCCCCTGAAACCATGGTCCCCAAACCCCCGCTCCTGCTATGCCGGCCTTTGAAGCGTTCAATTTATTCAGGAAACTGCTTTTAGTTTAGTCCAGTTGTGCTGACCTGTTGTCTTCCATTTTGTGATTGATGTAATTTTCCTATGTATTGTAAATCCTAATCTCTGCCTGTGGTTAATAAGGCAAGATTCAATTATGTTAAGGAGGATTAGGGTGGGATGCAGTACCCTTGCTTAGGTCAAATCCCTGATCCAGTGTAAGGGGAGTTTTCCTGGGGCATGGCCTGCACCACCTTTTATCTTACAAGAGATACAGAAAGGAGCAGAGAGTAGGGAACCTCATACCACCAAGAAAGCTGTACTGGAACAGAGTGAGTCTTTTGGACCTCGGGTCCCTGTGCCTGAGAAACTCCTTGATCAGGGAAAGATTGATGACAAGGACTTTTCCCCAGAGCTGACAGAGAGAGAAAGCCTTCCCCTGGAGCTGGTGTCCTGAATATAGACTTCTAGCCTACCAGACTGTGAGAGAATAAATTTCTCTTTGTTAAAACGGTCCACTTGTGGTATTTCTGTTATAGCAGCAATAGATGACTAAGACAGGTACAGGGTATGAACATCAACATAGATTAAAGAACACTGGAAAAAAGGGGGAACAGTACCAGGGTGTATTGTGTGCTATGATTTTATTATACTCATACTACTGTAAACCTGCAGGCTACAAACTAAGACTTGAAAATTTCTGTCAATATTTATTTTAATGATGCTTTATTGAAAGGAGCATGGCTCCATTTGGATATACTGTTTTCCTCCTAGATCTAAGCACCTTAATATCAATGTTCATTTATGTCTTCATAGTGTCTTATGATGGAAACCCTGGTGGTGTAATGGTTAAGTGCTACAGCTGCTAACCAAAAAGTCCGGAGTTTAAATCCACCAGGCACTCCTTGGAGACTCTATGGGGCAGTTCTACTCTGTCCTATAGGGTCACTGTGAGTTGGAATTGACTCGAGGGCAACAGGTTCGGTTCGGTTAGTGCTTTATGAGTGACTGGATAATGCATGAATAAAGGCTGTTCACCCTTCCCAGAGTACTTTTTTTTAAAGCATTTTAAAGAACTTAAAGGGGGCCTATTAAGAGTGGTGTCAGGTAACTTTCATACTTCATTCATTTTCTCTCTACTTTGTATCTTCCACAGAGTTGCAGTCTGAATTTCCCCAGACCTCACCTTCCTTTAGGTGTGGAGGTCACATTAGTAGTGATAACTCAGATTGCACTGGCTTGGTGCCCTCATCTTTTTACACAAGGCCCACACTCCTGCAAAAGTGTTTCTGGAAGTTTCTGGAAGTCCCCAGGAATATCTCACACGTGCTCAGGGAAACCTCTGCTGCCGAGGCAGCTGGTACACTTCTCTCCTGATGCCTTGCTCTGCATCACCACTCAGCACCCAAGGCCAGAGCTACCGTTCATCATTACCTGGATTAGAGCCATTTCAAGCAGCATTTTAGGTTTTTGTTTATAGCCCTCCTTCTCATAAGAGAAATGCAAGTGATGGACACCACGCTGTGCTTGAAATTGCCCTCTTCTTTTTTTTTTTTTTTTTTTGGCCAGTGCTTTCTAACAGGGCCAGTTCATTGTCTGGCTCCTTCTATCCTCAGAATGAACCCTCCAAGAGGCCTTTGGTCCTTATAGATTGGGTTTGTGGGCAGCCCTGCCAGCTCACCAGCCCAGCCTCAACTCTAGGAAGGGACAAAACTGCAGAGTCAAGCCCAGGTACCTGCTACAGAGCTCTCCCTTTAGGCCTTGAATTTCGTCCATGTCTTTCTCTTCCCCATTTCCAAATTAGGTCTCCTCCTTTCTCCTCCGGCACTTTCATTTTTGGGTTACATAAAGGAAGACGGGGTCACACTTTGAATGCTCTATCCAGGTGTCTTGCTCTTTAAAATTCAAACCTGCGATCTGATAGTTCACCAAAGTTTACCATTTGGAATTGGCTATTCAATGACATTTGTTTTAGTGATAAAGGTATCCCCACCCCACAAAAGAATCCTCAAACCTATTTTCTTTTTATTTTTCTCATCTTGTTGTGAACACTTCCCAGTGTGAACTGAAAACCTAGACCAGATAAAACTGACAGGATCCTGTACTAGGAAAGTTCATGATGCTAAAAATTTCTAAAATGATTGGTAACAGAAGGTGTCACTTTTCATAGTCTCCAGATGTCGTGAAAACGGTCAGATCTGCTTTAAATGCAATCAGTAGCCTCAGGTGTTCTGCGTCCCAAATATTGCTTTCATCTATATCTGATTATTTTTAACTGAAACAGTCAGAAATGGAAAGTAACCCCTGCCCTTCTCTCTTTCACTGCCTGGAGATAAAGCCCCATTTGGTTTATTTCTAATGTCATTTAAAAAAAAGTATTCCTTATTTGGCAATTTCTTAAGGAGCAAAATAGCTGTGTGATTAAAATGTCAAAAAAGGAGTAGAAAACTGGCCACGGGGAAAAGCGTATTTAGGAATTTACATAGAGGCGGAATACTGAGTGGGGAGGAGGTTGTAGCCTAGAGCGATTAAGGGGGGATTGCCTCTTCTCCCCAGACTGACACAGGCCCCTTATATACATTAACGGAGCTGGCAGGAGTTATTCATTTGCAAGGTGTGTATTTAGCACCTGAAAGCTGATGGCTGTTTACCTTCTGTTTGGCACCTTTTGTGTATCTGTTAACCTTAAGAGCCCATTGTCTTTAACTTTGAGAGCCCCCTTCCCCTATAACACATGGTCGAGAGTAAGAGAGATTGGAATGAGGAAAGGAAGAAATGAGTTTAATTTGTAATCAAGAACAGTCCCTGTATATCTTAAATCTTGTAAACCAGGCAAGAAGACACTCAACCAAGGCCATCAGACCCCACTTAGACAGGAGGGTGCCGTCTTCCTTAGAGGCCCTGCATGTGGCCTCTGCTCTGCATACTTGATACCCTTGCCACCAGAGTATGGTCTGTGGTCCCACCCAGACCTAGTACATCAGAACCTGTATTTCACAAAGACCCCTAGTGATGGTTGAAGAACATGATGAATGTAATTAATACCACCAAACTGTACATGTGAAGGTTGTTGAAATGTCAGATGTATTGTTACATATATGTTTACCATTAAAAAATAAATGTCGCCCGGGTAACCCTTAAAACATGAAAAACTGCTTTAATACCAACGCCTGGATCAGCTGACCAGAAGTAACTGGGAGGTGGGGCGGCCATGACAGAGAAACACATCAGCTTGTAGATGAGTTGATTTTCAAGTTAATACTAGAAAGTTTTGTCTTTTTTTTTTTAATAGCCTCTTGCCTTGAAACATAACTAGTGCTATGCTTTCTGGGTAATTGTTATGTAGTATTACATTTTCAGGAGCCTTAGTGACACAGCGGTTAAGAGTTTGTCTGCTAACCAAAAGTTCGGCAATGAGAATTCACCAGGTGCTCCTTGGAAACCCTACGGGCAGTTCTACTCTACCCTATAGGGTTGCTGTGAGTTGGAGTTGACTCGACAGCAACTGGTTTGGTTTTCTTTTGGTTTATTACATTTTTGTTAATTTGGGGAAATTAACTCTGTAGCACTTGTTTTATGTGATGGGAGAAATTATTTTACTTGAAAGTAGCTTGTGCCTGGGAATGTTCTTCAGAGAGAGAGAGAGAAACTGTAACTGTAGAAAGATGCTGGACAGCTAAGCCTTAGAGGTTGTAGCATCAATAGATGCTTGTAACTGGTCTGGCCACCTTTTGTCCTCTCTGCAGCCAGAGTTCGCTGAACAGAACATAGCATGGACTCTGAACTGAAGGCCCTGGTCATAGCATTCTTTTCCTGTGTAATGGATGAGATACCCCTGTTACTGATTGAATTGTGTCCACCCAAAATGTGTGTTAACTTGGCTAGGCTGTGATCCCCAGTATTATGTGATTGTCTCCCATTTTGTCATCTGATATGATGTTCCTATGTGTTGTAAATCCTGCTTCTATGATGTTAATGAGACAGGATTAGAGGCAGTTATGCTAATGAGGCAATACTCAATCTACAAGATTAGATTGTATCTTCAGTCAATCTTTTTTGAGACGTAAAAGAGAGAAGCAAGCAGAGAGACATGGGACCTCATACCACTAAGAAACAAGAACGAGGAGAATGGCATGTCCTTTGGACCCAGGATCCTTGTGCTGAAAAGCTCCTTGACCTGCGAAGATTGATAACACAACCTTCCACCAGAGCAGACAGAGAGAGAAAGCCTTCCCCTGAAGCTGGCACTGTGAATTTGGACTTCTACCATCCTAGACTGTGACAGAATAAATTTCTGTTTGTTAAAGCCATCTACTTGTGGTATTTCTGTTATAGCAGCGCTAGATAACTAAGACAACCTTACTTCTCTGGAAGGTATTCCTTCATTTTCTGAGATTTCTTTTTAACCTGTTTTGGTCACAGCCTTTTAGGTAAGGTTAGAGTCTTTCCTCCACTGCCTGGTGATCCTAGTTTGTGTATAAGCATGAGGTGCTGAAGAGATGGTTGAGAGGTATGTGTATGCGTGTGTTTTGAGGGCAGGTTTTGCTGTAGCATGATTGGTCAGGGATCCCACCATTTCTTTGGGTCTCCTAACAGTGATTACTTATAGATCTTTATTTCTTGGTGAGCTTCTACAGAGAGAAATCATCTAGTCTCTTCCTGCCACAGTGTACGGCTTGGCTGTCAGTGTTCTCACAGCTGACTGGGGGGTGGGGCATTCACCTTGGGACTCAATAGGCTGCATATAGAATTTTTTTCTTAATTCTAGTCTTTTAGTTTAGTACTCAAGAGTTTAGCTTGCAAATATCTATGGTCTTGGAATTCAAGCTTTTCCCAGAATACACCCAACCTCCAGGATGAGGAGGGAGGGGATGTTTCCTAGCTTGGGAAGGGACTTTGGGGGCAGAGGGTTCTAACTCGTCTTCCTTAAATAGATTTTCATCTGGTCATTCTGTGTTTGGCCCCACTTGTACCTCTGCTTACAGTGGTATCTGAGACTTTCCGAGGCTCTGTTGTTGTTAGCTGCAGTTGAGTTGGCTCCCGACTCATGGTGGTTCAGTGCACAATAGAACAAGACACTGGCCAGTCCTGTGCCATCCCCATGATTGGTTGTGGCTTGGGTGGTTGTAACCCTTAAGAGTTTTTTTTGGCTGGTTTCCTGAAGCAGATCGATAGGCCTTTCTTCCTAGTCCATCTTAGTCTGGAAGTGCTGCTGAGACCTGTTCAGCATCATAGCAACATGCAAGCCTTCACTGACACACGGGTGGTGCCTGTGCATGAGGTGCATTGGCTGGGAATTGAACCCTGGTTTCCCTGCATGGAAGGTGAAGAATCTACCACTGAACCACCAGTGCCTCATAGAGGCTTTTTCCTGAACCCTCAGCACTAACCTTTTCTGCTTTGCTCAGGCCACTGCTCCTCGGCCATCTGTTTCCCATCTTGAGAAGTTTGGTTCCTTGCCTGTTGTCTTCCTATTCCATTGGTCCCTCTTTAATCCCTTTACTACAATTTTAATGGTGTTTTGAAAGGAAGTGGAGGCAGGCGGGTTTGTGTTTGTGTGCTATGCCTAATGGAAAATGCTCACAAATTCTCTAATGAGTGATTGAGGAGAGAAAAGAATAAAACCTTAATGATTATAAATTTATCTTGTTTAGTTTTTTTTATAGTGTATGACGGTCAGCTGTGAAAAGCAATTTAAATAAAAGGATCACACTGGAGAGCAGTTGTTTATGTTCCCTTTATAATATTTCAACTCCCAATAAAAGTTAGAGTAAATCAGAGACAAATGAATATGAACAAAAGATTTGCTGACTGTACAACCAAGATGATTGGATGGTAGAAGGTTCCAGCCCTTACTATTTCTAGAATTGTATGTTTAATCCATATTTCATGGTTTTATAAGTGCTGAGTGGTGGTTTAGTGCATGGACTTTGAAACTGCACAAACAAGGGTTTAGATGCCTGCTTCCCCATGTGTGTGACCAAGAGCAAATTGCATAGTTTCAGTTTCCTGACTTAAAAAATGAGGGAAATAGTGCTTTTCTCCCAAAGTTATTAGAATCAAATGAATTGATGTATATAAAACCAGCATATGGAGCCCTGGTGGTACACTGGTTAAGAGCACAGCTGCTAACCACAAAGTTGGGGGTTCAAACCTACCCGATAGCTCCATGGGAGAAAAGACCTGGCAATCTGCTCCTATAAGGATTAAAAGCCTAGGAAACCCCATACAGCAGCTCTCCTCTGTCATATAGGGTCGCTGTGACTCAGAATCAACTCAACAGCTTATAGCAACAACAACAAGACTATTATGTCCTTTGAGTACATGTTTGTTTTTTTACTTTGGTGTGTGTGTGTGTATATATATATGTTTTATCATACTTTAGGTAAAGGTTTACAGAGCAAACAAGTTTCTCATTAAATAATTAATACACATGTTATTTCGTGACACTGGTTGCCAACTCCACTGTCAGTACTCCCCCCTTCTTGTCCTTGCATTTGGGCTGGTGTGCCGCTTAGCCTCGTTTTGTTTTATGGGCCTATCTAATCTTTGGCTGAAGGATGAGCCTCAGGAGTGTCTTCATTACTGAGCTATAAGGGTGTCCAGGGGCCATACTCTTGGGGTTTCTCCAGTCTCTGTCAGACCTGTAAGTCTGGTCTTTGTGTGTGTGTGTGTGTGTATGTGGTGTGTGTGAGAGAGAGAGTGTTAGAATTTTGTCCTATATTTTTCTCCAGCTCTGTACGGAACCCTCTATTGTGATGCCTATCAGAGCAGTTGGTGATGGTAGCTGGGCACTGTCTGGTTGTGCTGGACTCAGTCTGGTGGAGGCTGTGGTAGTTGTGTTCCATTAGTCCTTTGGACTAGTCTTTCCCTTGTGTCTTTGGTTTTCTTCATTCTCCCTTGCTCCAGACAGAATGAGACCAGTGGAGTATCTTAGGTGGCTGCTCACAAGCTTTTAAGACCACAGACGCTGCTCACCAAAGTAGAATGTAGCACACTTCTTTATAAACTGTGTTACACCAGTTGAGCTAGATGTTCTCCGAGACCATGGTCCCCACAACCCAGTAATTCAGTTCATCAGGGACTTTGTGTCTATGGAGTTTCCATGACCTTGTCTTGCCATGACCAAGTTGTGCTGGCTTCCCCAATATTGTATACTGTTTTTACCCTTCACCAAAGTTACCACTTATCTATTGTCTATTTTGTGTTTTTCCATCCCTATGCCTCCCCTCCCTCGTAACCATCAAAGATTGTTTCTTTTTTTATCCTTAAACCTTTTCATGAGTTTTTATAATAGTGGTCTCATACATTTGTCCTTTTGTGATTTACTTATTTCACTTAGCATAATGCCCTCCAGATTCACCCATGTTGTGAGATGCTTCACTGACTCATCTTAGTTCTTTATAGTTGCGTAGTACTCCATTGTGTGTATGTACCATAGTTTACTTATCCATTCATCTGTTGATGGGCATCTAGGTTGTTTCCATCTCTTTGCTATTGTGAATACAGTTACAATGAACTTGGGCGTGCATTTGTCTATTCATGTGATGGCTCTTATTTTTCTAGGATATCTTCCTAGGAGTAGGATTGCTGATTCATATGATATTTCTATTTCCAGCTTTCGAAGGAAGTACCGTATTATTTTACAAAATGGTTGTACCATTTTGCATTCCCACCAGCAGTGCGTAAGAGTTCCAGTCTCCCCGTAGCCTCTCCAACATTGGTTATTTCCTGTTTTTTTTTTTTTTTTTTGGATTGTGCCAGTAATGCTGGCATGAGATGGTATCTCACTGTGGTTTTGATTTGCATTTCTCTAATGGCTAGTGATCGCCAGCATTTCCTCATGTGCCTGTTAGCCACTTGAATGTCGTCTTTCCCTTTTTTTTTTATTTCCTTTGCCCATTTTTTAATTGGATTATTTGTCTTTTTCTTGTAGAGGTATTGGATTTTCCTGTAGATTTTAGAGATTAGACAATTGTCGGATGTGCCATAGCCAAAAATTTTTTTCCAATCTGTAGGTCCTCTTTTTACTCTTTTTGGTGAAGTCTTTTGATGAGCATAAATGTTTGATTTTTTGAAGCTACCAGTTAGCTAGCTTATCTTCTGGAGTTTTTGTTTTGTTAGTTATGGTTTATATCTGGTTAATGCCATGTGTCAAGGCCTCTAGCACTGATCCTATTTTTCCTCCTATGATCTTTATAGTTTTTGGTTTTATATTTAGGTCTTTGATCCATTTTGAGTTAGTGTTTGTGTATGGTGTGAAGTATGGGTCTTGTTTCTTTTTTTGTAGATGGACATCCAGTTTTGCCAGCACTATTTGTTAAAAAGAGAGTCTTTCCCCATTTGATGGACTTTGGGCCCTTCTCAAAGATCAGGTGACCGTAGATGCTTGGATTTACACCTGGGTTCTCAATTCTGTCCCATTGATCAGTGTATCTGTCGTTGCACCAGTACCCCTAGGCTGTTTTGACTACTGTAGCTGTATAGTAAGTTCTGAGGTCTGGTAGTGTGAGTCCTCCTACTTTATTCTTCTTCAGTGGTGTTTTACTTATCTGGGGCCTCTTCCCTTTCCACGTGAAGTTAATGATTACTTTTCCCATATCTTTAAAGAATGGCGTTGGTATTTGGATCAAGATTGCATTGTATTTGTAGATTGCTTTGGGTAGAATTGACATCTTCACAATGTTGAGTCTACCTATCCATGAGCATGGTATGTTTTTCCATTCATGTAGATCTCTTTTGATTTCTTGCAACAGCGTTTTGTAGTTTTCTTTGTATAGATCTTTTACATCCCTGGTTAGATTTATTCCTAAGTATTTTTATTTTTTAGGGACTATTGTAAATGGTATTGTTTTCCTGATTTCCTTTTCTTCATTTTCTTTGTTGGTGTTTAGGAATCCAATTGATTTTTGTATGTTTTGTCTTACGTTCTGCTACTCTGCTGAATCTATTAATTTTAGTACTGTTCTCATGGAGTCTTTTGGGTTTTCTATAGTATATTATCCACAAATAGGGGCAGTTTTACTTCTTCATCACCAATCTGGATGCCCTTTATTTATTTTCTTGCCTTTTTGCTCTCGCTGGGACTTCCAACACAATGTTAAATAGGAGTGGTGATAAAGGGCGTCCTTCTCTTGTTCCTGTTCTCAAGGGGAATGTTTTCAGCCTCTCTCCATTAAAACTGATGTTGGCTGTTGCTTTTTGTAGATGTCCGTTATTATGTTGAGGAATTTCCCTTCCATATCTATTTTATTGAGAGCTTTTATCAGGAATAAGTATTGGACTTTGTTGAATGCCTTTTCTGCGTCTATTGAGGTGATCATGTGATTCTTTTATTTATGTGGTGGATTATGTTGATTGACTTTCTAATGTTGAACCATCCTTGCATACCTGGTATCAATCCAACTTGGTCATTTTTTTGATATGATGCTGAATTCTATTGGCTAGAATTTTGTTGAGAATTTTTGCATCTATATTCATGAGAGATATTGGTCTGTAATTTTCTTTTTTGTGTGGCGTCTTTGCCTGGTTTTGGTATTAAGGTTGTACTGGCTTTATAGAATGAATTCAGAAGTATCCCTTTTCTATGTTGTGAAATAGCTTGAGTAGTACTGGTATAAGCTCTTCTCTGAACATTTGGTAGAATTCTCTAGTGAAGCCATCTGGGCCAGGGTTTTTACTTTGGTACATTCTTAGGCTCGTTTCATATCTAACATTACTGTTTGCTGTGATAGGCACCATACTAAGCCTAGGAATCAGATTGTCCTGTTCTCAGTGCTCTCATGGTTTTCCCCTTATAGCAGGAGCTCACTTACTCATTATTTAGCTCTGGGACATACTTAGGCCCACGGGTTCTATTCTGGTTGAGATCATCCAACTGTGTGCGGAACTAAAGCCACCTCTAGCCGAGACCACTGCTGTAGTCTGCAGGCTGCTCTGCCTCCAGGCTCTCCCTTATGTGCCCCACCCTGCACACTGTGGACAAATTGGCCTTTCCAAAATGTGTATTCATTCCTACTGCTCCGTATAGAAATCTTTAGTGGCTTCCCTTTGCCAACTGTGAGTCTGAAATTCTCAGGAATTTTTGCCACCATTTTAGAGCTGCTTAATGATAATAATGATTCGCTGAATGTTTATTATACTAGCAGGCAGGATCTGAGGTAACCATTTTGGTTGCACTATCTTAGTTACTCCTCGTGCATAACCCATGGGATAGGTACTCTGGTCATTATCACTAATTTAAATATGGAAGCTTAGGCTGGGGTAGGTTGAATAACTTGTCCATGGTTTCCCAGCTAAAGTGGGGAAGAAGAGTAGTATTTAACCTAGATTTGCCCAGCTCCAGAGACCCTGCTCTTAACAGCGTCACTCCTCAGTGTCTAGTATTTCTTATAGTTAGTAATTGACCTCTGAATAGAATATAAGTGCAGATGATTAAATACAGACTGTTATTAATTAATTTAGTTTTATTGTCCTTAATGAAGGTTTACAGAACAAACTAGCTTCTCATTAAACAATTAGTACACATATTATTTTGCAACATTGGTAACCAACTCCACAACATGTCAATACTCTCCCCTTCTCGACCTTGGGTTCCTTGTTACCAGCTTTCCTGTCCATTCCTGCCTTCTAGTCTTTGCCCTTGGGCTGGTGTGCCCTTTTAGTCCTGTTTTGCTTTATGGGCCTGCCTAATCTTTGGATGAAGGGTCAACCTCAGGTGTGACTTCATTACAGAGCTAACAGAGTGTCCCGGGGCCTTACACTTGGGGTTAAATATAGACTTTTAAACAGATGGGCATTGGTGCTTTCCAAAGCCCTGGGTGATGATAGTCCAGTGATTCATAATAACCATTGTACTTTCATGTGAAATAGCCCACACTTTAAGAAAGTACTTACCATTAGAGAATATTTTTGGAGGGTGTTTTATGTATGGAATTGGGTGGTTTGGAACTTAGTTCTGAAGAGATTTGCTGTTACTGTACCCTGAAAAAGTATGGTGAGCAGAAACTTATAGGTATCTCTAGGGCAGTGATATGGCTGCCGGTCATTGTCATTGGACGATAATAATAAAGGATTTTTCCTCCCCTGAGTCTTTTGAGTGGAAGAGAGCAGATGAAAGGGACAAGGATGCTAGTGATCCACTTTCCCATAAGGAGTACCGTATTTTTCACAGATAGTATACTCACGGAAATAACGTGACACACATATAACTTGCCAAAATGTCAAAATTATGTTAAAAAAAAAAAAAAGTTCCGGCATAGCGTGCCCATGCATATAGCATACGTGTCTTGTAACATTTTCAGAGGTGAATTTCAGCCTCATTCACCCTCATTCAATAATCCAAAAATGTTACTTTTGATCATATTTATATAATAAAACTCTAAGCCATGGTCAAGAAGTCATGAATCAAGTTTGGTAGTACCTCAGTAATTAGAAAATAAACAATTGAAACTGTGTGCTTGTTTCTATTAATTTAAGTTGATAATTATATCCTCATTGCTTTTGAGTCATCAATTAGAACCTTGAATCTATTGAAGCCTGTCCATAAATCATGGCTATCAATCGAAAGAGTAAATAAACAAAGCAAAGCCTGCACTGGCATAAATGGCCTCAAGTAGCTAGTACCTATCAATAAGAATCTCGATTCACCTATGTTGACATAATTATCACAGTCATCTTCTGGCTTTTAATTGGAGGCGTAAACAAAGCAAAACCGATACTTAATACCTCTTGGCTCAGCAGTTGAATGTGAAAACCTTATTAGATCATCTTAAGAGAAACTATTAAGCTATGTTAAAACCAAGCCAAACCCACTGCTATCTAGTCAATTCCGACTCATAGTGACCCTATAAGGCAGAGTAGAACCGCCCCATAGGATTTCCAAGCCTGTACATCTTCATGGAACCAGACTGCTACATCTTTCTCCTGTGGAGTGGCTGGCAGATTCAAACTGATGACCCTTTGGTTGGCAGCAGAGCACTTTAACCACTGTGTCACAAGGGCTCCTCTAAGCTGTGTTAGGTCTGCTTATCTCACAGCCTAATTATGTCTTATTAGTGCCAATGTCTTGTGTTTGTTTCGGAAAATATTTACCTTAAATGAAGTTTCCATGAGATCAGTTTTATCCTGGTAACATTAAATCCATTGGACAGAAAAAAATGGAAACTGAAGCCAGCAACATGTTAAAAAAAAAAAAAAAAAATTGGTATAGTGTGCTTATGAAAATATGTGGTGGTGTTGCACAGTTTGCAAAAAATGTATAACACGCGTTAATTGCGTAAAAACACGATCAGTAGGTGGGAAACCAGAAGTGTAGACAGGTTCTTATATTTGTCTTGGTTCCATTTCTGTCTGCCCTATTCAGGTCCTTCTGTCTCCTCCACAGCAAATATTTTAGTCTCTCCCCCTCCCCCCATCTTTTCCCATTATGCATATTCCTATGTTTTTTTTTTTTTTTTATGTAGGTACATGTATGTTTCAAATAATGTCTGAATCATTCTTTATATATTGTTTTTATAGCCTATATTTTCCACTTACATTATGGACATATCCTCCCTTTATCCTTGTAATCATTCTATTTTCACTTAAAAAAAAATCCCTTTCTGGCAGGGTTAAATAAATTATGCAGACAGCCATATGATTAAATACTGCATTAAAAAACCCCATTGCCATTGAGCTGATTCCAACTTGTAGTGACAGAGTAGATCTGCCGCATAGGATTTCCAAGGAGTGGCTGGTGGATTTGAACTGCCAACCTTTTGGTTAGCAGCCTGAGCTCTACCAGGACTCCAATACTACATTAATCACTTAAAACTCATGGCTTCTAGAGTTTGAAATAATGTCCTTATTTGTAAAGTACTATAAGCCTCTTTGATAATGTGGCTTATTTTAAGATGTAGTACATTATAGCTGCCTGGGAACTGGATTATTTTTATAGTAGTTGTAGATACTTTTGTGGCAAACCTTTAGATGGCAGCATCACTCACCATAAACTATAGTTTGAACAGAATTTCTCAGACGCATGAGGTGCTTGAGACAGAAGGTTGCTCGAAGTCCACCAGAATCGCCTCTTCGTTGTGCGACATATGGAGCTGAGGCTCTGAGAGGTTAGGACTGTAGCTCCGGGGCGAGGTGGGGAGAACTGTTGACCGCTGCCTGGCACTCTTTCTACTACTCGTTCTTTTACTGATGTAGGATGTTTACTGTCTCTACCGCCTTATTAAAAAACTCACTTTAAGTATAAGAAAACCAAGCAGGTGATTTTGGACCACAATATAATGTAATGAAACATTCGAAAGAAATAGGCAGAATCTTTTTTAAAAGTTTTTTTGAGATATAATTCACATACCATACAGTTCACCCATTTCACCAGTGTAAATTCTGTGGATCTTAGTATATTCAAAGGCTGTATGACTGTCACCATAGTCTAATTCTAGAACATTTTGATCACCCCAAAACCCTATACCCCTTAGCCATCACCTCCAACTCTCTATCGTGCCCCCCCATCCCCCCAACCCCTGGCAACCATTGATCTACTTTCTGTCTCTCTAGATTTGCCTATTCCAGACCTTTCATACGAATGGAGTCATACAATATATGGTCTTTTATGACTTGGTTGTTTTACTTAGCATGATGTTTTCAAGGTTTATCCATGTTATAGCATGATTCAGTCCTTCATTTCTTTTTGTTGCCCAATATATTCCATTGTATGGAAACAACATGTTTTGTTGTCAAGAGAACATTTAAATATTATGAATAATGCCGCTATGAACATTTGTATACAAGTTTTTACATGAATATATGTTCACATAGGAGTGGAATTGCTGGGTCACATGGTAACTATATATTTAAACTTGTTTTCCAAAGTGGCTGCACAATTTTATATTTGTGTCAGCAATGTGTGAGAGTTCCATACAGTCTTACTAAGAATTTCAGATTTTCTAATGATAAGTGGGTGGAGGTTAGGGGGAGGTGGAAGATAAGACTCTCAGTCTGTTGTGTCCCTGAGTCCCTTGCTGGACTAGCTGCTGTGCCTTTTTGAAGGCAATTGTATGAGCTGCCATGAAAGCAGTCATCTTCTCAGCCCCACACAATTACTGTGCGTCACCAGTCTGATAAAATGCCTGTGTTATATGGCTGCTCAGAGCATGTTGATATTACAGGCTGGCTGTTTGTAATCCTTGCCTCCTGACTTTGGAGATACCAAGCAACCAAATAGTCTTTGTCCCAGTTAGAGAAAAATTCTGAATAAAGAGCTCTCAACCACATGCTGCCCAGGTTTGAACATGTCAAAATCACCTACTTGACATACACCGAAGACAGCTGCAGAGACTTCACAGCAAAAGAGCAGCTTTTGTTTTTGTCAGAGTTGACATTCTCAAAACTGAGCTGACCCTTCTTATTTGGCAGCCCAGACTGGACGTTATCGTGTCTGTACTGAAACGGGTGTGTGTGTGTGTGCGTGCGTGTGTGTGTGTGTGTGTGTGTGTGTGTAAGGGAGGAGAAGGGGCTGGCTCTTCCTTTAGGCATATTTGGGTTCTGGTAAGGATACACACTGTACATTCTGAAGCTTTGTTTGCATCTGGAAAAAATTAGACACACGAAATCTTTCCCACTGCAGGTCCCGTCAGAAAGCCTAAGTATGTGGAAAGCCCCAGAGTGCCTGGAGATGCAGTTATAATCCCGTTCAGAGAAGTATCCAAGCCACCAGAGCCCAGTGAGAATGGTAAGAATATGTTTTCTGTAATTTTTTTTTCTCTAAAGATTTTACATAATGGCACTCTTCATTTGAGAGGGAAACTTGAGTGCCTCTTACAGGAATGCTTTGCTGAACTGAATGTATTTGGGAGGCTTTTTCTTTGGGCAGTTACAGAGATTTGTTTAGCTAATGTAAATTTTTGGAATTAGATACCCAATGTAGGAATAGTTGAGTGGGCACATATGCAATGTTTAAAGGTTGAATCTTATTTCCTCTGAATTTTGACCCACTCGGGTTTGGGGACGTGAAATGCCAGGAAGTATACTGTTTCTAAGAATTTTTGTTTTGTTTTTAACTATTGCACTGTTTCAGAATATTCAATAACAAGTTTTGCCTGTAAAGCTGAAACTGGATAAAGCTTATAATAACTAGCTTTCTTAAAAGCATTTGATAACTTAAAAAAAATTTTTTTTTTTTTTAAATATGTAACTTTTTCCTTTAGGGGACATTGAAGTAGGCCCCCCCCCCAAAAAAAAATCCAAATTGATAAAACCTTTTAATGAAGATATTTTGTATTCAGTATCTGGAAATGTGTATAGCAGACATTATGAACTTTGTACCATTTCATAGATGTATTAATAACTCTTTTATTGTTTTCAGTCTATTCAAGAATTCACCTGTTTGTTCCTTTCTAGGCAGTCTTCAACTCACAAATGCTATGGTCTCGTAATTTGAGTGTTTTGAACTTGCATCCTATTTTTCTATAGAGACGTGGTTAGGAACTCTGGCCTATATAGAGAAACCTATTTTACCCTCAATGTAGAGAAAAATTTATATAGTCTTTCTGAAAGAGAATTTAGAAAAACTCGTTCTCATTTCCGCTTTGGAATACCTAGTATCTTCCTCTCCCCCTCTGCTGGTGGTTAGGGGAGGCGGTTCCCTTATGTTCTAGCCTCTGTGTTTGGATTTTATTTCTGGTAGTGAATAGTGGGGAGTAAGTATGAAGTAGGATATGGGAAGAAAATGGAGTAGGGTTGGTCATGAAAATAAGGCTAAAAATGAACTGAGAGGGAGGGATTGGCAGAAGCTGAAAACCAGGAAGAGAAGAGGAGTTAGGGATGGGTGGATCAAGAGATGGGGCCAGATGCTAGGAATTCTGGGCAGGGAAGAGGTGCTATTGCAGGCATCTTGTTATGAGAAATTCTACCCTTTACCTCTCTGGTTTAGGTAAAAGGTTCACATATAGAGGATTTCTGCTAAGATGGGAACAGGGTGCCAGGTGTGGGGTGGTGAAGAGAAGAGAATCCACGATGGTGTTTGCTTAGGACAACCATTCACTAATACACAAGGCCTCTGTTGTGAAACTTGTGTACCAGGTGTCTGTCCATGGGCCTGTCCTCTCTCATTTTTATTCTTGATGTGGAAAGGAAAATAACCTTTTCCTCTGTAAGTAAATATCAATTACATAATTTACAGAGCTGTCTATCCATTTCAGAATAAGCCCACACCTATTATCTCTATCCCCACCCATTCCCCAAAGCCTTTAGAGTCCTGGTCAGTTATACCCTGGTGTTTGACTGACCTAGACTCCATCCCCCTGGCTGGGAGTATTGTTGAGGTTCTGTATAGGATTTAGACTCTCCCTGGGGTTGAGAAATTTAGGATTTTTATTGAGCAAAGAAAACAGATTATATGTGGTTTCCATTGTGGAAGACTTTTCTCTCCTTGCCCAAGGCAGAATTGGCCATTTTTCTTGGGGGTAGGTGGGTGGGGTGGGGTAGGATAGGGAGTGTGGGGCATCTCTATAATTTGGTGCCGAAAACAAACAAACCAGTTGTCATCGAGTCAGTTCTGACTCACGGCGACCCTTTGTGTGTCAGAGTCTAACTGTGCTCCATTAGGGTTTTCAGCGGTTATGATCTTTCAGAAGTAGATTGCCAGGCCTTTCTTTGATGTGCCTTTGGGTAGCTTCAAACTACTAACCTTTCAGTTAGTAGCCAAATGCTCGAGTATTTGCACTACCCAGAGCTAAATTCAAGTGCAGTGATCAGTATTGCTGGAGTAGTCTGGGGTTTGTGTGTGCATTTACTCTTGAGACCAGAGACTTCTCATCAGTCTCTGGGATGGACTGAAATTATAACATCCCTGGACAGTGAATAAAGACCAGAAGTTTCCCTTTTGCCTAGAACTAAGAAATCAAGTGCATTTTCATTTTTTAGTTTTTTTTTTTTTTTTTTCCTTCCTTTTAAAGGTTTCCAGGAAAGGAATGTAGTTTGTGTTTGTGGGCACATGGCCATGCCTGAAAATAACCAAGATGTTGGTAGAAGCCCCATGGAGTTATCTTTGTGTTGGTTGATGATGAGGCGATTTCCTAACGAAATTGAACTTGATAATTAGGAAAAGGGTGGTGTGTTTTGTAATCCCTGTGGAATCTTTTACATTTCAATGGGGTTAATTAAGTCTGCCATATTAAAAGTAAATTTTATGTCCAGGTCATTGAACCTAACGGGGAGGCTGGAGCTAACTAAAACAAATAATTGAGTTTGCAAGTACAAATACATGATTAAAACAAACCCTTATTTCTAGGGTTTACTATCAGCATCATTATATACGTTTTAATTTAAAATTTAGTCGTATGCTTTCCTAAATGATGTGTGTCTTTAAGTTTCTAATTCTTTTTGGGGTCTGTTGATAATAGCATTTCAGAATTCACCAGACTAATAAAACTCTATTGAAAACAGTTTCTTGTGAAATGCTTTTGAAATTTCACATAGACTTACAAAATATCAAGTTTTTTCTAAATGTTTGAAAAATTCTTCCCAGACTAAGCTGCCTCACTTTCGCTTTGGTGACTGCGTAGCTCCATACATCTTGATTCTTAGCTCTATATTTAAAATTTAAATCAAAGTAAAACAAAATCAGTGAGTACTTTAAATTTATTAATTTATAAATAATTGTATTTATGTATAATCTGCATATTTTAGCCATGGGAAGTGAGTAAGAGGACATGGGGCAGATGAACATTTTCGTTGTAAGCAAAAAAGGTTTGTTAAAGTTTCAGTTTGCCTGGAAACATCTTTAGGAAAGGACATTCCACATTATTGAATATTTCTAAATATTTTTGAAAAACAACATTTTCTAATTTACTACTCTAGGAAAAAAAGTGATTTAATAATATTCTCAAACAATATACAAACCCCCCCCCCCTTTTTTTCCCCTTGAATAGTCATAACAAAAGCTGTATGTGCTGTAGAGTAGGCCCTTTACAAATGAGGTTCCTATTGCTTAACCAACATATTGTTTAGGTGGAAGAAAATCATTTACCCACAAAATAATATCTCTGCCTTAAGGAAAAAAAAAAAAAAACCCAGATAAATTGGAGAGGATTACTAAATTATAATAGGATTCACAGCTATACTTCTTTGAATCCATTTAGGTTTGCTTAATATATCATTAGCTACTTGAGCAAGAATTGATGGGGAGGGGTGAGAAAGCTTTAGTCTTGTGAGTCATTGCCTGATGAAGATCAATCTCAAAATATGATGAAACTTTTTTTCTGGCAGTCTGGTTAGCTAGCAAAACTAACATACACGAACCAAGAGAATAAATATAAAACTTTCTTATTGGGAAGGGGGGAGTATTATTTACTAGATATATTTGGAATTCTTTTTTTTATGACAGACTGTTTCAGACACTCAAAAGATGTAGAGAATATAAAAGACGTAAAGATTGACACCTGTCTGCCCACCACCCAGTTTAAGAAATAAAACATAATGGTGTATTTCCCCCTGATCATACCTTCCCCAAGAGATAACCTCTATCCTGCTTTTGGGAATATCTTTTAACTTTCAGCTTCTTAGAGTGATGATGTACCATTTGATTTTTTTAAAGTGGAGAAAGGTTAGAAGTAGGGAAGGGGGAGCATGTGTTGTGGAAGACAGACTCTAGCTAAGGTATCCATTCATTGTGCATTTCCTTAAATAGATATTAATTACGTAAATTTCTATGCTACGAATGTCCCAATGCTGAATGCTATTGAGTTGGGTTATCAAACATAAATATTTTCTTCATGGAGCCTTAGAGACTAGTAGGGGACCTGTATATAGAGTGACTATAATATAAGGGAAAAGTAGTGTTAACTAACCTAAGCTGTGTGATAAATCTGAGAGTTCCATAGATGGCAGTTCTGAGCCTGGGAAAGACTTAATTGGAGCTCTGCTGTAGATTTATCTGGCAACAGAGTGTAGGGTGGGATAGGGTAGGAAAGAGACTAAGATCAGAGAGACTGATTAGAAAATGATTTGATCAAAACTACAATGAGATTCCATCTCACTCCAGTAAAAAAAAAAAAAAAAAAAAGGGGGCATTAATCCAAAAAACACAAACTAATAAATGTTGGAGAGGCTGTGGAGAGATTGGAACTCTTATACAGTGCTGGTGGGAATGTAAAATGGTAAAACCACTTTGGAAATCGATTTGGTGCTTTCTTAAAAAGCTAGAAAGAGAACTACCATACGATCCAGCATTCCCACTCCTTGGAATATATCCTAGAGAAATAACAGTCTTTACGCAAACGGATATATGCACACCCATGTTTATTGGAGCAGTGTTTATGATAGCAAAAAGATGGAAGCAACCAAAGTGCCCATCAACAGATGAATGGATAAGTAAATTACGGTATTCACACAATGGAATAGTACGCATCGATAAAGAACAGTGACGAATCTGTGAAACATTTCATAACATGGAGGAACCTGGAAGACATTATGCTGAGTGAAATTAGTTGCAAAAGGACAAATATTGTATAAGACCACTATTTATAAGAAGTTGAGAAATAGTTTAAACTGAGAAGAAAACATTCTTTTGTGGTTAGGAGAAGGGGGAGGGAGGGAGGGTGAGAGAGGGGTATTCACTAATTAGATAGTAGATAAGAACTACTTTAGGTGAAGGGAAAGACAACACACAATACAGGGAGGTCAGCACAACTGGGCTAAACCAAAAGCAGTTTCCTGAATAAACTGAATGCTTTGGAGGCCAGCATAGCAGGGCCAGGGGTTTGGAGACCATGGTTTCAGGGGACATCTAAGTCAATTGGCATAATAAAATCTATTAAGAAAACGTTCTGCATCCCACTTTGAAGAGTGGCATCTGGGGTCTTAAATGCTAGCAAGCAGCCATCTAAGATGCAACAATTGGTCTCAACCCATATGGAGCAAAGGAGAATGAAGAACACCAAGGACATAAGGTAATTATGAGCCCAAGAGACAGAAAGGGCCACATGAACCAGAGACTACATCATCCTGAGACCAGAAGAACTAGCTGGTGCCCGGCTACAATGGATGACTGCCCTGACAGGGAACACAAGAGAGAACCCCTGAGGGAGCAGGAGAGCAGTGGGATGCAGACCCCAAATTCTCATAAAAAGACCAGACTTAATGGTCTGACTGAGACTGGAAGGACCCCGGTAGTCATGGCCCCCAGACCTTCTGTTGGCCCAGGACAGGAACCATTCCCAAAGCCAACTCTTCAGACGTGGATTGGACTGGAGAATGGGTTGGAGAGGGATGCTGGTGAGGAGTGAGCTTCTTGGGTCAGGTGGACACTTGAGACTATGTTGGCATCTCCTGCCTGGAGGGGAGATGAGAGGGTAGAGGGGCTTAGAAGCTGGAGAAATGGACGGAGGGAGCGAGCTGTCTCATTAGGAGGAGAGTAATTGGGAGTATGTAGCAAGGTGTATATAAGTTTTTGTGTGAGAGACTGGCTTGATTTGTAAACTTTCACTTAAAGCACAATAAAAATTATTTAAAAAAGAAAATGATTTGAGTAATTCAAGGGAAAGAATAAGGTCTCAAATTAGAACAGGGTCAGGAAGGAAGAGGTAGGGAATTGGAAGATTCTTGAGTTGTAAGGACCTGGGAGCCATAAAGAGACTAAGATGATGATCTCAGGGCTTTGAGAGACTGCATTACAAGGTCCCTGGGGGAGAAGGAACAGTTTAGTTTGAATTCAGCTTTACGCATGTTGAGTTTTAGGTACTGGTGGAAACCTTAGGCAACAGGTAGTGGGAAACTCAAACCAGGGCTCGAGAAAGAGCTCAGTATGTAAACCGGGGGAACATTTGCTTGGAGGTGACATGATGAAATTAGGTGAGTTAGTTTAGGGAAAAAAGGTCATGAGAGAAGAGAACTGAGAAACTTTGGTGTTTTACTTAGGAGCTGTGGATAAGAGGTGGAAGAAATACTGGTGATGGGGTAAAAGAAGAACCTATAAAACTGCAGCTTTCTGGGAACAGTGGATTTTCCCATTATGTCTCCTATGGCTGTTACACTTTTTCCCTTGTAGGACAGAGGGTTTGCAAGGTCAAAAATCAACAGAAAAATCACAGGGATGTGGGAGATATCGAAGGAGGTGGGATATAGATTTTCAAAATGACTGTTTAACAGGGCTGTAGAACTGCGAAGGCAACTTAATTGTAGGTAGGTGATAAGGAAATGAACTGGTGAGGATAGACACTTTTTTTCCCCAAAAAAGTTGAGTGGGTAAGGGAAGATAAAAGATTAGGGTGAGAGGGGTGTGTGTGAGTGTGGTTGAATTTATTTTTAATAAAAGGTGGAATTTAACATAATGATATACTGAAAACAAAGGTTCTCAGAGTGTGGGCAGTGAATTTCTAGGCATTCCCAAGACCCTCTCAGGATTTCCTGAGGTCAGTTTTCTTTTTGTAATAATACTGAGAAGTTATTTCTATTTCTCCTGTGTTGACATTGCACTGATGGTACAAAAGTAATTGTGGGTAAAACTGCTGATGTCTAGTACACATCAAGGCAGGCCACCATCTCTACGTAGTGCTCACTGGATTCTTCACCACGTGCACTCATGGTCAGAAAGAAGAGCTTACCAAAGAATGCCCTTAATGAAGCATTAAAAATAATGAATATTAAATCTCGTATTCTGTGTGCTGAAATGGAAGTCTGCATACAGCACGTCTGCATGCTGAAATATGGTGGTTGTCTCAAGTAAAGTACTTGTGTGTGTGTTCGAGTTGCAAGCTGACCTAGCCATGGGACATCATTTTTCCTTGATAGAGTGACTGCCAGTGGTTACTCAGAATTAGGTATTTGGCTCACATTTTTTTGGAAAGGAGAAAAATGAGCCTGTCGCTTCAATTTAAAACAAACAACAACCTGACAGTATTTGTTGCCAGTGATAAAATCTGACCTTTTGAGAGTTTGGAGGAATTTGCATCTGTCACATTGAGCTTTTGATTATTTTACTAGACTTTTCAATTGAGATCTCTGGTGCTACTAATTAATATGAAATTTTGATATTATATAATAAAATGTGTCAACATTTGTAAGATCTATAAAATGAATGTTTTTCAAACGACCCAATGCATGATGTTACAAAATGTTGCATGGGTAAAAGATTAATTCAAAGTATAGACAGACTGTTGGATTTTACTATGACAATGAAAGTAGTTCATTGGTACGGTTTCAGATTCAACATTGGAACTAACCTTTTTGAAATTGCCACTTGTGAAGTCTTGGTGAGGTACCAAAGAAGAGTATCTGTAATTAAGTGAAAAGATTCCTCCTTTTCCCAACTACCTATTTGTCTGAGGCTGCATTTTTTTTTCACATGCTCCAAACAAAAGAATATATCACAACAGATTAAATACAGAAACAGATATGAGAATTTAGTTATCTTCTATTGTATCAGACATTAAAGATACTTACAAAAATGTAAAACAATATTATTCTTCTTATTAACTTGTGTAATTGAAAATATATTTTCATTAAAAAATGTTTAACATGTAGTATTTTATTACTGTTAAATGAAATATGTATTTTTTAAATTTAGTTTTAACTTCTAGCACAATAAAAATAGTGATAAATATATAACCCACATAAACCAAACATCTTTGAATTTCTCAATAATTTTTAGGAGTGGGTCTTGAGACAAAAGTTTGTGGACTGCTGGCTTAAAGGGAGCAAAAGAAGAGAGGGAGAAAATAACAATAGAAATGAGAAAATTGATCGAGAACTCTGATAGCTATCTAGAGCTGAGGAGATGAAGATCCAGAGCTAAGTGGTGCTAAGACTGAAGAGAAAAAAGGCTAATTCAGGAGACATTTTGAAGGAAAAAATGGCAAGGTTTGGTGATGATTTCAATATAGAGGTGAATGAGATGAACAGTTTAAAAATAACTTTAAGACGACTGTGTTTTAGTGTTGAAGACTAGGAACCAGTTACTGACAGAAGCAGAGCAGACTCATGGATAGATGCTCCTCTATAAATGCTATCTTTGAAGATTCAAGGAGGAGGGAATGATGATGGTGGAGGAGAAGGAACAGCCAGGAAGAAATGGAAAAATGCTTGTAAATAGAAGTCAAGGCAACAAGAAATTCAGCAAGAAGCAGGTCATGGAAGCAGAGGCAGGAGAAGGGCCTGTCTCATTTAACAGACTTGAGAAGTACTGTCATGGACACTGACATTAAGTCACTTGGTCAAGGTCTCATAGTTAGTGAATGGGCAAACACTGTCAGCAATGCCCAGTGCTCCTTAAAGTTTGAGGAGGATGAAGGTGGAGACGGGGCTTCAGTTTATGGAATGACCATTGGTAGTCTTCAGAGATCTCCAGTTTCCGTAGAGTCTGGCTTTAGGAGAGGGAGATGAAAGCAGTAAGTACCGACGAAATTGGAACATTTTTGTTTGGTGTTAGGGATTGAATTGTGTCTCCCAAAAATAACTGTCAACTTGGCTAGGCCATGATTCCCAGTATTGTGTGACTGTCTACCATTTTATTATCCAATGTGATTTTCCTATGTATTATAAATCCTATCTCTGTAATGCTAATGCAGTGGGATTAGCAGCAGTTATGTTAATGAGGCAGGACTCAATCTACAAGATTAGGTTGAGTCTTAAATCAATTTCTTTTAAGATATAAAAGAGAAAAGTGAGCAGAGACATTGGGGACCTGATACCATCAAAAAAAGCAGCGCCAGGAACAGAGCATGTCCTTTGGACCCGGAGTCCCTGCACCTGAGAAACTCCTAGACCAGGGGAAGATTGATAATAAGGACTTTCCTCCAGAGAGAGACAGAGAGAGAAAACCTTCCCCTGGAGATAGCACCCTGAATTTGGACGTCTAGTCTCCTAGACTGTGAGAGAATAAACTTCTCTTTGTTAAAGCCATTCACTTGTGGTTTCTCTGCTATAGCAGCACTAGATAACTAAGACATTTGGTAATCAGAAAAGGGAATTTTGTTGTCTTGAAATAGTTCAGAGAAAGTGATGAAAGACAGAAAAATTGTAAGCAGAAAGCTGTTTTTTAAGAGATATATAAGCATATTGAATGTAGGTATGAATCTCTGAGAACCAGAAAATTAAATACTAGTGAGGAAGTGTGGGCTCTTAGTGTTAAAGGTGATACAAATGACCACCTTGATACAACATTTGTGTATATAAGGTATTTCCCACACATTAATGTTTTTGAGCCTCGCAGCATCTGTGAGAAGTGGGTTATAACTACTTTATGATGAGGAAATTGAGGTTCAGAGAGGTCCAACAGTATAAGGGGTCCAGAATAGCTTTTGTGTGGAGAACATTCTTTCTTGGGAGACTGTAGGTAAGGTGAAAGGATGAATATAAGGGCACTAATATGTTTGAAGTTAAGGTGGCGATAATTGGGAAGCTGGTCATTTTATGGACTGTAGCTCAGTGCTTGTTGTCCCAAACCTGGTCCAACAGGCTCTCAGTTGCTAAAAGGGGACAGGAAGGAAGTGAGCCAAGAAATTCCCTTTACCTTTCCCCACATGATTAACCTTCCACAATGGGGAGATAACCGGGGATTCCATGAAAATGTAGTATCACTCTCCACCTGCCTAATGGATCCCTGGGGACTGTGAGGCCAATTATTTTCTCAACTTCAAATAATTAAAAAAAAAAAAAAAAAAAAAATTTTTTTTATTTTTTTAAATAGCCATCATAAATTCTTGAGACTTTAAATCCACGAGAATATAAAGTGTTGGTAAGATATGAAGCCATTCTTCCCTCTAAACCCTATCCCCACTGAAAGTAGACCTTCTGTTCAGAGTAGCCCATTAGAATTTGATTTGGAGGTCAATTTGGAGTAATAATTAGCTTAGAGAAAACCATATCCAGCTGTTAAAATCTCAGTATTTGGCGAATAACTACAGAAATAGAAACATATTTCTGTTTCACAGTTGTGTGGATCAGAGTGAGTTCTCAGGCATCTCATCTCTCCCAAGATAGTGCTGTCACGCTTCACCCAGGGGTCCTTCTGCCAGAATGAGAAGTTCAGTGAGAGAAGGCTCTGTGCATTAGGGAAGGAAGGATGTGGATGACATGACATGGATTAAGGAATCAGACTGAAGGGGACATTCTAAGGGAGGGTAGCAAGAATGACATTTTAGAAGAGGGAATAACATGAAAAGACAGTTGGGAAACCTTAGAAAGAAATAGAATTGCAACAACTTAATGGATGCAAAAACTGAAATAATCTTTGCTACAGCACGTAGGGGACACTGAGTTTCTGTAAAGGGTGATGAAAAAATTCAGAAGTGGTGATGGTTGAATGACATGATGAACATATTTTATGTCTCTGAACCATAGATGGGAAGATAGTTGACATGGCAAATGTTCTGTTACTTACATATTTACCACCACCACCAAAAAAAAAAAAAGTTTGCTCATTAACCCAAGGTTGGGAAAGGGTTTGCAACTTTGGTAGCAGCAAGTCCAGGTTGAATAGTCAGGAGAACAGTTAATCCTGAATTTGGGTATCTTTTCAGGTTCAGCCGTTAAACATGGAGTTTGCCACTGTTCTCCAGCCTCTCTGAAGGGGTCAGATTTGGATAACTAGTTGTTTTTGGATTTTTTGTTCGTTTATGGGAAAGCCCTGTAGAATCGGAGATGTCTACAGATGCTGTGCGGAGGCAGCAGCGACTTTGCTAGGGATGCCAACCAGCCATGTAGGACCTACCGGGGTGCCAGGCATCTGTGCGGCCTTGTTTGTTGTCAGGGCAAATTTTGTGGCAGCCAAGCTTGTGCAGCTGCTCTCTGCCTCCACAACAGCTGCCAACTGGGAGTAGTTTCTGGCTGTTTCCCCAGAGTATTTCAGGTTGAACCAGAAACTAGACTTTCTGGGGCATAGTCACAACTGGGTAGCAGTATGGAGATTGTTTCGAAAGGAAAGAGGGGTGTGGAGAAGAGAAACTGCTGTGTTCTGTCCCCTCACCCACTTCTTCCTTTTCCACCTGCATCCTGTTCCCTCCCTCTAGTTCAGCTGCCACCCAAGATAAAGCAGCTGCCCTGCCTGAGCCTGGGTAGGGCTTGGGGCAAAAAGGGAGGGGAATTGGGTAGAAGGAGGGCGGGAACTGATCCTGTTCTGAAGTGGTTCAGCCCTTGGGTGTGCCTGGGCTATGCTGATTTGGTTTGGTTCCCACATTCCTTTCACAAATGCCCAGGTACCTTGATAATCAAAATGTGGTTTGCGGTCCCTGGTGGGAAAGGTCCTTCTGTAGAGTGGTTTTGGGGGTATGGTTGACTTGCCCTTGGGTGACTTCTTTCCCCCATGCTGGCTTGGGGCCACTGTCCCATCATGTTATGAGTTTAACTCAGATGATCCAGAAACATCAAGGCTCTCACCTTAGAACAATCAGGTCTTTCCCCTGCAGTTCTCTAGAGCAACTAAAAACCATCCATGCCTGCAAACAGCTCTTCTCATTCCAAACATCAGGAGCTTCTGAGAGCGAGCAAGGCGTGGGGTGCTTTTCCTTCCTTGAAGATACTGCTGCCATCCTGGGAGCATGGCTTAGCAAAATTGAACTGTGAGTGAGGATAATGCA
The DNA here is from genome assembly GCF_030014295.1 of Loxodonta africana. NCBI lineage: Eukaryota > Metazoa > Chordata > Mammalia > Proboscidea > Elephantidae > Loxodonta > Loxodonta africana. Next base: position 88,320,031 of record NC_087347.1, on the reverse strand, counting down.
GATAGACTTCGCTTATTTTCATTTTCACAGTTCCTAACAAAAGGCAAAGTTAGCATTGAACTTAGTTGGTGATATTGTAGCTCAAAGGTGATGTCACTATTTCATTATTCTTTCCTCATTTTTTTTTTCTACAACTCTTATCTGCACATTTTCACATCTAGGGAAAATACATCCTTGTGTGTATTATGTATTTAGATACCTAGATGATTAACATAAAAGAAGAACCGTTAAAATGAGGATTGTTTTATTGGTTGCATGTTGTTAAGATCTTAACTTTTGTAGCACAGTTTTCTTCATCCCCTAAATCATGCTGACTTGAAAAATGTAAGAGAGGTGTTAGAATTGTGTGGTTATCCTTCTACTTGTCAACCATAGTTAAGTACCCTTAGGCTTTTGGATAAAAGGTCAGTCTACAGCTCAACATTTGAATCAAATCCAGCAAAAAAAAAAATTCTCTTAAGGCAAAAATCCAGATGATCAAACTTAGGGAGAACCTGAGAAAGGAAAGGCTTCCAGGTGTGCCTGTAACCTTCCCATCAAATGTGCTTCATCACTACTGTGGGTCATACAGAGAACATAGCCCAACTTTTCTGCATCTCTGTGTGCAAAACAGTATATTACTGGGTCTTGTCTCTTGGGACAGGAATCCCTGGGTGGTGCAAACAGTTAATGCACTTGGCTCCTAACCAAAAAGTTCGAGGTTCAAGTTCACCCAGAGGCACCTTGAAAGAAAGACCTGGTGATTTACTTCCAAAAAATCAGCCATTAAAACCCTGTGGAGCACACTTACTAATCTGACACATATGGGGTCACCATCAGTTGGAATTGGCTCAACAGTAACTGTCTCTTGGGATACAATTCACTGGGATTTTAAATTTTTATTTCAGTGTAGATTCTCTGTGATTGACCCTTGAGTTGGAATCCTGGTTTTCACTTTCACAGCTCTGAGATAGGAACAAGAGGTTTTCTACCCCAACATCTAAATAATCTGGATTTCTGCCATCATGCCACTTGGGTTTTACTTTATTTCAGTCTCCTGTGGGTGTTGACCACAGAGTTCCTTAAGAGTAAGAATGAAGGATAGGTGTTTTTCTGCTCTTTGTGTCAGACATACGCATTTGTTACATGACATGGGAATAGGAATTGCCATCTGATACTGGCACTGTACTTTTCTGGTTCAGGTCAAATATTTCACCCTTTGCACTTGGAGTTTCTATTTTATTTTCTTAACCCGATACAGCCTCTTAATTAGAACGTGCTGCTGGAGGACAGGCAGCATTGTCAAACTTTGTCCATTTTATAAAAATACACAAAAGCCCCAGACAAGCAGTTGTAGTGCTAACTCATCCAGGTGCAATATTGAGATCCCCCAGAGGGCCATCTTCATTGTTTTCTTTCTTTGTTCTAGAAGCAAAGGCTGATAATGAACCGAGCTGTTCACCGGCAGCTCAAGAACTGTTGACAAGGCTGGGATTTTTACTGGGAGAAGGGATCCCGAGTGCCACACACATAACCATTGAAGAAAAAAATGAAACCATGGTAATGTCTGAGGGAGAGACTGCATTGCATACCTGCCCAGAGGGTGATTGAAGTGCTAGCCCTCTTCTCCCCCCTCTTTCAGTGGGAAAGTCATTGCTGGGTCAGATAAGTTCTGGGCAGTTGTGTATTGAAATTCATTTCAACAATTTGTTTCTGGGTTTTTGCACTAGGGAGGTGGGGAGAAGCAGAAGGGAGCAGGATTGAAGAAAATGTCCAAGTTAACCTTGTCACTACCTGGAGAATAGTGGCTAAATGAATTAAAGCGGCTGGAAGAATTCCTTAGTGATGCTGCAGGTGCTTTTATTGCACCGTTCTTTTCATCTGGCTGCTTTTGGGATGTGCTCTCCTGTGCTTTTTTAGCTGTTAAGATTTTGGAGGGTCAGTGGGGTGAGGAAAAGATTTATAGATGAGGCAGAGTTGATCAGATGGCCCATTATTCGGGAGAGCACTCCCTTCCCCTAGAGCATAGCAGTGGGCCCACCCCTGCCTCCTCACAGGTGTGTGCCTTGGAATAGCAATGAGGGGCTGGCGCATCTGCCCCCGGAGGGTCTCTGCAAGGGTGCCCTGCACTGATTGAGATTGCAGTGGCCACCAGTCTCCTTCCCCTGACTGAAGAGCCCATAAATCTTCAGGAATTGAATCAAGTTGCAGAGCTCGTGATACATTGCCAAAACAGAGTTCCCAGGTTTTCCGTTCAGAGGTCAAATAACCCATTTGTCTTCTGCAGACTTTAAATGAAAGGAAGTCTGCCTGTTTGCCATTTTTGTTTTACAAATGTGCATTCCCACTAAATTATTCCTCAGACTACCCTTTCAGTAAAAAAGTAAATAACAAAGAGGGGAAAAGAACAAAGGTATTTCTCTTTTAAAATTTAGAAGACCATATGTCTATTTAAGCTCCATAGATTTTAGGAGCTGTCTTCAAGTTTCCTTTGTTTTAGGTTCATTGTTTTGATGTCAAAAGCAAAAGAATGTGTGGAAGCATCCTGTGTAAGCCGTGCTAACTCCTCATTCCGTTCGTCTTGCAGTGCACAGCTCCTAGCCAAGGCATCAGTCCTTGCTCCACACTAACAAGCAGCACCGCATCACCTAGCACCGATAGCCCCTGCTCAACCTTGAATAGCTGTGTCAGCAAGACGGCAGCCACCCAAAGTCCCTGTGAGACCATTAGCAGCCCTAGTTCCACCCTGGAAAGCAAGGACAGTGGAATTATAGGTAAGAAGCACACTGCTTGGTAATGGAATGGCTCAGCGCACGGCAGCCGGAGCGTTAACAGTCACTTCTCTAAGAGGGTTTGTAGAGTGATCTGTGAAGGTCGCCCTGCCAGTGCCTGCCGTTTTTTTTTTTTTTGGATACGACACTGGCTCTGTGTGCAGCATCGGCTTTTAAATTCCTTGATGCTTATTTTACAACTTTGTGCTTGTTGGGTAAAACCTTTCCAGATCACAGCTGCCCTGTGCAATTACAGAAATCTTGCCTATTTACCGACTAACTCCATTTGTTGGGGACAGGGTCTTACTGGGACATATGGTAGGACAATGAAATCCTGCCTATTTAGAAGTCTCCTAAACCCAATCTCAGGGTAATTTATTTTCCCCACAACAGTTTAGGGATTTGTTCTTTAGAGATTCTTATAATGGGATCTGACCACTGGGTTGAGGCCAGGGTTTCCCAAGGGTGCCCTCCTTGTGCCCCCACACACTTACCACACAGTAGGCGAGGTGGTAAAGAGACATGGGTTCTAGTCCTGACTCTTAGGCCAATTAGTCAGGTAGCATGAGCAACATTAATGGGCATTTCTGCACACTGCTTTCCTTCTCTCTAAAGGTAAGGATTGTGACTAATCAGTCAGTGCTTACTGATCCCAAGTGTGCATTAGAACCATCCAGGGAACTGGTTAAGAACCCTTACTTTTAGGTCCCATTCCAGACAGATCGGGTCCATGTTTCTGGAGGTGGGCTTGGGCCTCTGGGTTTCTCAGGCCTCCAGCTTGGTGCCTGCTGGGCTTGTTCAGGTTCTCCCGTGCTCTACAGATACATTGTTGTTTGTGGAGCTGTGCCGACCCGTTCAACTCCATCCATTTTGCTGAGTTACCCACGTGTTTTTGAGGGATATTTTACATTTTATTATGAACTGAGGCCCCACTTAAATAAATATGTAATCACATGGAATGGGATTTGACCTCTTTATTTTCTTCAGTTACCTGCAGTGTCTTTCAAGTGTAATTTGAAAAACTAAGTTGCAGATTTGTTAGGTTTGTGCTTTGGAGATTGCCTCAGAAGGTCTGTGAGATTCCCGGGAATGGATTTTTGACTCTGGTATAGTCCTTACCATGGCTCCATGGGGGGGCCCGTCAGCTTAAGGAAGGCAGACTCTTTTCTCAGTTTTCACTTTGATCAGGATCTTTAGTGGTTCTGAGTTTTTGTTTTGTTTCAGCTGCTTTATTGAGATATAACTCATATGCCACAAATTTTACCCATTTAAATCATCTGGATGATTTTTAGTTTATTTACAGAGCTGTGTAACCACAGTCTAATTTTAGAACATTTCGTCATTCCAAAAAAGAAACCCTGTACCCATTAGAAGTCAGTCTCCCTTCTCCCTCCAAGTCCCCAGCCCTAGGTGACCACTGATCTACTCTATTTCTTTATAGACTAGCCGCTTCTAGATGTTGCATGTAAATGGTCGGCTGAATTTTTCGTAGCAAGTTTAAATTCTTTTCACCAAGCTTCAAGGCCTTCCAGTGAGCTTACTCTACTAATTCGCTATTCTCATCTTACCCTGCTTTCCCACCTGCTATTTAGTGTAATTAATTTTTTTTTCAGGTCTTACTTCTTTTCTCAGACTCTGGCTCTTCCTGAGTTGTCCATGATTAATATTAGTGTTACTAATTCTGTACTGGCCAGATGACTTTCTTCACTGTGTTCTTAGCTCTTCTGAAATTTTGTCTCCTCCAGAGAGTTTATGTTCCTTCAAGGAGTTGGCTAGTGTTACACTTTTTTTTTTGACAGACTTTTTATTGTATGTTCTGGCATTGACGTTGTAAGCCTCTGACTATAACCAAGTCAGCTTCTTGTTTTGACAGTTACAAACTTTTTCAATAAAAGAGAACCACCGTATTCATTCATTCATGCCCGCCTCTCTCCCTGTCCCTCTCTCTAATTGAGATACAGTGCTATAAGTTAACAAGTATCCTTAACAGGAGAAAGCAAAGGTGGCAAGTTAGTTTTCTGTACTGTCAATGAACGTTTGAGAGGCAGGAATATTCAGGCTTGTAATTAGTACTTGATTTAAAGTTTGTTGTCGTTAGCTGTCAAGGTGGCTCCGACTCATGGGAACCCCAGTATGAAGGACACATTGCCTAGTCCCATACCATCCACATGATGCAGACATGCTTGAGTCCATTGTTGTGGCCACTGTGTATTTTGAGTGCCTTCCAACCTAGGAGGTTCATCTCCAGCACTACATTGGACAGTGTTCTGTTGTGATCCATAGGGTTTTCACTGGCTAATTTTTGGAATTAGATAGCCAGGCCTTTCTTCCTAGTCTGTCTTAGTCTGGAAGCGCTGCTAAAACCTTTCTACCATGGGTGACCCTGCTGGTATTTGAAATACTGGTGTTATAGCTTCCAGCATCATAGCAACATGCAAGTCACCACAGTACAACAAAATGATAGATGGGTAGTGGTGATTTAAAATGACCCCAGCCAATATCAGACTGACTAAAAAAAAAAAAAACTACTGAGTCAATCCTGACTCAAAGTGACCCTATAGGATAGAGTAGAACTGCCCCATGAGGTTTCCAAGGAGCAACTGGTGAATTCGAACTCTCGACCTTTTGGTTATCAGCCTGACATCGTGAGCTCTTAACCACTGTGCCACCAAGTCTCTGCAGACTGGTTAGTCCTGTTATTAATGTCTCCCATTGCACCTGATATTTTTCTTCAATGTATTTATTCTGATTTTATTATTTAGCATTGTCTTTATTCGGGCAGAGATCACCTCTGTATTATTTCATCTATCTCCCTGGTCCCTAGCAGAGTGTTGGAAATGAGAAATTAAAGAGAATTGTTGGTACTCTCAAGTTGCATTGAAGGAGTTGGTTGTTAAAGAAGCTATGCAGGATTCCCATTCCAAGTTGGCTTTATCAAACCTTTTATTTGAATTACTACTCTATTTAAGCTCTGTCTTAAATACAGTGGCACATTTCATGTCATTGGGGCTGCTCTTCTGTCCTTGGCTCAAACCAGCGTGTTCCCTCAGCTGAGCATAAGAGTTGGCAACAATTGAGGTGAAAGAGGGAGGAGTTAGGAAATGGTAAGTCCCTGTTTTACAGAAGACCTCCAGCTTCTGGAGTTGATGTTAGCTGTTCTGCAGGGAGGAAGGGAACACTATAACTGTGACAATGTTCCTCTGGTCTTTCTCCTTCCAAGACCTATAGAATTAGAACCTGTTGTCAAGGGATTCATGGAGGTGTGGTAGGGAGGAGAAGGAAAAGAAAAGTATTTCCTCTCCAGGCAGAGGTGATCATAGGTCTTTGAAGAGGCAGGAGTGGTGGGGTCAGAGAAGGGAAAGAGCTTCCTTTAAATCAACACACGGGGCACGTAGGTTCCCTTGTCTCACAGGGAGCGGGTAACTGTGACTCAGCTGTGGTTCTGTGATTACCAAGGGTTGGGAGGTGCTTTTTCTGCCTGAAGAACATGCTTGTTTTAATGAAGTATAGCCTGGGAATGGCAACCTTTGGGCATCTTACACGTTTAACAGAGTAAAATTTTCAAGAAAGGCTGGGAGCCTAGTGAGCAGAGATGAAAGTGAGATACTTTGGCTTCCTGCTGTGGAAGGCCTGACAGCTGCTTGTAGAAAGGCTGGTGAGAATCCATGTTCCAAATTACACAGGGCCTGGAAAGGGGAGGAAGAGGCTTTCTATTTAATTTTCCATTTTAAGAAGTTGACAATTTGTCAACCAATAGTTTGGGGGTTGGAATGGAAAAGGTTTGGGTCCGTGTAAGGTGCACCTAGCTGATGTGGCATTACAAGTTTCGGGGTACAATCAGCTCCCATATGGGGCTCAGATCAGTGTTCCATGTGCATTATTAGCAGGGTTTATTTAGGGCATTTAGGGGAAATTTCAAACAATGCTAGCCCACCCTTAAAAATTCCTGGGCCAGGACAGGAACCATTCCTGAAGACAACTCATCGGACATGGATTGGACTGGACAATGGGTTGGAGAGAGATGCTGATGAGGAGTGAGCTACTTGTATCAGGTGGACACTTGAGACTGTGTTGGCATCTCCTGTCTAGAGGGGAGATGGGAGGGTAGAAAGGGTTAGAAACTGGCAAAACGGTCACAAAAGGAAAGACTGGAAGGAGGGAGTGGGCTGACTCATTAGGGGGAGGGTAAATTGGAGTATGTAGTAAGGTGTATATAAGTTTATATGTAAGAGACTGACTTGATTTGTAAACTTTCACTTAAAGCACAATAAAAATTATTAAAAAAAAATTTCTGGGCCTCCTTTACTATTTAATCTGATTTCCATTGTGCTGATTATATTTAAATAGTGTTGGCCAGCAGACACAGGGAAGAGAAGCTGTGTTCCTGCATGCCCGGGCAGCCCTCTCAGGCTGTCATGGGTGCCCTGCCTGTGTTCTGCTTCCACTGATTTTGACGTATTCTAGTGAATGGAATTTTCTTTTTAGAATCTGCTTAGTGGGAGAAAGACAGGCTAGTAACCATTAGAAAAACTGACATTCAGGAGGAGGGATGAATAGGTGGAACACAGGGCATTTTTAGGGCAGTGAAACTATTCTGTATGGTACTATAATGGTGGACACATGGCATGCACTTGTCAAAACTCACAGGGCTGTTCATCACAGAGTGACCCCTAATGGTAACTGTGGGCTTTAGTTAGTAACAGTGTGTTGATATTGGTTCATTAATTGCAACAAATGTATGTCAGTAATGCAAGATGTTAATAGGAGAAATAATATATAGGGGGTTGAGTGTATATGGGTGCTGTGTGTTCTCTGCACAATTTCCTGTAAACCTTAAAACTATTCTACAAAATGAAGACTACTAAGAAAAAATTGATTAGCCCTCTTCCAGCCTTTCTCTGTGGAGGCCAGGGCTTTTTAGAACCTTCCCCTCCCTGGTCCAACTTTATTATGGAATCCAGAGGGGAGTCCCACTTCATCCTATTTCGGAAGGTTCAAGTTTTTCCAACAGAAATGTCTTCAGAAGTATAATAATTCTGTCATGTAGAAATATAGTCTAAGCTGGATGAGATTAACTGAATTTCCCATGAATATCTTTTTTATTTTTTTTAAATAAAGTCCCTTACTCTTTAGATATTAAAATTGTTGGCATTACTTAGCAGTTAGAGTGTCTGATTTTCAAATTTGTGATGTGAAAACCTACATGTGAAATCCAGCCGTACCCAATCACCATAAAGTAGCTTTTCAATTATCTTACTTGGGAAAGAAAAAACTTTATAAAGAAGTATGCTTCTAAAGGTGTTTCCACCATGCCTGAGAAAAAAACGTTTCTTCTTAATGACACTGCCTTGCATATAACTTGTTTCTAATGTTATAAATGGAATCTGTCACCTGTATTAATTACTGCCAGCTTAGGGGGGAAAAAAAGTATGTGTATTTGTTGGAATGTGAGTAAAAATCAGTCTGATCAAAAAATGGCATCATTGGAAATACGTTGTTTTTTTTTAAGACACTTTTTGAGTTAAGCATACTGTTTGATTTTTGTTTATATCCATATTATAAAAAATACATGTACGTATATATACGTATGCTGTTTCTAGGTGCTGTGAAGTCGATTCTGACTCATAACAACCGTATGGGACTGAGTAGAACTCTGCCCCATAGGGTTCCCGAGGCTATAATCTTTACAGAAGCAGATCACTACGTCTTTTCTTCCTCGTAGCACTGGGTGGGTTTGAACCACTGACCTTTTCAGTTAGCAGCCAAGCACTTAACTATTGCACCACCAGGGCTCCTTATGTATACATAAAACTAAACCCCTTGCTGTTGAGTTAATTCTGACTGATAGTGACCCTATAGGACAGAGTAGAACTGCCTCATAGGGTCTCCAAGGCTGCAGTCTTTATGGAAGCAGATTCTCATATCTTTCCTTTGAGGAGTGGCTGTTGGGTCTGAACCTCCAAAGTTTTAGTTAGCAGCCAAGAGCTTAACCATTGTACCACCAGAGCTTCTTTATATATGTATGCATACAGATATACATACAGATATAAATAAATATATAAAACCCATTGCTGTTGAGTCTGTTCTGACTCATAGCAACCCTATAGGACAGAGTTGAACTGCTCCATAGGGTTCGAAGGCTGTAAATCTTTATGGAGGCAGACTGCCACATCGTTCTCCTGTGGAGTGGCTGGTGGGTTCAAACAGCAGACCTTTCAGTTAGCAGCCAAGTACTTAAGCACTGTGCCACAAGGGCTTCTTGTATGTATATTTATATATACATGTTTAAGGAATTGGGCCACTTCTCCGTTTAGAAGGAAGGAGGGTGAAGATTGAATGAGGAAAAACAAACCAAAACCGGATTTCTTCTCAAGACTTTAAAAAAGAAGAAAAAAAAAAAAAACCTTTCCTATCCATTAATGGTAGATGTGCCAAGGAGAAGGACTTTAAAGGTAGCAATTAGAAAAATTCTGGTTGAGGAGGGGCCCCCTTAAAAGTTAGTCATATTGTCCATTTCTTTCCTCTCATATCTCCTTTTACCTACTGAAATTTATAGTCCCCAAAGTATTTGCCTAGTGTCTCAAGTCTGTTTCCTTTTGAGAGTAGCTGATGGTGTGTGGCCAGCTCTATGAAGAGAGGACTCTGCTTAGCTGAGTGGGTGATGGCTGCCTTTCCTCCCCCTCTGCCATCTGCCTGCAGGCTTCCAAATAGCTGAGCTGGAACTCGGGAGCCACCACATTCCACCAGCCAGGTAGCTTTCAGGATGACTCAGTGCTCAGAATTTGAAAAGGGTAAACCATGAACTTCTAGGCTCTTCCTGCTGCTGCCTTTGGCTTGCATTTATTTTCCTCCTGCTCGGTTTTAAGCTGAGAGGTAGGTATAAATTTAGACAGTGTGGAGTACCTTCACAGAGACATTTTCCCTGCAGAAGTGGTTTGCAGTGAAATACCGGACATTTGGTTAGTACCCTGCTGGTGCTTGCTAGAGTTTGATAATATTCGTTTTTCTTCCCAGTTGCTTGGGACATTAAAAAAAAACAAAAAACTTATTATGGACTGACTTTCATCTTCCCTTGGCTCTCTTCCCCCTCCGAGGGTTGTAAAACGAAAGTGATTTCAGAGGTAGCTTGAGATGTTTTATTTCCTGGACTTTGTGTTTCAGCTGAGATGATCAGATGCAGACGCTCGAAAAGATGAATCAATTGTATTTTCTTTTCTTTTTTGACTTGTTGTAAATCCTACCATTTCTATGTTATGCTCATGCTGCTTTCTTGCACCTGTATGCCCTGCTTGCTCCCAAATTGAAATGCTTTTAAAATTGATTTGGTAATAACTATTTAGAGTGTTTCCAATCTGCATTAATATTCATCTTGCTACATTGCCTGCAATTTAAAAAAATCATTCTTAATTAGAGAAGCTCTGTTTGTCTCTTGGGTAAAGAAGGAAATTTTTTCTTTACATCTATAATTTGGTAATAGACTTAATGTGGGAAAAAAATCCTCATGATGATTTGAGACAGCAAAGCTCCTGCTGTACTTTGATTCTGACTGAGGTTGTATTCTTCAGGCTGGGCTCTTGGTTTAGCAAGTGTTTATTGGCACTTACAGTGTACCAGGCACACATTTGCTAGGTCCTGAGACAGTAACAATAAGGAACAGTGTCTGTTTTCAAAATCTATTCACCTGTGAGATCAAACAATGGTGTCCTGTCCCATGGAAGGTCTGAGCTAATTTTAAATTACCGAAAAGAGTTTAAAACATAGCTATGACTGACACCTTTGATGGAAGATGTATGTTTTAAGTGCATGGTAATAAAAAAAACCAACTACTAATTCTGCTGTAAGGAGCCCTGGTGCCGCAACAGTTAAGCAATCGAGTGCTAACCGAAAGGTTGGCAGTTTGAACCCACACAATGGCTCTGCAGGAAAAAGACCTGGTGATCTGCTTTTGTAAAGATTACAACCTAGGAAATCCATTCTGTCACCTTGGGTCGCTGTGAGTTGAATCACGTCAACAGCACCCAGCAACAACAAAATAGTGCCATGTGCTCTTTCCCACTTGGAAGATAGTCTGGGACTCCTTGGAGTCACTGGAGTATGTCAGAAGCTCCAGTGTCTGTGCACTCCATGTACGGATTATGTCAAACTTTAACAAAACCCCATGCCATGTGCTATTGCTAGAAAACTTAAATGTTTCAATCCAGAGGTTTTCTCTGAATGGTGTCCCTGCTATGTCAGACCAAGTATGGGCAGTGTGGCTGAGTAAGGCAGGCTCTCCTGCCCCATCGGAAATCAAAGGGCCTGGTGAATCCTGTTATGAATGCATGGCCCGGTCCCCTGGCCTTGCTGCGTGCCTTACGCAACATGAGTGAGCACTGAGCTGGAGATTTGGTACAGAGATCTGTCTGTCACAATCCAAAGAACAGGACTCCCTGTGCAATGCCAGAAGGGGTATGGGGCCTGCAGCGCGTTAGACAGGGCTGACCAGAAATCCAAGCTGTTGTTCATGGGCAAGTTCCAGAAAAAGAAGCCAGCAAGTCCCCTGGAGCCGGAGGTAATTCAAGCTGCCCTCCCTGTGGCGTTCCCTTTGGCATTCTGGAAGAGGGCGAGTTAGCATGAGCACCTTCACAGGCACCCTCTCCTTGTTAGGCTGAGGGCGGTTAAAAGCTGTGACTGCAGGTGAGCCCCGGACTTTGTTCTTTTTCGAGTTTGTTGGTTTGGTGGGGGAAGGCACAGGGCTAGGAGTGGGGCGGAGGAAGAAGCCCAGCCTCGCCTTTCTGATGAGAAAGGTGTAACGCACGCTGGTTTCATGCATGCAGTCTTTCTCTTTGTTGCTCAGGGGAATCCAAAATATGGCATGTTGGCACAAACCACTGTTAGATATGAGGTGTGCCTGCAAAGGAGAGGAGCAGAACCTCCATCAGGTGAAGGGGTAGGGTATTTGTCACATCGCTGCCTCCTCTCTCCTCTTTGATCTTCTCCTTATCTCCTTTAGATTTTCTTTTCTGCAGTGAAACTTCCCTTTATAAGTTGGTGATCTTAGACAGGTCAGACAGGGCAGTAGCTACAGCAGTTGGATTTTCTTTTTTAGTCACTTCTTCCTGTCTCCCATTTTTATAAGCAGCTGTATGCTCGTTTCTTTGTTTGACCTTTAATTTATTGGTCCAGTGCTTTAACTTTTAAACTCTTCCTATCCACCATTAAACTGAATATGGAGATTTAAATGTGTTTATTTTTCTTGAGGTACGTGAGGAGAAAAACATTTTTGAGTTTCAGGATATATGAGGCATTTTACATGTGCCCTCGCAACTCATTCTCTCCACAGCCTGGAGAGGGACAGATTATTCTCTTCATAGAGTCCTGGCTTTGGAAATGGAGTATTGGAGACTATTTATGGGATGCTTGAAGAACATTTTAGTTTCTGTTTTTCTCATTCTTCCAAAGTGTATATTTTTGTGTATGTTTTATGTTATAATAATAGAGTAGTGCAGGTACATAATTTGTAAGTACATATATTTACGATGCATGCTCAGATTTTTCTAATAGTGTCACATGGTCAGAATAGTTGTAGAACATTGTTCTAGAGCACAGCTTGAGATGGCGTGGGGCTTTCCTGCCCATTGGGCTGATAAGGGGACTCAGTGAGTTGAGATACAATAAGGGCTTAGAACACAGCCCAGCACATAGTAGGCACTAGTATAATACTCATGTTACTGTTATCAGGTGCCGTTGAGTTGGCTACAACTCACAGTGACGAAACACTGCACAGTCCTACACCATCTTCGCAATTGTTGTCTGTGTTTGAGCTCGTTGTTGCAGCCACAGTGTCAGTCCATCTTGTTGAAGGTCTTCCTCTTTTTTCACTGATCCTCTACTTTACCAAGCATGATGCCCTTCTTCAGTGACTGGTCCCTCTTGGTAACATGTCCAACGTGTGTGAGACAAAGTCTCGCCATCTTCCCTTCCGAGGAGCATTCTGGCTGTACTTCTTCCAATACACATTTGTTCATTCTTCTGGCAGTCTGTGGAATATTCAGTGTTCTTTGCCAACATCATAATTCAAAGGCATCAATTCTTCAGTCTTACTTATTCATTGTGTAGCTTTCACATGCCTATGAGGTGATTGAAAATACTATGGCTTGGGTCAGGTGCACCTTAGTCCTCAAGATGACATATTTGCTTTTTAAGTGAAAGAGGTATTTTGCAGCAGATTTGTGCAATGCAGTGCATTTTTTTATTTCTTGACTGCTGCTTCCATGGGCAGTGATTGTGGATCCAAGTAAAACGAAAACCTTGACAACTTCAGTCTTTCCTCTGTTTATCACGATGTTGCTTATTGGTCCATTTGTAAGGATTTTTGTTTGGTTTATATTAAGGTGCAATTCATACTAAAGTCAGTAATCTTTGATCTTCATCAGTAAGTGTTTCAGGTTCTCTTCACTTTCAGCAAGCAAGGTTGTGTCATCTGCATATCGCAGGTTGTGAATGAGTCTTCCTCCAATCCTGATGCCCTGTGTCATGTAGTACAGCTTCTCGAATTATTTGCTCAGTGTACAGATTGAATAAGTATGGTGAAAGAATACAACCCTGACGCACACCTTTCCTGATTTTAAACCACCCAGTATTCCCTTTTTCTGTTTGAACGACTGCCTCTTGGTCTGTGTAAAGGTTCTACATGAGCACAATTAAGTGTTCTGGAATCCTCATTCTTTGCAATGTTAGCCATAATTTATTATGATCCACACAGTCCAATGTTTTTGCATAGCCAATAAAACAAAAGTAAACATCTTTCTGGTATTCCCTGCTTTCAGCTAAGATCCATCTGACATCAGTAATGATATCCCTGGTTCCACATCCTCTTCTGAATCTGGCTTGAATTTCTGGCAGTTTCCTATTGTACTGCTGCAACTGTTTTTGAATTATTGTCTGCATAATTTTACTTGTGTGTGATATTAATGATATTGTTTGATAATTTTCACGTTCTTTTGGGTCACTTTTCTTTGGAATGGGCACAAATACGGATCCCTTCCAGTCAGTTGGCCAGGTAGCCATCTTCCATAGTTCTTGGCTTAGATGACTGAGTGCTTCCAGCGTTGCATCCGTTTGTTGAAACATCTCAGTTGGTGTTCTGTCAATTCCTGGGGTCTGTTTTTCACCAGTGGCTTCGTGTTAGCCACTATTATTGTTGATGATCTTATCCTTAAATAAGGATGCTTATTTACACTCCCCACCAAAGATTTGAAATGCTCACAAATAGACATTTAATAAAACCAGATTTTTCTTTTCCAGTGTGCGTATGAGTTGGAGGAGGGGAATTAAGGAAATGATGTGCTCTACAAACTGTTCTGATCGTGTAATCCTATTAGAAAAATCTGTGCATGCATCTCAAATATCTGCATTTATAAATTATGTACTTGCACTACTCTATTATTATAAGATTGTATTAATTTTGCTTATAAGTGGGCAGAACATTTTGCTCTTATGTTTCTAATAGCCATTGTAAAGAGAGGAACGAATCATATACATAAAATGATACTCACAAAGTAAAGGCAAAATTGCGCCCATTCCTGGTACTTGGCCCTGAGAGACAGACCTCCTTATGGGTCCTTGAAAAGAGGGAACCCAGGGTTTAAACCCAAGTTCTTTGCAGTTTTTACCTCTTGTCTTTTCAGTAGCTCAAAGAGAGACATCTTTTCTAGGTGGCATATATTTGATGTTCTTTTAAACTTATCATTTGATTTAGATCCATTGTACCGTGGACCGGTACTGTATTGTCTGTCTGCCTGTCTGCCTATCTATTTCCTCACTGTTTCTTTGCCCCTCCCCCTCCCACATCAGAGCTTCTCACCCCTCACTGCACTTTTGAATCACCTGGGGAGCTTTTAAAAAATACCAGTGCCAGGGCCCCACCCTTAGAGGTGCCGATTCTGCTTTGTGTATGTTCCTTTCCGTGTAGAAAGAACCTTCAAAATACGAAAGAGAAAGTGAAGAAAAGCTGGGAAGGAGAAGAAATACAGTTTTATTACAACTGATACTTACAGAACTGCTTTTATGTGTTGAGCACTGTGCAAGGCAGAGGGAGTTTTAAAAGCATATTGCACGTGCAGTCAGAAGAACTGGTTGGACATAAACCATTAGCTCGTGTGTGTGTGCGCGCGCGCGTGCACGCGCATGTGAGAGAGAGAGAGCAAGCATGATAATCAGTTTCCCCTGAGTCTGTTTTGCTACCTGTAAAGTGAGGCCAGTGATTCTTGCCTGTCCACCTGTTCTCACAGGTGTGGTGGTCACGTGTATGTCTTAACACTGAGCAAGTGCTGTAGAAGTCTTACAGGTCTGGTCTGCTGTGCTGTTACTACAGAGGAAGATAAGACACTGTGTCTGGCTAAAAGGAATTTTGAAACTATACGGAGAGTCAGAAGCTACACACAAATCAATGGGCAGTACAAAACCTATCTTAATACTAAACTATGTGGCATGGCCTTACCTCCCCGCTTGATGAAAATTAAGGCCTGATAAATCCCTTGTTTTGCAGAATCCTGCATGTTGGAAGAGTGGCTGAGACCCAGTTACGGTGATGATGGCAAGCCTTAACTGACTTAAGCTGGCATCTGTACTGGTTGAAGGAGTAATGTTATGATTTCTGAGCTGTTAGGGAGCTTCAAAGATTATCCAGTCACCAGGAAATACCACAAGTATAAGTAAAATAATCAGCTTTTATTTTTTAGAGCTTTTTTTTTTTTTATGTCATCATACTTAAGACTTTCTCCTAGTTTAGTATATGCATGTGTGTTAACTTAAAGGTGGCTGGGATAGTTTAACAAGGAGTTTGAATTTCTCTTAGCTTAGAAGAAAAATATTTTTGAGTAGCTTGTTGTTTAGTGTAAGAACTAGCTTTCTCTTTCTTGGAGACAGTGGAGCTGCCCTATTTGATGTGGTTCTTGGTTTGTGGGAAACCTGACTCTGGCCTTCTCTGCCCCGCTGGATCTGCCTCAGGCCCTGATCAGAGCTGAGCCGAGATGAAAGCACTCTGGCTGCGTTTCAAGTGGTGTGGGCTTGATCTGGTATTGGATCCCAGGGAGGGGTAGTTGTGAGTAGGGAAATCTCCGTGGGGCATCTTCTGTCAGCACGTGTGGCTTCAGAGCTGCTTCTGCCTACCTCTCAGAGCCCTGGTGGGTGGACGGTGGAGTGCCTCTCAGGTGAACTTCAGAAAGGCAGTCCGGAGGACTGGCCCTTCTTTCTTTATCACTAGAGTGTGACCTGCGTACAGGTTTTGACCTTTTGAAATAGTACCCATCTGGGATTTCTCTTCCCAGCTACTGTTCTGTAGCTGGGGTCTTCCTCCCCCACCTATTTTCCTTTTTTCTCTGCCAGGACCTGAAAGTTTCCACTCATCAAGTCCTGGGCACCTGCTGTTACACAGTGAGAAGTGGGTTCCCTGCAATCCAGGAGCCCTTCCTAGGCTTTCCCTGCTCTCCTCAGCTGCTTCCTGGGACCTTAGGACCTACTTTGGGTGCCATTACTTGCAACAGGAAGCTAGGAGGTTCGAGTCCCCTGTTCCTGCTGCTTGCAGTCCAAGTTAGGACTCAGATCCTTGATGGTTTGATTCTCCTGTGTGTCTCTGACACTTGGTGCAGCTGTTCTTAGCTGCCATCGAGTTGGCCTCTGACTCAGACCTCATGATAACCCCATGCACAATGGAGTGAAACTCTGCCTGGTTCTGTGCCAACCCCATGACTGATTGTGGATGGGCCATTGTGATCCAGAGGATTTTCATTTCACTGACTGCTTTTTGGATGTAGATTGCCAGGCCTTTCTTCCTAGTCTATCTTAGCCTGGAAACTCCGCCAAAACCTGTTCAGCACCATAGCAACGTGTAAGCCTTCACAAACAAATGGAGACAGGTGGGTGGTGGCCACACATGAGGTGCATTGGCCAGGAATTGAACCTGGGTCTCCCATGTGGAAGGTGACAGTTCTATCACTGAATCCTGTGGTACTTTACCAGAGTAAATGAGGAAGAATGTCACTTTGACTTTATTTTTCAATTTAAGAATATGTGACCCTAAATAAAACAACCACAATGATAAAACCAATCAAATCACCCCCACCTCCTAGTTTAGAACTTTCCTCTTCTACATTGGAGTAGCTTGGGAACCTAACCAATTACAACATGTCTCCAGGAAAAGCATTGTGAGTTCCAAACAGTGGGCTCATAAATAAAGGTTTGTAATGCAGTCTGTTAAAGGACTGCCTGTATTTTATGCACATAACTTATTTACAAGGTTACCATTAATAATTTATTACCATTAATAACCAATAATCTCATGAATAAATCAGTATTTTTGTAAAGCACTTAGCATCATAACTGGCATATAGTAAACCTTCAATAAACATTAGCTGCTGCTGTTACCATCATCAGCGTTTTTAGGACAGAAAGACTCACACTTGCTGTACTTATGCTCATACAAAAAAAAAATACATTAAAAAATACAGAGCTGTGGTTTAAGTCCAAGAAGATGGCAAGGAGGGTTGATACTGCTGATAGAATACTTGGAAGTCCTAGGAGCAGTGACAGACAGCAGAAGACGTGATGGGCCATGCCTCAGATCAGCTCACTCTTTGGCTGGAGACATAATACTGACAATCTTGAACCAATAACAATGAGGTTAACTATAGTGTCTCTGACCACAGTGGAATTGAAGTTTGTTCATTTGCTTGTTCATTCAATAAGCAAAGCATTTATTGAGCACCTACTAGGTGTACGGATACTGTTAACGTTCAGCTCACAGGTGGGACTTTTGAACGGGAGAACCAGGGGATAATAGGCTCAGGCTGAAGCATAGGGAGTAAAGACCATCTTAGAATTAATAATGAGGTGTTTCTGTGGTCACAGTGAAGAAATTGTTTTGTCTTTTGATTACATGTGAACCTCAAAGATCATTGTAAAAAGAAACAAAACCAAACCCCTTCAGGCTTTTGGTCCTAAATAACTGACTCCATTTGAGCCAACTCACCAGCCTGTTGATAAAGCATTTGTGTCATAGTGTGTTGATAAAGAAGCTTAATTCAGGCAGCTGGAGTCTGAATGTGCTCAGCCAGGTGTATTCCCATTTAACACGCTTGCAGTAAAAGGCCTGGGCTACTGAGAACCAAATAGAGAACATGAAGGGATCACTGGACTTGGCCTCTGTTCCCAAGGAAGCTGGCAGGATTCCAAGCCAGTGTCAGGTCAGTGGCGCAGTGTGAGTGGCCCAGTGACCTCTGGTTGCAAGGACTCAGCATCTTCAAATTGGAGGTGGCTGTTTGTAGAAACTAGGTAGAGTTAGGAGTGCTTCTTTCTTCCATCATATTCCTCCAGCTCTTTTGCCGAGATGCCTAGAAAAGGGCGTTTTCATCCGTTTCTTTTTTTTCCATGCTGGTTTTCTTTCTTTGAGGTTAACGTTTCATTCCACAGTATGCTGGTACTTTTGCTGCACTGATTACATAGAGGTATTGCATTCCGTGTCACCGAAGGAGTAAAATCAATTCAGTCACTCTGGATCATCTTGAACAGACGTTATACAATTTAAATCTGAGGGTCGAATTTTCTGCTTGACTCATGGTGGTGTTAGGTGATACCAAGTTGATTCTGACTCATAGTGACCACATGTACGACAGAATGAAACACTGCCCAGTTCTGTGCAGTCCTCACAATCGTTGCTGTGTTTGAGTCCACTATTGCAGCCTAGTCGATCCATCTCATTGAGGGTCTTTCTGTTTTTTGCTGACCCTCTACCAAGTAAGATGTCCTTCTCCAGGGACTGGTCCCTTCTGATAACATGTCCAAAGTATGTGAGACAAAGTCTCACCAGCTTCATTTCTAAGGAGCGTTCTGGCTGTATTTCTTTCAAGACAGATTCATTCTTCTGGCAGTTCATGTTGTATTCAATATACTTCACCAACATCATAATTTAAAAGCATCAATTCTTCTTCTGTTTTCCCTATATGTTGTCCAGCTTTCACATGCATATGAGGTGATTGAAAATACCATGGCTTGGGTTAGGTGCACCTTACTCCTCAAGGTGACATCTTTGCTTTTTAGCACTTGAAAGAGGTCTTTTGCAGCATGCTGGCCCAACACAATACGTTATCTGATTTCATGAGTGCTGCTTCCATGGACATTGATTGTGGATCTAAGTAAAACAAAACCCTTGACAACTTCAGTTTTTTCGTCTTTTATCATGATGTTGCTTATTGGTCCAGTTGTGAGGATTTTTATTTGCTTTATGTTAAGGTATAATCCATACGGAAGGCTGTAGCCTTGGATCTTTTTCACTTAGTGCTTCGAGCCCCTTTCACTTTCAGCAGCAAGGTTGTGTCATCTGCATATTGCAGGTTGTTAATGAGTCTTCCTCCAGTCTTGATGCTGCATTCTTCATATAGTACAGCTTCTCAGAGTATTTGCTCAATATACAGATGCAATATAATTGCATTTTTGCTATTAATAGATTTTTTCATTTTTTATGCATTAACCGTTGTTTCCTCACCTTCCCCCGCCCCATAAGCACGAGTTGTTAATTTGGAAAAGATATTTAAAGGTTGAAAGGAATTTAACAAGATATGAATTCTTTTGCAAGCAATTGATCTTTGTTAAAAAGGATAGATTATCTACGAATTACATAGATTTACCATTAATTATCAGATACTTTTAGACAGCTTTTTCATTATCAGGCTTTTTTTTTTTTTTTCCTTCCCTGTAGAGTGATTTAGCTGTTTATTTCCCCTGATAAGCAACATTCTTCTAAATTACCAAAATACATTGTATGAAACATACTTTGATAAAAATCTGTGTGGATCGGAAAACTTTCCGTTGGATTATGGGAGGGCAGTGTGTATGTTTTAAATCTCAGCAGCCCCAACTCTGCCTGGCCTCCTTCAAAGTATTTTGGTCTCTCATTTCAGCCACAATTACAAGTTCATCCGAAAACGATGACCGGAGTGGCTCCAGTTTGGAATGGAGTAAAGACGGAAGCCTAAGATTGGGGGTTCAGAAGGGAGTGCTTCAGGATCGCAGGGCAGATAATTGCTCCCCGGTGGCAGAAGAGGAGACCACTGGGTCAGCAGAGAGCTTGCTGCCCAAAGCTGAAACCTCAGTTGGAGATGGTCCAGTCCCTTATTCTCAGAGCTCCAGCTCGCTAATAATGCCACGGCCCAACTCAGTTGCAGGTAAGGCCTCACCTCTCCCTGAAAGGTTATCTCACTGGCCTTGAGGTGCCCTATGTTCACTGTCTTCATGTGGTGTAGTATAACAAGCTGTCAAATGGGATGCTAATCCAGACACGAGCCAGCTTTGTGTGCTTAGGTCAGACACTTACCTTTGCTAGGCCTCAGTTTACCTATCTGTAAACATGCTAAGGCTGCACTTAAGGGTCTTTAAGTGACCCCTCTGTGCTATAATTCTGTAAATCTGTAATTTGGGCTATTTGGCTCTTGTTGTGTCAGGGAAGAAAGTACAAATACTCTCACCTCAGTTTTGGGGTTTTTTTAGGCTGAGTGAATTTATGCCTTTTTATTACAGCTAAGTAAACGCGGATTGTTGCTTAGAATGAATTGTTAATATTAACTCTAAGAGTTTCTTATCCAGCCTTCAAAGTTATTTTTATATAATTGAGTCCTTTCATACAGAAGAAAAGTAGAATTTCTGTATAATTTAGTTAATGGAGCTCACAGTTGAGACCATAAACAGCTGAAAGTGAAAGCAAGCAAGACAGGCTTAGCAAGATGTAGCAGCTGGAGCTGAGAGAGGAAGACACAAATGGCCATGACTGTTGACTGGTCAGGGGGTGGTAGTGGGTGGTCCTCAAGCAAGGAGAGTGGTTTGGGGTGGTAGGGAAAGGAACACTCTACCTCTGAGCTGGTGCGTCTGGTGTAAGGTCTTGAGTTTCCAAACTCCATGCCCTTAGGTTGAATTTAGAAGGAGAAGTTTTATGGTCTTTCTTTGTTACCAGTGTAGTGCTTAAATTTTCTCCTCTGCAAAGGAAAAGGACCCAGATTCCTTTTTCTCACATCAAAGGATTTTTCTGTAATTTGTTCTTGCAGGATGTGTAGGTCACTCTGGTTGTTGTTGGATTTTTTTTTTTTTTTTTTACAATGTAACTCTGAAAAAGAAGCAGCTGATAAATAGCCCTAATGGAAGAGTTCTGAGACACAAGTCTAATTCACTTTCAAAGGAATTAGATGGCTTTCTTCCAGGAGAGGGATTTGGAGTGCCTGCTAGAGAGAAGTACTGGAAAACATTATGAATATTGAGTGACGACATCTCCATAAAGCTGTGTCCTTCCACCACCATCTATCTCCTCTTTAAAATATGTTGCACGCCTGGCTCTTTAGGTCGTATTTACCTAGTTCCGATGAGTGCTTGTATTATCCCAGAACTTGATACCTTTATTGACTTCAACAAACGGCAAACTTGTATTCAACTTAATCAAGCTATTTTAAAATTAGGAAACGCATTAATACATTAATTTTAAGGCCAGTAAAAGCACGCCATTCAGGGTTCTGTTTTCTGCCTGCTGTTCTTTTATGTGCTATCCTGCCATGTGCAGTGACAGTGGGTGTGAGCTGAGATTTTCCAGGAGACTTCAGTGATTATAGAGCAGGGCTTTCTGATTTCCGCTCTGCTCATTCATTAGCTTCTCTACACATGCTCTTGAGCTAGACCTCCTGTGGAATGGGAGGGTTTTACCGCTGGGTTTGAGCAGGGGCTGCCTGGCCTAATGAGTTTGTTCATTTCTTTGTTGCATATTTTAAAAACTAAAAGCATAATTTTGGAAGGAAAAAGAAAACCCAGTGCCTTACAATATCTGTTAGCAAGCTAGGAGTCTGGTAGACTCTTCCTTGCTGATTCTGCTACCTCAAAGCTAAAAGGGAATGGCAAGATTTTTCAAGTATCATTAAAAAAAAAAAATAAGATTCAGCTTGTATAGACTATAGGCTGCAGCCCTATTTGTCTAGTGATTAGAAGGCAAGTTGTTAACAAACAGGGCAGTAAGCAATGCTCAGTGATAGAAGGAAACCAACTGGATTAAAGTAATATGTAAGGGACCATGTGCTGAAATCTCTTAGAATTATTTGCATGTTAACACAAATTGCCACTTAGTAGGAAGGGTGTTTTGGTGTGTGAGGACAGAGTAAGGAAGGGTAACACGAGGCTGCTTTTTACAGCCTCCCTGTGGGACCTGGTCCGTGGGAGGGAGTTCACAATGAGTTCCGAAGGCTGCCAGCCTTTCCCGGAATTGAGCCTGTTGCAAAGAACCCTAGTTGCCTGTTAACTGTCTAGTACAGTGAAAATTTTTTCTCAAAGTAAGTTGGTTAGGTTTGGAGATTGTTTCACTCTTCAGAGATTTTCTTTGTAAAGGTGTTTGTTGGGGTGGGATTGATTTGGAATGCTACCGTTGGGTTATTGCTGTATCTCACATCAAAATGTATGACACAGGCACCTTTCTCCTTTTTTTAAAAAAAACAGGATGAGAATCCTTTAAAATGGTATCTTTGGTAATCTAGAAGCTGGGTAATTGGGCTCCACCAATGTTAACTTTTTTTCTTTTGAAATATTTTCTAATGGATCACAGAGCTGAGTTCAATTTTCTAGGAAAACTACAAACACAGTTATTATCCAGTTTTCTTGAACTCTAACTGGTAATTGCTTTGGACTTACTGGCATTTACCTTCAGTAGAAGGGTCCATCCATGACTTATTTCAGCAGATGTTTCTTCTCTTTTTGCTCTGCTTAGAGAAGGCTGTCCCTACCCAAAAACCACTTTCCTGCGGCATCTTGATGTTAGACACAGTGTGTGCGCAGTAAGTGTACAATTAATTGTAGAGATGTTCCCAATAGGTTGATTGCAGCAAGAAATTATGGCTTTGCCTGTGATTTTTCTCAGCCCTGAATAGTGTTTAGGATTTGGAAAGCATTTATTGTTAAATATGAGAGTGAATCTGATTCTTCTCCTGGTGATGTCCGAGAATCTTCTATAGGCAGAATGTGGTCCTCGTCACCTGCTGTGGGTAGGTAGGGAACACCTGGGTGCATAGGTAAGCAGCTGAAGTTTCATTACTCTGATTCTAGTGTTTTTATCAGCAGCTCTGAAAATGCCTCCAAAGCAGAGGTAGCTGGCGGCTGGTGCCTTGCAGCTCTGCTGAGCAGGGTGCCATTTCAGCCCAGCTTACTCATGTTTGAAACAGAGCATCAGACAGAACTGTGAGTTGCTGAGGGGTCTCTGTTGCATACTTTGGAGCGGAAGCCATGGTAACTGGAAATCTGAAAAAAAGAGACATTTGGAGGCTCACCATCTCCTCTGTGTTTGTGTCCAACTGGGGCTTTTTTTTTTTTTTTTTTGGATTACTTTATTCAGATGCCCTTTATGGTCTCATATTTATAATCTTTTGAATTGTCACGAAGTTAATAACCTGAATGTTATACTCAAAGGGGTTATGAGAAGAGGGGAAATAGGAAATTCTTTTTGGAGGCTCTGTGTGTCTTTGTATTCTTCTGGCTGAAGCAGCAAGTGAAATTTCCATGGCAGTTCCAGCTTGGAAGTAAGAATTGGCTCATGGGTTATGGCTGTGGCTGATCGTTCTAACTCAGACCTTGACATGATGGCTGTATTTGCAGTGAGGCCAGGAAGAACCTAGAAATATGTTCCAAGCTGTGTTATTGTCAGGAGATTGAATTGATGGGTGTGGTCCAGGAGACCCTCTAGGAAGTTTCACATGCTCTTGTTGTGAAGGACCTGGAAAGGAGAGCCTGGGTGGCACAAGCTGTCTTCGATCAGCTGCTAACCTAAAGGTTGATGGTTCAAACCCCACCCCCCAAACTAGCAGCTCCGCCAAAGAAAGCCCTGGCGAACTGCTTCTTGTAAAGATTATAGCCAAGAAAACGCTATGAAGCAGTTCTACTCTGTAACACATGGGGCTGCCATGAGTTTATTTTAGTTTGCATAAGGAATTAGCTGAATCTTTTGAATGGGAAAGATTTGTGTGGTAGCTGACTATGTGCATGGAGTATTCACATAAATGTGTATGCAGCATGTAGGCGGGCAGTGGGTAGACATCCGAAGGACACAGAAGCATAAAGGTTTGCTACTGTAAACTCAGGGTGCCAGTTTTCACCCCTGGCTGTGGGAAGGTGAGTGGGGCACATATCTGATGGCCCTTTGGAGAATGCAGCAAGAGGGGGGGACATCCCTATCACAGAGTTAGGTCACAGAGCTACCCAGGTGGTTGTTGAATGAACCCACTACCCACTGGGCAGGTTTGAACTGCCAACCTTCTGCTTAGTAATCCAGCACAAGGGGTGGTGCCAACGGTGAGGAAGAAAAGGACTTCAGCCTCAGGAGAGGAAATGGGTGAAGATTGGATGGATGCACTGGGCAGCAGCTGGACACTATATTGGAGCCTGTAAGGTAGCCAGAGTGTGTCTACAAGACAGATGGCCCAACTTGACTTCTGTCCCTCACAGCTTGGCCCCACTGGTGATTCTTCCAGTCCTTAGAAGCCCTAGTCTTTGGAATGCAACTCCCTATAGCCTCCTCAGTTGTCCCCAAATTATGTGTATATTTTATTTTCCTGGAAGATAATCATACATCTAAGGTCGGTGGTATTTTAGGTTGGGCCATTAATCCATAAACCATATTAGGTTAATTTTATTTAGATTTCTCTCATCGTGACCTAGGATGTGTATATAAATAAGAAGGGGTTTTCTTAAAAGGCAAAAAAGCATGTACATGTTTGCTTCCAAGATTTGCTGAGAACGAGCACAATTCTTTTGCAGTGGTTATTTTTATAATGTGAATTGTATGTATGCTTGAACAGGCCCTTAATGTTTTTGTAAGGTAGCTGTGTGCTATGAATTTATTGATTTTGTCAAAGGTAAATGTGATTAGCTTATTTTTAAAACTTAAAGAAATACATATATTACATGTATATACAAAAAAAAAAAAAAAAACATTGCCATTGAGTCGATATGGATTCATAGAGACCCCATGTGTTACAGAGTAGAACTGCTCCAGTGGGTTTTCTTGGCCATAATCTTCACTGAAGCAGATTGCCAGGCCTTTTTTTCTATGGCACCAGTGCATGGGTTTGAGCCACCAACTTCAGGTTAATAACCAAAAAATAAAAACCAAAGCCGTTACCTTCGAGTCGATTCTGACTCATAGTGACCCTGTAGGACAGAGTAGAACTGCCCCATGGAGTTTCCGGGTAGTGGCTGGTGGATTTGAACTGCTAACCTTTAACTGCAATGCCACCAGGGCTCCTTAGATTAATAGTCCAGGGCAAATTGTTTGTACCTCCCAGGAACCTATATACGTATATGCACAAATACGCATGCATAAGCATTTGAAACTTATGAATATGTTTATTTCTGATAAAGTCCATGCGGATACTTTTATTGCTGAGGCTGACTTTTAGCATGCTGGGAGCTGTGGGATGACACACGCAGAAACTGCTGGTTTAATTAACAAGGTTGGAATTCCCAGCAAGAGCGGAGGGCTCCCATGAGCAGCAGAGTGGAGTCTAGTACATGCCGTGTGTTTGCAGGTTAATTTGAAACTTTACTGAGTGACAGCTTGTCACGTTCCTCATAAAAACTCATGGTGAAGTCTGTCTCTTTCCAGGAATAATGGAGAATTATGGCAACATTATCAACATGACTTTGGCTGAGGACTGAGGAGCTCTTGTTTTTACCACTTTTTGGTGGCCAATACTACTGAGAAAATAAACTGGGGCAAACAAACAAACAAAACCAAAAACACTTTTAAGTAAATTTTGTTGAAAGCCTGAACTGAATTGCTTATTCATTTATAATTTAAAGTAGTTTGGGTATGCAACTAAACTCAACTTTGAAGAACTAAACTTCAGTTTAATATTACAGCAACAAGCTCAACCAAATTGGAAGATCTGAGTTACTTAGACGGACAGCGAAATGCTCCACTGCGAACATCCATTAGGTTACCGTGGCACAATACAGCAGGAGGTAGGGCCCAGGAAGTTAAAGGTATTTATCCTTGCATCTGCTCTGATAATGGGTATGATTAGCTCATTCACCAACATCAAAAGTGTGTGATAACCAGCATTTAAACAAACTGGTTTTTAAAAAATGTGCATTGTGTATGTGCTAAACATTTTTCTGTAAGATGTGCTGGGGACATCTTTAATATCTTTGTGATTTTTTTCTTGAAAGCTGATTCACTTCTGGAGTTGAAAAATAGTTCTGTAATAAGTTAGGAGTGAGGAGTAGATTCATACTCACTACATTTTCTGTTACCAACAAAGAGTCACCTTTATTTCAGTTCCTTGGACTATTGGCCACCTCCTGAGTCTACCTGGAGTGCACACTTGTGTGGTCAGCTGCCTTACCAAACTGGGAAAGCATCATTATACCCCATGAGAGCTGTGGCCCTGTCTCTAGGAAAACGTGTTTCCATTTTACTCATACAGCAGTGGAAGAAACATGCCTTAAATATGGTTTCAGATAAACCAACAAGACACAGTGTGGCCTCTTGCTCCGCTTACTCTAACCCTCAGTGCATGTGTCTCTGAGTCATGAAGATAACTGAGACATGAAAGGACTGGAAAGTCGTTTTCATTGGACACCTTGTAAGACCAATGTGGTGAGAAATGAAATGAAGTACTACCAGAAGTACTGACAGAACCAGATTGGAAATACTTAGATTCCTTGTGGGGGAAAGCTAGAAGCTATACTAAGTGTAACACATAAAATAATATATTCTGAGTTTTTTTTTGTATATAAAATTATGACATGCTTCTAAAATATTGATTTTTTTTTTTTTTTTTTTTAAAGCACGGTTTGCTCCCTACAAGCCACAAGACATTTTGTTGAAACCCTTGTTGTTTGAAGTACCGAGTATAACAACAGACTCTGTGTTTGTGGGAAGGGATTGGCTCTTTCACCAGATAGAAGAAAACTTGAGGAACACAGAACTGGCAGAAAATAGAGGAGCAGTTGTTGTTGGAAATGTGGGGTTTGGGAAGACGGCAATCATTTCTAAGTTGGTGGCACTTAGCTGCCATGGAGGCCGCATGAGGCAGATTGCATCCAACAGCCCCAGTTCATCACCTAAAAGTATGTCCATGTTTAATCACTTGTCTAGTTTATTACAGTAATACATGATGGATAGAGGAAATTGTTGTCTGGGTAGACATAAATTACCAATTTTTCTCCAGTTGTTCCAGCTGCTCTATCAGGTTTATGATCATATGTTAGAGAACTATTTGAATACTTCCATCTTTCATAGCATGTATATATATATATATATATATTTTATAACCTGGGGGAGGCCAGCATTCCCTTGGTGTCCTCCAGGACTCTGACCCCTGTCCTCCTCTGTATACAGGCAGAGATGGGGCAGTGAGGCCTAATCAGGTGTCCTGGTGGACTTTTGTTTCAAAACACCCAAGTGTTGGGCTCCTGGTAGAGCAAGCCAGATGGAACCCAATGCAGAATTCTTTTGTACCCTGTTCTCTATATCTTCTGCACCTTCTGTGCTGGATTTATCAAAATTATAAAGTCTAAATTAGAAATGGGATGGAGTAGCCAAATGTTTGACTATTCACTGCTTATTTTATGTGCAATGAAATAAAAATAAAGTGTCTTTAAACAAGGTGAGCAATTACAAGTGAACCAAGAAAGTTTTGCTTTTTTGTTTTTAATAAGAAAAAGTATTTATCCATACCTGGAACCATGGACTGACCCTACTCTTTCCACTCTCTCAGCCTGTTAGGTAAAATGATGGCACTGCAATAGGACAGGAATATTACACAGCCACTAATATGTTAAATATGAATACCATGCCACAACATGGAAACCTCTTATAATGCTAAGTAGAAAAAGCTGAAAACAAAATTCTGTTTGTGCCATGATGACACCTATGTGAATATAATGTGTAGAGATAATGGTCTGAAAGGAAACTTGGTCTACTGAAAATAGCTTGAATAGCTGGAGTGGTGTGTTGGTGGTAGATGAATTTTTCTTTCTATATAGATCTTTTAACATTGCTAAAATATTATTTTAATAATAAAAATAAAATTTCAGTTCTTAATCTGAAAGCAAGAACCTGGAATTCAGGGGATATAATCTTTCAGACATCCAGAAATACCAGCTACAGACAGTTGGTTTAAGATAGTATCCCATCCCTGTCAGATTCTGACTTTATTTAAAAAGTTGACATTTTTTCCTCATGGGTTTTTTTGCATTAATTTTTTTTTTAATTGTGGTAAAAAAATATATAAAGCATTTGCCATTTCAAGCTTTTTTTCATGTAAGGTTCAGTGACATTGATGGTGCTTATTATTTTGGGCAAACATCACTATTATCCATTTCCAGATTTTTTCATCACCCTTAGCAGAGGCTAGTGCCCCCTAAGCAATGACTCTGCCTGTCTCCCCTACCCTGACCCTGGTAACCACTGATATACTTTGGCCTTTGTGTCTTTACCTGTATTTCAGGTGGGCGGGATTATACAGTATTTGACCTTTTGCGTCTGACTGACTTCACTCGGCATGATGCTTTCAGGTTCAGGGTTCATCTGTGTTGTAGTATGTATCAAGATTTTGTTCTTCTTTACGGCTGAGCGATGTTCTATTTTGTGTTCGTCCCTTTATCTTTTCATCTGTTGATGGACATTTGGGTTGTTTACACCTTTGGCCTATTGTGAATGGTGCTGCAGTGAACACTGATACACAAGTGTCTGCATCCTGCTTTCAAGTCTTTTGGGTATTTATCTAGGAGTGGAATTACTGGGTTATATGGTAATTCTGTGTTTAACTTTCTGAGGTATCATTTTGATTTTTCAGACAAACCCTGGTGGTGTAGTGGTTAAGAGCTATGGCTGCTAACCAAAAGATCAGCAGTTTGAATCCACCAGGTGCTCCTTGGAAACTCTGTGGGGCAGTTCTACCATCTTATAGGGTTGTTATAAGTTGGAATCTACTTGATGGCAACAGGTTTGGTTTTTTTGGTTACATGAAGATATTATTCATCTTGATTTCTGAGTTGTGTTTTCAACTCAGTATCTCCTTAAAATTTACCTCACTCCCCTGACCCTAATTGCTGCCCTGGCCAGAGGCCAGATTTTACATGTCCTTCCCTTCTGCAAGGGTAGAAGAAAAAATAGTTCTTGACGAATGATCTGTATGGGATCAAATTGACAATAGTAACTTGAAAGGTTAGATAGGAAGTTGGATGGCAGTGAGTTTATGTTAATGGAGGAGGAACAACTCAGAAGAGCAGGGTGAGAATGGCTGCACAACTGGAAGAATGTACTCAATGTCACTGAATTGTACATGTAGAAATTGTTGAATTGCTGTACTGCTCTGTATATTTTCAATAACAAAAGAAAAAAAATTTTTTTTAAAAAAGGAGTTAATAAAGTAAGCTGGAAACAGTGATTCTCTAGGGAGAGGAAGATGTGTGTTCTCATTTGGACCTTTTGAATTCTATACCATGTGTGCTAATTACCTATTGAAATACTCACTGGAACCAATCAAGACATGTATTCAGTACCCCACCCTGCCCCTTATTCTGCTGTTGTAAATAATGAAATTGGTCTCCTTTCCCTGCAGCTTCAGATCCCTCCCAGGATGTTCCTTTCACTCCATTGCTTTCACCTGGTTCTTCCACAAGTGGTAGCCACATGGCTAAAATGCCCCCTGGGTCTGGTACTCCTGAAAGCCAGAGACCAAAAGAGGATGCAGTGAAATACCTTGCTTCTAAGGTAATCTGCTTTTGTTTTCTGGGGAGTCTTCCAAGGAGAGACAGACAGACATTTGCTAGTGTGGCTTGTGAGAAATGTAAAAGATCTTAAAACAGGAATGATAGTTGCTTAATGCAGAAGTACAGCTTTTGGTAAAATTGTAATAGGCTACAACAAATAAAAGATGTTAGTGAAAATAAAGGTCTGCCTTAAGGCACTGAGCTTTCATCTGTCTCAAACAATGGATTAAAAGAATTCCTCGGAGCAGCGGAAAATATCGTGTGCATTTGCCACAAATCCATCCTCATAAGCACATTTTCTCTTTAACTTGGTATGAGACCCAGAAGTTTGGGAGCTTTTCACTTGATCCAGACTTCTTCTCGAGTCCTTGGGCTCCCTGTGTCTTCTGTCAGAGGTTACTTGTGGTGATGTGAAAGAGACTTGGCTGACTTTCCCTCCCTAAATTCATGGCCATCAGGGTCCTTCTGAAATGTCCCTTCTGCTTAGCGTCTGACACTGGTTCATAAGCTGCCCTTCCTGCATTAAGGCAGCTACACCTCTCACTTCTAGCGAGCTGCCTGGATCTCCATGGCAGCAGTGGTGGGAGGCAGTGGAGCTGGAGAACCACCAGAGATGGCCATGGTTGAGGGACATTTAGTGAGGAAAATCCTTGGAGGTGAGGTTGATGAAGGGGAACTGAATAAATGGCTCTCTGCCTCAGCTCCCGTCTCCTTTCTTCTGCTTCCCAGATCCCAGCTGTTCTTACTTTGCCTGATCAGCCCTGATGCTCTGACTGCTGATTTATAGCAGTCATCTCTTCAAGCGTAGGTGATCTGAAATGCGGGATATAGCACGAATTTCAGAGCCACCCTGGCTCCTTGATTGCTGAGTCCCTTTTTGTGACCCACAATAAGAAATGCATTCTACACTAAGGACCCATAATTGTACACATGCATAATCGTACCTATAACTGAAGCAAAGCAGAAATCCATACCTATTCTTATATTTTATAATAAACCCCTTGCTGTCGAGTTGACTCTGACTCATGGCAACCTTATGTGTGTCAGAGTAGAAATGTGCTCCATAAGGGTTTCCATGACTGGTTTTTTGGAAGAAGATTGCTAGGCCTTTCTTCCGAGGCTCTGCTGGGTGAACTGGAACCCTCAGCCTTTTGGTTAGCAGCTGAGTGCATTAACTATTTGTATCATCGAGAGACTGTACATTTTATGATACACTCTGGTGTTTTAAATTCTTTTTATATATTTTTTAAAAAATGCTGTTTGTGACCACAGTTAGATTTCATGGCCAACCCCCTCCTGGGCTGCAAAACTTACTGTGTAAAACACCGCGTGCTGAACTGTGGTGCTGGCTGTCTCATTGAAGACAGCTGCATGGTAGCCTCCACGAGCTCCTGAGTTCTCATGTCAGTTACTGCTAATCTCTATCCAGGTGAGAGCTGAAGAGCAGACAGCTTTCCTCTGAGTGTTGATGATAAATTTAATCTAGAACAGGAGTCACATGACACTTTCAAATTGGTCTAAGAAAAGTTTACCCACTTCTATTATTACCGCTTAGAGTCTACAGACCTGGATTCTAGTCCCAAATCTTTCATTGACTGTCTGTGTCACGTTGGCAAGGCATTTCACCTCTGTTTCTGTTGCCCTGAGCTGGGAACCATAGCTAGTGGTACTTGTCGTAGTTACCACCCACAGGGTCACAGAGCTAAGTGGTATGGCAGGGACCCCTGTGCTTCTGAAAAGCAAAAACACTTTACACAAATGTGTTTTGCCCTTTTCCACCTTCTTACCTCAGGCTTAAATTCTGCCTTTCAGCCTCATTTGGAAAAGTATCAGATTTTTCATTCTGTATACAGTGAACCTTCTACTCAAGATAATTCCATATCTGGCACTTTCCTTGGCTCCGTGTTAACAGAGAGAACACTCCTCATTCTCTCAGTACTTTCACAATTTTCCCAGTAAGTGGGAAGCTACCTTTCTCCTGTGTGCCCCTTAGTATTAAAAGCAGAAATGTGGCACTTTCTGGTTTTCATACTTCAAACAGTGTCCCCGTTGTGCTACTGCATAGTGGCACTTAAAGAAGTATGGGTGTGCTGAAGGGGCTGAGTGCTTGAGCCTGGCTGGCTGTCCCTCCTTCCGCGAGAAGCAGCAGCTACGACTTTACAGCCTGGAGTTTTATAGCCACCAGCTTTTTCATCTGCTTTTTGGGAACACCTCTTGAAGAGGTGCTTTTATTTTTGAAAACAGAAGTATAGTGAACGTGGCACTTTTTTATGTCAGGAACATTGGGATTGTTTGGAATTGCTTTAAGCCAGGCTAGGCTTTAGGTTTTAGGAATGGCTTCATTCATTTATATTCACTGTAGAGTAACCTGTGCTGATCTTAGTCCTAATCAAGATTGATTGGTGGTAGCAATTAAAGATCTGTCTAGAATCTAGCAAACCACATGACTAAAGGAAGGAATAGATAATTAAGCTGAATAATGACTCGATCTTGGGGAAAGAAGCAATGTATCTTGTGATCTCAGTAACCCATATTCCCGTTGGAGAAGAAAGTGGCTGGTGCTGACGGCTCTGCTTCCCCCCGCTCCAGGTCGTGGCCTACCACTACTGCCAGGCTGACAACACATACACATGCCTGGTGCCCGAGTTTGTGCACAGCATCGCAGCTTTGCTCTGCCGGGCCCATCAGCTGGCCGCCTACAGAGACCTTCTGATCAAGGAGCCCCAGCTACAGAGTATGCTGAGCCTGCGATCCTGTGTGCAGGACCCTGTGGCGGCTTTCAAGAGGGGCGTGCTGGAGCCGCTCACAAACCTGAGACACGGTACCTCTGAGCAGCCACCCAAAGCCTTGCCCCCCACTAGTGATACCCAGAATACTCCGCGTTTCCGCAGAAGTAGAGTAGTCAGCTTGGCCCTGGGGTAGAAGTGAGGGGAAGGGGAGAGCAGGGAGAGGATGTGGGTGAGTCAGTGCAGCTCTCGGTCCCCTTTGCTGAACCCTCACTGAACATTTCCAGAGTAGCTGACGTGTAACTGTACGTTACTTAGGTGACTTTTGCCCTAGAGGACTGCTGTCTGTGTATTTTGTACTCCTGGGTAGTGGAGGGAGGGGAGATACATTGAATAATTGGGGAAATTACCACTATATGCTTTTTCAGGGAAGGAACCCTGGTTGCACAGTGGTTGAAGTGCTGGGCTGCTAGTAGATCGGCAGTTCAAATTCACTAGACACTCCCCCGGAGAAAGACATGGTAGCCTACTTCCCTAAAGATTTATAGGCTTGAAAACCCTATCCGGCAGTTCTACTCTGTCCTGTAGGGGTCGCTATGAGTCAGAATAGACTCGACAGCAGTGGGATTTTTGGAGCCCTGGTGACGCATTGATTAAGAGCTCAGGCTGCTAACCAAAAGGTTGGCAGTTGAAATCTACCAGCCACTCCTTGGAAACACTATGAGGCAGTTCTACTCTGTCCAATAGGGCTGCCATGAGTCGGAATCGACTCAGTGGCAACGGGTATGGTTTTTTCTGGGCCCCTGGTTGAAACCTTAAAACCAGTTGAGCTTAGACCTAAAGCCAGTTCTAGAGGTTTCAGTTTAAATTTTGCCCCTGATTATTCTGTAAGGCAGAGGGTGCTAATAACGTTATGGGCCTTGTTTTTCCATACTCCTGACCATTGCCTCTCACCTTTGACCTATTTTACCTGCCAGAAGGTGTTCAGAGATGGGGGGATAGAAACAGGTATGTCATCACTTCTCCTCAGCTCCGTGGGCAGAAAGTTGGCACTAATAAGTAGGAAACTGGATGCAGCTTTGTGGAAAGAGCCCTAGGTTCTGGGAGTCTGTGACTTGGGCCCAGTAGCTCTTTGAGGCATCAGTTTTCCTTTCCTGGGATCAGTGCGGGAGTTCTAATGGGGGACCAAGCGTCCTTTCCAGGCTTGGTCTGTGTGCGAGTGAGTTATCTTCACTGTAGCTCACTCCAGTGACAGTGGTGCACGAAGAGCTAACTACGTTGTATACATGAGTGAGATTCTGCTAATGTGTGTAATGCAATATGTTTCTGAAAAC
The DNA here is from genome assembly GCF_030014295.1 of Loxodonta africana. Classification (NCBI taxonomy): domain Eukaryota; kingdom Metazoa; phylum Chordata; class Mammalia; order Proboscidea; family Elephantidae; genus Loxodonta; species Loxodonta africana. The sequence goes on along the minus strand of NC_087347.1, from coordinate 88,286,449 downwards.
TGTTTTGTGAGAATTGGTTTTCTTTTGGCTCGGTGCTCCAGTGTTCATTATAAATTTAATAGGAAATATGCTTCTGTGAAAACCATTTCTTCTGCCATATGTAAACCTTTTTAGTTTTGCCTAACACATTAAATTGTGCATTTAAAATACACTGTGTGGTGCCATCGTAGAGAAATGTATAATTTCTTAATTTTAAAAAATTATTTTCTCCTTTAGAGCAGAAAATTCCTGAAGAAGAATACATTATTTTGATAGATGGCTTAAATGAAGCTGAGTTTCATAAACCTGATTATGGAGATACGCTTTCGTCATTTATTACCAAAATTATTTCTAAATTTCCTGCCTGGTTGAAGTTGATTGTGACTGTAAGAGCAAACTTTCAGGTAACAGAAAAATGCTCAAATCTCTAAGTCCCCATACTTGCAGTTTACAGTTATTAATACTAATAACTTATACTGTTGTAAGCCGTTCAGCTGCTCAATTGGAAACTATATTAAAACAAAACAGAAGAAACCCATTGCCATTGAGTCGATTCCAACACATAGTGACCCTGTAAGACAGAGTAAAACTGCCCCATAGGGTTTCCAAGGAGTGGCTGGTGGATTCAAACTGCTGACCTTTTGATTAGCAGCCAAGCTCTTAACCACTGTGCCACCAGAAAGTGTATTAGGGCTTTGAAAAATTAGTCCACAGAGCCCCACAGGGGTGAAATTCTGACCTTTTTCTCCCCCAAGGCATATTTATCAAGATGTGTCAGGTAAGTTTTCTATTAGCACTGAATTGTATCTGAGCTTCTGAAATGGAGGTGTCTGATTTCAGCTTGCCATAATTTCAAGTTTCTGAAGTGAAACCAGTTTAAGTTCCTCTGCCAGTAACATGAGCTGTTTGAGGTGTCTTGGTAAAAGCTCTAGGAGTTTAAAGCTGTTCCTAATAGCAGTTATTTGCATGGCTTGGAATGAAGGGAAGAGGGAGGGATGAAGGCAAGAGATTTTAGGTCTATTCTGAGAGAAGGTCCATTTTTGTCATGACTTAAACATGAGGTAGCATTTGCCTCTGGGTGAAGAGTGATTTTTCTTTTTTCACCCCCCCCGCATTTTAACCCTAAAATTAGCCATTAACTCCCTCCCTCTACCCCTATCTTTTTTTCGTAAAGACAATAGATACTAGAGTTTGGCTTTTGCCCTCTTCTGATGCTATTCATTTAAAAACAAGTTTTTTTTTTCTTTTCTTTTCATTAAAGTAGAATTAGAGCTCAGATGAACTTGATGCTTGTTTTTATGAATATTTGTACATATGTAGTTCAATAATTTTTTTTACACACTCATCAGAACTTGAAGACCAATAGAGCACTGGAACAGGAGTCTGAGGTGTTACTAGCTGTATTAACTTTTTAGCAGCTCAGTTAGCATCTGTGTAAAATAAGGGTAATTGTACTCTGCCCGTCTCCTACAATTATTACATTAAGTTATTCCATTAAATGAGGACAGGAACTTCAGAAATGATAGTAGGAGGTCAAAAAAAACTCATCTCTATTGTTAGACCTTTGGGGTGGCAATGGAGACTGGAAGGAGGGGACACAAAGGGCTTTGGGGAGCTGGCAGTTTTCTGTTTCTGGTAGCTGGTTACACAGGTGAACTTTGTAAAATCAGTGACACTGCACACTTACAGTTTATGTACCTCCGTATGTGTGTCATACTTCAGTTTAAAAGTGTGCTTTAAAAAAAAACAAAACAAAGCAATGTGATAGTGGCTGTTCCAAAGTGCAGCAGCATTGTTGTCATTGGGATACAGCCCGGAGGCTGGTTTCAGACTCCATGGTCCAGTTAGACAGCCCCAGTATCTGGTGCACGACGCAGGGGGTGCCTCTTGTCTTGGTATCTGGCCCTGTTCTCTGCTCACTGTTTGGTGTTGGCTTTGTTTGTCCTTGTTTTATAACCAGCTGCTTGGTGCAAGGGTTATGGGCAATGGGTCACAGGCAGGGCCTTGCCAGCCCGTTGCTGGTACCAACAGATTGCCATTGTCTGCCCAGGGCTCTTAGTTCCAGCTCGGCTGAGTCCTCAGGTGATAGCCCCTGGAAAGCCTTTACTGATTCAATCTCACATCAGGCTTTCTTTCACATAAGCCTTTTATCTTCAGCTTATCCTATTACATGTTTTAATACAAACAGTGAGTCCCTGTAATCCATGAAAATCCTCCTTGAAAGAAAACTAGTGAGTCTGGTTTGAAATGCTGCTCCAGGAAAAAAGAAATCTCTGTGGAGTGACACTGGGTTTTTGGTGTTTTCGCAGGAAATCATAAGCGCACTGCCATTCATCAAGCTTTCCTTAGATGACTTCCCGGACAACAAAGACATCCACAGTGACCTGCACGCCTACGTCCAGCACAGGGTCCACAGCAGCCAGGACATCCTCAGCAACATCTCCCTGAACGGCAAGGCCGATGCTGCCCTCATCGGCAAAGTGAGCAGCCACCTCGTGCTGCGGAGCCTTGGCTCCTACCTGTACCTGAAGCTTACCTTGGACCTCTTCCAGAGGGGACACTTGGTCATTAAAAGTGCCAGCTACAAGGTCGTGCCCGTGTCTCTGTCTGAACTGTACTTGCTGCAGTGCAACATGAAGTTCATGACCCAGTCCGCCTTCGAGAGGGCGCTTCCAATTTTAAACGTGGCCCTTGCCTCTCTCCACCCCATGACGGATGAGCAGATTTTCCAAGCCATTAATGCTGGCCACATTCAAGGGGAGCAGGGGTGGGAAGATTTTCAGCAGAGGATGGATGCCCTCTCCTGCTTCCTCATTAAGCGGAGAGATAGAACCCGCATGTTCTGCCACCCGTCCTTCAGGGAGTGGCTGGTGTGGAGAGCCGATGGTGAAAACACAGCCTTCCTGTGTGAGCCCAGGTATGACAGACCACTTTCTGTTACCTGTCTTCAGAGTGCCTCATGTCGGGCTGGGAAAGGGCTTGCAAATGTGAGTTGCATCTTTTCATGAAAAGGCTGCAACTTACTCATGCACAGGATGAATAGTTCTGTTTTGCCACTTTGTTTTCCTATTTTTCTCCCTTTTTTGACAAAAGGAAAGGCAATGGAAAATTCTCTCTACTTCTATAAAAAAATCTTTGTTAGAATTTTAGAAGTCCTCAATACATCAGGCTGGAGGAGAAGTTAGGTAGTGCCAGGTGATACTTCTTTGTGGTCCATTTCCTTCTCGACCCCCACTGCACCCCGCTTTTATGGGGGTCAGACGAGGGAGGTGAGGCATCAGTTCTGGGAACAGTGGAATTCCAGGGGCTGTTCATGAACAGAGCCATGGGTCTGTGGGCTGTCTTGGATCCTCCATTGCTCCCCAACCAGCTCTCGATACTGCAGATACTCCAGACAGGGATCAGACAAGTGTGTGTGTGGGCCCAGGGGGATCACGATGATGCAGTCTGGTGCCTTATTTTGTATTTGTGGTTCACCTCAGAGTAACAGATCTGAGATTTAAGAGTTGAAAAGATGTGAGTTCCGATCTCAGATGCCCCGTTTATAGGATGGCAGTGGGAGAGCTGCGTCCAGGATGTCAAAGGTTATGCTGTGGATTCGCAACAGAGCCAGGCTGGGATGAGGTTCTCCTCACTGGCTACTTGTACTACAACCAAGACCCAAATCAAATCCATTGCTGTCGAGTCGATTCCAACTCATAGAGACCCTATAGGACAAAGCAGAACTGCCACATAGGGTTTCCAGGGAGCAGCTGGTGAATTTGAACTGTCGACCTTTGGTTAGCAGCCAAATGCTTAACCACTGTGCCACCAGGACTCTACTTGTACTATAGGAGGGGGGTAAAGTGCTTGTCCTGTGGACTAGTACTAGTTATGGCGAGGGGTTGAGAAATTGGAGGTGCCGATGTTTTCAGATAAGGGTATGATTGAGCTCTCTGCCTCTGCTTCCACTTCCTTGGTCTGTAGTCTTTGCTGCCTTCAATAGCTGCTGCTCTCTGTGGGTTAGAATTGCCCCCTATCCTTGTAGCAGGGCCAGCAAGCTGCTAAACCCTTTCCTTTGGACTGACCACCTGGCTGGATGCTGGGATCCAGAAATGAGGCAGGGAACAAGCACTTGTCAACCATGTACTACCTCCCTCTCTGTGAATATTGACTTAACACCTAATAGGTCTGCTGCTGTTTCATGTTGTGCCTGTTGTTTTCTTAGGTGCCACTGGCCAGTAGGATAGGGTTTGATAGAGATCTGGATTCAAATTCTGACTCCATCAGTTCTTGTATAGCTCCTGCGTGCAAATTATTTTAATTTCTCCATGCCTTTGTTCCCAATCTGTAAAAGAGAGGGTCTCCTCACTGAGTGATGGCACCTGTTAAATAGCCTCCCTCCTTCACTCCCTCACTCCCTGTTTTTGATTATAACTTAGGTTAGAAATCCAGGAGTAGAATGAGGAACTTAAACAGTGAACTGTCCTAGTCTTCATTCAGATCACCTAGACTTAACCATTATTCACATTTTACAATATTTGCTACATTATTTTTTCTGAAGTATATTAAATTATAAACATCTTAAAATTTTACCCTAAATAATTGATTGCATCTTGAAAAAAGGGGACATTTCTTACTTAACCACAATACCGTTGTCACACCTAAAATATTACTAATTTATCATTATCATCAAATATTTAGCTGTGATTGAATTTTTTCAGTTCTTCCATATTTTTAAAGCGTGTTCAAATCAAGATCCAAATAAGGACTATAAAATGCATTCGATTGTATGTCTTTAATCTATAGGTTCCCTCCTCCATTGTTTGTTTACAAAAAGTATCTGGGTGGTTTGTCCTGTATCATTTTCCATAGTCCGAATTTTACTGATTGTATCCTCATAGTGTTTTTTAATGTGTTTTTCTGTCGCCTGTGTTTCCTCCATATTGGTAGTGAAATCTAGAGACTTGATCAGATCCAGATTTCCCTAAGAGATTGATTGTAGTATTTAATTGGTGGTGGTGAGTAGTTCCATCATGAGGCACATGCCTTAGTTGTTTGTTATGCTAGGCACCATTGATGATCACTTCCTGGATCCATCTATTTGTGAGGGTGGCACACACACAAAAAATGAGTAGATGTGTTGCTGTTGAATTGACTCTGATTCATGGTGACCCTGTGTATTACAGAGTATAACTGCTCCATAGGGTTTTCTAGGCTATGATCTTATGGAAGCGGATGACTAGGCCTTTCTTGTGTGGCACCGCTGGGTGGGTTCTAACCTCTAACCCATCGGTTAGTAGTTGAGCACACCATTGTACCACCTGGGGACCGTAGACTCTTTTAATCTAGAGAACTTTCCTGTTTCCCCTCCTTTCCATGAATGGACCAGGATTTCAATAGGTGGAGCATGGCCATTGCAGATAGGAGGTGCTGTCTACAGCACTATGTCAGAAAGTGAGCAGGTATATGTCTATGTGGAAAGGAGTGGGGAGCACTGTAACAGACAAGAGCGAGGACTTGGATGTGCCGACATGGGTGAGACAGGCCTTGCTGACTGAGATTGCTGGGTTTGGCTTGACCTTGTGGGTAGAGTCAGGGAAGAGGGAGAGCCCTGGATGACTTCAAGGTGTTAGGCCTCAGAAACGAGGAGTGGCATTGCTCTTAGAAGGGAAAAGAAAGGCAGGCAGTGTGAGGCAGCTTTTGTAGGGAGGGAGCTGGCTTCAGTTTTCAACAGTTTGAGCTTGAGGGGCAGCAGTATCTCCTAGGTGGGTAGTAGCAGGTGGGTCTAAAGATTGAAAGAGATGTTGGCAGTTGGAGGAAGATTTGGCATTATTGATGGAGAGGTGGTGGTGGGACTGGTGGGGAAGCTTGTGTAGTTAGAGGAAAGAAGAGAGCCGGACTTCTGGGGGCTTGGAGGATGATTTTGGGAAAGGAGGTTAGTGGTATAAGTGCCACTGAGAGGTGAAGGAAAATGAAGATTAAGAGGAAAACTGTTTCTTCATTGTAAGAGGAGGGCTCTAGATTCTTAGGAGATGCCTTCCATTGGGTTATGAGAAGTGAAAGAAGAGAGCCAGCATTCTGAGGTGGGAAGTGGAAAGATCAAGAGGTTTGGGGTTGAGTGTGGGGAGGTCCTCTGCTTTTTGTTTTTAATTACCCAAGAGATTGAGAGATTGTTGGAAAAATCATAGAGACAGTATAGATAAACACCTAATCCATAAGAAAGGAGAAACTGGAAATGTGAAGGGATGGGCAACTTGCCGCTTCCCTGTTCTTGTTGTCTCTGTTCGTAGCATTGTTTTAGCTGTGTTTTGTTTTGTTGCCTGGTGCCTCCTCTAGTCCCTGAGAGCTCCTCAAAGGAAGCAGCTGGGATTATTCCCAACAGAAGCCCCAGTGTCAAGCATGGGCATAGTTACAAGGTAGATGTTGAATGAGTGAATGAATAAATGAACAAGGAATCCTGTTAAACTGGTTAAAAGCACAGGCTCTCACATCAGGCGGAATGCAGTTCAAATTTCTGCTCCATCTTCTATCAGCCATTTGATCTTGAGCAAATTACTTAACCTGTTTAGGCCTCTGTTTTCTCACATCAAATAGGATGTGATTCTTAGTGATTCAGTTAGGTCTTGGATCTGGCAAATAAATGTTTACTACACGTAAGCTTTAGAAAATGAACAGGCTGATGAATACAGGTACACTTAGAAGGAGGTACTTGGTCCCCTGAGACAAGGAGGGAAGGAAGAGAGAGTGGGTGGGATGTTGAGGAGTGTGGACATGGGGGATTACATGGTGAATTTTATCCTCAGAGAGGTGGGAAACTGTGTGCTTCGCTGAGAGCACTGGAAAACCTCTGGCCTGCCACCAAGGGAGGTGTGGTCATTACCCTGTAAGGGTCAGCCAAAGTATTTAGCATGGCATAACTATGGTGGGAAAACTCTGGTGGCGTAGTGGTTAAGTGCTACCGTCACGAACCAAAAGGTCAGCAGTTCAGATCCACCAGGCGCTCCTTAGAAACTCTATGGAGCAGTTCTATTCTGTCCTATAGGGTCACTTTGAGTAGGAATTGACTCAACGGTGGTGGTTTTTGGGTAACTGTCATGGGTAACTGTCATGGATACTCTCTCTGTGGCCACAAAGCTTGGAAGACTAAGAATGCCTTAGTCCGTGGGTAGGAGGGCAGCCCTGCCTTAGCCCATGGTTGGGAGGGCAGCCCTGCCTTAGCCCATGGTTGGGAGGGCAGCCCTGCCTTAGCCCATGGTTGGGAGGGCAGCCCTGCCTTAGCCCTTGGTTGGGAGAGCAGTCCTGCCTTAGCCCTTGGTTGAGAGGGCAGCCCTGCCTTACCCCGTGGTTGGGAGGGCAGTGGTTGGGAGGGCAGCCCTGCCTTAGCCCTTGGTTGGGAGGGCAGTGGTTGGGAGGGCAGCCCTGCCTTAGCCCTTGGTTGGGAGGGCAGCCCTGCCTTAGCTCTTGGTTGGGAGGGCAGCCCTGCCTTAACCCTGAGGTTGGGAGGGCAGCCCTTCTTAGCTGTAGGGCTGGTCCAGGTCGGGTTGGGATCAGCCTCTATACAGGTGACCAGGAAGAACTGGTCCGGCAGCACTGGAAGGTGACAGAGAGCGTTTTCCATGGGAACAAGGGAGCAAGAAAAGTGGGAGTGGGGGAGGCTGAGAGTGGAGGAGTCTGAGAGTGGAAATCCTGAGCCTGTGCAAGGTGGGACAGGAACTTGTGCTCAGAGCCCTTGTGTTTCTTGTCTTAGGAGTGGGCATGCTCTGCTGGCATTCATGTTCTCTCGACAGGAGGGCAAGCTGAACCGCCAGCAGACCATGGAGCTCGGCCACCACATCCTCAAGGCACACATTTTCAAGGTGAGACACACACCAGTAATCAGAAGGGTTTCTTTGTTATTGTCAGTTGGATTTTTTTGGTTTTGAAAGTTTTTGAAAACTTCATCAGCCATTATTCCAGAAGCCCCCCATGACCCCACCCCCCTCCCTGGAAGAAACTACTATTCTAACATCTATCATAATTACTTCCTTGCATTTCTTTATAGTTTATATTACTTAAATGTGCATCTGAATGCTATGGTTAAGTATTACCCCCCCACCCCGCCCGCCCAAATCTTCTTTAAGTTTCTTTTAATCTAAAGGTTACACTTGATTTTTCTTTTTAGTGGTAAATATATGTGTAACACATTTGACGGTTCAGCAATCTTCACATGTAAAGTTCAGTGACAGTAACTGTGTTTATCATGTTGTTCAGCCATCACCCTTATCCTTATATGTCCCCCTTAACAGAAGTTTAATGTCTCCTAAGCATGGGGTCTCCCTTTCCCCTTCCCTTTGGTCAAACCCTGGTAACCCCTAATAAACTTTTGTCTGCATGCATTCATTTATTCTAGATAATTTCATATAAGTGGGATCATATAATATTTGTCCTTTTGTGTCTGACTTTTTTCACTCAGAATTTTTCAAGGTTCATTCATATTGTAGCAGGTATCAAGACTTCATTTCTCTTTATGGCTGAGTAATATTCATCGTACATACATACCATATTTTGTTTATCCATTTATCTGTTGACGGGCACTTAGGTTGTTTCTACCTTTTGGCCATGGTGATTAATTTTGCAGTAAACACTGGTGTATTATATCTGTTCAAGACCCTGCCTTCAAGTCTCTTGGGTATATACTTAGGAGTGGAACTGCTGAGTCATGTGATACTCTGTTTAACTTTTTGAGGAATCACCAGACTCTTTTCCATAGCGGTGCGCCATTTTACATTCCTACCAGCAATGAATAAGGGTTCCGGTTTCTCCACATCCTTGCCAACCCTTGTTCGTTTCTGATTTTTTGATACTAGCCATCCTAGTGGGTGTGACATGATATCTCATTGTGGTTTTGATTTGCATTTTCTTAACGAAGTAATGCCATTGGACATCATTTCACGTGCTTATTGGCCATTTGTATTTCTTCTTTGGAGAAACATCCGTTCAGGTCTGTTGCCCGTTTTTTAATTTGGATGGTTTATTTGTTGAGTTGTAGGAGTACTTTATATGTTCTGGATATTAAACCCTTATCAGATATGTAGTTCCCAAGTATTTCCTCCCTTTCTGTAGGTTGTCTCTTTAGGCAGGGTGTTTCAAGGCTTCTGGCTCCAGGGGTTCTTTGTGTGAGTCACAGCTTTCACCATGTACCTGAATACTCTGGAGCATACCCTCTTCAGACTGATGCTGTCACTGGGAAAGGAGACACTGAGGCACATTTGTCTGGTTGTTTCCAGGGCCTCAGTAAGAAGACAGGAATCTCTTCAAGCCATCTCCAAGCCCTGTGGATCGGGTACAGCACCGAGGGGCTGTCTGCCGCCCTCGCCTCTCTCAGGAACCTCTACACTCCCAACGTGAAGGTGAGCTGCTCTCTGAGAGAGATACAGCCCCCTCCCCTCTTCTTGTTTTCTGCAGTGGTAGTGGGAGAGGATGTTGAGGAGCATCTTAATGATGCGATCACCCAGCCTTGAATGCTCTGATTATTACTAGTTCTCTTCTACAAGTATAGCTTTTCCTCAGGCAGGAAGATGTGAGTAGTTGAGGGCTGCTTTGTGAGCACATGGCTACTCTTCCAGAGAGGATGTGATAAGGAAGCATTAACAAAGGAAAACAAAGGTCAGAGAGCGATTCCAAGGGAGAATTGATTTTCAAAGTGTCCTGGGTCACCGATCTGACTCTGTCTTTATGGCTCACAGAAAACAAAACATTGATGAGTAACATAAAGAGCTGAGTGCACAGAGGGGAATACTGTGAAAGGCTTTCATGCACACATGTGATGATGGAAAGAGCATCAGGATCTGCCCACTGCAAGCTGAGACCTTCTTAACTCCTCGGCATTTGTCAGTGACTGTCATGTCACAGTATTCTGCTGAGCTTTTTAGGGCAGGTTGTCCTTCCCATTTAATGCAGTCTAAGTATTTTTTAAGTATCTGAAGCCTAGAGAGGCCAAGTTTCCAGGTAAGGCCTGCAAAGGTTAGTGCCTGCGTCTGCTTAAGTCCAGGCCTTTTCAGCCCCAGGCTTGCCTGTGGAAGCTCTGGAGCAGTTTTCAATATGCCACATTGTTCCCTTAAATCATTTCTACAAAAATGATGAGCCCAAGAGGGCCATCCAGTGAAGGACAAGGGGAAGCCTGGCCTAGCGTTTTGGGCATCTGTCTTCCACTTTTTCTTACTTTTGTCAGGGGCCACGTACGCAGAGATGTAACTGTGAGAGGCACTTCCTAAGGACCTTCTGTGCCTCTCCCTGCTGCTGTCCATATGTCTCACCCTCACCCCCACACAGAGGGCATCCGTCTGGGTATCTGGATCTTGCAGAGCACTTGCTGTCTCTGGTTTGATGTGTGCCCTGCCACTTCTCTGCAGCCTCTGGCCACCTGGTGTGTTTAGAGGTGCAAGGGTGTAAAGCTGACTGAGAGACTGGGCCTCAGAAAGGACCTAGCAAAGTGCCAAGTCCGGAACTGAGTCACTGCTGCCAGAGCAGGGCCTTTGTGAGAGTTAGAAAAAGACTGTGGTCCAGGTGGATGCACATGGTGTCTTTGCAAAGATAATGGTGCCTACTTCTCCAGGTGGACTCAGCCCATCAGGATTCAAAGCTCGATGAACAGAGGGCCCTCTGAGCTGGCATCTCTGTACAGGGCACAAACCGTGTAACTATACCCGTGAACCTCTGCCCTCCCTACTAAATTACTCAGTCTCCAGGCTGGTGGGTTTGAGTGCTTGTATCTCGACTGAACCCTGTGTGGTTTTTTGTATTTTATATATATGTTTGATTTATATTTGAACTATAAATACATTAGGAGCCGTGGTGGCGCAGTGGTTAAGTGCTTGGCTGCTAACCAAAAGGTCTGTGGTTCGAACCCGCCAGCTGCTCCACAGGAGAAAGATGTGGCAGTCTGCTTCCGTAAAGATTACAGCCTTGGAAACCCTATGGGGCAGTTCTACTCTGTGCCGTACGGTCGCTATGAGTCAGAACCAACTCGATGTCAATGGGTTTGGTTTCGGTTTTATAAATATATTTTTGTTTATATTTAAATTATAAGTACATAGCTTCTGTTTGATTTTTAAAATTTTATATTTAATTTGTAAATTTTTTATGGATAGGGAAATGCAAAACCATTTTTTGTAGTTAAGGAGAACTTAGCTCCAAAGTTCTGCTCTTGATAAAGGGAACTGTACTTTCTAGATGAAGTGTTTTTTTTAATAGAAAAGTAGAAAAAAACGTTCCTTAAGTTTAGATTTCAGTTAATGAAGAAGTTAAGAGTTTTGTTTCACTTAGATGTTATAGAAATTAGAGCTAAGGTTACTGAAATCGTTTCATCTTTCATTTTGGCCAAAAAGTTTCTCTTTTGGCTTCTTCATACTTAATAAAACTCTGTAATGGTGACAAGGGAGAAAGAAATCAGAATAAAAGTGGCAATATCTGTTTTTAGGACTTGAATGAATTATGGGCACAGAAGTTATTCTTTTCTCTTAATGTGGAAAAAAGTAAATGGAAAACGTCATCCTCTATTGAATAAGAGTTTTTAAGACAATAAATTAAAAGGTAGTGCGTAATAACGTAATGAGTTTGACCCTCTCGGGATTATAAATTTTCCTCTGTAACATACTTGAAATCTTTTAAGGGTTATTCATCTTTACGTTGTTTTGTAGAGCTCCAGTGTCACCTATATCTCTGCCATCCCCCAAAATTATATCACTTGGCTATAGAATTTTAAGCCTTTCCATTATCGTTTTATTTCTTTTATCATTCAAGAAAAAAAAGGTTTTCACAGAACCTTGAACAAATTACAGTAATTTAAAATTATGCAGGCAATTAAGGAACTTTTTTTAGAGCATATTAAATGTTGTCATACAGGAATGAGTGTCATTTTAAGCAATAATTGCAGTTTGCCACTTTGGTAAATTAAAGTGACTTAACTTGCTTGGTAGATGGCTTTTAATTTTAGTGGCAAGCTAGTAATTTCTAACAATTTGGCCTCCCTTTAACAGGACCTGGCTGACTTGCTGGGGTCTCTGCCACCAGGACACCTAGGCATCCATCCAGCTAGTTGTTTTGTTCATGCTGTCTCATAGGACCAGCTACCAGCCCAGGGCTCCCCAAGGCTCTGGACAAGAGAAGATTTCAGCTCGTGTGATGCATCTCTCAGGCTGAAGGGAGGGAGTGAGAAGAACAAAGTTAGGACTAGACTTTGGCCTAACTTCTCTTGGCTGGGGGAATCCAGTCATATCCTGAATCACAATTAGATAATTCGCACTTTATAGTGGATGTGCTTAAGTGAGCCTCAGATCGCTACTGACAAAACTGAGTGTCCTCTTTGTGCCTGTGCCAGCTGGCACCTCTTCTGTGGCATTGCTCTGCCTCCTCTGTCCCCAACCCGTGTATTCCCATTACCTCTCCCTCTCTGTTCCCTTGCATTCATAAAATCCAGCAGTTAGTAGACATTATTGCCATTTTCAGGTGTTATCAAAGGAAGGCTTCTGTGGTCATGACCAGAAAATTTCCATGTAGTAGGAAAAAAATTTTCAGGATGAACCATGCAAAACCCCTTCCTTTAACATAGTGCAGCCTTAACCAGGGCTGCTGTTGTGGTAGTAACTAGCTTTGTGCCCAGAGCTCATCTTTTCCTTAATTCCTCTGAGCCTCGATTTTCTTATCTGTAAAATGGAGATAAGAGAAGAGCCCGTCTCCTAGAGTCATTGGAAACCCAGTGAGATGGTGTATGTTAAAGTTGTTGGAAAAATACTGGGCATTTATTACATGCTTAAGTCGAGTTACTTTTACCGGTGCTTTGCCTCATCTATGGAAACTGTGACTCTGCTGTAAAAAAAAAAAAAAAACTAAGCACCTGAGAATTCTCAGATGTCCCTGCTGGTGGCTGTGGAGAGGGGCTACCTGCCATGAGGGTTCCAGGTGACTTACGCTGCCTCACACATAAGCCTGAGATTTCCGAGCTGCTCTGTGCTGGTGACCCTCACCAGGCAGGCACACTTGGCGATGTAGGGGGGGAGTCCAGACCTCAGGGTCTTCAGGGCTCTGGGTCCTAGCCTCTTGTCCCTTCTGAAGACTTTAAAAGGATATAGCAATAATAGTTAATATTTATTTAGCACTTACTGGATTCTGGGCACTGTGCTAAGTGCTTTATGTATATGTACTTTGATTTTTAATCTTCACAGCAACCCAATGAATTGGAATTGTCTTATCCACATTTTCCAGATGAGGAAGCTGAGGCTTAGGGCAGTTACATAGCTTACCCTGAATCACACAGCCCTAAGCAAGCCCATGCTCCTCAGCTGCAGTTATCACCTGATGTGTTTACAGCCTTGGCTGCCAAGTGGAGTCACCCTGGGAGCCGAGCTGCAGCCCCAGTTAAATCAGAGTCTCTAAGGGTGGGGCATTGGAAACTTTTCAAACTCCCCAGGTGACTTCAGTTGCAGCAGGGGTAAGAACTAAGGGTTACAGGAAGATTCACAAACTGGTGAGGCATTAAATAGTAAAAATACCTGCCGCATTGCACCAGCAAAGGAAACGTTTTCCCCCAAGGAGCAGACGAAGTGTGAATTGATGACAGACATTTTTAGGAAAAGTCCTGCAGCTAAGCACATTCCTTCCGGTTAAAGACTTGTAAGGTATTAAGCAAGACAATATTAAAAGTACACCTTCCAACACCATTACCAAAGAACACCTATTGGCAGGGTGAATTAACCAGTAAGCAAGGTACCCACGGGCGTAATTGTGTTTACTTACTAGTCTGTAGTGCACAGCTCCACATTTCAAGGATGTGAAAAACAGATTAGTAAGTAAGCCTGTTCGTACCTTGCTTATTTCAGGAATCTGTCCCTGCATTGGGCAGAATGGGCGAGGGTATTGCTATTTTCTTGGGAAGCACCTGAAGCATAGAAAGGTTGAGTAATTTTCTGAAAGTCACACAGCACATTAGTTAAGAGATTGATTGAAAACACAGAGTATTTAATCTCTTTTTTCCTTCTCTCTCTCTTAAACTCATGGGTCTCAAAAATGGATCAATGTGGGGAGAGGAGAGGCTGAATGGCTATCAAAGCCATCCAGGGAACTGGCAAGCTCATCCTGCCTGTCTCCCTATGCCAGAGTCTGATGTGCCCCTTAGTGGTAGTCTGTGTATTTTGGGAAAACTCGTCAGGGTTCTTACACACTCCCCTGCCTTAGAACCAGTTTCCTAGGCCTTGATGAAGTATCCAAGTATTTTATCAGCGTAATCCTATTCTTTGTATATTGATAGTAGTTACTCAGGAGGGGGGAAAAACAGCTTTTATTTAGCACTTATAATTTTAAAATACTTTTGAATCATATTAAATTCTGGAATGTTTCAGAGTGAACCCATGTAAATCTATGGAGCAGGCTGGGGAAGATTAGGCCCTTGGCCTGAGGTCGCCTGTTAAACATCAGTGCTGGGACAGGAACACATGTTCTGATCTCTCTTCTCCTCTGGGTGTTTTCTACCTTTGCATCCACACCTGCTGGCTGACAGCAGGAGGCTGGGCTGGTGCTGGCCTGGGTCGGGCTATGTGAAGACCCCTCTGATGGGCACAGATGACTGGGTGGTTTTGTCAGCAGGTGGGCTCATGTTGTCAGGGCCTCCTCAGCACTTGGGTGATCTGCCTGTTCTGAAGTATCAGTGACAGTCATCCTGACTGTGCACAGGTTTTGGCACTTGGGGCATCCCTGTCCCTGGAGAGGCTCTTCTTCTCTGTAAATGTCTGTTTCTTAGAACCAGTGCCTGGTGCTGTGGGCTGAGAAGGAAGAGAGAAGGTGCAGGAGGGGATGGAGAGTTACTGGGCTTTGTGTGTGCGAATGCTTCTGCAGGGAGAGTGGAGGACATTTCTTATGGGGGGAGGTGCTCCTCTCTGTGACGTGGTCTGGGAGCCAATCGGGAGCTATGCTTTGGGAACTGTGTCTTTGGAGAGAGCATTCCAGGCAGAAGGAGCTGTAAGGGTAAAGGCCTCGAAGCCGGGATCTGCTTGGCATGGTGCAGCACAGGCGGCAGCAGAGGAGCCCTGGGGGAGGGCTGCTGGGAGAGACCATCTGACGGGAAGCTGGAGAGCTGGATCACGTGGGGTCTGAGCTTCTTTGGCAGCTGTGGCGGCGTCAGATTTCACGCTGTTGGTTCTGATCCGTCCTTGTGCTATCTTCTGTTTCCTGATCGTATAAATGTTCCACATTTATCAGCTTGTAAGGAGCCCCTGGTGGCGCAGAGGCTAAGCGGCTGCTAGCCGAAAAGTCAGTAGTTCAAACCTACCAGCTGCTTCATGGGAGAAAGATGTGGCAGTCTGCTTCCCTAAAAATTACAGCCTTGGAAACCCTATGGGGCAGTCCTGCCCTGTCCTATAGGGCCATTATGAGTTGGAATTGACTTGACCGAAACGGGAGCAGTATCAGTTTAGAAATATTCTGTCAGCTTCTCTTATAAACGCATGTCGTTGAAATACCCTGCATTTTATGTTTCCTGCCTTCTGTATCTTTTAATTATCCCCGTGTGGTTCTAGTCACATAAATGACACAGTGTGTCTTGTGGTTTTCACACCCAGTGAGCAGCTCGAAGGACCTGCCAGGATTGTGCCTTGAGGGTGATTGATGGCTGTTTGGGACCATTTAAGAAAACAGTTGAAAGAAATGCGGTGGACACCTTTATAGGTGTCAGAGGGGTGCTGGGTTTTTTTTTTTTTTACAATCCAGAGATTTGAAGGTATTATTAGTACAGCTAAATTTCGTATAAGGTGTTCAGTACCTTTATTTTAAAATTTGTAGATGAAAAACAACTTTCCTTGATACCTGGGGCCAAGGAGTTTAGTGGGTGATGGACATAGTAACTAGTAGAAAAGCAGATTATTTTCTGGGAGGATTGTGCTGTTGACAGTCAAAGGGGCATGTGGACATTTTCATGCTCTCCTTTTTATGTTAGGAAGACTTCTTTGTACAGAAAGTATTGTGTGTATTTACATGGAAGGCAAAAATTCTACCACTGAAACACCATTCACCTCTGTTAGATTAAGCAGTGGTTTTCAAAGCAGCGTTAGCATCTCCTGGGAGGTTAAAAATGTCCTTTCTCTGGTGCCACCGCAGACCTAGTGAACCAGAAACTCAGGGGGGCGGGGCCTAGCAATCTTAGGTCTTAACAAACCCTCCAGGTGTTTTCCCATATTCTCCCAAATTTGAGAACCACTGGATTAAAATGGCTATATGGGCAACTGAGAATACTGCCATACTCCCAGAAATGTGGTGGAAACTGACTTACCTGAGAAATTAAAATAATCTCCCTGGGGGATATTATCCCCTAGGTGAGCCGTCTCCTGATCTTGGGAGGAGCCAATGTGAACTACAGGACGGAAGTGTTAAACAACGCCCCCATCCTGTGTGTCCAGTCTCACCTCGGTCACGAGGAAGTCATCACTCTGCTCCTGGAATTTGGCGCCTGCCTGGATGGAATGTCAGAGAATGGCATGACCGCCCTCTGCTACGCGGCAGCTGCTGGCCACATGAAGCTGGTGTGTCTGCTGACCAAGAAGGGTGCAAGGGTAAGCAGCAGTCTACCCCGCTGGGGAGCAGGGCGGGGAATAGGGTGGGAGGAATATTTTCATATCGTTGCTAGAATTTTTGTTGTTTTAAATTGTGGTAAATATATATGTAACATAATATGTGCCGTCTTAACATTGTTCACATGTACAGTTCAGTGACATTGTTTAACCATCATTTTGTATAACCATTATCGGCTTCCAGATTTTTCCATCACTCTTAACAGAAGCTCAGGGTCCTGTATGCTCATTGCTAGAATTGATATCATCTGGGCCAGTTGTCCTTTTGCCTCTACTTTGTCTAATTGCAGTGAGCAGAAACTGCAGCATAAACAAAAAGGATGGAGCTATAGGTGCCAGTAGGTTTGTAATGTTGCACGAAGTGGGCAGCCTTAGGGGAGAAGTTGGCCATGTGCTTTTACTAATATTGCACCGTGGTACAGTGGGGGCAGAATATCAGGGAGTCTCCTGGCCACCAGCTGTGTGAGGAGGGCCTTTCTTTGAAAAGCCTCCAAGCGATGACCTAGAACTTACTATAGAACTGAAGTTAGCACCCTAGTTGGTTGCAAAGGTTTTAAATATTTGATTTTTTGCCCCCTGTCCTTTTCTTGGAGCCCTGGTGGGACAGTGGTTAAGAGCTCAGCTGCTAAGCAAAAGGTCGGCAGTTCAAATCCACCAGCCACTTCTTGGAAACCCTATGGGACAGTTCTTCTGTGTTCTGTAGGGTCACTGTGAGTCAGAAGCTACTCAACAGCAACGGGCTTGGTTTTGGTTTTTGGTCCTTTTTTATCCCGTTTCAGTTTATGTCCTTTTTTTTTAACTTCTTGAAAATGTTTTTTTTATTGTGGTAAAATATATATAACGTAAAATTTGCTATTTTAACCATTTTTTGAATGTATAGTTGAGTGGCATTAAGGACTTTCACAACGTTGCGCAACATTACCGCCATCCATTTCCAAAACTTTCTGATCACCCCAAGCCGAAACTCCGTACCCGTTAAGGGATAACTCGATTTTCCTTTCTTCTAGTTTGTGTCCTTCTTTTTAAAATAATTAATTTTTTTGTTGTTGAAAATATATACAGCAAAAGCATACACCAATTCAAGTTCTACATGTACGTTTTAGTGACATTGATTACATTCTTCAAATTGTGCAACCATTCTCACCTTTTTCTGAGTTATTCCTCCCCTGTTAGCATACACTCACTGCCCTATAAGGTTCCTATCTAATATTTGAAGTTGCTGTTGTCACTTTAATCTCCTATAGATATTTCTTAAAAGAGCATAATGCTCAAGGCAGACATTCTCCACCAGTTAACCTAAACTGTTGTTTGGTTTTAAGAAGCCTTCAGGAGCATATTTTTGGTTTAAGGTTTAAAGATTATTTTAGGGCAATAGTTTCAGGGGTTCATATGCTCTTCTTGGCTCCAGAAAGTCTTTGAAGCCCTGTACTTGAGCATAAGGACATAGGAGCTAGACTGCCTGGATTGGAATCCTTGTTTCTCCACTTATTCTACAACTAGGAGGTTGGCGAGTTGTTGAGCCTGTCTGCCTCAGGCTTCTCATCTGTTAAATGGGCATAACAATAGTATCTACCTCAGGGCTGTTGGTGAGCATTAAAAAAAATCAATATATTAACATATTAATATTAAGTAACTTTTTTTTATATATTATTAAACAAGTTACTCTGTAACTCTCAGTCTTCATAGACTAATTGAGAACAGTATGAAGTTCACAGTAAGCTCTGTGTTTTTAGAGACCCTATCTAATACGATCCTTAAAAAATAACAGCGTATCAAGTGAAAATTGTGTCCTCGTATTTTTTTTTTTTAGGTTTACTATAAGCTTTTAAGTAATAACAGGAAACCCTGGTGGCATAGTGGTTAAGTGCTATGGCTGCTAACCAAAGGGTCGGCAGTTTGAATCCACCAGGCACTCCTTGGAAACTCTGTGGGGCAGTTTTACTCTGTCCTATAGGGTCTCTATGAGTCGGAATCGACTCAATGGCACTGGGTTTTGTTGGGTATAAGCTTTTAAAGGAGCCCTGTTAGCGCAACAGTTAAGCACTTGGCTGCTAACCAAAAGGCCAGCAGTTCAAACCCACCAGCTGCTCTGTGGGAGAAAAGACCTGGTGATCTGCTACCATAAAGATTATAGCCTCGGAAACCCTATGGGGCAATTCTACCCTGTCATATAGGGTCACTATGAGTTGGCACTGACTCAAGGTACACAACAACAACATAAGCTTTTAAATGGAGAAGAGTGCGTTTTGAATAACAATAGAAATAAATTGCTGGTAATTATCTTTCTTTTTTGTTAGGATATTTAAAGTTGAACAAAAGTGCTTTTAGGCAGATAGCAAGGGTGTGAGTCTTTTTGTTTTTTTCTCTCAAAATTACAACTTGAGCTCAGGGAGCAAAGGGGACTTTGCCTTTAAGCCTTCCCAGTGTTCACATGGCCATGCCTCCATTTCCAGACCCAAATGGTCCCTTAGCTTCCTTCTGTGGCTAGGTGTCTCCCTTTCGCTGTTGAGAGCTCTGTAGGAGGTGGGCGGGGGTCACATGTAGCTTTCGCAAAGCCTCTGGGTGGAAGTGCAGAGCACCCCTAGGATTTCTAAGAGTGGCGAAACTGGACTCTCATTTCCTTTACCAGCCTCAGTATTCATTCCTGGGTTCAGACTGGAAGCAATGGTTTGATAGCTGTTTGGAGCTGTAGGAGGTACAGAATATGTAGACACTCCTCTTTGTTGATAGCTGGCCCTCCCTGGTTTTGTGGCCCCGCTTTACCTGTTTACTTCCATTTGCCTGTCTGTGTGTGGCCTACAATCAGATACCTCTAGGACCCCTTCCTGCCCTTTCTCATGCAGAGCTGAGTGTCCCAGGCCCCTCTCTTTCACTTGCTCCCCTGGCTCTATGACCGAAGAACTACACTATTCCCCCAAATCGTAGCTTGTCACAGCAGATTTAGAATGTTCTACCCAAATAGTGCAAGCTGGGAAGCATCGGGTTTTTTCTCGGGTTTTGGTCTGTGTCCTCATCTGTGTTTGCCACAGAACTTGGGAGCTCCTGTGGTTTGCCGGAGGGACATAGGGAGTGAGAAGGTTTTTGTGTAATGGCTAGTTCTACAGAGGGAACCCGAGGCCTGGAACTGTACGTATTACAGTGAAGTCATTCAGAAGAAGATTTGGAGCTCTGCAGAGTGATGAGTTTGAGCATGAAGCCTGCATACATTTGCAGTGGGATGGGGTTTGCACACAGTATTTGTGGTCCACTTGGATTCTCAGAGGAAAGAAGATGCTAAACTGTGACCTCCCTCTGCTCCTATCCCCAGGTGGACCACTTAGATAAGAAAGGCCAGTGTGCGCTTGTGCACAGCGCGTTGAGGGGCCACGGTGACATTCTCCGGTACCTGCTGACCTGCGAATGGTCAGAGGGTCCGCAGCAGCCAGGCACACTGAGGAAGAGCCAAGCCCTGCAGCAGGCACTGACAGCAGCCGCCAGCATGGGCCACAGCTCGGTGAGTGGGTACGGTGAGGGTCCTTTTTGGGAAACCAGAGGCTGTGACCCAGGTGGATCAGTTACATTTGCCAATTACCTCCTTCTGAATTGTGAGCCTGTGTAGCACTGAAGACATATTTCAAGACATAGTTTGTTTTGATCACACGTGTAGGTCTTCTATTGAAGACAAGTGAAGCCTTTACGTATTCTTTATTCTCTGCTTTTCCTCACTTTTCTCTCTCCCTCTCCTATTCTACTTTTACCTTCTAACCCTGCTGTTTTACATTTTTTACCCTTTGATTCATTCTTTTGCCTTTATGATCTCTTTAAAAATACTCACATGGAATCCTAGTTCTAAAATCATTTTTGAGTATTTGAAGGATTTTTAAAAATAGACCTTTAATATGTTTTGATAGCATGTGAGAATGCTTGGTCATCTGCAGTCCCTAGACAGAGGGAGGACTTCGTGCAGTATTTAAATAGAGCGTTTATTTCTGGTAGACGGCGGTACGCCTCAGCTTGAACGTTGGATTGTCATCCCTGACTGGTGTGTCTTAGCTTTATCTGTAAATAACGTTTTACCTGCTCTTTTCCATGTATTTTTCACTCTGTGTTATCTTCAAGAAATTAGAGGTGCCAATATTTGACAAAATTCCTTCCCCAAGATGTCTTGAAACAAATTTGGTTGCAAAGCTGGCTCACTGACTTTTGGCCTTTAAAAGACAGTACAGACAGACACACAGCTCACAGCTCTCTCTCTCTCTCTCTCACACACACACACACACACACGGCTTGTTGGCTGATTTTTGACGTTTAAAACATTAAAAATGCACATGCATACGTGCTCACAGAGTGTGTTAAATATGCATACCTAAAATTGTAGATGTTTCTTTTTGAACCGTTGCATAAATGTGAGAGGGTCCAGAACATAGAAAATCATCAGCAAGGACAGTGAATGCCACTTGTAGATGTGACCTTTGTCTCCACTCATGTCAACCCGTTGTTTCTTAAAGTAGCTAGGAGGAATGCTGTGCAAAAACAACCTCAGCACAGCCACTATTTGTTTCTTGAAAAAGGGTAGGACTCATTCTCTGAAAGACTCGAAGGGTGTATAAGTTTCCTGTTGCTGCTATAACAAATTACTGTAAACTTAAAAAAACTTAGTGGATTAAAATAACATAAATGTATTGTCTTACAATTCTGGAGGTTAGAAGGCCAAAACTAAGGTGTCAACAGGTCAATGCTCTTTCTGAAGGCTCTAGGGGAGATTCCTTTTCCTTGCTTTGTCCAGCTTCTACAGGCCTCCCCTATACCTTGGTTCACAGTCCTCTTCCATTTTCAGAGCATGTCATTTCAGTCTGTTTCCATTGCCCCATCTCCTTCATCCTCTGACCTTGACTCCTCTGTGTCCTTTTCGTAAGGACTGTTTTGATTATATCAGGCTCTCCTGGATAGTCCAGGACAATCTCCCTATCCTAAAATCCTTAACTTAATCGTATCTGCAAATTCTTTTATGCCATATAAGGGAATGTTCACAGGTCCTGGGGATTAGGACTTGGAATATCTGGGGGCCATCATTCAGACTACCACAAACGGTATGGATCTGAGACTCCAGAATGAGCCAAAGATGGCTTCGTCTTGCTCTCCTGTCGCTGCCATCAGTCAAGGTGAATGTTAGGCTGTGGTTCAGGGCTCAGATGCTTCCAATTCCCTAAGAGGCATTGTTCATGCCTCCACACCTGTGATCCAGCCTGCTCTTTGATAAGGAAGACTCTCATAGGGAAAAGAAGAGTAGTGTTCTCTGAAAAAAAATTAAAAATCATTTTGACATTTTATCTTGTTGGAAAGGTAAACTTTGCCTTGTTTTTCTCCCTTGTGAAAAATGGATGCACCATCTTCTGGAGATTTATGCAGAAACTACACTTTGCATGATCCACCATGTCCTTTGTTGATTAGGCTGGCATATTTGGGTCATGTTGGAATTCATTAGAATTCTGAGTACCTAGTAGTCCTGTGCAGTGCTACTAAAATTCACTCAGATTATGATTTTATAAAAAATTCTTCTCAAAGTGAACGTGTGAATAGCATATGAATTATACTTGAAAATGGTTTTCATTGTATTTTCTCTCCTTGTGTAGCATTAGATAATAATGGTTAAAAAAACACTTTCTCCTTTGATACATGGGATCTAATAAGCACATATTGCTGTAAGAACTCATTAAATTACCTTGCCACTTCTGACAGGTGGTCCAGTGCTTGCTGGGAATGGAAAAGGAACATGAAGTAGAAGTCAATGACACTGACACATTGTGGGGAGAAACAGGTAATTATGGCGGCTCCACTGCTTGTAATCTGGGTCAGCTTTCTTGATGTTTTAACCCGCATTTTGGCCTAATTGTCTTAAGAATGACTTGTGATATGTGTTGTCCTATTTTTATTTTATTGCAAGGCATTTGAAGTTTAGAGTTTTTTAAACTTTGCAAATGAGTAGTAAAACTTTGCTAGCAGCATTTTTAAAATTTGAATCACTTTCGAATTAGACTAGGAGTCACTGTGCATTTGATGAATGTCAGATGGAAATACCTAAATAAGGTGGCACTTTGTGGTGTGGCAAGTCTTCACAGTTTCTAACCAATCAGATCTTCCTATGAGCCCTGCATAGGGAGCAGGGCAGGAACGTCTGCCCTGTTTTCAGATGAATAAAAGATGGCTCAGTTAGGAAGGCTGTGGTCTACACTGCCTTGTAGAATTGTTACTTGGAGCCTGACTAGAACTCAGGCCTCCTTAAAATAGCAAAGACAAGATACAAAGATTTAAGATTCAAATTCCATTTCCATTGATATTGGGGGGGAGGGTCGTGCTTAAAGTGTGGGGAGAGAGCTTCATTTAATGAAGATTTGAGTTGGTTACTTGTCAGGTTAACATGGATAATGCTGCTTTGAAAATTTCCTTTTGATTAAATTGATATTAAAATACAAGGATTCAAATTATGACTTGTTAAACTATTGTTTTTAAGTAGATATACCCAAGAGCTTTTAATATGCTTTTCCAGGCTATATTCTGTGTGTGTATGTGGCGTATATGATTTCCATTTCTCTTGGACAGATTTTATTTCCTATCAAGCCAAATGGTGTGTTGAGTTTCTTAGCTAATTCAGCTTAATTAGAAGAAGCATCAGAGGTTTTCCTGGTGAGGCCCCAGCCATTTCTGTGGCTCTCCATTGTTCATTGTGATGTTGCCTGAGGGACCCCATTCAGAGAAAGTGCAAGATTCCAAGTGGAGTTGGATTATGCTTGGAGTGAAAGTGTATTGATTTAAATATTCCCATTAATTCTTTATGGAATCTCCCCCCACCCTATTAAGTAGTACAGGCTGCTCTGTAATTTGGTGAA
This sequence comes from Loxodonta africana, assembly GCF_030014295.1. Taxonomy (NCBI): domain Eukaryota; kingdom Metazoa; phylum Chordata; class Mammalia; order Proboscidea; family Elephantidae; genus Loxodonta; species Loxodonta africana. The sequence goes on along the minus strand of NC_087347.1, from coordinate 88,263,027 downwards.
GAAAAGTTTCCACCAAATTCCACATTGTGCTGTGTCCAGTCTTGCATAAGAGCATGGCTTTGATGACAGCAAGACAGTTCCACTCTCTCCTCTCTCATTGCCTAGTTTAGGGGTCTTGGATGAGTTGTACAAATCCTGTTTGCCATCTCTGTGAAATGAGTTAAATAGTACCTGCTTGCTAGGGTTGCCATGAAGGCTAAATGAGATAAAGCAATCTGCTCGAATATACCCACCAATGAGAATCCCCTGGGGCATTTACGAGGTCCGAGATGAGCTTGGGACTCTTATTTTTCTATCGAGCATCCCAAGTCATTTCAGGTGATTCCTGGCTGAAAGTGAAATAGAGAACCTCTGCAGAGAAAAGTCTACAGTGCCCGACCCGTAATGAACACATGATGCTGCTGCTGACCGTTCGTGCTAGGAGTGGGAACTTCACACAGTGTGAATCCTTAGCCTTTAAGAGACCCTGGATAGTGCAGATGTTTAACTCACTTGGCTGTTAACTGAGAGGTTAGAAGTTTGAGTCCATTGAGAGGCATGTTGGAAGAAAGGCCTGGAGATCTACTTCCAAAAAATCAGCCATTGAAAACCCTATGGAGCAAGGACTGTTTCACCCTGACACACATGGGGCCACCATGAGTTGGGTCAACTGGATGGCAACTGAGTTAACCTTTAATTTTCAAGGTAATTTTGTTTTCTGGAAGAGAAAAATTCAGGGAAGGGCTGCATTTGAGGACTCAGTGTGAGCTCTCTTTCGTGTCACAATAACTAGTCCTGCACTTGGAATTCCTTCCTTGAGCATCTGCAAAGCGAACATGTGAGATAAACGACAGACTCCCCATTCACCACCACCGCCTATTGCCATGGAGTTGATTCTGACTCACAGTGACCCTATAGGACAGAGTAGAACTGCCGCATAGGGTTTCCAAGGCTGTAATCTTTATGGAAACAGACTGCCACGTCTTTCTCCCATGGAGCAGCTGATGGGATCAAACTGCTGACATTTCGGTTAGCAGCTGAGCGCTTTAACCACTGCACTACCAAAGCTCCTCCGACTTTCCATTAGTCTTCATTAAAAAATAAGTAGTGTTTCAGCCTGTCCCTTCCAAAGCCTCATGCTTAACCTTCAGACCACTTTCTTAGCCTGAGAAGCTGTTCACTCCCTTCTCAGCAGGCATTCTGGTGAATTTAGTCAGCCAAGTGTTCTTTGTATTTGCAGTGAAGAAGTCATTGATCTTGCAAAATTCAGTCATGCCATCCCTGGCATCATTTCTGTTACCAAGACCATATTTTCCAACTACTGATCCTTCTTTGTTTCCAACTTTCGCATTCCAGTCACCAGTAATTATCAGTGTATCCTGATTGCATGTTTGATCAATTTCAGGCTGCAGAAGTTGGTAAAAGTCTTCAATTTCTCCATCTTTGGCTTTAGCGGTTGGTGCATAAATTTGAATAATAGTCGTATTAACAGGTCTTTCTTGAAGGTGTATGGATATTATCCTATCACTGACAGCATTGTACTTCAGGATAAATACTGAAAAAAAAAATTTTTTTTTTAATAATTTTTATTGTGCTTTAAGTGAAAGTTTACAAATCAAGTCAGTCTGTCACATATAAGCTTATATATACCTTACTCCATACTCCCACTTACTCTTCCCCTAACGAGTCAGCCCGCTCCCTCCTTCCAGTCTCTCCTTTCGTGAGGATTTTGCCAGTTTCTAACCCTCTCTACCCTCCTATCTCCCCTCCAGACAGGAGATGCCAACACAGTCTCAAGTGTCCACCTGATACAAGTAGCTCACTCTTCATCAACATCTCTCTCCAACCCATTGTCCAGTCCCTTCCATGTCTGATGAGTTGTCTTTGGGAATGGTTCCTGCCCTGGGCCAACAGAAGGTTTGGGGACCATGACTGCCGGGATTCTTCTAGTCTCAGTCGGACCATTAAGTCTGGTCTTTTTCTGAGAATTTGGGGTCTGCATCCCACTGTTCTACTGCTCCCTCAGGGGTTCTCTGTTGTGCTCCCTGTCAGGGCAGTCATTGGTTGTGGCCGGGCACCATCTAGTTCTTCTGATCTCAGGATGATGTAAGTCTCTAGTCCATGTGGCCCTTTCTGTCTCTTGGGCTCATAGTTATCGTGTGACCTTGGTGTTCTTCATTCTCCTTTGATCCAGGTGGGTTGAGACCAATTGATGCATCTTAAGTGGACGCCTGTTAGCATTTAAGACCCTGAAATATTCTTTTTGATGATGAATGCAATGCCATTCTTCTTCAAGTTGTCATTTCTGGCATGGTAGACCATATGATTGTCTGATTCAAAATGACCAATACCAGTCCATTTCAGCTCACTAATGCCTAGGATATGATCTTTATGCATTCCATTTCATTTTTGAAGATTTCCAATTTTCCAAGATTCATACTTTGTACATTCCAGGTTCTGATTATTAATGGGTGTTTGAAGTTGTTTCTTCTCATTTTGAGTTGTGTCATATCAGCAAATGAAGATCTTTGAAAGCTTGACTCCAACCACGTCATTAAAGTCGACTCTACTTTGAGAAGGCAGCTCTTCCCTAGTTATGTTTTGAGTGTCTTCCAACCTGAGGGGCTCTTCTTCTGGCACTATATCAGACAACATTCTGCTGCTATTCATAAGGTTTTCTCTGGCTAGCTCTTGTCAGAAGTAGACCACCGGGTCCTTCTGCCTAATCTGTCTTAGTCTGGAAGCTCAGCTGAAACCTCTCTGCCATGGGTGACCCTGCTGGTATTTGAATACCAGTGGCATAGCTTCCAGCATCACAGCAACACACAAGATTGAGGTTGTCAAGGATTTCATCTTCTGGAATCCACAACCAGCACCCATGGAAGCAGCAATCAAGAAATCAAAAGATGCATTGCATTGGGCAAATTGGCTGCAAAAGACCTCCAAAGTGTTGAAAAGCAAAGATGTCACCTTGAGGGCTAAGGTGCACCTGACCCAAACCATGGTGTTTTCAATCGCCTTATCTGCATGCAAAAGCTGGACAATGAATAAGGAAGACTGAAGAAGAATTGACGCCTTTGAATTGTGGTGTTGACAAAGAATATTGAATATACCGTGAACTGCCAAAAGAACAAGCACATTTGTTTTGGAAGAAGCACAACCAGAATGCTCCTTAGAAACAAGAATGGCGAGACTACTTCTCACATACTTTGGTCATGTTATCAGGAGGGATCAGTCACTGGAGGAGGACATAATGCTTGGTAAAGTAGAAATCCAAAAAAGAACAAACCTGTTGCCGTTGAGTCGATTCTGACTCTTGGCGACCCTATAGGAGCCTAACTGATACTATAGAGTGGAACAGCCCCATAGAGTTTCCAGGGAGCACCTGGTGGATTCGAACTGCCAACCTTTTGGTTCGCAACCATAGCACTTACCAGGGATTCCTGGTAAAGTAGAGGGTCAGCGAAAAAAGGAAGTCCCTCAAGGAGATGGATTGACACAGTGGCTGCAGCAATAGGCTCAAGCATAGCAACAATTGTGAGGATGGCACAGGACTGGGCAGTGTTTTGTTGCATTGTGCATAGGGTTGCTGAGGGTCAGAACCAACTTGACGGCACCTAACAACAACAACAAGAGTTCTTTCAGAGACTTGTGTGTGTGTGTGTTTTATTTATTTATATTATTTTTATTGTGCTTTAAGTGACAGTTTACAAATCAAGTTAGTCTCTCACACAAAAACCCATATACACCTTGCTACACACTCCCAATTACTCTCCCCCTAATGAGACAACCCGCTCTCTCCCTCCACTCTCTCTTTTGCTAGCTTCTAATCCCCTCCACCCTCTCATCTCCCCTCCAGGCAGGAGATGCCAACATAGTCTCAAGTGTCCACCTGACCCAAGAAGCTCACTCCTCACCAGCATCCCTCTCCAACCCATTCTCCAGTCCAATCCATGTCTGAAGAGTTGGCTTTGGGAATGGTTCCTGTCCTGGGCCAACAGAAGGTCTGGGGGCCATGACCACCAGGGTCCTTCTAGTCTCAGTCAGACCATTAAGTCTGGTCTTTTTATGAGAATTTGGGGTCTGCATCCCACTGTTCTCCTGCTCCCTCAGGGGTTCTCTGTTGTGTTCACTGTCAGGGCAGTCATTGGTTGTAGCCAGGCACCATCTAGTTCTTCTGGTCTCAGGATGATGTAATCTCTGGTTCATGTGGCCCTTTCTGTCTCTTGGGCTTGTAATCACTTTGTGTCCTTGGTGTTCTTCATTCTCCTTTGCTCCATATGGGTTGAGACCAATTGATGCATCTTAGTTGGCTGCTTGCTAGCATTTAAGACCCCAGATGCCACTCTTCAAAGTGGGATGCAGAACGTTTTGTTAATAGACTTTATTATGCCAATTGACTTAGATGTCCCCTGAAACCATGGTCCCCAGACCATGCCCCCTGCCACTGCTACGCTGGCCTTCAAAACATTCAGTTTATTCAGGAAACTTCTTTGCTTTCGGTTTAGTCCACTTGTGCTGACCTCCCCTGTATTGTGTGCTGTCTTTCCCTTCACCTAAAGTAGTTCCTATCTACTATCTAGTGAATGTCCCCCTTCCATCCTCCCTCCCTACCCCCTCTCGTAACCATGAAAGAATGTTTTCTCCTCAGTTTAAACTATTTCTCAAGTTCAGATAATAGTGGTCTTATACAATATTTGTCCTTTTGCAACTAATTTCACTCAGCATAATGCCTTCCAGATTCCTCCATGTTATGAAATGTTTCACAGATTCATCACTGTTATTTATTGATGTATAGTATTCCATTGTGTGAATATACCATAATTTATTTATCCATTCATCTGTTGTTGGGCACCTTGGTTGCTTCCATCTTTCTGCTATTGTAAACAGTGCTGCAATAAACATGGGTGTGCAGAGACTTTCTTTTTAAGCCAAGAAAAAGCCAGCTAAGCACTATCTCAGGCTTAGAGAGATGTGGCAGCTGTTTTTAACTGGGTGTCAGTAAAACTAGTCTTGCCTCCTATACATATTTTTTGATTTAGTAACTTTTTCTCCTGTGTTCCTTCCGAAATGACTTCCATTGTCTACTACCCCACACACTCCTACTTTCCTGGTCTGTGTTTGTCAAAGGAATACCTTGAAATCTGGGGGGAACGTTTTACTTGAGAGAGCATCTGGAAATGTGGGGGCTTTCCACATATGCATACTGTATTGTCCATAATGTCAGGTCTGTGTTTGGGATTCAGCCATGTGGGGTCCACAGAGGGTCCTGATCAGTGAACCTGACCCTGAATGTGGGAATGGTCGGCCCACAAGGCAGACAGGCAGCCTGCTGAGACCCTCAGGCCATGATTGAATGAGTCACTCTACAGTCCTTGTTCTCATGAAGCGTCATCTTCAGGCAGCAAACCCTGGAGCTTCCCCAGCTTACTGGGCAGGGCAGTGTGCATTGTTTTTGATTGTTTTAGTATCAGTTGTTTTGCTTCCTGGTTTTGTTTGGTCCTCATTCCTGTGTGTGGTCAGTGGTGCTTTGTATCCAAAGCACTCCAGAATGAGCCTCGCCTGTCTTCTTCTCTGACTCTTGCCTGGGGTGTGGGAAGATGCCAGAGCAACTGGAAACTTTGTGTGGTTAACACAGTTCATTATTTCTTTTGAACCCTTGTATAACTTTATACTTGTCTATTCAGTATGGAGTTAGCCACAAACAGCCTGGCTTTAAAATACCAACTGATGAGTTACCAGTCAGGGTCTCTGAGGCCTGTTTTTGTCTAAACTGCCTAAAGTGTGTGTGACCCAAGCCATGGTATTTTCAGTTGCATCATATGCATGTGAAAGCTAGACAATGAATAAGGAAGACTGAAGAATTGACAACTTTGAATTGTGGTGTTGGCGAAGAATTTTGAGTATACTGTGGAGTGCCAAAAGAGTGGACAAAGCTGTCTTGGAAGAAGTACAACCAGGATGCTCCTTAGAAGCAAGGATGGTGAGACTGTGTCTTACATACTTTGGACGTATTATCAGGAAGGATAAGTCCCTGGAGAAGGACATCATGCTTGGTGAAGTACAGGGTCAGCAGAAAAGAGGAAAACCCTCAATGAGATGGATTGACATCGTGGCTGCAAAAGTGGGCTCAAGCATAACAACAATTGTGAGGATGGTGCAGGACCGGGCAGTGTTTTGTTCTGTGGTACATAGGATCGCTATGAGTAGGAACCGACTCGAGGGCACCTAACAACAACAACAGCCCGTCTTTGTTTTCTGAGCAGTGACCCCACTCTGTAGCACAGCTACCTGCCCGTCTACCTCTTTTCTCCCTCAAAGCCACGGACCGGAAGTGGGGCCACTAACAGCATGCACAAAGTACTTCTCCACTTTACTGCCAGGAAATGCCCTTGGAATATCTGTGTATCTACTCTGTACAATTCCAAAAGTGCGGTTTTCATGCCTGTTGCTGATTGGAAGTACCAGGTTGTCAGCGAGAGGTGGATGCCAGCAGCAGCCAGGGAGGAAGGAGAGCAGTAAGTAGCTCAGCAGGCTGAGGTCCCTCATCTCCCAGACCATCGATGCGGGGATGGTTGGTCCTGCTCCCTTGGTGCACTGGGCATCTTGCTGCTGATGAGTGGACTTATCAAAAGGGACAATGCCTCTCCTAGGTCTAAAGAGACAAGCCAAGTATAGAATTGACTTTTAAGACATTCATCTAACATGGTTACATTGTTAGTTTAGGGGTTCTTTGCAGTAAACCCACAGCCTTTAGAAAACTTGTGGAGTAATTTGAACTCTACTGGTTTTATCGGTTATGGCGAGCAGAGGGCTTAATGTACGTTAGTTTCCCTTTTCACCAGCAGTTGGGGCCATTCGCTTTCCTTGTCTGCTTGATGTGGAGAGCCCAGCCCTTCAAACACCAGATGCATAGTTCCAGTCGCCTTTCTCCTCCTCCTGTTGTTCTTAGCTGCTGTCGACTTGGCTACCAATTCACGGTGACCCCATGCACAGTGGAGCGAAACACTGCCTAGACCTGCACCGTCTTTATGATTAGCTGCAGCTCAGACCTTTGTGATCCATAGGGTTTTCATTGGCTGATTTTCAGAAGTACATCACCAGGCCTGTTTTCCTAGTTCGTCTTTTTCTGGAAGCTCTGCTGATACCTGTTTAGTATCATACCAACACGTAAGCCTCCAGTGACAGACAGTGGCTGTGCGTGAGCTGCGTTGGCCAGAATGAAACCTGAATCTCCTGCATGGAAGGTGAGAATTCTGCCACCAAACCACCCATGCCTCATCTCCTACTTGCTGTTAAAGACTCAGATGGAGAATCAGTAGTAGTGTGGGCCTTTAGAAGAAGGCCCAGAGCAAATGAGGGCGGGCTTGTGGGTGTGTCTCAGCTTAACAGCACTCACTGCCCTCAAGGCTGACGAGGCCACTTTGTCCTGTGACCATTCTCAGACTTGGTCAGACTCTCAGCCCAAGGGTTTCTGGTCTGGGCAGCCTGAAACATGGCAAGAGCCCAGCAGATGTTTTGTTATCTCTCTGTCAGGCATTCCACAGCTATGACAGTAGTGCTGGCTCCCATGGATTCCTTACTAAACTGAGTTACTGTTTCCATGTCAGTGTTTGATGTGAATCAGCCCAAACCTAAATGATCCGAGATGCATAACTGGTGACTTCATGCTGTTGTGAATTGTTAGAGGAGCTGTGTTTCCAAACTCCAGGCGACTCTCAAGTCTGCGAGCCTACTATCGGTGCTTCTGGTCAGAACTTCTCGCTATTCACAGGGGAAGAAAGGCCCATTTGTTACAGCACTTGCCATTTTACAGGCAAATATCCCTGTCTGGTAAGCATAGCCTTCCCTCCCTCTGATTTCTCTGGGTCACTATGCAGTTCCCTTCATAGCACTTGTTGTTGTTGTTGGGTGCTGTTGAGTCGATTGCAACTCAGAGTGACCCTGTGTGATAGTAGTACTGCCCCCATAGAGTTTTCTGGGCTATAATCTTTATGGAAGCAGACCGCCAGGTCTTTTTCCTTCAGAACCACTGCTGGGTGGGTTTGAACTGCCAACCGTTCATTTAGCAGCCCAGTGCTTAGCCATTGCACAACTAGGGCGTCTTTCACAGCACTTACTAGTTATATTGTTATTGCTTATTTAATAAGGGTCTATTTTCCCCAAATTGTAAGCTCTAAGAGGGCAGAAATATCCATGTCTCTGTGCTCACTTACGTGTACAGCAAGTCTCTGGCCTAGCACTGTCCAAAAGAACTTTCTGTGGTGAAGGAAATGTTCTCTGTCAGTGCTGCCCAATATGGTAGCTGTTAGCCACCTGGGGCTATTGAACACTTGAACTCAGTAGTGGGGAACTGAATTTTTAATATTTTATCTCTGGTGACACAGTGGCTAAAAGCTATGGCTGCTAATCAAAAGTTCAGTGGTTCAAGTCCACCAGCTGCTCCTTGGAAACCCTATGGGGCAGTTCTACTCTATCCTATTAGGGTCCCTATGAGTCAGAATTGACTCGACGGCAACAGGTTTGGTTTTGGTTTTTAATTTAAGTATCCACATTATCCACACGTGACTTGTGAGCACCAGATTGGACGGTGCAGGTCTCGTCCAGTGCTTGTCACATAGTTGTTGACCTAGTGGACAAGTGGGTTTAATGAAAACATAGGCATATAATTTTAGGACAGGTGAAGTTTGTCATTTTGCAGAATAATTTGGTAGGAATATTTGTTTTTTGGAGTCCTTAGGTGGTGCAAACAATTAAGCGCTAGGCTGCTAACCGAAAGGTTGGTTGTTCAAATCCACCCAGTGGCACCTCAGAAGAAAGGCCTGGCGATCTGCTTCCAAGACATCACAGCCACAGAAAACTATATGGAGCAGTTCTCCTCTCCATACGTGGGATCACCTCACGGCTACTGTTCTTTTTTTAATTATTATTATTTGTTGTTGGAGAGGGGTAGGAGCCCAGTCATGCATAAAGACCCGGTTTCCTAATCTGTATGGTAGCACAGATCATGTCCTTCTGTGGTCCAGAGTGGCTCAGACTCTCTTCATCTGAGCCATGGGACCAGCACCCTGGCTGAAAGCATGGTTGGGTGCTGGAATGTATTGCTGGAAACCTAGGTTGGAGTGATAAAAAACAGTGTGGGTAAGGCTGAGTTTCCAAGGAGCAGCTGGTGGATTTGAACAGTTGACCTTTTGGTTAACAGCCTGAGCTGTTAACCACTCTGCCACCAGGGCTCCTGTTTATTGCCAGAGCTGTTAAAAACACTTTGCCTCTGTTTCTAAGAAGGGCTGAATTTTCTCCACTGTGAACCAAGTAGGTTATTTCATTGCGTAGCGCATCAGGTCCATTTTCGTAGTGTGTTGAAGCAGTTTAACTCAGCATGTGGGCCAATCACAGTTCTCTATTCTCTAATTCTGGGTAGAATTCTGGGTAGAACCTGATGGCTCTTGAACTTGAGTCACAGGCATAGCTGTGTCAGCTAGGGTGGGTGTGAGCCTTGGGGGAGAGGTTCTCTGACCTGTTTCTATGCTGAGCCAGGAAGCTAGGTGATAAGTTGTATTTCGTACTGGAAGTTTTAAGTTTCTGTGAATTCCCTTGTTTCCGTGGCACTGGTTTATTTTCCCACTCCGTGGCCCTTCCTGTCCTCCTGGGGGTGAGATGCTCAGCTCTGATTCGCAGGTCAACCCTGTTGGTGGACAGCTCAGCTTATTACATCCGAGGGCACCCCAGTGCACACACCCCAGGGAGCAGAAGGATATCTTATTTTTGTTTTAAAAATGACCCTTTATTCATTAGGATTTTTGGAGGGAGGAGGGGCTTTTATTTGGTAAGCATTTTAAGTCAATTTAAAAGTTGTTGGCTTGAGTTTGGCATTCACACGTGTATACATCTCGGCAGGATTTCAGGCGAGAGACTGGAAGGAAAAGGGTTTGGCCATTGCTTATTCGGGTAGAGAATGTGGGTTATGTTGAACAATAGATTGACTTTTCTAAATGTATCCTATAGAGAAAAATGAAGTGGTTTGCTGTTGTCTGCCTAAGATATTAGAATTTTTGTAGGACCTGAGCATCTTTTCGGCACTGGTGTTGGAAAACCCTGCCAAGGCATTCTTCCCACTGCCAGTGTTTGGTTTAATAAGGTACGGTAAGATTGTGAACATGGAAAACCAAGTTTCTGTCAGTCTCAACAAAGGCAGAAGTTCTTGAGTTTCCTTGGAAAAAGCGTGAAAGAGAGGTAACCCAGGACCCTAGGGGATGTGGGGAGTGGGTGATCCAGGGCTCTGGAAGGGGAAAGAAGAGGTGGGGTAACGTAGGACACTGTGGTGGTGGTGGGGGTAACCCCAGGTTCTGGAAGGAGAGAGATGTCGATAGAGGCAGATGGGGGTAAGAACTGAGGTGTGTGGGGTTTTTCCACACCCTGTCCTCTCCTGCTCTAGCAGACTCCTGGAGTTTGCCCCTGAAATGGGTATGTTCTGCAGACCAACTCCTCTTTTCCAAAAGGGCAGCTGGGATCAGTAGACCTGTGTGTGTCTGCCCTACAAGGCAGGGCTGAAAAGCAAGGGCTGGACCCTGATGAAAACCCCCAGAAATGAATTGGTAGCCTGACTATTTTCTGGAAGTCCGTTCACCACTTTTATCATATTGTTCTTGCAGTACATGGAATTCATCTCTTTTTAATGAGTAGTTCCTTCCTGTTTGTAAGAAAAAACTTCTGTCTTCAACAGAAAAGCTTTATTCATCTTGTCTGTGTTTTGTAACTGAAAGTAACTTCACCTGCAAACACTGTTGCTTTTACCTTCAGCCCTACAAGGACTACAGGTTGCTAGTACACATCCTCACGGAAAAATTATAATTGTTTCTGTCAAGTTCTTATTCAGATGGCATTTGTATTTTTTTACTTTTTGAGACTAGATATGAAATTGTATAAAGTGGTTTTGTGAAAATGCCCACTTTTTACACTGATACCTGGTGTGGTATCCTGAACGAAATTATGTGCTCCCAGCCTTTAAGGACAGAATGAAGAGCAGAACATTGTACATGCTTTAAATAACTTGGTGTATGAGAGAATCTAGCAGAAATGTGAGCATTGTCAGCACACTGTAGAAGTGACAGCTGTTTAAAGCTGTGATCTTCTGTATGGAATATAATTTATGTTGTCCATGTTCTAGGAAATTGTTTTTAAATTGCATTTTTGTTATTTATAGCACACATCATTCCTTAAAGGATCTGAGGAGGCTTATTTGAAATAATATATGTAAGAATAGGACAAAAGGTAATGCAGGCACAGGACACAAGGAGCGGCAGAGAGAGTCATGTGATGGTGTCCTGAATGTTCACCAAGTTGAGCTACCGTTTTGGTTTTCATCTTTGTGACCAGAGATGGAAGGGCACTGCAGTGATTTCAGATTATTCTTATTGTCTCTGGGTGAAAACTTAACAGTTCTTCAGGGAAAGAAGCAATTTCTGGTCCTTTAGTTCTAAAGTAACGTACATAAAATGTTATTTGATTAGTTGAATATTTTTAAAGACTTCCTAGAAACAGTGTTTTTATTTTTATTTTAGAAACAGTGTATGAGTTAAAAACTCAGTCTCCATCCAGACTCCCTGATCTCAAATCCCAGCCCTGCCTCCCTCCACCAGCTGTGTGGCCTTAGGCACAGTTGTTCAGTTTCTCTGGGCCTTACTTTCTTCTTCTGTAAAATAGGGATAATAGCGATACTGACTCATCAGTGTTAGTTGTGTATTAAATGAGTTTGTGGATATAAAGAACTTAGAGCTGTGCCTGGCACTTGGTAAACACCATCTAGGAAGCACTTTATAAGTGCCATTATGTATTATTAAAATATGTTAGGGTTGTCTGTTTTGTTTGAGAGCATGGCTCCAGGTTCACTGGGCTGCCTGGGGTCAATTCCTGGCTCCAACACTGATTTGTTTTGTGATTTGGGGCAAATGATTTAACCTCTCTGTGCCTCAATTCCTTCATCTTAATAAAGTAGACATAATACATTATACCTCATTCAAAGGATTCTTGTGAAGATTAAATGAGAATTTGCCCACAGTATTTTATACAGTGCTCAGCAGGGTAGTACACAGTAGATTTTATATGCTGTCAGTGTTGTGATGATAATTTGATTGTTAATATTAGTTATTATTGTAATACATTATGAAATTTGTTATACATTTGAACTTGACAAGAGTATTTAAATGAATACATAAGTGACAGAGTCTCACAGTCACTTCGCCATTACTTTGTGAAGATGACACCATAGATGAAGGGTAGAAAAGAATTTGGGTAACAAAGCAAAGCCCTGTTTAGTGGCAGTCACCCATTTTAGTTTTCAAAGACTGCCTTGGCGGTTTGAGCTTCATGTTCCATCTTTAATCCGTGCACAGAGACGGTGTGTTTCCATAGTAAAATTCTTGTTCCCAGATTTGGTTTCTTCCTCGTTTCAACTTCTCACTGGTACCTGGTTGGGAAATGGGTAATGGGGGAGGGGAGCACAATTTCACCTGATACCTGATTGTTGCCCGTTGCCCTTTAGCACCGGTTCCCTTTCTCTGACCCCTGGCGGCCGCCCTGGCCCTGGGCCTGAGAGCCTGAGCTGCGCCAGGCCTTCTCGGGGAGTTGTGCCAAATGGAGAATAATAAGGAATGGTCAGTGGGTGTTACCAACAAAGGCTTGTTGAATTCAGAAAGTATCTGGGCAGTCTTGCTGCTCATTCATAAGGTCATTGAGCGGGTGGGGTTCAGAGAGCCTGGGGAGCACTGGAACTGGCAGTGGACCTCAGGGCCGGTGGGCATTCATCTCCCAATGCAGTTCCATTTTTGGCAAGAGCAATCTTTATTATGTTTCTTTTTATCATTTAAATTTGTGGAGATGAAGAATTTATGGCTGTTCGTATGTTACTTTTACGGAAACCCTTGCCTCCCTTAATGACGGAAGGAAATGCCTAACTAACAAAGGAAAATTATGAGATTTGGCCTTCATAATTCTTAGTCCTATTCCTAGAAGGTGGGGGGAGTGGTGTTGCTTTGTCTTTTGTGGGAGTTGGGGCTGGGGCGGGGGAAGCACTCCTTTGACTCGTTTGGAGGACTTTGGGGCCAGCCTCTTTGGCCCTCAGCATGACAGCCCAGCCCGAATGGCAGCAAAGCAAAGCACAGCCCGTGCCCAGCTGCTCAACATAACTTCATAAAAGGGGAATTGGTAGAAACTAAAGAGTTGTATGGTAGGGGATTGCCTGTTATTCTGAGAATTTTTTAAAAAATCATAAAATCCCTAATTATACTTTTCATTATTTAGGTAAAATAGCTTGACTAATTTCCAGTATTTCATGTATGCTCTTTACTTTACTATTGAGTGGGCTGAGTCCAGCAAGCCTCCCACTGAGGTTCAGACATCACTGCCTTTGTCACACCTAATGGTTTCCATCTTTGTCACAATTAGTTTACATTTTTGAGAACTGTGCTGCTTACTACTAATAATGGCACTTTCGTTTTCCATTTTCCACTCACTTTTTAAAAAGATGGAAAAGTCCAATAAAATGGGAAATAAATCGCACAAATATCCCAACTATACATGCAAAGCCAAGCCACTCTGCTCATACTAAACTCCTCGCCAGAAGGAAGTACCATTCTGCACGCACAAACCATATTGCTTATGTGCCCAGTTCAATTTGGGTCATCAGTGTGTAGTGTGTGAAACAGCAGTGGTATGGAAGGAGGGCATTGCTCATGCTCTGTGCACTCACCTATCACCTTGTTCTCGAAGTTTCCAAATTGGGTACAGAAGCAAGTGACGATGGGATTGTTGTTGTTGTTAGTTGCCGTTTACTTGACTTGATTCATGGTGACCTTACGTGTAACAGAACGAAACATTGAATGGTCCTGCACCATCTTTATGATTATTGGTATGTTTGAGCCCATTGTGTGACACTCATAACAGTCCATCACATTGAGGGTTTCCCTCACTTACCAAACAGGATGTCCTTTTCAAGCAATTGATCTTTCCTCATGACATGTCCAAGTAGCAACCGGTTATTATAACCCTTTAAGCTGTGCCATCCTGCACACCCACCTGATCCTGGGCTGCACATCCCAGTGTCACTGAGTGACGGACCTGCTAGTAAATTTTGTGAACTATCCTGTTTATGAAATGACTGTGCTTCTGACCAGTAGACAGTTGAGTTTTTGTAAGTTAGAAGCTTTGCCCAGAGAATTTCTAACGGGCAAAAGATTCCTTAATGACCCATTTTATAATACAAAGAATTACCTCATTAATATGTTTTCAGTAAGTTTCAGATTATATCAATCAGGTTTTTCTTAGACATTTGCAATTACAAATCTATTCATGACCTTAAGACAGAGGACAGCCTTGCTGAAGTGAAATTATTCAGGATTGTTGGTAAATGATATGTGCTTTCATGGGAAATGAATAACAGCAATACCTTCTCATTAAGGGTTTTGCAAATAAAAGAAATTGTGTGCAATTTAAGTTGTAAAAATGTTATGTTATTCATATTCATTTTAGAGTTTCCATTTCCCACCAGGTCTTTATTCCCCTTCACCTTTCTATTTCATTGGCCAGGAAACAAAGCATTGCCTGACTTCTAGGGGTTATTCTTAACCTGGCCTCCACCTCTCTTCTTTTCTGGTCAGAGAGAGTTGACCCTTGTTAGAAGTTGTCGGTCAGCTCAGAGGTTGTCCTTTTCAGCAGAATAGTTGGAATTCCTGAGTACAGCACTACCATGATTTTGTTTGCTTAAGCATGTCTGTCATTGACTGTTCTTCAGTTCTGCTTGTTTCCGAATATGGTATCCTTAAGTCTTTGTGGCTGCTGAAACTCAAGATACACCCTAGCCTCCAGAATTTGGAGTGATGGGGCCAAAAAAGTCAATCTGAGTAGAAAAAGGAAAACACAATTCCTCTTCAGTTTGTCAGCACTATTTGCAAAACAAGAACCTCATTGACAACTTGCATGCAGATTGTGATCTTTTTTAAGCTTGAGCAAAGTCTGAGTGAGACTCTTAGTCTTAGGTGCTCATAGGTGCTTAATCACCTAGAAAGGGAGTTAATCCTAAATACAGCAAAAACCAGGCTGCAAAGGAAAAAGAGGAAAATGGGATCCAACTATGTCGCCAAGCCTGGGGCGGCGCTGGCGTCTGTGTGTCAGCTGCTCTAACTTCTGGCGTCTCTGTCGCCTCCATAAAACATAGCCCCTATTTTTAGTGCTGGGCTATCATTTCTGATGTGCTGCTGTTGCAAAAATTCAGTAGCAGCTGCAACAGAAATCCTGGTTTGAAGTCCCTGTTTATAATACCAATGAAACTTGTTTACCAAATAGAAGAAAATGTTATGTTGGGTGGTCACTTCAGACCTCATCAGACGGTGGGGCCCGTGTGTTGGTCCCTTTCCATGGTGTCTTGCAGATCCGCTGACCATGTCTCTGCCTGGAGCATGTGTGCACGCACAAGTGTGTATGTGTGTGCGCATTGTGTGTGTGTACATGCACATGTGTTTTTGTTTGCTGTTATTATTGGCTACACCAGAGAAGAGGAAGAGGAAGGGGAGGAGTTCCCTAACTGGAGGAAAACTGCAAAGAAGGTGCAGGTCCTGGTATGGCTCGGTGTTCAGATCTTCTGTCTCATGAACTACTCAGAGGAGTCATATTCAGAACAATTCAGATAATGTATGTAAAACTCGGTGAGCCCCAAGTTATAAGGAATCATGAATGAACAAACTGTGATGGGACCATGACTCACTCATTTAGACAGTCATAGTAGTGAACGGATCCACCTTTGTTAGTGGTTTTTATTTTGGATATGGGTCCCCAGCATCCTCAGTGCATCAGTACTGTATAGAAAACGGATACATAGGCAGTCTCTGGGTTGAGATTGTTCAGCTTATGTACAACTCATACTTAAGAACAGACTGCTATAAAGCTAATTATATTAAAAATTTGAGCTAAATACAGTGGTTGATAATAACAAATGTATATACCACTTTCTGACACTCATGAAAATGTTGGCGATTTGGAAGTGTTTCTTAAGTATTTTGTATGCTTAGAAAGGTGAAATATATACTCTATACTAAGACAAACATTTGACTAACTGGTGCTAAATAAGAAGTATATGTACCTGTTCTGACTTAACCTGCAGATAACCTAGGGATTGCCTGCAGACATCTTTCTGTTAATGTAAATTTATTTTTTGTGTTTGATTAACACAAATATGAATGGCACCTGCAGTATAGATCAGCTATAACGTCTCCTTCACTTCTATTTTGTGTTTTGGTTGCATTGTCTTCAGAAAATCCACGTTCATCCAGGCTAGTAAAGCAGATGGCAACTGTTGTTAAAAATGGCTCTTCTTGTAGTCGTGGGAAATTCTTTGAATAGACAGATGACATGATGAGCTTTATTTTGAGGACTGCCCAGTGACAAGTTACCCTGGCCACTGATGATAATGTATTGGTAGGGCTCAGAGTATTAAAATTTAGTAACAACAAATGTGGTGGAGTAGTATTGTGCTTATTACATATTTTTAATAGTTAAAGTATATCTAAAGAACAAAGTTAGAATTAAAAACTTGCTGAACTTTACACTCTTTATAAATCTGATCTGTTACGACCAGGGCTTTGAACTGATTCATTCTGGTTTGAACCCCTGCTGAGAATTTGCATTTCTAACAAGTTCCTAGGCTATGCTAATGCTGCTTCATGGGGACTAATTCTGGAAACCACTAGTAGAACAGTGGTTTTCAAAATTTATTATACATAGCACTCACCCAGGGATCTTGTTAAAATTAGATTCTGACTGTGTATATCTGGGGTGGAAATGCAGGTTCTCAGCAGGGGTTCAAACTGTTTCAAAGCCCTGGTTACGACCTCTTAGCTTTACAAACGAGGACATTGAAGCCCAGTGTCACGGATTGAATTGTGTACCCCCAAAACATGTGTCCACTTGGCTAGGCCATGATTCCCAATATTCCCTGTTGTCCTCCACTTTGTGATCTGATGTAATTATCCTTTGTGTTTTAAATCCTAACCTCTATGATGTTAATGAGGCAGGATGAGAGGCAGTTATGTTAAATGAGGCAGGACACAATCTACAAGTTGCATCCTGATATGTGAAAGAGAGAATTGAACATAGAGGAGGGGGACCCCCTACCATCAAGAATATGAAGAGCCGAGAGCGGAGTGCATCGTTTGGACCCAGAGTCCCTGCACTGAGAAACTCCTAGACCCAGGGGAAGATTGATGACAAGGACCTTCCCCCAGAACCAACACAGAGAGAAAGCCTTTCCCTGGAACTGGTTCCCTGAATTTGAACTTCTCGCCTCCTAGAATGTAAGAGAATAAATTTCTGTTAGTTAAAGCCTCCCACCTATGGTATTTCTGTTACAGCAGCACTAGATAACTAAAACACCCAGAGACCTTATGGATTTGCCAAGGCAAGTGAGAGTAAAGCCATATTTTGAGGTTTCTTTTCCAGTCTTAGGTTCTCGTGTCTGAGAACCGTGGTGTACAGGCTCTCACCGCCTTGTGCTAGATGCCTTTACTGAACAAACACCTCCGTTGTCAGCAAATTGACTGCTCATGGGGACCGTGGCTGGGTATACCAACTACCTCCTCAGAAACCTAGGAGGGACCATGTCACATTGCATGCAAGGTAACGTTCTACCATATAGGGAAAGGAGAGAGAAATTGTGAACATATTTTAAAAGGCTTTTGAAGATAACATATGATTTGCCGTGCCTCATGGAAAAATATAGTTGCTGTGGATGTTGGAAAATCTTGGAAACTAGCAGATGCCCACTGCCTCTGGTGCCCACAGTGAGGCCTGGGGGAGCTGGGAGTCAGAGTTCTTGATCTGTGACCTCCTCTGATCCTCCTTGAACTCCCAAGGTTGTCAGCTGTACAAGTAAGTCGAGAGACTTGAAGCGATGGGTCAATACAGAGCCTCTTCAAACATACTTTTCCAGGGAAATGTATCATGAATTGAATTGTGTCTCCCAAAAATATGTGCCAACTTTGCCAGACTTTGGTTTTCCAGTATTATGTGGTTGTCCTCCATTTTGCGATTTCCCGTAATTTTCCTGTATGTTGTAAATCCTAATCTCTGCCTGTCATTAATGAGGCAGGATTAGGTTATGTTAAAGAGGATTAGGGTGGGGTGCTACACCCTTATTCGAGTCATAGCCCTGATGGAATGTAAGGGGGGTTTCCCTGGGGTGTGGCCTGCATCACCTTTTATCTTACAAGAGATAAAAGGAGAGAGAAGTGAGCAGAGAGCTAGGGACCTCATACCACGGAGAGGCACCAGGAGCAGAGCGCTTCCTTTAGATCTGGGACTCCGGTGCTGAGAAGCTCCTACACCAGAAGATTGATGACAAGGACCTTACCCCAGAATCGACAGAGAAAAATTTTTCCCTGGGAGCTGGCACCCCAAATTCAGACTTCTAGCCTCCTAAACTGTGAGAGAATAAACTTCTGTTTGTTAAAGCTGTCCACTTGTGGTATGTCTATTATAGCAGTACTAGATGACTTAAGACATGTGGTGTCCTACTTCCTAAAAAGATGCAGCCCGTCATCCGGGTGGCGAGTGTGTCAGCAGCCACAGAACAGTTGGAATTGGCCAGGCTGAAGCACTACTCGTGATTTTTCTGGGCTGTCGTGTAAACCCTTACCAGGCTCTGAGAAAGGACAAGTAGCAAAGTGAGTGTATTCCTGCCATTTTCCTGGCCTGAGCTGTGCATTCTTAGGTCTCCAATGGTAGGACTGACTGGACTACCCACTTGCTCTCTCTCCCATGAGTCCCACCTTCTCCCTCACATTCCCAGCTGAGAAGACCCTTAACCCTTGGGTGAGAAGCAGAGCTCAAGTGATCCGTAGGGCAGAGGTGGTGCCTCTCCATGACACGTGAAAAGGTGAAGTCACCAGCCGTACTGCACTGTGTCGCTCAGGATGGTCCGTGGAGACTTTGTTCCTTGGAGGAACCGCTGTTTGTCACAGGGAGATAAGGCCCAGATGTCAGGTGTACACCTATGTGTTTGTCTGATTCCTGGGGGTTAAACCATGGCCACGTTGATTGAAAGTTGGAATTGTTGCAGCTGTCTGTCCTGGTAGGGGCTTGGGGGGGTGGGGTGGGGGGAAGACAGACATACCAGACATTCACATGGAAACATACACTCCTGAGCGCTCTGCTCCCTTGATCTCAGCTGCCAAGTCTCATGGGTGCACCCGAGTCCCCAGGAGACAGCTGGAGGGCAGGCCAGCTGTGCGAAGCCCCACCCTCTCTAGCAGGAGGCCCCTGGATGGCTGCCTCAGTGTTCTGTGTTTGAACTATGTATGAATGAGGTCACACCGTACATACTAATTTGTTGTTGTTTTTTCTTTGAATTGGTTTTAAGTTTGTGAGACTGGCCCATTTTGTTGCTTTTAGCTGCGTAGCTTTTGTATTCCTTGCTGTATAGAATCCTGTTGTTTGACTATACCACGATTTTGTTGCATTCTGTTATTGATAGGTATGAGTTGCTTCCAGTTTTAGACCACTGTGAACAGTGCTGCTGTGAGCATTATCGTACATGTCTCTTGGTACATTTGAGCAAGAGTTGCTCTAGGGCACATGCCTACATGTGGCATTGCTGGGTTATAGGACGTGTGTCTTCAGCTTTACTAAATAGTGCCAGACTGTTTTCCAGAGTAAATGACCCAGTTTTCTCTCCCACCAGCAGGGCATAAGCTTCTTACCATCCTACATCAATTTCTCAATTACTTGGGTTACTAATGAGGTTGGACACTTTTTGTATGTTTGCTGGCATTTGGATTTCATCTTTTGTGAAGGGCCTATTCCTGGGACCATTTTTTGTACTGTGGTCTCTGTCTTTCTTACTGATTTTTAGGAACACTTGATCTATCCTGAAGGCTGGAAATCTATAGGGGCTGTATTTAAAAACAGTTGTTCCAGGGAGGGACCAGGAATAGAAGCAAAGCATCATACTTGACTCCTCTCCTTCCTTCTGTTCCGGTACTGTATATATTCTGGCCTGAGGAGTCACTCTCCCACGCATCTCACCCCTTTCCTGTCTTCTTTTCCCACTGAAGAGCTTGTCGTCCTGGCTTTGGGATTGCCCTTGCAACCTATTACAGGCAGACCCTGGGTTATGAATGTCCAGCTTACGTATAACCTGTAGTTACAAACTAACCCCCTTAAAGCCTATTGTATTAAAAATTCAAGGTACATACAGTGGCTTGTGACAACAAACGGGTGCTATTTTGCGACGTGCATGAAAACATTATTATTACTGTATTATGTTAAAGATGTTTCTGGAAGTGTTTCTTTAGTGTTTTTCACGCATAGAAAGGTACACTGTATGCTATATACTAACACAAACAATCGACTGATGTTAGGAACCGTACCTAACTGTTCCAAGCTACGTACAAATTCAACTTAAAGACAGATTTAGGAACAGAACTCATTCATAGTCCAGGGACTGTCTGTACTCACGTTCCCTCTGGACAGCGATTCACACAAGATAACAGAT
The DNA here is from genome assembly GCF_030014295.1 of Loxodonta africana. NCBI lineage: Eukaryota > Metazoa > Chordata > Mammalia > Proboscidea > Elephantidae > Loxodonta > Loxodonta africana. The sequence continues at coordinate 88,242,509 of NC_087347.1, read as the reverse complement.
ACCACTTTGGTAACGAAGCCCCTCTTTTTACCTGCCCACTCCGCCCTTCTCCCATTAAGAACTGCTAACTCGGAGTGAGAAAGCATAGTTACTGAAGTGAGGGTGTCGTGAGAACCCTGGCTCTGTATTTCTTTCCCTTTCTGTTTTATCTTTAGCTAACCTCATATCACTACCACTGCCACCCAGGCGGCTCACTGCCTGTGGGGTCACATCCAGGCTCTTCACCTGAACATTCAAGGCTGTCTTTTCCTTTTCTGGTGTACTTGATCTAGAATCTGGATTCCATTAAAGAGGTTCTGAGCTCCATAAAGACAGGGCTGATGTGTTATGCTCTTAACTGCCTAAGTAACGATGTTAGTTGTTGAATGAAATTAATGACTTGAGGGTAAGAGATCAGACTAGACAATAATATTAATTTCCTTGTTTTTGTTTTACTATATTCTGGTTATTTTTTTTGGGGGGGGGAGAAACAAAATTTAGTGGCTCATGAATTTGTGATTTGGGCAGGGCTTGGTGGGGATGCCTCACCTCTACTCACACAGCTTGAGCTAGTGCAGCCTGACTGAGGTTAGAGGACCCGCTTCCAGAATGGCTTACACACATGGTTGGAAAGTTTGTACTGGTTGTCAGCTGGGAGCTCACCTGGGTTGTCAACCCCACCATGGGTAGGACTTGGTTCTTTCTCCTGTGAGTCTCTCTGCAGGGCTGCTCGGGCTTTCTTACAACATGCCTTCTGAGTTCCAAGCGTGAGTGTTCCAAGAAAGTGAAAGTTGCCTATCTCTAGGACCTGGGCTCAGGAACTGGATGGAACAGCATCATGTCTGTTGTGTTCAAAGCTGTCACAGAGCCCCATCCCTCCCAGGCTTAAGAGGGGAGGATACGTAGACCTCTACCTCTCAACAGGAAGAACATCAAAGAATTTGTGGTCATCGTCAATCCACCACATACTAACGGTGACTCCTTCCTCTCCCCTGGCTTTCCTTTAGCTCTCACTGCTGCTGCAGGAAGAGGGAAGCTGGAGGTCTGTGAGCTGCTGCTGGAGCATGGAGCTGTTGTGTCACGGACTAACAGGCGAGGGGTCCCACCTTTGTTTTGTGCAGCACGGCAGGGACATTGGCAGGTACTGTGTGGGCTTTGAATGCTTCAGAAACAATGAGGGATAAACGTCACTACTGCCTGTCTCCCCTGAGATCACGTGGCCAGATCCCAGATCCCCTTAGCCCCGTCTGTCGTCTTTCATATCTTGGCTTCTGCTTTATCATCAGTCCTACTGGATAAAGGCAAACATTTGCAGGAGAGCGTACAGTCAGCATACAGGCTGAGAAACAAGACTGGTGATCAGGCCATAGACACACAGCTGCTTCCTTTTAACTGGGGAGGGCCCTAAGATACTGGGGAGGGGAAGTGAGTGGGCGGACCCCATCTTGATAATAGATTTGCTGTCACATGGTGGTGGTTATCTTGTAATCCATTCATCCAGCATACTTGGAAGAAGAGCAGTTCTGTTATACTGTTTGGAATTGGAAACATTTTCCCTCTGACTTAGTGCTGCGATTCTGGCTGATACTCTTTTGCTGTGAATGACACATTGCCTTTAATTCAAGGGAGCAGGGGATTGGTCATTAGAAAGCAGCAGTTCATTTATTCATTCATTCTTTCATTTTGTAAACAATGACTGTGTACCTACCCCACCCTAATGGTATCCACTATAGGAAGAGTTTTCTAGACCGAAGTTCACATAATGGCACTGCGTTTCTCCATTGATGGGAGATACAAGGGCCTCCCCAACCAAGATTTTGGCTTTTCTCCCGAAATTTTCCTGTTTCCAAGAGCTTGGTTCCAGAGAGGGGTTTGCCCCATACGTTCCCGGTCACCCTCATGGCTTCTACCTTGATACCCTACTAATCTCTCTCCTGGTCTCAGCGTTTCCCTAGTCACGGGGAAGTTGCAAAAGCACTTGTTAGTGCATAGAGAACAAAAAAGCAATGGGAATATGCCCCCTTCTGTTTTTGCGGGCAATTGAACACGTATTGTGGCAGAGAAAGACTTTGGACTGTGCCCCTGGGGTGGTGGTTTATGAGATGTCTCTCTGTTATGTTTGTTTTTGTTTTTCTCCCCTAACTTTAGCACTATGCTCTGTTTAAAGGCATTTTCCTGAGGCTGAGAATCTCCTTTAGGAAACTTTGCTAAAAAATTGCCCTCTGTAAAGCTCAGGCCATCCACTGAGCCCTGAATCTTATAAAAGCAGATTGCTTAGGGGTAGAGTGCCCTTATCCCACATTTACTTAGCTCCAGCCTGGGACCCAAATGACCCTTGCTCACTGCGCCCCCCCCCCCGCCCCAGTTATGCTTCTCATATCCCCCAGTGGGCTGTGCTGTCATTAACTTGACAGTGGTCACCATTTCCTCCCAAAATGACTCTTCCTGCCTGGTATGTGCCTGTTCTGTAGACCTACTAATGAACTGGGCATGCGAAAATAAAGAACACATGTATGGAAAATGATGCTGTTCAAAAGAATACAAGGAAAGAGGGTGATTTGGCTGCTTTTAGAGGCAGAGAAACCCGCCGGGGTGCAGAGGGTGGTTTGGAGTGCAGTGGGAAGGTTGCGACTCTGTTTCTTTCAGATTGTGAGATTGCTCCTGGAGTGCGGCTGTGACGTGAACCTGAGTGACAAGCAGGGACGGACGCCCCTCATGGTGGCTGCCTGTGAAGGGCACTTGAGCACTGTGGAATTTCTCCTTTCAAAAGGTAGCCACATGTCAGCCCTCCCTGTGTTTCTTTTGGATGGATGAAGAAAAGAGTTTTGGCAGACCCGTTCAGTGCTTTCCGACTCACCTTTAAAAATCTCTCTGTCATGGGAATTTTTGAACATGCACACAAGTAGGCTAGGTAGTGAACCCCCACGAACCCGTTACTCAGCTTCCACAATGATGATTTTTTTTTTGTTTTTGTTTTTGCCAGTTAGCTTCTAATTTCACAGCACTTGATTGACACACTGTTCAGGCCAGGTATTTGTGGGTGTGAAACGATTTGCTTCTTGGCTTTTTCTTATTAGGTTTGTGAATGGGCTTTTCTTTCAGGTGCCACCCTTTCTTCTCTGGACAAAGAGGGTCTGTCTGCATTAAGCTGGGCTTGTCTGAAAGGTCATAGGACAGTAGTCCAGTATCTAGTTGAAGAAGGAGCCTCCATAGACCAGACAGACAAGAATGGCCGCACTCCCTTGGACCTGGCAGCCTTCTATGGGGATGCAGAGACAGTAAGTGCTGACAGGTGTTCACTCTCCTCCAGCTGCACGCCCAGGGCCAGCATCACAAACAGTACCAAAGAACTGAACACTTTCTGGAGTGTGTGTGAGGTGTGCTCAAGTGTGGTCAGTGTGTGTGTGTGTGTGTGTGTTGTGGGGGACCTCTCATTTTCCTCTTATTCCATGATATGCAGCCTGTTCCAGGACTGTAGTAAAGATTTTAACAGACTCTTAAATTTTAAAAGCCATGATTCTAAACTGCATATACAACATAAATGTATATATATGAATATGTAAATGCACATGGCTTTACAGTTTTATTTTATCGTACTAATCCATGTAAGTGAAATATTTGTAAACATCCTTTAAAAATTACTATTATATATGAGAAAGAATCAAACAGCTGGTTTGCTTTTAAAGCAATGTGGCAATGTCTATATATAAAATGCTTCAGGGACCATCTTTATTTCTTTACCAAATGCCCAAGTCTAAGCAATGTGTGAAAAGGTAAAACCTTAATAAACTAAAAACTACATAATGTTTTTCAGGGCAGAAACCATGTCTTTGTCATGCTCCAGGTCCCAGGAGCCCAGCAGGTGCTAGAGAAATCAGTTACTTGAGAGTTTGCACTGTTGAATAGTTCAATATGTCTAATATGTGGGATAGCTAAAGGGCAAGTACTGTGCTACTGGGACTGTGACCCTTGGAGAAAAAGCCATGCCCCTGCACATCTGGCCCTGACGCTGGAGTTAAATGGTAGTTTCCTATACCTTGGATAGTGTACTTCATGTTGATTTGCAGAAACAGATATTTAATTAAATCTCACATATCCACACACTTCAATTTTTCAGCTTATACTGTCTTGCCACATTCTGTAGTTTGTCAACATTAGAGAAGAACGAAGGAACTTTCAGCATCTTAGTCTCATTCTGGAATAGCTGACGGACTGCCAGAAAGCATGTCCTATCATATGCATGTAAAAATCTAAACTGCCTGCATTTTAGATTGAGCATTTTGAGTGGTCAAAGTGGTCATTGTCCAGGTGACAGCTGCTTTATCAGTCTTTCTACCATGGCCTCAAACTTCCCATCCTTATGGTCCCAGTATTCTTCAGTTTTTTTCCCCTAAGCCTTAAAATGAATTATGCTCAGGTCTTTGAGGTCCCAAGCTGCTGATTTTTGCAGCTTGCTATTCCCAGGCTGTATTGATCTCAGTGTTTCTGAAGTGCCCATTGTTATAAAGCCTCCAGCATGTTGGAGCTGATTGCAGAATCAACCTCCTAATTAACTGAGATGAACAGGGGACTGGTCTCATCTCTGTGGCCCGGGCAGTGGTGGAGAGATAGACAGATGGAGGTGTACGCATACACACGTGTGTGGTATGTGAGTGCATACAACATGACTCTCTTCCCCTGTTTGCCTCATTACTGCTACCATAGTCACTTTCACAGAGTGAGTTTTAGCTATGGATTCCAGCTCTTCTTTTCTGTATTGTGTCAACTTCATTTCTATTCGGGGATCACTAACGGCTGGAGGCTTCTAAAATAAGAGTAGAGGTGGCTGCCAGCTCCTGCCAGAAGGCCAAGGGGGGACTGCAGCACTTCTGCCCTGCGCTGCCCCTCAGGGCCTCTGTCTCCTCCCGTAGGTGCTGTACCTGGTGGAGAAGGGTGCTGTGATTGAGCACGTGGACCACAGTGGCATGCGGCCCCTGGACAGAGCCATTGGTTGTCGAAACACGTCTGTAGTGGTGACGCTACTGAGAAAAGGAGCCAAATTAGGTCAGTGAATGCCAGCTCGGTTCAGCAGGGAGTGGGAGGTTAGCTTCAGATTTCACAGTACATTAGGGAGCCTGAACACTTAACTGCCCCCAAGTTAAGATGTAAATGTCAGATGTTCGGACGTTTTTTTTCCCCTAAGGCTCATTGAACCACAGTCATCCTAAATGTTTAAGTAACTCATAATATTATTGACAGTGCGGGTACAACCAGGAACCAGTAGCTGTCAAGTCTATTCTGACTCATGGTGACCCCACATGTGTCAGAATAGAACTGTGCTCCATAGGATTTTCAGTGGCTGATTTTTTTTGAAATAGATCACCAGGTGCCACTGAGTGAACTTGAACTGCCAACCTTCTGGTTAACAGCAGAACATATTAACAGTTTAACCACCCAGGGATTTCATGGGGGTAGAAAGCAGAGGCTAATGTTGAAGACAGTCTAGAGCTGCAGAATGTTAGGAATGCCCCCGATGCATACCCTAGAGCAATTAGGTTAGACTCTGTGTGGTGGGACCCGAGCATCAGTAGTTATTAAAGCCCACCAAGTGATCTAATGAGCAGCTGAGGTTGCATCCACTGTTCTAGGGTAATCATCGTGAGCTGGGCAGGCATATTGCAATCCCAGCAGAGTTTATACAAGGGAAATAAAGGTCATGTGATCTAATGGAGACAAGATGGGGTTACTTGAGGATGATGTATGCGGGGGTTCTGATTTTTTCTGTTTGGAGCGTAAAACACCATTCAGACTGTGTTGAGGAAGGAACAACTAGAGAGTCACTGTTCTGGTTTGACATGAAGACATTTGACCCCCAGTAGTTCTGGGAAGGGGACTGTGATGAAGAGGATGATGTTAAAGCCAGTGTCGTCGAGTCTATTCCGACTCATAGCAACCCTATAGGACAGAGTAGAACTGCCCCGTAGAGTTTTCAAGGAGCACCTGGCGGATTCAAACTGCCAACCCTTTGGTTAACAGCCGTAGCACTTAACCACTACGCCGCCAGAGTTTCTGAGGATATTAGCTAATATTACTGAGCAGTTAACAGTGTCTAGAACTATCCTGAGCATTTTCACATTTTAACTTATTTAATGCCCACACCAACCCTGTAAGTAGTAGTGATGATATCATTTTACAGATGAGAAAACCAAGGCACAGAGAAGTTAAATGGTTTCCCTGAGGCCACATACTTAGGAAATGGCAGAGCCAGGGTTTTAACCGAAGCAGCCTGACTCCTGAATCTATCCTCTTAAGTACTACCCCACACAATATCCCAAGGGTTGAGGAGAGGCCGTGATGTAGGCTAGGAGAGAGGAGAGAGAGGAAGTGGACACAGACATGAGCAAGGAGGCCTAGAATCTGAGCAGTGGGAAGAAGGCAGAGGGCCAGACCTAAGAAATCCCAAAAGTAGATTTTAATTGTAGAATGTAAGAGAATGCTAAGAACACCCAACTTCATTTGCTGATGGTGATAATGGGTACTGCAAGAAGCTAATGAGATTATTCTGAAGTTTTATTTAATTGATTTCCCCCAGAATCCACATTAGCAGGGATGGGTTATGGCTGCTGTGATGCCTTAGGTTCCCAAGACTTTATTTACTTGAAGGACAGCAGTGGATCTGTGCCAGGCACTGTTCCCTCCTAAGTGTCTGGTTCAGCAAAAGATTAGAAGCTAAACCCTCTCACAGGTGACCTGCCCTCTTTCCTTCAGTATATTGTCTGGAAGCCGGAACTGCAAAAACAGTGGTCCTCTGCAGCTGGGTTCTCTGCTGTTAGTGATGTTTAGCTTTGGTGGGGCCCCAGAAGAATTGAACTCCTTTCCTCCAAGACGTCTGAAGTGCCTCTGAATGCATGTTTATTTTGCAGGAAATGCTGCTTGGGCGATGGCCACTTCCAAACCTGATATTTTGATTATACTTCTACAGAAATTAATGGAGGAAGGAAACGTGATGTACAAAGTGAGTGGTATCGCCCTTTTCTGTGGCTTTGTGACTGGCTATGAGCAACTCATTAGCTTGGTCAAATACAGAACACACATAGCTGTGCTATCGCAGAGAATACATATAACTTAGTTTTAAGAAAAGTTCCTTAATGGGTGCTAACATGGCCTTGTGTCCAGGGTTTGTTTACTATTTAATGCCAGAATCTTAAAGGTAAAAAGCACTTCTCTTTGTTTGAGGACCATTATCTCTGGCATAATCCTTGAGGCTGTAACTATGACCTACTGAATGAAGTCATGCCGTCAAGGCAAAGTCACCTCCAGTTTGATTGGTGCATCATATCATACGGATTCCTTAGCCTTTCGTGTTCCCTCTGACAACATTCAGAGTACAGCTCTGTGGCATGTGGTGATGAGACACTTGGGAAAGAGAACACCCAGGAGACATTTCCAGAAGAAAAAAACGTTGTTTAGTATCTATAACCTTCTGGAATTTCTAGAGATGTTTTCACTTAGTCAAGTAATATACTCAGTTACTCAGGAGACTGAGCTAGTTTTGCTTTGTTTCTCTCATTTTCCTTGGGAAATGGAAATGTGATTTACATTTGGATAAATTTGACTTTAAACTTTCCAAAATAAGACATCAATTAGATCAGAGGTCAGCAAACTTTTTCTGTAAGCAATCAGATAGTAAATATCCTAGGCCACACAGTGTCTCTGTCACAATGCTTAGCCTGGCGTTGTGGTGCAAAAGCAGCCATAGATAATACATACAGAAGTTAGACTTTGTTTATAAAAACATGCAGCAGGCCAGATTTGGCCTATGGGCCATATGCCACCAACCCCTGGTTTAGATAGATGCTTAGGCTATTTACATAGATCACAGTTCTTCCAGGTCAGTGGTTAGACAGAATTAAAACTAGATTACAGGGGAAAAACCCCAAATTCTGACCATTTTAGTCCTTTCCTCTGTGTAGCTGCTGTACTTGCCATGTTTTAGGTCCCCCTCTTTTTTTTTAAGTAATAACAAATAAGTAGGCATAGAGCATGACCCAGCAGGGTTCCTGGCTTGAAATCGGTTTGAGATTGAGTTCAGAGTGTGTGTTGTTGTGTCTTTGAAATGGTTTTAATATGAATTTTGGTAGGCAATTATGTCAGAAATATCAAGCCATTTTCATTCCTGCTGTGCAATGGAACTGACTGAGCAAATGGATTTCTTTAGCCTTGAAAATGATGTGTGGTGCTGTTCTGATTTTTAAAGCCAGCACTTTAGTTCCTCTTAAAAAAAAAAAAATTATTATCCTACAGCAAGCCCTGGGTTTATCCATAAGCCTTTACTTGCCTTAGGAGCTACATCATTTTTTAATCTGATTTCTATTATACTTCGCATTATCTTTAGATGAGAAATCATTCATGAAATAATTTTCAAAAAATATATAACTAGAGAAGATAAATTGATGCATTAAGACAGACAGCTATCAGTTTGGCAATTTACATCTTATTGTAAGACCATCTCACTTGTTACTGTAAGAACACGTTCTAGATGCACACCAGGACAAATGTGAAATGAATGTGTTCAGCCTGGTGAGTGTACCAGTTCTAGGCCGGCACTTACTCATGTGGATACTTAATGTGCTATAATGCCTTTGTGTGTGGGATTAACCTCTCAGGGTCCTCAGGGTGTGGAAGCTTACTCATCTTTGAGCCTCTGAAAAAGGATAAGTTTCTGTGATTTTGAATCCTAGAAAGGGAAGATGAAAGAAGCAGCCCAGAGGTACCAGTATGCCTTAAGGAAGTTTCCTCGAGAAGGTTTTGGAGAGGACATGAGACCATTCAATGAATTGAGAGTTTCCCTGTATCTCAATTTGTCTCGCTGCCGAAGAAAAACAAATGTAAGCTGTGCGCCATCATTCCCTTCTAGTCCTTTAGCAATAGAATGTGTTCTCAGTGGTGAATGTCAGCCCTTCCACAGACAAAATCATGTGGCTTCTTATCTCATTCATTTGCACATTTATATGAACGTGGCCTATGGGAAGCTGCTTCTCTTGGGTGGTCATCAGTTGATTGTTGTCACAACCTACCTCTCAAGATATTGAAAGAATGCACTTGGGTATCATTTCCTTTTCCTCAATGAGAAGCAAATGCAAACTCCCAACTATATACTGCCAGCATTGTCATGAGTTGACCACCCCAGATTCAGAAGGAAAGGGCATCATGATGTCTGTTATAATCTGCTTGGTGTTTATGATGTTTGCTCAGAGGATATGCCAGTAACTAGTTAATGTAGATTTGTCTCAGTTCTCCTCCTCCGTCACTCCCTCCCTTTCTTTCTCCCTCCCTCTTTGTCTCTTTATCCCTCCCTCCTTTCTTATTGTCCCTTTCCCTATTCTCCCCTCTCTTCCTCCTCCTCCTGCTTCATCAACCCACCACAAATCTATCAGTCTGCCTGTGTGGTACCCACACATCCTGCCTTCCTGTTCCAGTGGGTGAAGGACCAGTGCTCTTCCCTGAGGCTAGCCCTCCACTGGTGTGCTGGATTCCTTCCCTCTTGCCCTCTGGTAGACTGCTTTTATCAATACTCTTTCTCTCCTGAATCAACTGTTTTTGCTTCTCTACTGGATCCTTAAGAATCTTAATGAGCTGTGATTGTCTCTTAATTTAGAAAATAAAAAACCCCAAAAGACTGAACCTGCCCCTTCACCCCTCTCCAGTTACTGTCTCTCAAGTGTCTGCTGCCCTTTAGAACAAAATGCCTGTTAAACTCTGTAATCAAATGTTTTAGTATATCTTCTAATTCATGTATTTAAATATTGACACCAGGACTTTGGCATGGCAGAGGAATTTGCTTCCAAGGCTCTCGAATTGAAACCCAAGTCCTATGAAGCCTATTATGCCAGGGCAAGAGCCAAGAGGAATAGCAGGTACTGATAACTATTCCTTTTCCCCACTCTCAGTTAAGACTTACCGCAACATAAAATGCCTAAATTAGTGTGTATTGTCAGTGAAAGTGCCAACTAGAGACATTAAGAGGAGATAGAGAGTCGTATAAGAATTTTGAGCTAGAGGGGAGCATGGTGAGGGAGTGGTGAAGATAACAGGCTTCTGAGGCGCAGTGATATATGCATATAAAGAGCCCCAGTGCTCTTTGTTTAGGGAGCAGGGGCAGTCAGATATGAGTCACTCAGACCTGGGTTAGAATTCAGCAGTGCCACTTGGCTGCACAACTCCAGGCTAGTTAAATGGGTCCTGGCTTTATAGGAAGTGTTCATAACTCCCTCAGCTACCTTCCCTTTCCTGTTAGCACAGTTATCTTCATGTATAGTTACCATCGGAGCATGTTCACACCTGACTTGTAATTACTCTTTGTTTTACTATAAAGGCAATTCGTGGCAGCTCTGGCTGACTTGCAGGAAGCTGTGAAACTATGTCCCACCAATCAGGAAATCAAGAGGCTTCTGGCCCGTGTAGAAGAGGAGTGCAAGCAGCTCCAGAGGAGCCAGCAGCTAAAACAGCAGTGCCCACCGTCAGCCCCACCCAATGATTCAGATAATGAGGAGGACGCTTCAGCCCCGGGGTTAAACGACCACTTTCATCTTGAAGAGGCTGAAAAGGAAGAAACTTCTCCAAAGGAAGAATCCACTTCTGTGACTCCAAGGCCCCAGCCATCCTCATCTGTCCCCTCCCCATATATCCGAACCCTTCAAGAAGGCCTGCAATCCAAAGTAAGGCCAGCATCCCCACAGAATAGGCCAGCAATCAGCAAGCCCCTGAGGGAGCCTGTCGCTCAGCCAGGGTTGATTATGCAGCCCACCAAGCAGGCACAGATAGTGAAAACCAACCAGCACCTGGGTTCTGGACAGTGTAGCACGAGAAATGGTAGCACAAAAATTCAGGTCTCTTCTCAGAATCCTCCCCCAAGTCCCATGCCAGGTAGAATTCCTGCAACTGCTGGAAACAGAAACCAGCACTTAGAGGCAACAGGTACTTTCGCCCTGGGAGCCAGTTCTGGCCCATTTGGGGATTGGCTAGGCCCTGGCCACAATGTCCAGCTGCAGCGCAATGAGAGTGGCACTGCATACCCTTTGCCAAGCAAGATAAAAACTGCAGAGAGGCTTCTGTCTCATGCCTCCTTGGCTGTGGATGTAGCCCCTCCAAACCAAGGCGGGCCAGTGAGCTGCAGTGATGTGCGACACCCAGCTTCCCTCGCCAGCTCAGGCTCTTCTGGTTCTCCATCTAGCAGCATAAAGATGTCAAGTTCAACCAGTAGTTTGACTTCAAGCAGCAGCTTTTCAGATGGGTTCAAGGTGCAAGGACCAGATGCTCGAATTAAAGACAAGGCTGTTAGCCAGGTTCAGAGCGGTACAGGTGAGCACAGACCACGCAATACTCCGTTCATGGGCATCATGGATAAGACTGCGAGGTTCCAACAGCAGAGCAATCCTTCAAACCGCACCTGGCACTGTCAGGTGGCAGAGGGGCCACTGACAAACACATCTTCTGCAGCTGGCCTGCAGTCCTCAAACTCTGAGAGGCCCTCTCTCAAACAAGTAGCGGGGTATAATAACCAAGCCAAAACCTGTTCTGCTTCTACTCTGGGTGGAAGTGTCCACAGTGGGGCACAGGTGAAGGAACTAGAAGAAAAGAAGTGCCAAGTTCCAGTCCACTGTCAAGATAGCAGGATAACTAAGACTGTTTCTCACCTGTATCAGGAAGGTATCTCTAAACAGCAGCCTCATATCAGTAGTGAAGTCCACAGGAGTCACGTCCCTTCAGCAAAACCAAAGCGATCATTCATAGAGTCAAATGTGTGAGCCTTAAGAGGGGCCCATTTACAGAATTTGGAAACTGTGTTGGGTCCTGGTGATAAATAATTAAATGGTTTTTTATCAGGAAAATTAATTTTTAGCCATTTTTTTTTCTTTTTTCCTTTTGGGTGGATCTGATACCACTGATATATTGAAAATGTGGGATAAAATGTCTTAAAGTAACTATAAGTCACCCTAAGTAAGAATGCTAACCAGAAATCAAAAAGATTAACATCAACTACAATTAGCTATGCCTATCAAGTTAAAAATTAAAGATAGCCAAGAAGACATTAACTCATGCTTTTCTCTAATGAAACTATTTGGTTTTTATCACTCTCCTCTTAGCTTCGCCATGTGGTAAAATCATAACATTTACTTAGAGAATATAAGCGTCTGTTGCTAAGAAATGACAGGTTTAACTCATAACATACAGATGATGTATTGTGAAAAGGGTGGAATTTTCAGGTTACAGTTCCACTGAGTCAAAAATCCCAATTAAACACGAATATCAGTGTGACTATAAAACATAGCTCATTTTTTTTCTTTATAAAGCAAAATATGAGAACACCCAAATACTGTTCCCTTCATAGTTCTCTTAAAAGGATTAAACACTAATTTCAGTGTTGTGGTTGTTATTCAAAATATTTTTATAAGCACCTTTTTGAAAGTATATTTATCCCTCAAGGTGTTTTTGATATCTGGAAACAGTATAAGACATTTAGAATCAAGACTGGTGGTCAAGTTGGATTTGGGCCAAAATACTAAGTCCAGCAATTCTCAGTGGCACTTGTAAGTTAGCTCTCACCCATTCCAAAACTGCTTTTCCCAATGATAACACTCCTTGAACAAGCCTTCCAGTGTCTTTTAAGGATGATATTTAATTTGGATAGTTAAGGTATGGTTGGTTGTTTTGTTGTACAGTTTCATTACTTTATAGTCACATGTTGTACATATTAAATAACCAAGTTTTATTCAGACTTGTAGATATAACTGTTTCAAAGTAGTTAATCTAAAAAAAAAAAAATCCAGTCTTATATTTGCATGTTGTAAGCTTCATCCATGCTGGTTATTGCACTGAACGATGTATTATTACGGCATGTTAACAGTATCCCAGTAACAGCACTTTATTGCATCTACATGAACACCTCTGAGGTGCTACTTAAGTCCAAACTCTGATGTATTATTCATTTGTAAAGATAAGGTACAGGAATGGGTCTTGGTTCAAAGGTATTTTTATATGAAAATGGTGTGTTATTGGAGAATGTTAAGATGCTAGTTTGAGAGAGATGAGAGTGTACTTGTTTCATATGTTGGGATGTTGAGATTTATTTTCTAGAATTGGGGAGAAGAACTTTCTATATTTACAGAATGTTTTAAAAATGAAGAGTTATAACAAAGTTCCTGGGAGCATCATTAGTGTTTTGTACGAGTAGGAATCTTCTGGTGTCATTCTTCAACATTTGTCCTTGAGTGTGTACAGTGTGCTTTGTACAAACAGCTTTATCATTTTTTGTAAGCTTTTCATGAGTTCTGCATATAACTACTATGGCTTATTTATTGTTTTCCTTAGTATTTGTGAAAGTCTTACTCTTTTGTTAGGTAGTTCTGTTTCTGCACAACTACTGTACTTTTCCATATGGAATAAAGACTGTTAATAGAATTTGTTTTGCATTAAATGAAACAATGGGTAAAGCAGCAAATATCCTCGTACAATTGTCTGCTTTGCTTTAATTCTGAGTGATCCTGTTACCCTAAAGAAAACAGTGAATTGCATATTTTTATAGTAATACTACCAGATGCACATTTCATTTTATTCTATAATAATTTTGGAACAAGGGTGACAGTGTCTAGGAGTTCCAGAATATTCAAGGGTCAAATTAGTCTTTTTGTCTGAAACAGGGTTGTCATGAAGAAAAGCAATATGTAATTTTTTTTCTTACCTGTTCCAAGAAATTTTGGAGTTTGTTTTTGCAACTCTCAAACACTTTGACAATATACTGAACTCTGTAAATATGACAGGTTATTCTTTAGCACATTTTATATTGTTTCAGCTAAAAATGCGCATTTGTCTTTATAACCACGTATTTCAGTTTCAAAGAATTGTGCTTGACTAGTAACCTAAAGGCTGGCAGTTAATACCCATCCAGCAGCGCTACAGCGGGAACGCTTGGCGATCCGCTTCTGTAAAGATTACAGCGAAGAAAACCCTGTGGAGCAGTTCTACTCCGTGACACATGGGGTCACCATGAGTCAGAATCAACTTGACAGCACCAGGTTTGGTTTTTTTTTCATGAATGAGAGTGAGGGTTAAACTGTTGTATTGTGATAAAATTCTAATTTAGAATCCTAGGTCTAAATATTCTGATATTTAAATTAAAAAAAAAACAAAAACCCACTGCCATCCATAGTGAATTCTGACTCATCGAAGCTATAGGACAGAGTAGAACTGCCCCATGGGGTTTCCAAGGCTGTCATCTTTATGGGATGCCTTGGCGGCACAGTGGTTAATAGCTCAGCTGCTTACCAAAAGGTCAGCAGTTCAAATCTACCAGACACACCTTGGAAACCCTATGGGGCAGTTCTACTCTGTTCTGTAAGATCGCTATGAATTGGAATCTACTCGATGGCAACTGGTTTTTGTTTTTAATCTTTATGGAAGCAGACTGCCACATCTTTCTCCCGTGGAACAGCTGGTGGGTTTGAACTACCAAGCTTTTGGTTAGCAGCCAGGTACTTAACCCACTTGCCACACCACAGCTCCTTTTCACTATACTACAGGTTATTGTCTGATTACTGCTATTACTATTACTAGCAAAGCTCTAAGTAAAATATTTTCAATCCTTCTTTAAAGCTATGAATTCAAAGGTTAAAAAAAAAAAAAACTCAGGAAGGGAAAAAGTGTTGGTGGGTAATAATTTTGTCATCGGATGACTTTTCCTCAAGCGCAGCCAGTGTGACTATTAGAATTTGTTGTGCACTAAATTATGATTCTGATATATTCTCAGTAAAGATAAGACATTAGGCCCAATAATGGGCTTTATAGAACACAACAGAAAAATACTTTAGAGAATGGCGATTTTTAACTTTTTTTGTCCCCATGAGAATGTGAGAAACGTGCAGCCTGAAAAACAATTTCTGTTCTCGAACCACGGGCTGGGGATGTTAGCTATCACACAAAGGAAATTAAGTTCAATAATACACTGACAGAAGTCTTACAAAGCAGCAATTATAAATAAAAGCTATTTGAAGATTTCTGTGGTAGCTATGCTTTCCACCTTTCTGCTCTAAGTTTATAAACTATAGAAAAAGGCTAACTAAATACTTAAAATCCTTTTATTTCTGAGAAAGGCAACTATAGGGAGGTAAGTTTAGGATCCTAAGTTTAAAGTTTAGATTTAAAGAATCCTAAGTTTTTACTAAGTGATACATATTCAACAAATGTGTGAGACCCATTCTGTGCTGGGTGCTGCATTAGACCATGGCTGACCAGGTACAGTGAGTCTTGGTCCCCTCCCTGTCATTTAGTTCTAACAAACTCACATTTTTTTTTTTTTTTTAATTCCAGTAAACAAATTATGGAGGGCACGTTAGAAGTCAATACCACCTCAGTTTCCTGAACTTGAAGTTTTCTTCTGAATGAACACTTGTCAGGGCGTTGTGTATTAGGTTACTGTATATGAACACTTTATGAACACTTTTCTACAGTCTCTAGCTTTGGATAATATGTGACAACTTTAAGAATTCTAAAAAGAGGCTAGTTTGCCACTTTATACACTTCGGCAAAGTCAGTCTGACTTACGCGTGATCATTTATACCATCTAACTTGCATCTAGAATTAAAAAAGGAAAAATTACCACCACCATGCAAATTTAGAATCCAACAAAATTGCTTAACTCTACAATTATTCTGCTACAAATCAGACTCTCTTTAGAAGGATTCCAAGGAGTTATCAAATGAATGGCTTATTAAGTCTAGGGGTTTAGACTTCTATTACATTGTAAGATTATTACAATCTTTGGTTGTAATGGGATACAACTTACATCTAATGAGAATAAATTTGGGCATTAAAATTTAAAGTCAAACTTTATTTCTATACAGCTTAAGAACTTTTTTCACTAGTACAAAGGCTTTTATTGTGAAAATATGAACGAAGTTAAATGTGCAATTTAGTCCCTGTCTTTTTTTTGGGTCCATATAAAAAAAAAAAAAAATTTTTTTTATATGTTTTAAAGAATGAAAATTGACAGTTTTTATAGTTAACTAAATTTAAAGATTACCTTCTCCCGTTTTGCTCTTCTAATAACGTCTGATTAATATTTACTTTTAAATGTGTTCAAATGAGATCATGGAAAAATATAAACAGAATAATGTAGTATAAACAATTTTATTTTTGATGTGTCTCTAGCCATCGGTCAATGGCCATTTTCAGAGTTCTATTTGGTGTAAGTACCACTGAAGGAAGAATGAGATTTGTCATGGGACTTGTACGTTTCTTTTTACCGATCCAGTTTTCCATTGCTTCCTTTTCATATGAATAGCCATCTAAAAAAAAAAAAAAAGCCACATACACAAATTGTGAGATATAGGCAAGAGAATTTAGGATTACTAAAATGAGTTGGGTATTTTATTGCCAAGGCCTGTTGTATTGTGCTTTTAAGTGGCACTCTTGTCTTGAACCTCCCCCCCTCCAAAAAAAAAAAAACCAAGCCCACTGCTGTCAAATCAATTCTGACTCATAGTGACCCTTACTTACAAGACAGAGTAGAACTACCCCATAGGGTTTCCAAAGCTGTGAATCTTCACGGAAGCAGACTGCCACATCTTTCTCCCACTGACCAGCTGGTGGGTTCAAACTGCTGACCTTTTGGTTAGCAACCAAGTGTTTTAACTACTGCACCACCAGGGCTCCTCCGTCTTTGTACCGGTACTACCAAAACATCCCACAATACCTGAAATTCTTGCATGTGAGATGCATTAAGGTTGGATTATGCGTTGTGAAGCACAAATTACCTAGAACAATGTCATTATAAACTCAATACGGTATACATTTCCTTTTGACCACTACAATTGAGACCAGGACCCTGACAAAAATTGAGATATAGTGGAGGGGAAGAAAGGAAAAGAGGTGGGTAGAGTGATACTGACGATAAACTGGGTCCCTAATAACTGTTAGAGGAAAAAAAAAGAAAAGCCTTAGGAATCACTTAGCAAAGCTTTTCAGCACATGTAAAAGAGAAACAGATACTGAGGGGTTACAGAACTTGCCCAAGTGAGGACTTTATGGTAAAGGGCTTTATGATGGGAGGCGGGGATCAGCCCAGTGGCTACTTCAATATACACACAAAACATCTGCCTTTTCAACATTTTTTACATGTACAATTCGGTGATATGTCTGTCATGTGCAACCATCACCACTGTGACTAGAGTTCTCAATACTGTTTTTGGACAATTCTTTGCCTTTACACATGCTGTTTCTAGATGGGAATTTATGCCTTACGTTTTACACTTGCAGATCTTTTTGCTTAAGCTGAAAATCTTAATTCCTAATTACATTAACATATTAATGTATTTGCTTTAAAAACGCATGTAATGGTTTCAAAATCACAATGCCAATATATTACTAACAGACTCCTGAAAACAATTTAAGATTTCGTTCGAGTTCTTTCTGCCTTCACGATAGATCCACTAGGGATTTCTAAATCAAATACTGTGTGTGAAAATATTTACTTCCCTTTTTATTCCCCCAAATTTTAGGGATTGGCTTGTTTTTCTGTGTGGTTTAAAGTAAAAACTGTAAGACAAGATACATTTAGAGGAGGCTACTTCCTGTCCACTCCCTGCTGTCCCCTCCCCTCCTGTAAAGCTAACCATTTATATTAGTTTCTGTTTATCCTTTTCTCTTTGAAATATAAGAAAATGCATATGCACACAGACTAAACACAAATGTTTTTTATATAAAGGCATACTATATGTACTACCTTGTGCTCTTCTGGAAACCCTGGTGGTGTAGTGGTTAAGAGCTATGGCTGCTAACCAAAAGGTCGGCAGTTTGAATCCACCAGGCACTCCTTGGAAACTATAGGGCAGTTCTACTCTGTCTTACAGGGTCGCTATGAGTCGGAACTGACTGGACGGCAGCGGGTTTGGTTTTTGGTTTAGTGTGCTCTTTTATCCCCCACTTACTTTTTTTTTTTTTTACACTGTACTCTTCCACCGTATGGAAGGAAATCTGGGTTGTTACTAATCTTTGCCTTTTACCAACAGTGCTGCAATGAACAGTCTTGTGCATGTGTTACTTGGGTTTTAGGGAAAGTCCAGAATTGAGGAGTGCTGTACTGAACAGAAAGTGCATATGATACTGCCAGGTACCGCAACATTCCTTTCTATAGGAATTCTACCATTTTTCACTCCTACTAGCAACGTTTAATGACAGTGCTTGTTTCTCTAGTCTTACCAATAGGGTATGTCATCAGTCTCTTAGATGTATTAATGGTATGGTGTATCAGGTAATTTTAATTCACTTTTATAATAAGGGAGAACATTTTTCATGTATTTAAGAGCTATTTTCTTCTTTCTGTGAGCTGATTATTCATATTTTTTGCCAATTTTTTTATTAGGTGGGCCTCTCTAATTTTAGAACAGGTAGACAGACATGGTTTTTGCAGTGAAAGCTTTCTGTTGTATGCAGTCGAATTTATCCGTTTTCCCCTTCTTCTGGATTTTAAGTCAGAAAAGTTTTCCCCGTCCTCGGGCTATGAAGGAATTCACCTGCAGTTTCTTCTGGGACTTCTACGGCTTCATTTTCTATGCTTAGGTCTTTGATTTGGGATTAATCTTGATGTACAGTATGAGGAATGGATCCAATTTGATCTTTTTCCACTTGGCTATTCATTTGTCATAACACCACTTGTTTAAAATTAGGGACTTTTTCCCCCACTGATCTGAAATGCCATCTTTATCGTTCACTAAATTTTCAAAGGCAAGTGGATCAATTCTGGACTTTTAAAATTGTTTTCTATTGGTCTGTCTATTCATATATCTTCATATATCAGTACCACATTGTTTTTTTTATAGAGGCATTGTAAGGTGTTTTAAAACGTGGTAAGGCTAGTGACCCTCCTCACTGTTCTTTATTTTCAGGGTTTTTGTTTATTCTTTCAAATGGAACTTCATAATCACTTATCTCTAGGAAAAACCTATCAGTGTTTCATATTAAGCCGATAAACTGGGGAAAACTGACATCTTGTTGGCACTGAGTCTTCCTACCCATATGTATGCTATGCTTTCCATTTGTTCGTGTCTACAGTGATTTTTTTTTTTACAGCTTTCTTCATGTAAACCAAACCCAACCCACTGCCACTGAGTTGATTCCAGCTCATAAAGACCCTGCAGGACAGAGTAGAACTGCCCCATTGAGTTTCTAAGGAGTGCCTGGTAGATTCAAACTGGCAACCTTCTGGTTAAGAGCTACGCCACCACGGTTTCCTTCTTCATGTAGGTTTGGTAAATTTTTGCACGTTAGGTTTTTGTCTAGGGTTTTGTTTGCTGCGCTTGTTACTGTAAATTAAGTCTTCCATTATACCTTTTAAACTGCTTTTTATATACATATACATAGAGGCTACTGATTCTTTGATTTGTAACTTCCTAATTTACTAAATCGGAATCGACTCGATGGCACTGGGTTTTTAATTTATTAAATACTTACTGTTTGTAATCGTTTTCCTACTGATTCTTTTGGGCTTTCCAGATAGTTACATTATCTTCAGATAGAAATGGATTTTCCCTTTCCTTTCAAATTCATATGCCTTTATTTTTTGGCCTAATTTTGTTGGTTAATATTTCTGAACTATTTTAAAATAGTAGAGATGGTGAGCACCCTTCTTGTTCCTGACTTTAGTGGGAATGGTTCTCATGACTTTCGGGCCAAGGTAGGTGTATTTTTTTAATCATTTAAGAAAGTATCCATCAATTCCCATTTTATTGAGGTTTTCTTTTTTTCAAAAAAAAAAAAACCCCAAACGGATGTCAAAATGGATGCTGACTTTTGTCAGTTTGTCTTTGGAGTTTATAGAGACGATCCTATGTGCTGACTAGTCCTTTTAAGCTACTGTCTCTCAGCTCCAAACCCATATGTGATGCTGGGGATTCTCAGCGTACTGCAACTGGGATACTGCAAACTACATTCTGTGTTGCCAGCTGGCTCCCTTTTAGCTCTGTCATTAGATCCCTGGAGAGGGAGACTGGAAAGCAGGATGAAGGCTCCTGCCAGTTTTGTCCTTGACCATGGCCCGTCATCTGGGGTAGCTGTTTGTTTGCTTGCTTCATTGTTGGTATTCCCAAATCAGTCTTAGCCAGCCCCCTCAGAGATACCAGCACCAACCAGATAATTCCCCATCCTCACAGGTCTGAGTCCTAGCTCTGAGAGATTCCTTGGAGGTTCTCATAACCTCCGCTTCTTCCCTTTGCTCCTCCAGTCCCAGAGATGGTTTATTGCTCTCTGTCTTACCTCTCGCGGGTTTTTGCTTCTTTTTTTTGGTAAATGAGATACAATTCATATACCATAAAATCACCTTCTAAGTGTAGACTTCATGGTTCTTCGTATATTCAGAGTTGTACAACAATCACCACTAATTTTAGAATGTTTTCATCACTCCAAAAATCAGCAGTCACTTCCCATCTACACATCTCCTAAGTCCCTGGCAACCACTAATCTACATTCTGTCTCTCTGGATTTTCCTGTCTGTACATTTCATATAAAGGAAATCACACAATATTTGGCCGCTTGTGTCTGGCTTTTTTCACTTGACATAAGGTTCCATGGTTCATCTGTGCTGTAGCATGTATCAATACTTCATTCCTTGTTATGTCTGAATAGTATTCCATTGTATAGCTATACCATATTTTATATGTCCATTCATTAGGTTCATGGACATGTGGATTGTTTCCACTTTGTGGCTATCATGAATAATGCTACTTTGAACATTCATGTAGAAGTTTTTGTGTGAACATGTTTTCATGACTCTTGGGTATTATATACCTAGGAGTGGAACTGCTGGATCATATAATTGTTGTTGTTAGCTGCCATCAAATCGATTCCAACTCATGGCAACCCCATGTTGTTGCAGAGTAGAACTGCACTCCCCAGTGTTTTCAAGGCTGTGATCTTTGGGAAGCAGATCACCAGGCCTGTCTTCTGAGGCACCTGTGGATGGGTTATAAATTCTTTGACTTCTTAAGGAACTGCCAAACTGTTTTCAACAACTGCTGCACCATTTCACATTCTCAGCAGCAGTGTGTAAGGATTCTAATTCCCCACATCCTCACCAACCCTTGTTGTTTTGATTTGCATTTCCCTAATGAATGATATTGAGTATCTTTTCAAGTGCTTGTTGGCTATTTATATGTCTTCTTTGGTGAGATCTTTGGAGAAAGGTCTATTCAAATCCTTTGCTCATTTTTTAATTGGGTTGTCTTTATTGTTGAGTTATGAGTACATATGTGTATATATACATATATACACACTACATAATAGATCCTTATCAGATATATGATTTGCAAATATTTTCTCCCAGTGTGTGGGCTGCCTTTTCACTTTGTTGATAGTGTCTTGATGCACAAAAGTTTTTCATTTGATAAAGTTCAATTTATTGTTTCTTTGGTTGCTTATGTTATTGGTATCATATTGAAGAATCCATTGTCAAATCCTAAAGGCTAAAGATTTATGCCTATGTTTTCTTCTAAAAGTTTTATCACTGTAGCTCTTACGTTTAGGTGTTTGGCTCATTTTTTAGTTACTTTTTATATATGGTATGAGATAAAAATAGAGGGTCCAAATTCATTCTTTTGCATGTAGATACCTTTTCTTCTAAAAGTTTTATCACTGTAGCTCTTACATTTAGGTGTTTGGCTCATTTTTTAGTTACTTTTTATATATGGTATGAGATAAAAATAGAGGGTCCAAATTCATTCTTTTGCATGTAGATACCAGTTGTTTCAACACAAATGGTTGAAAAAACTATTCTTTCCCCATTGGATGGTCTTGGCATCCTTGTGGAAAATCAGTTGACCATAGCCACATGGGTTTATTTCTGGACTCTCAATTCCATTCCACTGACCTATATGCCTATCCTTATGCCAGTACCACACTGACTTGACTAGTATTGTAGCTGTGTAGACTTTTTTAAAATTGGGAAGGGTTAAGTCTTCCAATTTTCTTTTTCAAGATTGTTTTGGTTTTCAAGGGAGGCAGGGCCAAGATGGCAGAGTAGTCAGATGCTGCCCGTGGTCCCTCTTACAACAAAGACTCGAAGAAACAGGTGAATTGATTATTTATGGCAATCTAGGAGCCCTGTATATCAAAGCTGAGGAGTTGGACTGGGCGGCAGGGGGAAGGAGAGACAGTTGAGAAGCAGCAAGGATTTGCCAGACCTGACCTGGCCAATACCCTACAGGTTGAGGTGGACGGTAGCTCGGGACACATTTTCTACACAGGGAGAAACCGAGCAGCAGAGAGTCTGCAGGGGCCTGTGGGACCAGGGAAAAGTGGCACTGAATCTGTGAAAATTAAGTACAAGAGTCTAACCTACCGGAAGGGATCAAAAAACCCTTCCTCCCTCCAGGAAGTACCTCTCTCCCATTTACCTGCCCCTCCCTGCCCTGCTTCAGTCCAGCTTCAGTGATTGCCACACTCCCTGGGCCAGAAGTGGGACCCGTTGTGCACCTCAAGCCACTCTCCAAGCTTTGGAGAGGGAACAAATTAACAAACAGGAAAAAATAATCTGCCAGCTCCTCTAAGCTGGGAACTCGGGCAGGCACAGCCTTTTGCCTAGGCATAAGGGGTCCATGAGCTTTGAATGCCTTTCTCCCCCACCTAGACCTATACGGGGCCCATTTCAACGGCGTAGGACCTCATTAGCACAGTACAACAGTGTATATACCTAAAGCCTGTTTTCAACTGCAACAGCTAAGGGAGAGTGGCAGATTCATGACATCTGACACTGCCTTACCCATTAAGAAGGGTCCTGAGGACTGGTGGCTCCATCCACTCCACCTAGCTACCTGTGACAAGGTCCAAGAATAAGTGGTGCCTCCCAGTCCTTACAGCCAATAGCACTGGGTGCCCCAAGTCCAGCTGCAAAACCCACCCATCTATGTGCTCTAGGGAGCAGGGACTCGCCATCCACCCAGGCACTCAGGGGCAGCCATCAGCCCCCTACCTTGCTCAGCACATAACCACCTACTGCAGCCAGTTACCTGTGCCTACTCCAATCACCTCTATGTAGCCCTGCCCGTCTAGGACTATAGATGAGAACCTGTATGACACACACAGTTACCGACAACCTGGACATCTGAGCTGACACCACACAACAAAAGTAAATGGACGCCTGGGCTCACATACCTAGTAACAGCTCTAACCACTTGGTGACAGAACATAAGTGCTTTAAAGATGCCAATAATCAGAGTAGCTTATATGACCAGCCTATTTGAGCATATCAAAACAAGAAGTTAGGACACAGTAAGCAAACATAAAATACAGTAACTTATTGATGGCTTGGAGAAAACAATATCAAATCACATAAAGAGGCAGACCATGACAGCTTCAGCAAGTGCCCAAAGCAAAGAATCAAAGCACCTTCCAGAGGGAGAGAAGATCTTAGAATTACCGGAATTCAAAAGATTAATATACATGACTCTTCAAGGGATCAGGAAGAAAATCAGGCAAAATGAAGAACAAGCCAAGGAACACACAGACAAAGCAACAGAGGGAACTTAAGAAGGCTATATAAAGAACATAATGACAACAGGCCACAAGAATCCATAGAGAGCAAACCGAAATCCAAAAGATTAACAATAAAATTTCAGTATTAGACAACTCAAGGGAAAGTCACAGGAGCAGAATCGAGGTAATGGAAGTAAAAATGGAGATGGAAGATAAAGCACTTGACACCAATTATATGAGGAAAAATCAGATAAAAGAATTTTAAAAAGTGAAGAAATCCTAAGAATTCTGTGGGACCTATCAAGAGGAATAACCTACAAGTGATTGGAGTACCAGAACAGGGAGGGATAACAGAAAATACAGACAGAACTGTTGAAGATTTGTTGGCAGAAAACTTCCCCAGTATCAGGAAAGATGAGAAAATATCGATCCAAGAAGCTTATCATAACCCACACAAGGTAGACCCCAAAAGGAAGTCACCAAGACATAATCAAACTTGCCAAAACCAAAGATAAAGAGATAATTTCAAGAGTGACTAGGTATTTCAGAGCATAGAAAAGGATGGAATACTTCCGAACTCATTCTATGAATCTAGCATAACCCTGATACCAAAATCACGTGAAGACACCACAAAAAAAGAAAATTACAGACTAATATCTCTCATGAACATAGACACAAAAGTCCTCAACAAAATTCTAGCCAACAGAATTCAACAGCATATCAAAAAAATAATTCATCATGACCAAGTGGGGATTCATATCAGGTATGCAGGGATGATTCAGTATTAGAAAAACAATTAATGTAATCCATCATATAAATAAAAGACAAGAACTACATGATCATTATCAATGCAGAAAAGGCATTTGACAAAGTTCAACACCCATTCATGATACAAACTCTCAGCAAAACAGGAATAGAAGGAAAATTCCTCAACATAACAAAGGGGATTTATACAAAGCCAACAGCCAACATCATCCTAAATGGAAAGAGTCTGAAAGCATTCCCCTTGAGATTGGGAACCAGACAAGGATGCCCTTTTATCACCACTCTTATTCAACATTGTGCTAGATGTCCTAGCCGGAGCAATTTAGGCTAGAAAAAAAAAATGAAAGGGCATCCAAATTGGTAAAGAAGAAGTAAAAGTATCCCTATTTGCAGATGATATGATATTAGAAAACCCCAAAGAATCCAAAAGAAAACTACTGGAACTAATAGAAGAGTTCAGCAGAATATCAGGATACAAGATTAAATATACAAAAATCAGTTGGATTACTCTACACCAACAAAGAGAACTTAGAAGAGGAAATCACCAAATCAATACCATTCACAATAGCCCCCAAGAAGATAAAATACTTAGGGATAAAATCTAACCAGAGGCATAAAGACCTATACAAAGAAAACTATAAGACGCTACTGCAAGAAACCAAAAGAGACCTGTGTAAATGGAAAAACATATCTCTACATGGATAGGAAGACTCAACATTGTGAAAATGTCTACTCTACCCAAAGTGATCTAGAGATACAATGCAATTTCGATCCGAATTTCAACATTTTTTAATGAGATGGAGAAACAAATCACCAACTTCATATGGAAAAGGGAAGAGGCCCCAGATAAGTAAAGCATTACTGAAGAACAAAGTGGGAGGACTCACACTACCTGATTTTAGAACCTATTATACTGCCACAGTAGTTAAAACAGCCTGGTACTGGTACAACAGATACGCAGGCCAAAAGAACAGAATTGAGAATCCAGACGTAAATTCTTCCACCTGTGAGCAGCTGATATTCGACAAAGACCCAAAGTCCATTAAATGGGGAAAAGACAGCCTCTTTAACAAATGGTCCCAGTATAACTGGATTCCCATCTGCAAAAAAATGAAACCAGACTCATACCTCACACCATGCACAAAACCTAACTCAAAATGGATCAAAGACCTAAATACAAAATCTAAAATGATAAAGATCATGGAAGAAAAAATAGGGACAATGCTGGGAGCCCTAATGCATGGCATAAAAAGAATATAAAACGTAATAATGCACAAACACCAGAAGAGAAATTAGATAACTGGGAGCTTCTAAAAATCAAGCACCTATGCTCATCAAAAGACTTCACCAAAAGAGTAAAAAGATTACCTATAGGCTAGGAAAAATTTTTGGCTACAGTATATCCAATCAGGATCTAATCTCTAAAATCTACAAGATACTGTAAAACCTCAACAACAAAAAGACAAAAACCCAATTTAAAAATGGGCAAAGGGATATATATGAACAGGCACTTCACCAAAGGAGACATTCCAGTGGCTAACAGATACATGAGGAAATGCTCACAATCATTAGCCATTAGAGAAAAGCAAATCAAATCTACAGTGAGATACCATCTCACCCCAACAAGGCTAGCATTAATCCAAAAAAATACAATAAAGGTTGCAGAGGTTGTAGAGAGACTAGAACACTTAT
The DNA here is from genome assembly GCF_030014295.1 of Loxodonta africana. Classification (NCBI taxonomy): domain Eukaryota; kingdom Metazoa; phylum Chordata; class Mammalia; order Proboscidea; family Elephantidae; genus Loxodonta; species Loxodonta africana. The sequence continues at coordinate 88,216,574 of NC_087347.1, read as the reverse complement.
ACACTGCTGGTGGGAACATAAAATGCTATGACCACTTTGGAAATTGATTTTGCGCTTCCTTAAAAAAGCTAGAAATATAAGTACTGTACATTCCAGCAATCCCACTCCTTGGAATATATCTTAGAGAAATAAGAGCCATCACACGAATAGATAAATGTATGCTCATGTTCATTGTGGCACTATTCATAATAGCAAAAAGATGGAAGCAACCTAGGTCTCCATCAATGGATGAATGCGTAAATTATGGTATATTCACACAATGGAATACTATGCAACAAAAAAAGAACAACAATGAATCCGTGAAACATAACATAGAGGAATCTGGAAGGCATTATGCGGACTGAAATTAGTTGCAAAAGGACAAATATTATATGAAACCACTATTATAAGAACTCAAGAAAAGGTTTACACACAGAAGAAAACATTCTTTCATGGTTATGAGGGTGGGGAGGAAGGGAGAGGGAAATTCACTAACTAGATAGTAGACAAGAATTATCTTAGGTGAAGGGAGGAACAGCACAGGGAAGTCAGCACAACTGGCCTAAACCAAAAGCTAAGAAGTTTTCTGAACACAGCCCAATAGTTCAAGAAACACAGTAGCAGGGGTGGGGGTCTGGGGACCATGGTTTCTGGGGACATCTAAGTCAACTGGCATAACAAAGTTTATTAATAAAATGTGCTGCATCCCACTTTGGTGAGTGGGGTCTGGGGTCTTAAAAGCTTGCGAGTGGCCATCTAAGATGCATCAATTGGTCCCAACCTACCTGGAACAAAGGAGAACGAACACCACCAAAGACAGGAGAAAAATATGAGCCAAAGAGACAGAATGGGCCACAAAAGCCACAGACTCCATCAGCCTGGCACCAGAACTAGATGGTGCCCTGACAGGGAACACAACAGAGAGTCCCTGAAGGAGCAGGAGAAAAGTGGGGTGCAGAACTCAAATTTCAGCAAAAAAACCCAGACTTAATGGTCTGAGTCTGGGGGGACCCCAGAAGACATGGCCCCCAGACACTGTTAACCCAGAACTAAAACGATTCCTGAAGCCAACTCTTCAGACAAAGATTAGACTGGAGCATAAAACATAAAATAATATTCGTAAAGAGTGTGCTTCTTAGTTCCAGTAGATACCCGAGACTTAATGTGCAGCTGCTGTCTGGAGGTGGGATGAGAAGGCAGAAAGAGGTAAGAGCTGGCTGAATGGACAAGGGTTGGGGTGCAAATGCGGAGTGTGCTGTCACATTTTAGGGATTGCAGCTATGGTCATGTAACAACAAAAGAAAAAAAAGATTGTTTTGGCTACTCTGGGTTCCCTGAATGGATTTTAGGATCATTTCTATAAAAAAGGCAGTTGGAGTTTTGATAGGGATTTCACTGAATCTGTGGATCAATTTGGGGAGTATTGTTAAGTTTTCCACTCCATGAATATGGATGTCTTTCCATTTATTTAGGTCTTCTTTAATTTCTTTCAACAGTGTTTTGTAGCTTTCAATGTACAAGCGTTACATTTCTTTGGTTAAATTTATTTGTTAAGTATTTTATTCTCTTTGACTCTCTTGTAAGTAAAATTGTTTTCTTATTTTCAGATTGTTTACTGCTAACATAGAGAAATACAACTGATTTTTGTATGTTCTGTGTCCTACAAGCTTGCTGAACTCATTTATTAGCTCTCTGTGTGTGTAGCTTCTCTAGGATTTTCTGTATATGAGATCATATCATGTGCAAACAGATAGTTTTACTTCTTACTTTGCGATTGGATGCGTTTTAATTTCTTTTTCTTGCCTAACTGCTCTGGCTAGAACCTCCAGTACAGCGTTAAATAGAAGTGGTGAGAACAGACGTACTTGTCTTGTCCGAAACTTACGGGGAGAGCTTTCAGTTTTTCACTATTAAGTATTATGTTCTAAAAAAAAAAAAATCCACTGCCGTAGATTTGATTCTAACTCAGAGTGACTCTACAGGACAGGGTAGAACTTGCCCCATAAGATTTCCTAGGCTGTAAATCTTTACTGAACCTAACGGCCACATCTTCCTCCTGTGGAGCGGCTGGTGGGCTTGAACTGCTGACCTTTCAGTTAGTAGCTAAGCACTTAACCACCATGCTGCCAGGGTTCCTTAAGTATGATGTGTGTTTTTCATTGATGGCTCTTTTTCAAGTTGAGAAAGTTCCCTTCTATTATTTGTTTTTATGATGAAAGGGTATTGGATTTTGTCAAATGGTTTTTCTGCTTATATTAAGATGATCATGTGGTCACCTTTCCACTTTTCAGTTCAACTTCCCTACATCAAAATACCTAAACTTGTTTCAGTTTTGTTCATTGGACCCTTATTGATAAACTCAATTAATATGAGAGTTTCTATTAATGGCGTTCTTAATACTGAACAAATCTTCACCATTCCTGGAATTAATTCCCCTTGAGCCTGACATTTTTAATGTGCTACTGGATTCTATTTGTTAATATGCTGAATCAGTGAATCTCTAACATTGCTAATTACATTTCAAGGTACCATTCTACCAAAGTTCATCCAAAGCAGTAACACTATTCAAAAAGAAGGTGTCTTTTCTATTGTGAGGGTTCAGAGTTTGATGTATTACTGATTTTTTATCCACCTTGACCTGTTTTGTAGTGAGAGATATCATCAAGTCTATTATTACTGTGCTATCTTTCTCCTCCCAGTGCTTGTAGTTTTCTGCTTTGTGAAGAAAGCTGCTGCTGCATTTGGGGGTGCACAGCTAATAACAATGAATCTTTGTTGAGAACTGTGGTCATAAGTATTACACAGTATCCTCCTTTATCTTTTTAATTTTTTCTGGCCTGAATGCTACCTTCCCAGACAACAAGAATGTAACCACTTCTTTATTTTTAGTTGTAACTGCCTCGTAGCTGTGCCTATGCTTTTTATTTCTAGCGTTTCTCAATTCTTGTTTTAGGTATACTTCTTGCATGGAGTTAGTTTGCGTGGTTAGCCATGTCAGCATCTTTTTTCTTTTAATGGATGAGTTAAGCTCAATTACTAATACTACTAGTATGTTTGATATAGTTTCATTCTTTTTTATAAAACATTTGTAAAAATGTTTTAACTATGTGAGATAGTTTTTAAATTTGATGCTCAGGAAGATTTGTACTTTTAATCTTATCGATATTACTTTACACTAGTATCTTTTATAAGGAACCACGGATATTACTTGGTGTCTCTTAGTTTCAAACTGTCTTACCAAGTTCATCCCAAAGCAGTAAGAGAAATATAGATCTACAAAGACTCCCCCATCACACTCAGAGCCTTTCATCTGTAAATTAAAAAGCACCAATACTATAAGTAGCTAACAAAAAATTACAGCTGAGAATTAATGGCATTCTTGGTTTCTTTTAAAAATACATGTAGTTCATTGCCACCTATATAGTTAGCTTTGCTGAAATCAAATGCAAGACCAGGGAAAACGCAACAACAATTTTTTAAAACACTAGGTTCAGATTAACAAGTGATTTTGCTTCTTGTTTTTACTACTATTTAAAATTGGCTTAAGGATTTTTAAACTTTCAATAAAGAAAAAATAAGTCTAAAGCTATTTTAGTTTAACCTGTACCATCTGACTCTCACTATAAACCAAGATACTACATTGGAAAGTCAAGTTGTACCAGACAATTTTAAGTAAAAAATTTAACAGGGCATTTAAATAGGTAAATTAGGCAAGGAGGTTCCGGTAAAACACCAATTATTTTATAAGATTTATTCATTACCTAGACTTCTATTTCTGGTAATAAAGCAGATGAAGTAATTCTAAATATTTTTTGTTAAAGTATTCCTAGAGACGGTGAATAAAGAAGCCCCTTTTTAAGTACATGGCTGACTCGTAGTCCAGGCTTTAAAGGGTTTTCCTCTGGGAAAGGTTCAAATAACACTGGCTCACTGGCCTGGGCTGTAAATTTATACAACAGGAGTTGTCCAAGAGAAAAACGCTGCCTACCCATTGTCCTGGGAACTCCAAGCAGCAAGCCCAGTACGCCCTCTTCCCACACTGTAATTCCACAGGTAATACCTGACTTATGATGAGCACACAAAGGGACATGCAGACAACAAAGAATAGGATTAGGATCACAGGAACCTCGGAAAATGAAATTAATAGCTATAATCTATATTCTGAAATAAGAATGAATGTAAGATGCTGATGAGAAGTGAGCTACTTGTATCAGGTGGACACCTGAGACTGTGTTGCCATCTCCTGTCTAGAGGGGAGACGGGAGGGTAGAGAGGGTTAGAAACTGGCAAAACGGTCATGGAAGGAGAGACTGGAAGGAGGGAGTGGGCTGACTCATTAGGGGGAGAGTAAATGGGAGTATGTAATAAGGTGTATATAAGCTTATATGACAGACTGACCTGATTTGTAAACTTTCACTTAAAGCACAATAAAAATTATTTAAAAAAAAAAAGAATGAATGTAAGAAACAATATACCATGAAAAAGGAATACTTAATGCTAATTATAAAGTTATTAATAGAGTTATGTCATTAGACTCTTCCAGGGCACTGTGAATTCATTTTATCTTTACAACAACCTTAGGATATACATATATCTCTATTATTACTGTTTAAAGATGAGGAAGCTGGGGCATACCATAGCATTCACAGATAGGGAATGACAAAGCTGGGATTTAAACCCAGGCAGTCTGGCTTCAAAATCTATGTTCTTAACCGACAGGCTAAATAGGATTTCCAGAAATGATAACTATAGTAATTAAAATGTAAAAAATCTCAATGGACAGGTTAAACAGCATTTAGATGCAGAACAGGCGAACTGGTAGGTAAGTCTGAGAAGATTACCTAGAAAGGTTTTAAGGTAAAGGTATACAGAATGAGAATAGCTTAAATTTTCCTGAACTGATGAAAGGCATGAATTCTACTGAAGTACAGTATGTCCTGAACAAGAGAGAGAAACTCTGAAACAGAGACAAAAGAAACTGACAGTATATTTGAGTTGGAAAAACAGAAGCCACAGTACATTCTCCATATATAATTTTGAGAGAAAACAGAGGAGGCTTTAGAAAAAAAAAGCGGTCAGATCAGGTTCACTAGGGTTTAAAAATCTGATATGATGACGTGCAAATGTGAACACCAATTTTTCTAAAAAGCTATAGAAATGTTCAGAATAGATCAAAAAGGACTAAAAGGAGACAAGAACAGATGAAACACCTATCGTCATTTCTGTTTCTACTTCTCACCTCCAAATTAACACTGAAGTTTTCTGCAGCTTTACTTTTGTAACATGACCAAATGATCGCTAAAGTTTATCCAGAAGCCTAAAACCATTTAATTTATATTTTAAAAAAGCTAAAAATTTAAATTAAAATCGGACAGTACCTATCAGTATGTAAAATATCACCCTTTGGCCCAACAACTGCAAATTGTAAAGACCAGCAAGAATATTTAAACAAGTGCATATATATATGTAGATGTTTTCTAAAGAACAAATTGTAGCAAGTTGGAAAAAAATGGGGATTTACAACAATTGTTAAAATTTTATGGCACGTCTGGACCATGAAATACTATCCTGTAGCTGAGAATGACATAGTTCTGTATATACTGACAAGGAATGCTATCTCTGATACACTGTTCAGTAAATAAAAGCAATTTTTAAAAGGAAGGGTACACCTAAACGATCAGTGGCTACCCCTGAGGAGTAAAGAAGAATCTCAAGGATTTAAAAATGCATATTTTTCTATTGCCTGTTTTTAACAAACACATGCTACTTTTATAATTTAAAAGGATGAATGAATAAAGATACTGTGCAAGAATGCTAAAATACAGGCAGAAACATATCTTAGA